>NC_060142.1:269026975-269704475 GCF_021461385.2 Schistocerca piceifrons | reverse complement strand
AGCTTCTCAGCATGTATTTAATATATTCGGACTGAGAATATGTTCAAGAACTTTGCAGCAAACAGAAGTTAGGTGCATTGGTCTGTAATTTTTCGGGCCCGTTCTTTTATCCTTCTTATATACTGGAGTCATGTGCGTTTTTTTCCATTCACCTTGGACTTCGTTCTGGGCGAGAAATTGACAGCAATTGCAGGCTCGGTAAGGGGCCAGCGCCGCAGAGTACTTTTTGTAAATCCGAATTGAGACTCCATCCGGCTTGCTTTCAAATCTTTCAGCTGTTTCTTCATTCCAGCAATGCTTATTAATATGTCGTTCATAAGGGAGTGTATCCTATGATAAAATGACGGTATGTTTGGTACGATTCTCCAGTGTAAGCGACTTCTTGAACGTGAAATTTAAATGTTCGGTTTTCATCTTGCTACCTTCAGCTACCATACAAGACTGGTCATCAAGGGACTGAATGGAAGCCTTAGACACGCTTAACGATTTTACATACAACCTGTACGTTCTTGGGTTCTCTGCCACATCTTTTGGTAATGTCTGACGGTGGTACTTTTTGTATGCTTCGCCCACAGATCTTTTCGCAGGTGCACGAACCTCTAATAACCTTTGCTTGTCTTTATTTGTGCGTTCTATTTGGAACCGTGAGTGCAACAGCCCCTACTTCCTCTCGATAAGGTCCTGCATGTTCGTAGCTACAAGCTCCAAGATATTTCCCTAGCGTGTGGACTGCCGAATTAGCTGCTCAAGGCAGTTTTCAGAAAATTTGTTGAAAAGTATTTTGAACGACTGTCTGTCTGTACCCCTCCCTCCCCTCTCCATACGCCTCCCAGTGTATTCCCGGTAGGTTTAAGTCGCCTCCAATTAGTATTCAACAATCCAGGTATTTACGCGCTGCTGACAGTAGGCTATCTTTTAATGACTCTAGAACTGTCACAGCGGAAACGGGTGGCCGGTTAAAATAAAGAATTAAGATGGTTTCACCTACATCTGTTGTACGACACCAGGTAAAAAAGTGCTCCAAATGGCTCTGAGCACTATGGGACTAAACATCTGAGGTCATCAGTCCCCTAGAACTTAGAACTACATAAACTCAAATAACCTGAGGACATCAGACACATCCATGGCCGAGGCAGGATTCGAACCTGCGACCGTAGCCGTCGCGCGGTTCCAGATTGAAGCGCCTAGAACCGTTCGGCCACACAGGACGGCGCCACCAGGTAGCTTCACGGTCACACTTAACTTCGTCTTCAATAGAGACAATATTTTTTTTTCGACTGCAATGAGCACTCTTCCACCTCTCTGTCGTTCCTTTTTACATTCCACGACTAGCTAAAATGACTAGTCAGTGATTTGGTTCTGAATGTCGAAACATGAATATTTATACGTTCAAATGCTAAAACATTGCGCTACAAATTGCACATGAGTCAGAGATAAGGCATTCTGGACAACAGCACAAGTCACAGATAACGCGTATGCGTTAAGATAAAAATGTAGCATGCGCGAAGACTGGAAATCCAAAGTTCTCGTAAATTAGGCTGGTACATACTAAAATGGATAGCAGGTGGTAGCCGGCCGCTGTGACCAAGCGGTTCTAGGCGCTTCACTCCGGAACCACGCAGCTACTACGGTCGCAGGTTCGAATCCTTCCTCGGGCATGGATGTGTGTGATGTCCTTAGGTTGGTTGGGTTTAAGTAGTTCTAAGTCTAGGGGACTGATGACCTCAGATGTAAAGAAAGTCCCATAGTGCTTCGAGCCATTTTTTGATGGCAGCATGCACATTTTGATCCGCAGTATATCTTTAAGCAGGTAATTTTAGCATTTGAGAGAGTAAATAGAGGCCATTGGATACTTCGAACTCCGTCATCGATTCACTTTGAAGATGGCTGTGACGTTAACACACGAAATGTCGGAAGAGAAAGAACTGGTGGTCCAGGTGCACGCCTAGCAGACGGTAAAATATTCTATCCGCCTGGAAAATTACGACAGATTTTCGTTTTGAACAATCTGTTGAGATTTTGAAACACGCCACTACTTATCCACTAAACAGGAAAAGCTTTGTTCTTATGGAGGCCTTTATAGTTAAACAGTATAGGATAAATACAGCAGAATGTGAACGGTAACGGCGAATCTGATCCAGAGGTACTTCACACGTGTTGCTTGCACCGGTTTAAAAGACTCTTTATGCGCCGAGGGTAATATTCAGTGTGGGGATTGACTACTACGTTATGAGCTTAGAAGGCGAGCACGAATGAAACTGACTTTTATTATATGGTGCTACAGGAGCAGGTACGCCGAAGGGACTAATGAAACCGAGCAGCGCTTGATGGCACCAGCGGAAAAAGATTACGAGTGCTGTTGAATATTGAAAGACCCTTTGTGAGGGGACGGCTGCCGTAGCTTAATGAGATCCCGGGTCAAGTGTGCTGATGCTGCTGCTGGACTGACTGCGTGTGTGGCGGCCGGCTGCGCGTAATGCACTTTTTCCTGCATGCCTGCGGCTAATGGCGTATAATGAGGTCTGTAGCTGCACGAAGAAGCCATGCCTGTCCCATTCTGTATTTTTAGTATGCGAAATAATTGTAGTTATTAGAAAATCGCTATTATTTCTCGTTTCATTCAGTGAAAAATATCTCTACTCGCTCTGCTGCCGCAGCAACAACTAAGTAAGCTAGGAATCCACTAAGCCCTACTCCGAGCAAACAGCAAAAGAAAGGCAACTGTCGGCATGGGAAATTCGAGATAAACTACGCAAACAAGGAGAAGTTCAACTTCCTTAACTAGTTGACTGAAAGGCAGGAAGGTTCAACTACACTGTAAACATGTGGTGTCGAACTAGTACTAGACTTAAACCTATGATTTCAGGCACACTGGTCTACGTTTCAGATTCTCTGACACCGTTTTCAAAATTCTCGCTTCGCTAGTCCCATCCCAGACATCGTTTTGATTCTGAATAAAAAATCATCAGAAAAGATGGCCAAACAGGTATTAACGTACACCTTATACCAATGGATTTGTGATTTGTCAAAAAACGGTGGAAGAAAAAGAGAAGTACGGAACATCCTCTCGTCCCACACATGGGAAACTGCCCCTAAATGCAGAAGAAGGTCCCCGGTATGAGAATAGTCAATAGAAACAACAATGGCTCTGAGCACTATGGGACTTAACTTCTGAGGTCATCAGTCCTCTAGAACTTAGAACTACTTAAACGTAACTAACCTAAGGACACCACACACATCCATGCCATAGGCAGGATTCGAACCTGCAGCCGTAGCAGTCGCGCGGCTCCAGACTGTAGCGCCAACAGAAACTTATGCGTTAAAGGTACACTGTAAGGCGACCATATCCTCGGATATCTCAGATATCCAATTACATTATTATTTAGTATATACAATATATGATTGATTTTTAATGTGTGCATATGTCGTCAAAGACGTCACGCGGCCACGGCCCTATAAAATCCGCGACGCCGTTGTGGCACAGATGATCGAGTAACTCAGTGGCAGCGCTGTGCCACGTCCTTGGGGATACAGGCGCCACCGCGAAGATCTCCTGGAGAAGAGGAAGCGGGAATGGAGTGTTGTTTTAGAGAGCAAGCTAGCAAGAAGCAGTGGGCAGAAGCGAAGCGGTCGTTGGATCTGACTGCACGCTGTGGCTGCCGTGGTGGGACAGTGGCAACAAGGAAGATTGCGCTGGCCGGATAGTGGCGATACGGCAAGGCTGGCCGCAGTTTGCGTCAAGATTATATGGTTGGTCGTTTACGAAACAGAACACCTAGAGACAGTGAGTTTGCCTGCGTGAGTGTGTTGTAGGGGGCGGGGGCTCTTCTCTGCTGCGGATGTTTTCAAATAGTATAAGGGAATCCACTTTGTTTTACGTCTTTGAGCTTCATTTATGTTTCTGTAACCAACCCGCTCTTTATTTAGTGTCTATTTCCTCTTAATATTTCAAATAGTAGTTGGGCCATTCTATAACGGTTTTAGCGTCTGACAAAAATTACTAACAATTTGTTAACAACTTAAAGAGCTGCTGAGTCAAATGAATCAGTTCCTTCAAGTGCACTTAATTTTAACTGATTCTTAACTGCAAAGCAGTGCTGATGCGTCATGTACGGTATTTTACAATGTAACTGGTTTTCACACTGTTTCTTGGGCATCTTGGTGTTTTTGTAAATTCTATCCAAATGCTAAAGAGCTGACTCGTTCTTTCATGTTGTGCTATTTCTTCTTCTGGAAGACGAAAATGCCTTAAGATATGCTTAAAACGGTATTATATGCAGTGTGAGTCACTTAACGTTACCGCTGGATATATTTCGTAAACCACATCAAATACTGACGAACCGATTCCAGAGACCGAACGTGAGGAGAGGGGCTAGTGTAATTGTTTAATACAAGCCATACAAAAATGCACGGAAGTATGTTTTTTAACACAAACCTACGTTTTTTAAATGGAACCATGTTAGTTTTGTTATCACATCTGAACATATAAACAAATACGTAATCAGTGCCGTTTGTTGCATTGTAAAATATTAATTACATCCGGAGATATTGTAACCTAAAGTTGACGCTTGAAACCTCCGACGTTCAGTTGCGTGTTGTAACAAACAGCTGCAACATACATCGCGTTTTTACAGAATGATCTGTCAACGTTGCTCGAAAATGTCCCACTGGAAACGCGTCGACGTATGTGGTATCAGCATGATGGTGCACCTGCACATTCCGCAATTAACACTAGGCTGACACGATGTTCGACGGCCGTTTCATAGGACGTGGAGGACGCATAAATTGGCCAGCCCGTTCTCCTGATCTTACACCTCTGGACTTCTTTCTGTGGGGTACGTTAAAGGAGAATGTGTACCGTGATGTGCCTACAACCCCAGAGGATATGAAACAACGTATTGTGGCAGCCTGCGGCGACATTACACCAGATGTACTGCGGCGTGAACGACATTCATTATGCCGGAGATTGCAATTGTTTGCAGCAAATGATGGCCACCAAATTGAACATCTATTGGCCTGACATGTCGGGACACACTCTATTCCACTCCGTAATTGAAAACGGAACCCACGTGTGTACGTGTACCTCACCCCTCATGGTAATGTACATGTGCGTCAGTGAAAAAGACCAATAAAAAAGTGTTAGCATGTGGACGTAATGTGCTGTTCCAGTCTCTTCTGTACCTAAGGTCCATCACCGTTCCCTTTGGATCCCTACGTAATTCGATACACACGATCGAACAGCGGAGTAGTGGTACTCAATCGTCAACTTTAGGTTACAATATCTCCGGAAGTAATTAACATTTTACAATGCAACAAACAGCACTGATTACGTATTTGTTTATGTGTTTAGATGTGCTAACAAAACTAACGGGGTTCCATTTAAAAAAACGTAGGTTTGCGTTAAAAAACATATTCCGTGCATTTTTTTATGGTTTGTATTAACCAATTACACTAGCCCCTTTCCTCACGTTCGGTCTGTGGAATCGATTTGTCAGTATTTGATGTGGTTTACGAAATATATCCAGCGGTAATGTTAGGTGACTCACCCTGTATACACTGACGTACCAAAGAAACTGGTATAAGCATGCGTATTCAAATACAGAGATATATAAACAGGCAGAATACGGCGCTGCGGTCGGCAACGCCTACATAACACAACAAATGTCTGGCGCAGTTGTTAGATCAGTTACTGCTGCTACAATGCAGATTATCAAGATTTAAGTGAGTTTGAACGTGGTGTTATTGTCGGCCCACGAGCAATGGGACACAGCATCCACGAGGTGGCAATGAAGTTGGGATTTTCCCGTACGACCTTATTGTCAGGATTCTGCTAAGACATCAAATTTCCGGCACCGCTGCTGCCGAAAAAAAAGATCCTGCATGAACGGCATGAGCGACGATTGAAGAGGATCGTTCAACGTGACAGAAGTGCAACTCTTCCGCAAATCGATGCAGATTTCAATGCGGGCCTTCAACAAGTGTCAGCGTGCGAACCATTCAACGAAACATTATCGATATGGACTTTCGGAGCCGAACGTCCACCCGTGTACCCTTGATGACTGCACGACACAAAGCTTTACGACCCGCCTGAATTGGTAAACACCGTCTTTAGACTGCTGATGACTGGAAACATGTTGCCTGGTCGGTCGAGTCTCGTTTCAAGTTTTGTCGATTGGATGGACGTGTACGGGTATGGAGACAACCTCATGAACCCATGGATCCTGCATGTCAATAGGGGACTGTTCAAGCTAGTGGAGGCTCTGCAGTGGTGCAGATCGTGTGCAGTGACATGTACGTGAGCATCCTACCTGATCAAATGCATCCATATATGTGCACTGACCATTCCGACAGACTTGGGCAATACCAGCAGGACACCCTACACTTACAGAATTGCTGCATAGTGGTTCCAGAAACATAATTCTGCGTTTAAGCACTTCAGCTGGCCACCAAACTCCCCAGACATGAACATTATTGAGGATATCTGGGATGCCTTGCAACGTGCTGTTCAGAAGAGGCCTCCACCACCTCTACTCTTACGGATTTATGGACAGCTCTGCGGGATTCTTGTTGTCGATTCCCTCCATCACTACTATCACTACTTCAGACATTAGTCGAGTCCATGTCACGTCGTGAAGTGTACCAGTTTCTTTGGCGATTGAGTGTATGAGGAAACATATGTTGGAGATTGTTTCAATAAAAATAATTTAACAAGGGAGAGAGAACCACTCACAGGTCAACCTAGTCCGACCACTCCCTCTAGCGGTAAAGTAAATTTCTGTATGAAATTGTCCCTGCACTCTAAGTCGCTTTGATTTAAATCATTAATTACAAAAATACCATCGGAAAAGAAACTGTTCAGAAGCGGCTTTTACTCATCAGGGTATCACATGAGAAAGGCAACTTCTGCTACAGTGAACACTTCCGTTATCTTCACGAGATCAGTGAGTGACATGCATGCGCTAAACGGACGTCAGTGGGTTAGTCGGAAGGTGGCGACGGTCACAAACAGACGGTAGAATTAAAGACACGGTAAAGACGCGAGAGTGAATTACGTGCGGTCACGGTTAGAAGCGTGTGCATAGAATTAACAAAAAAAATAGCTAATACAAAAAGAGCAAGAAAGCCCCAGTATTACGACTGAATAGTGGGCAAAGTATAGTGTTCATTTCAATGTTCTGAGGCGGATCAGGTGTACAGGACCTTATCTGTGCGGGGTAATGGCAGTGTTTCGTGATGAGGGGGAAATCTGTTGGCACCCTAGACAAACGGCAAGAAAAGTCAAAACATTTTATAAACACTCTTGTGACTACACTCGTAGCGTCTCGGTGTAGGCAGTGGCGTTGCACCTCGCGGCACATGGTGAGGATGGTGCGCAGCAGCAGAGAGCTCACGGCCACCGGTCTGACCCAAGTAGTTATGCCTTGTGGCTAGGGCCTCCCGTCAGGTAGATCGTTCACCTGGTGCAAGTCTTTCGAGTTGACGCTACTTTGGCGACTTGCGTGTCGATGGGGATGAAATGACGATGATAAGGACAACACAACACCTAGTCCCTGGTTGGAGAAAGTCTCCGACCCAGCCGGGAATCGAACCCGGGCCGTTAGGTATGACATTCCGTTGCGCTGACCACTCAGCTACCAGGAGCGGACTATGTAGCAATGTGTGACACAGTTAGCGCAACACGGGGGCTCGTGGATGGAGCGAGCTCCACTGAAGACTGGTTAGTTGCTTTCAGGATATGCCAGTCTCCGGTGGTGGGTGTGGCCCCTGGCAGCTCATGGCGCTTAAGCAGCCACACTGGTACGGAATGGTGGGCAACGGTATTGCCCCTGTCCCATTCTGCTGCCCTCAAGGGCAGGAGTCTGGCAGCTGCAGGAATGAGCCAGGACGCAGCACGCCGGAGGAGAAGCACCGTGTGCAATAAGGACTCGGCACCAGCAGGTACCCACGCTCATGGAAACTGCGTGCTGTCACATATCTCTTGTCACATGGCGTAGGTCTTTTGACCCCATAAACTCTGCTGGAATGCTGATCCATCTACTTGAATTAATGGTTATTCATAATGGTTCGTGGACCACATTCTGACAGGCTTTTCCAGTCACGTGCAGAACAACAGATCCACAGCCTGACGGTGTGTAAATGGCTTCCCTCGTCATGCAGGACCTCCATCTTAACACTGAAATCCAAAATTGCAGTTCTTGGCCTAGTCCACTTATGCACTACAATGAAGAGCCAAAGAAATGGGTACACCTGCCTAATTTCGAGTAGAGCCCACCCGAGCACTTAGAAGTGCCGCAACACGACTTGACATATACTCGACTAATGTCTGAAGTAGTGCTGGAGGGAACTGACGCAATGAATCCTGCTGGGGTGTCCATAAATCCGTAAGAGTACGAGGGGGTGGAAATTTATTCTGGACAGCACGTTGCAAGGTGTCTCAGATAAGCTCAATAATGTTCATGTCTGGGGAGTTTCGTGGACAGCGAAAGTGTTTGAACTCAGAATAGTGTTCCTGGAGCCATTGTTTAGTAATTCTGGACGTCCGGGGTGCCGCATTGTCCTGCTGTAATTTCCCAAGTCCGTCGGAACGCACAATGGAATGAATGGATACACACCTGCATGGGAAGAGAACTCGTGTGTTCGGTCAAATGGTTATAGAGCAATAATAATGGCATCAACGAATGGTGTAATAGCTATTGGCATAATGATGAATATAATTGAACGAAATAGGATGAGTTACTGTGAGAAACACAGTGAGTGAATTATTCTTCTAAGAACGTATACTGTACCGACATGAAGCATCACCAATCGGGTTTAAATGCCCACATTACAAGCTGATGATGAAGAAAATTGACAGAGTATATGGAGGATTAGACGAACTGATGAAATACGGGGAGGGAGGTACTAGAGTTCTGCCATAAGTTTAAGATCTCTGTAGTGAAGACCTTCCTCCACAATCACAAAAGAAGAAGGTGTACTCGGAAAAAAGACGCAGTAATATACGAGGGCTATCCACAAAGTACATTACCTTATCGTTTGTGTCCGTTAGGGGCGGGGCTAGCGCGGCCATCTTGGTGTCATGGCATTCCGCCGCTCAGTCGGCATCCTGCCGTGCTAGTGAGGGGTTCGTACTGTACTCCGTTGAGTTACTGTGACAGTTTTAAATGTCAGCGTTAATTGAAAATGCCGCGAAGTGTGAAGTGCGTGCTGTAATAAGGTTTCTGACTGCAAAAAACTGTACACTGTTAGAAATCTATCGGCAGCTTTGTGAAGTGTATGGGGACAACATAATCACTGAAGGTGGAGTGCGTGAATGGATCATAAAATTTAAAAATGGCCGAACTAACGTTCACGACGAAGAGCGAAGACCCAGCATAGTGACCGCCGAACTTGTCGAAAAAGTCGATGCCGCGGTTCGTGAAACCGTAATTTCACAATAACGGAACTCTCTATGAGTTTTCCACAAATTTCACGAAATTTGTTGCACGAAATCATTACCGAGAAGCTTGGTTACCACAAGTTTTGTGCAAGATGGATACCAAAAATCTTGACAGAGATTCACAAAAACCAGCGAATGGCTGCAGCGTTAACGTTTTTGGACGCTTACGAAAAAGATGGCGACTCATTACTCGATCGCATCGTTACTGGTGACGAAACATGGGTTAAGCATGTGAACTGCGAGACAAAATTGCAGTCAATGCAGTGGGGGCACACAAATTCCCACAAAAACCCAAGAAATGCGTGCAGACAATGTCGGCAAGGAAGGTGATGGCGACTGTCTTTTGGGACAGAAAAAGTGCGATTTTTGTGGATTTCCTGGATAGAGGCACTACAATAAACTCTCAAAGGTATTGCAAAACTCTGCACAACCTCAGAAGAGCAATACAAAACAAGCGCAGGGGAAAGTTGGGCTCCAAGATCTTGCTGATTCACGACAACGCCCGGGCCCACACGGCAAATGCCACTCGTGAAATTCTCGAATCTTTTAAGTGGGAGTTGTTTCCTCATCTGCCGTACAGTCCCGACCTGGCACCGAGCGACTTCCACTTATTCCCAGCAATGAAGAAGTGGTTGGCTATGCAGCGTTTTGATGACGACGCACAGCTTCAAGAAGAGGTAACCACGCGGTTGAAGGCGTAGACGGCCGAATTTTACGACGAAGGAATCTCGAAGCTCGTCCATCGCTAGGATAAGTGCCTTAATTTAAATAGCAACTATGTAAAAAAGTAGTATTTAAGTGTGGCTTTCATCTGTATATAATAAAAAAATTTCCAATACTTTATTTATTTTTAATTCCAAAACGTAATGTACTTTGTGGATAGCCCTCGTATCTGCCGAATTACAGGACAGTTAACAAAAGACTAGGAAACCATTTCCTTGACTAAAAAAGGTACCCAGTTGCGGACATACACCATAACCTTTCAGTAATGAGCAGCAGGTTCGAATTCAAGAAGGAAAAAATTGAATAAATTATTGAATGAATTACTGAAATACAGAATGTGATGCAATGGAGGTTTCATGACGCAGTGACCAATGACCAAGTTAAAAGTACAATCTCAGTAGAAGAGAAATGACTACAGTAGTGAAGCAAATAATGAATAGTGAAGGAAATAATGCTGACAGGAGGGTAGACGGCAGCCATGCCGAGAGTGGCGACGAATAACCTATTATGCCGCTACCACTCAGGTCTTAAGTATACTTACGGTGTATTCAACGAATGTGACGAAAAAAGTGTAAGATTTTTCTACTTAACCTTACTGATATTTACGCCCGGCAAGAGCAGTTGTTTGGCGGAGCGGACACAAGAAAAAATCATGATAATACGTGGGACCTGAATCTATACTTTCGCAAAATAATTCTCTGAACTCTGATTATTCAACAGCGGACGACTCACAGCTTTGTTAATATAGGATTGCCTGAGGCGCTTTTGGCATTAGTTTAAACAGAGGTCTACGTGGAGCTTTCATACTGACAAAAGAATACGTGACACTAATCTCAGGGATTGTATTTCGTGTTATCATATTAAAATATTGCTGCAGGATATCTTTACCGTAGTGAAATTTAATTAAAAGAAACTTTGCACTGAAAGAAAGTATATCCTTCTTCTTACCTTCGTCTTGCCGAGAAGCGGCCAACTTCTGAACTTAATGGAATGGTGTTAGCTTTTTACTTTCATTGAACATAAAATAGTATATTCACTTTCTTTTATCTTAATAATTATGTTACAAGTCTTTTAAAGCGTCCGTTGATGACGGAACGCAATGAAATTTACAATGAAATTTTGCCTGCGCAAGATGTCTGTCTAGAATGGCCGATTGTTCGACCGTTCTTGTCGTTTATCCAGCGTGCTGAAAACCTTACAAATAATATTTTTATTTCTGCATGAAGGTGACGCAGCATATGAAGGAAAAATACACAATCAGCATAAATTATCATATATTATTTAAAATTTACAAATTACAATGAGTAATGGCCGCCGTATCGTGTGTTAGCTTCGAGACTAGAACAAAGAGAATAATAACGCTGATCTTTTTCGTTTCTTTCGTCAACGAGTAAAAGAATAGTTAATACAGAGATCCTATACAGTTATGCTATAGAGTCTATTTCCAGCATTATTATTTCATTGTATTATATATTACCATTATGAAGGCTAATTGCATGCGCATTTTCAGAGTTTTTTTACTATTTTCATTTTTATTTTGTTTTGTGTCTGACTTTTCGTCGCACGTTTCGTACGGTATATCTGTACACTATGAATGAGTCAGCAAATTGCATGGATGTAGTACATGCAAGAACACGGAGATGAGAAGGCAATAGTGCAGGTCGCTTAGGTTAGTACGATAGGCATCATACTAAGAAAACGGACACGGCTGACACAAAGACTAAACCTAACTCCTTAGAACTAAAATGCAAAGAGGAGACCGGATTGTGAACCTACATTAAACGCAAAAGAAAGAACTGACAAATGGAACGAGTAAACTTAAGACCTGTAAGATGGAGAGAAACTACTTCGAAGTGTGCTAGAGGAGATAGACAGAGCTGAAGTGTAGGAAATTGGTGATAAGGTAATGCAGTCAGAGAGCTGTATGGAGTTTCGAAGAAGTTAGCAGGAACTGAAGCCACATACATTCAGTGTTAGTGAAGCCTATGGGATGTGGTGTACTAGAAGTTAATTCTCATTGATCTAAAAAATAGGCCGTGTGGAGTGGCTGCGCGGTTAGAGGCGGCATGTCACTGCACGGCCCCTACCGTCGGAGGTTCGAGTCCTCCCTCGGGCATGGGTGTGTGTGTTGTTCTTTGCATAAGGTAGTTTAAGTAAAGTGTAAGACCTGGGATCGATGACCTCAGCAGTTTGGTCCCTTAGAAATTCACACACATTTGAACATCTTAAAAATAACATTAATTAAACAATGTTGGTGGAACAGATTTATCATTACTTTCCCAAAGAGGGTCTGTGTCAACAAAAAATGAAAACTACAGAGCGATTAATGTAACAAGTCACACATGTTGACTGATAACAAAATTTTACACAGAAAACAGGTATAATGAATAAAAGTACATGGTAAATTGAACTGAATAAAACCGCAAACAGCTGTTAAGTGATGATTTATTCACGAAACCGTCCGAGAATAAATTATCACTTAACAGCTATTTACAGTTTTATTCGAATTCATTTTACCATGAATTTCAACAGCTATGGCTGCCCATATTGTAAAGATGTATGTGAAGATAAAAGTCGATAGCTTCCTAGGATATGTGCACTTACAGAATGCCATTGACAATGCATATAGAAATGAGATGCTCACAATTCTTAGAAGGCTGTGGTTAAAGTGCAAAGAGAGAGGAACAGTCTGCAACATCAACAAAGTACATGTGATGGTAATAAAGGCAGAACGTCAAATAAACGACTTCGTGTAAAAAAGGCTGTTAGCCAGGGTTGCAAGCTTAGTGAAACTAATGCTCAACTTGTAGGTCAAAAATCAATAAAGGAAGAAGAATAAGTTTTTTAAAGATGAATACTGGTCCGAAATAAATGGACTCCATACGTTACAAATAATATGGATTGTGGATAAAAAAGCAAAGGCGAAAGTAGTGGAGCATAGTAGAAAGTGGATATTATGTGGTCCCACGTGCAACGGCAGGAGTCTAAGCACATGGGGTTAATGCTATAAGGCGGTCCGCTCAAGACAATACGCTGATTCCATGTTGTGCCACAGCGTATGCTGAGTCATGCTCAGTGCCAGGACTATTACCGAAACCAGGGACACTTCGGTGTGGCGCATGTAGCCGCAACCAGCGTGGCGTCGACCTCCACCGTGAGATCACCACCGTTCTGCCATCATCCTGCGGGACTGACGGCCGTACGAGTCCAGCCGCCGCCTGATGCGCCGAGGGTCGAACTGATGCCCTCTTGCCCACAGAGCCATTGGGGCATTCGCCAGTGCCACTCTCCGCCAGCTAGCTGCCAGTCTGGGGTTCGTTCGCTGGATGTCTGCGCCCTTCACTTGCCATGGCCAGGTGATACTCAGCGTCCCCAACTCAGTGGGCAGTGTGAACCTACTGCGTCATCTCAGACGCAGGTCGGTTGCTGAAAGGTCGGGCAATGCCTGTCCAGCACTGATCTGTGGGACGAGGCCCACGATCCAGCCGCTGTCAGATGGGGAAGTGAAGTTGTAATAAATCAATAAGGGGATTCTGTTACCTTCCATTTCCTTCTGACTCACCTCGAAACAACCTCCAATAGAACATATTCGCACCCTTTACAAGCTCATTATCCAAAAGAGCCCCACTAATATGCATCATCAGACTTTTTTACTTACGCATTACCACGGCTTCTTTAAAATCGTAGACCCAAGAATATGCCGTTCTGGTTAAAAATCTTATCATAGTGCATAGAATAGCAGACTTTGTTGGTTGAAAATGGTGACTGCAGCATTGTGTGGTGCAGGTTACGTAAGACTATGCAGATCGATTGCACCCTTTTTTTTAGATTCATTCGACTTAATTAATGCTCTCTTCATACCTAACTACCTTAATGTCTTCACCTTAACGTAACTACTCCAAAGCTGAAATTCCTGTACACTGAAATCGGGAAAAGCAGTTGAAGAAGTTAGAGGATTCCATGTCTATAAAGCAAGATTACATAGGATGGCCGAAGCGTGGAAAATGTCATAGGCGAAGAAAGATTTCTTCAGTAAAACAACAGCATTGATACGAAAAATTGATAAGGAAATGAAAAAGAAGTACATGAACGAGTTTTTATGTAGCACAGCATAATAAGATAAATGAAATGTCATTGGAAATCTCGAGAAGAAGAAATTGGAAACATGTGAAATGTGATGCTATCACAGAACATTGATAATTAAGTGGATTAACACAGTAAGAAATAAAGATGTAAGAATAGCTGAACAAGAATATTATCCAAGGCCCATGCCAGAAGGAGGTAAAGTTTGCTTGGACGTCTGCTAAAAAACTAGTAGAACCGAACAAAGACAACTTTTTTGAGAAATGCACTACAGCAAATGTTTCTACTTGTTGTGATAACATGAAAAAAATTTTTTTTTTGGTCATCAGTCTACTGACTGGTTTGATGCGGCCCGCCACGAATTCCTTTCCTGTGCTAACCTCTTCATCTCAGAGTAGCACTTGCAACCTACGTCCTCAATTATCTGCTTGACGTATTCCAATCTCTGTCTTCGTCTACAGTTTTTGCCCTCTACAGCTACCTCTAGTACCATGGAAGTCATTCCCTCATGTCTTAGCAGATGTCCTATCATCCTGTCCCTTCTCCTTATCAGTGTCTTCCACATATTCCTTTCCTCTCCGATTCTGCGTAGAACCTCCTCATTCCTTACCTTATCAGTCCACCTAATTTTCAACATTCGTCTATAGCACCACATCTCAAATACTTCGATTCTCTTCTGTTCCGGCTTTCCCACAGTCCATGTTTCACTACCATACAATGCTGTACTCCAGACGTACATCCTCAGAAATTTCTTCCCCAAATTAAGGCCGGTATTTGATATTAGTAAACTTCTCTTGGCCAGAAATGCCTTTTTTGCCTTAGCGAGTCTGCTTTTGATGTCCTCCTTGCTCCGTCCGTCATTGGTTATTTTACTGCCTAGGTAGCAGAATTCCTTAACTTCATTGACTTCGTGACCATCAATCCTGATGTTAAGTTTCTCGCTGTTCTCATTTCTACTACTTCTCATTACCTTCGTCTTTCTCCGATTTACTCTCAAACCATACTGTGTACTCAATAGACTGTTCATTCCGTTTTTATTTATTTATTTATTGTTCCGTGGGACCACATTAAGGAGAAGTCTCCATGGTCATGGAACGAGTCAATACATGAAATTATAACACGATTGTAGAAGCAGATAAAATGAAATATAAGAAACATATTCAGCTGACACGTCGTTAGTTTAAATAAAGAAAATCAAGAATGTAACACTGGAATTTGCTTAATTTTTTAGCTCTTCCAGGAGCTCCTCGACAGAATAGAAGGAGTGAGCCATGAAGAATCTCTTCAGTTTAGACTTAAAAGCGTTTGGGCAACTGCTAAGATTTTTGAGTTCTTGTGGTAGCTTATTGAAAATGGATGCAGCAGAATACTGCACTCCTTTCTGCACAAGAGTCAAGGAAGTGCATTCCACATGCAGATTTAATTTCTGCCTAGTATTAACTGAGTGAAAGCTGCTAACTCTTGGGAATAAGCTAATATTGCTAACAACAAACGACATTAAAGAAAATATACACTGTGAGGGCAATGTCAAAATTCCCAGGCTATTGAATAGGGGTCGACAAGAGGTTTTCGAACTTACACCATACATAGCTCGAACAGCCCGTTTTTGAGCCAAAAATACCCTTTTTGAATCAGAGGAATTGCCGGCCGAAGTGGCCGTGCGGTTAAAGGCGCTGCAGTCTGGAACCGCAAGACCGCTACGGTCGCAGGTTCGAATCCTGCCTCGGGCATGGATGTTTGTGATGTCCTTAGGTTAGTTAGGTTTAACTAGTTCTAAGTTCTAGGGGACTAATGACCTCAGCAGTTGAGTCCCATAGTGCTCAGAGCCATTTGAACCAATCAGAGGAATTACCCCAAAAAATAATACCATATGACATAAGCGTATGAAAATATGCGAAGTAGACTACTTTTCGTGTTGAAATGTCACTTATTTCAGATACTGTTCTAATGGTAAATAAAGCGGCATTTAGTTTCTGAACAAGATCCTGAACATGGGCTTTCCACAACAGCTTACTATCTATCTGTACGCCTAGGAACTTGAACTGTTCCGTCTCGCTTATAACATGCCCATTCTGTCTAATTAAAATATCAGTTCTTGTTGAATTGTGAGTTAGAAACTGTAAAAACTGAGTCTTACTGTGATTTAGCATCAAATTATTTTCCACAAGCCACGAACTTATTTCATGAACTACATTATTTGATAATGTTTCAATATTACACACAAGATCCTTCACTACCAAGCTGGTGTCATCAGCAAACAGAAATATTTTTGAATCACCTGTAATACTAGAAGGCATATCATTTATATAAATAAGAAACAGCAGTGGCCCCAGCACCGATCCTTGGGGAACGCCCCATTTAACAGTGCCCCATTGGGACTGAACATCATTACCGCTCTCAATATTGCGGAGAACTACCTTCTGCTTTCTGTTCTTAAAGTAAGAGGCGAACCAGTTGTAAGCTACTCCCCTTACTCCATAACGTTCCAACTTCTGCAGTAATATTTTGTGGTCAACACAGTCAAAAGCCTTCGTTAAATCAAAGAAAACACCTAACGTTCGCAACCTTTTATTTAATCCGTCAAAAACCTCACAGAGAAAAGAGACTATAGCATTTTCAGTTGTTAAGCCGTTTCTAAAACCAAACTGTACATTTGAAAGCAAATTATGTGAATTTAAATGCTGCAGTAACCTTGTATATACAACCCTCTCGATAACTTTAGCAAACACCGATGGCATAGAAATAGGTCTATAATCATCAACATTATCCTTGTCTCCCTTTTTATAAAGTGGCTTCACTACCGAGTACTTTAATCGGTCAGGAAACCGACCACTCCTAAAGGAAAAGTTACAGATATGACTAAGTACTGGGCTAACATACATGGAACAATACTTCAGTATTCTGCTAGATACCCCGTCATATCCATGAGAGTTCTTGGTCTTTAGTGATTTAATTATTAACTCAATCTCCCTCTTGTCAGTATCATGGAGGAGCATTTCAGATAACAGTCTCGGAACACTTTTTTCTAAGATCATTTAATTCTTCTTCACTTTCACTCAGGATAGCAATGTCATCAGCGAATCGTATCATTGATATCCTTTCACCTTGTATTTTAATTCCACTCCTGAACCTTTCTTTTATTTCCATCATTGCTTCCTCGATGTACAGATTGAAGAGTAGGGACGAAAGGCTATAGCCTTGTCTTACACCCTTCTTAATACGAGCACTTCGTTCTTGATCGTCCACTCTTATTATTCCCTCTTGGTTGTTGTACATATTGTATATGACCCGTCTCTCCCTATAGCTTACCCCTACTTTTTTCAGAATCTCGAACAGCTTGCACCATTTTATATTGTCGAACGCTTTTTCCAGGTCGACAAATCCTATGAAAGCGTCTTGATTTTTCTTTAGCCTTGCTTCCATTATTAGCCGTAACCTCAGAATTGCCTCTCTCGTCCGTTTACTTTTCCTAAAGCCAAACTGATCGTCACCTAGCGCATTCTCAATTTTCTTTTCCATTCTTCTGTATATTATTCTTGTAAGCAGCTTCGATGCATGAGCTGTTAAGCTGATTGTGCGATAATTCTCGCACTTGTCAGCTCTTGCCGTCTTCGGAATTGTGTGGATGATGCTTTTCCGAAAGTCAGATGGTATATCGCCAGACTCATATATTCTACACACCAACGTGAATAGTCATTTTGTTGCCACTTCCCCCAGTGATTTTAGAAATTCTGATGGAATGTTATCTATCCCTTCTGCCTTATTTGACCGTAAGTCCTCCAAAGCTCTTTTAGATTCCGATTCTAATACTGGATCCCCTATCTCTTCTAAATCGACTCCTGTTTCTTCTTCTATCACATCAGACAAATCTTCACCCTCATAGAGGCTTTCAATGTATTCTTTCCACCTGTCTGCTCTCTCCTCTGCATTTAACAGTGGAATTCCCGTGGCACTCTTAATGTTACCACCGTTGCTTTTAATGTCACCGAAGGTTGTTTTGACTTTCCTGTATGCTGAGTCTGTCCTTCTGACAGTCATATCTTTTTCGATGTCTTCACATTTTTCCTGCTGCCATTTCGTCTTAGCTTCCCTGCACTTTCTGTTTATTTCATTACTCAGCGACTTGTATTTCTGTATTCCTGATTTTCCCGGAACGTGTTTGTACTTCCTCCTTTCATCAATCAACTGAAGTATTTCTTCTGTTACCCATGGTTTCTTCGCATCTACCTTCTTTGTACCTATGTTTTCCTTCCCAACTTCTGTGATGGCCCTTTTTAGAGATGTCGATTCCTCTTCCACTTTACTGCCTACTGCGCTGTTCCTTATTGCTGTATCTACAGCGTTAGAGAACTTCAAACGTATCTCGTCATTCCTTAGTACTTCCGTATCCCACTTCTTTGCGTATTGATTCTTCCTGACTAATGTCTTGAACTTCAGCCTACTCTTCATCACTACTATATTGTGATCTGAGTCTATATCTGCTCCTGGGTACGCCTTACAATCCAGTATCCGATTTCAGAATCTCTGTCTGACCATGATGTAATCTAATTGAAATCTTCCCTCACCTCCCGGCCTTTTCCAAGTATACCTCCTCCTCTTGTGTTTCTTGAACAGGGTATTCGCTATTACTAGCTGAAACTTGTTACAGAACTCTATTAGTCTTTCTCCTCTTTCATTCCTTGTTCCAAGCCCATATTCTCCTGTAACCTTTTCTTCTACTCCTTCCCCTACAACTGCATTCCAGTCGCCCATGACTATTAGATTTTCGTCCCCCTTTACATACTGCATTACCCTTTCAATATCCTCATACACTTTCTCTATCTGTTCATCTTCAGCTTGCGACGTCGGCATGTATACCTGAACTATCGTTGTCGGTGTTGGTCTGCTGTCGATTCTGATTAGAACAACCCGGTCACTGAACTGTTCACAGTAACACACCCTCTGCCCTACCTTCCTGTTCATAACGACTCCTACACCTGTTATACAATTTTATGCTGCTGTTGATATTACCCGATACTCATCTGACCAGAAATCCTTGTCCTTCTTCCACTTCACTTCACTGACCCCTACTATATCTAGATTGAGCCTTTGCATTTCCCTTTTCAGATTTTCTAGTTTCCCTACCACGTTCAAGCTTCTGACATTCCACGCCCCGACTCGTAGAACGTCAATAAATATCATTCGCACAGTATGAAAATTATTTAAATGAACAAACAGTGCGCTGAAGTAACAAAATAGCAGGGATTGCAGAAGGGCTTTCTATAAAATTATTAATGTCAAAGGATACCGAATAAGCTTCCCTTTACAAGGGAAATGGAAGTAGGACTCAAATCAGGCACCAGTTCATCGTACTGGAAACGCCTTTCTACAGGATGTGGCCAAGCAGCGCAGTCACTGGTACTTATGAAACATATAAATAAAGTACATTTAATAAACACACAAAAACCAGTTCACAAAAGCAGGTGGCTCTTTAAAGTTCTCCTAATTACGCACAACACCAAACAACACTAACCTTTCAAGACATTCAAGAATAATTTACATTCCACAAATAAAATCAAGAACAATTCAAAACAATAGTGCTTACCTGATAGCAAAAGCTGTTGACTCTTGAAAAGCTGACCAACAACAAGTACTGGTAAACCTGGTACAAGCGAAATACAGGTAGCCTGAGACTTTCAATAGACAATCTACATCTACATCTACGTCGATACTCCGCAAGCCGCCTGACGGTGTGTGGCGGAGGGCACCTTGAGTACCTCTATCGGTTCTCCCTTCTATTCCAGTCTCGTATTGTTCGTGGAAAGAAAGATTGTCGGTATTCCTCTGTGTGGGCTCTAATATCTCTGATTTTATCCTCATGATCTCTTCGCGATATATACGTAGGAGGGAGCAATATACTGCTTGACTCCTCGGTGAAGGTATGTTCTCGAAACTTCAACAAAAGCCCATACCGAGCTGCTGAGCGTCTCTGCTGCAGAGTCTTCCACTGGAGTTTATCTATCATCTGTAACGCTTTCGCGATTACTAAATAATCCTGCAACGAAGCGCGCTGCTCTCCGTTGAATCTTCTCTATCTCTCCTATCAACCCTATCTGGTACGGATCCCACACCGGTGTGCAGTATTCAAGCAGTGGGCGAACAAGTGTACTGTAACCTACATTCTTTGTTTTCGGACTGCATTTCCTTAGGATTCTTCCAATGAATCTCAGTCTGGAATCTGCTTTACCGATGATTAATTTTATTTGGTCATTCCATTTTAAATCACTCATAATGCCTACTCCCAGATAATTTATGGAATTAACTGCTTCCATTTGCTTACCTGCTATATTCTGGCTAAATGATAAAGGATCTTTCTTTCTATGTATTCGCAGCACATTACACTTGTCTACATTGAGATTCAATAGCCATTCCCTGCACCAAGCGTCAATTCGTTGCAGATCCTCCTGCATTTCAGTACAATTTTCCATTGTTACAACCTAATCCAACACAATTAAGAAAAGGACGACTGTCAACTAAGGCGAGTTGCAAGGAATCATACCAGACGCACTCACTTATCAGTATCAGATCAACTGTACCACACAAAAGTATTCTCACGAGACGGCCTGATATACAGACTAATAAGTGAACAATATAAACATGCAGACAAAACATTTTATTCCGCCCAGTAATTACAAGAAAAGAATAATGGGTAGAAGTTGTTTGACATGAAACCATAAATTATCCAGTCTTTTAAATTCTGTGAGAAACAATAACAAACATCTAGTAGAAACCGACTGCACTCAACAGAGACAAGGTCGAGCAAACAGCGCTGAACAAAATGGACTGTATGTTAACGCAAGTTTCGGGTCACAAGCTGAAACCAACAGCTATGTTCTGAAACGTTCTCGGCGGGTTTAGCTCTTTTGGTTGCACGTGGCCACTGGTACACTAGTCTTCCTCTGGCCTCATACTGTGATCTGCAATTCCTTCGTCCAATGTACAGCTGCCTGTTTTGCCTCCTGTCGGTACGCTCGCGCAGGTCCTGACGCCAGTGTGTTGTAGTAGGCCACTCACTGCTCAGAGGGCACCAGCCGAGTTCCTCCACTAGGAGTGGAAACGATTTTCCAGTTGCCACGCGGAACCTTGCCTCTCCACTGCCAGACCAAGAATCCATCACGCGAGCCTGGTAAGTCCGTAGAAAGGTCGAGACTCATTGCACACGTCTTCTGCTGTGCAACTCGTGAACCCATCCCTTGGTAAAAGTCAAAGGGCATAATCACGCAAAATATGGATCGGCGCAGACGTAGCTCAGCCCTTCCCACCCCCCCCCCCCCCCCTCCCGCCTCTTAACCCAAAACTCTCCAGTTGCTGGTGTGTACAAAATTTTAATTATCAGTCCAGTCTCAGGTCTACTTGGTACATTTTGCCCGTGGATTTGTTCTCAACCAGAAGGCTAACTGGGTTGAGGATTTTTATAAGCTTTCAAGGTCACACTGTACGGGATAGCAAACTTATTAGAAACATTGTTCAAAATGGTTCAAATGGTTTTGAGCACTATGGGACTTAACATCTTAGGTCATCAGTTGTGGGCTTCAGTCCTGAGACTGGTTTGATGCAGTTCTCCATGCTACCCTATCCTGTACAAGTTTCTTCATCTCCCAATACCTACTGCAACCTACATCCTTCTGAATCTGCTTAGTGTATTCATCTCTTGGTCTCCCTCTACGATTTTTACCCTCCACGCTGCCCTCCAATGCTAAATTTGTGATCCCTTGATGCCTCAGAACATGTCCTACCAACCGATCCCTTCCTCTCGTCAAGTTGTGCCACAAACTCCTCTTCTCCCCAATTCTATTCAATACCTCCTCATTAGTTATGTGATCTACCCATCTAATCTTCAGCATTCTTTTGTAGCACCACATTTTGAAAGCTTCTATTCTCTTCCTGTCCAATCTATTTATCGTCCATGTTTCACTCCCATACATGGCTACACTCCATACAAATACTTTCAGAAACGACTTCCTGACACTTAAACCAATACGCGATGATAACAAATTTCTCTTCTTCAGAAACGCTTTCCTTGCCATTGCCAGTCTACATTTTATATCCTCTCTACTTCGACCATCATCAGTTATTTTGCTCCCCAAATAGCAAAACTGCTTTACTACTTTAAGTGTCTCATTTCCTAATCTAATTCCCTCAGCATCACCCGATTTAATTCGACTACATTCCATGATCCTCACTTTGCTTTTGTTGATGTTCATCTTATATCCTGCTTTCAAGACAATGTCCATTCCGTTCAACTGCTCTTCCCAGTCCTTTGCTGTCTCTGACAGAATTACAATGTCATCGGCGAACCTCAAAGTTTTTATTTCTTCTCCATGGATTTTAATACCTACTCCGAATTTTTCTTTTGTTTCCTTTACTGCTTGTTCAATATACAGATTGAATAACATCGGGGAGAGGCTACAACCCTGTCTCACTCCCTTCGCAACCACTTCTTCCCTTTCATGCCCCTCGACTCTTATAACTGCCATCTGGTTTTTGTACAAATTGTAAGTAGACTTTCGCTCCCTGTATTTTACCCCTGCCATCTATAGAATTTGGAAGAGAGTATTCCAGTCAACATTGTCAAAAGCTTTCTCTAAGTCTACAAATGCTAGAAACCTAGGTTTGCCTTTCTTTAATCTTTCTTCTAAGATAAGTCGTAAGGTCAGTATTGCCTCACGTGTTCCAATATTTCTACGGAATCCAAACTGATCTTCCCCGAGGTCCGCTTCTACCAGTTTTTCCATTCGTCTGTAAAGAATTCGTGTTAGTATTTTTCAGCCGTGACTTATTAAACTGATAGTTCGGTAATTTTCACATCTGTCAACACCTGCTTTCTTTGGGATTGGAATTATTATATTCTTCTTGAAGTCTGAGGGTTTTTCACCTGTCTCATATATCTTGCTCACCAGATGGTAGAGTTTTGTCAGGACTGGCTCTCCCAAGGATATCACACACATCCATGCCAGAGGCAGGATTCGAACTTGCGACCGTAGCGGTCGCGCGGTTTCAGACAGTAGCTCCTAGAACCGCTCGGCCACTCCGGCAAGCCGAAACATTGTTATCAACCTTTGTCTAGGCACTGCAATTATTAATAGAAATTATGTCTCCAATATTCTGTTAGGTAAGTTGCCTTCGCTGGTAGTATCGCCCCACTTCCCTGTGATGCGCACTATCAGTATTAATTATTTACGTCCAGTTATCCAATATGACTTCAGAAATGACTTGCTCAGGGAGGAGGTCATTCGCTGTCCAAAGATTTGACAAGTGCGAATTGGCAGAATAAGCAAACATTACAGCTTCCGTGAGTGTCTTATGTGCCTCATCAGTTGCCGTGTTAAATGTTGGATTCAATCACGGAACAGAGCTCTCTCTTGTAAAATTCGAAATTTTCCCAGCGAATCAGCTGAGCGCTGTCGTGGGGCGGTGTGGTCCTTCTGTCTCCGCGACTGCAATGCATGCGCGGCAGTACCATCAGCGCACTGTATAAGACGGAGCGGAGAACGTCTTCGTCAGCCCTCGTTCGGCTCACCTGAAGATGGCTGCCAGTTGTCCAGCCGAAATATCATGCGATGAAGTTTACGACGACCGGATGCAAGCCCGAAATCGTTTTGAAGAGCTTACCCACTTTATCAAATTAACGTATTTGTTTTCAAGAAGTTACTGATAAAATTTACACTCTTTTTCTGTCCTACTTCGTCTGAGCCCGAGAATAGAATATTATTATAGCAGATATTACGATTCACACTCTCATCGAAACAATCAAATAAGCGATTGTTGTTCTATGAGGTATACCGTTCTCAAAGCAAAATTTCTTAATTCGTTCAAAATCAAAACAGGTGAAATGCCTTTCACTCGACTTAGGTGGCTCAAACGTGTAAAGATTCTGGCCAGGTGCCTAATGGTTAGTGCAGTTAGTATTCCTAGGAATCGTCCACGAAAATGATAAAAGGAATCTGTGACGAAAAGTAAGTATTTATCGCCCCTTTGGGTACGAGGCAGCTGCCCTACATAATCATACATTGTACATTGGTCTATCAGCCCACGCAGTATGAAGGGAACCCTCGCGCGAGCTTGAATATGGGAATGTGTGCCTAGAAGCTTCATATTGATTCAACTGCCTCCTCACGTCTTTACTCAGAGATGGCCAAGTGACATACTCTCAGTCTTCTATATTCGAAGATGCCTGCCGAGCCGAGAAAACAGTTAGCGTCAACTCCGACAGAATACCAATTATCCCTACGAGTACAAGCGCCATCAGCGCTAAATTACTGAGCCGTGAGGATGACCTTAATAGAGACGTTATAGATCACAAAGGGGCCTAAACTGGAAATACGCTTGAAAGGAACGAAACAATTAGGATCTAAAACCACTTTTAGGAGCATTCTGATTACCTCAGACTACACACGACTGGCGGTCAATTAGTAATGCAACACAACACACCAGCAGGTCCCCACCAACAGCCTCCAGGGACTGCTACCCATTCGCGGAGCAGTATTACATTGTGATGTCGCGTTTTTGAGAACGGGCTGTTAAACAGAGGGTAGCATTAGCGCGTGCGGTTGCAGTGTCAATATGAAGCGCTACGCATGGGGAGAAATGTGAGAGATGCACTTTGTTTACAGTTCGACTGAAACAAATGTATAGTCGGATGAAAACATTCGTATTACAGTTGTCCGTGGTCGTCAGAACTGTTCTACAGTAAACATATGGGTCGGTATCGTGGGAGACTACTTAATTGGGCCTCACGTGTTGCCCGATCCACTTAGGTGGCCATGGAACAGTGTGTTTCTGGAAATCAGCCTGCCGAAATTGCTGGAGCAGGAACCGATAGATATCAGAAGGAGGATGTGGTTTCAGTATGATAGGGCCCCAGTGCACATTGCAGAGCGAGCCAGTACTTTTGGCAATCGTTGGATCAGGCAGGGAACACCTGCTCATTGGCGTGAAAGATCCCAAACCTAACCCCATTAAACTACTTTTTCTGGGGCTACATGAACGCCGCCGTGTAGCCCACCCCGGTGGACTCGGAGGCGGAATTGGTTGCAAGAATTCTTGCAGCATCCATACAAATACAGAACACACCACGTGTTCCTCAACGAGCACGGGACTCCCTGAAACATCGACACCGCCCTGAGGTTAATTTTGGTCATTTTGAACATTTATTGTAATTTAATAATGATCAGATCTATGTTGCACTGATAAACAAGTAACACAGTGTTATTATCAGTCACAAAACAAGAACGTCCTGCATAATCAGCACTCCAAAAATATGCTTTTCCGACAAGTGATTCCTTCATGAAATATGTTCGTGTTAGTCGCCGTCATGACCCCCCATTCGTTTGACCATTGAATTTTTGGACACCCTATACGTGAAAACTTCGTTGAGATAATTTAAAAAAAATTCTACTTGAAATCTTCCAAAACAGAATCCAAGAGCATTCAAAGAATTGCTTCAGTAGATAAGTAAAAGGGATCCAACTGAATTCATATAGGTTACAATAAGAGCAAAACGTGCTAACATGCTTCGAATCCACAGCCAAGGGAATTCTGTGGTAAGCTTGGTTGAAATCTAGAGCGGTAAAATATTACGGCCCGGGGAACCAAGTAAAACATTTGTGCAGGTCGGGCGAGGGAACCAATACCAAAATGGCCTTTTAAAGTACTGTAATCCACAAGTGGCCTATTCAATGGCCTTATATCCCATCACGTAACATCTAGTCGATCGCTGGTGCAAGATCTTTGTTTGTCGCAGCGACAGCCGGTTAGGGACTTGGCACACCGGTACCTTATAGGACAGTTACACCCGACTCTTTATTTTATCCATTACACTTAGCTTATCACTCAAAACGATGAGAAACTCCGTAGACACTTGGAGTAATGACTACGCCTCACTGGGTTACAAATGACAAAGTTCAAAATCCGATATTGCAGTGCGTGTGATATTTTGATTAAGATGGCAAGTTCCTTTTGATATGCGTTCATGTCCAAAGGAACAGGCACTGCGGCGACCACAGCCGTTACGAAACACATCACACGAATTCGCATTTGCGAATAAGCACAACCATCAGCTGTAGAATGGAATGATGAAAATGGAAATTTTTGCCCCCCCCCCGGCTGGGGTGGCCGAGCGGTTCTAGGCGCTTCAGTCCTGCCTCGGTCATGGATGTGTGTGATGTCCTTAGGTTAGTTAAGTTTAAGTAGTTCTAAGATCTAGGGGACTGATGACCTCAAATGTTAAGTCCCATAGTGCTCGGAGCCATTTGAATCAAATTTTTGCCGGACTGGGACTCGAACCAGGATTTCCCACTTATCGCGAGCGGTCACATTATCGGTTTTTTCGTTTTTTTTATATTTTTTATTTTTTTTATATTTTTAATAGTGAGAAATCTGTAAATACACTTTCATATTAATAGAACAAGTTATTTCTAAAAAGGAACGAAACGTAACTTCGCCTTATAATAATGTCATGTGGCAAGGGCCTCCCAGCTGGTAGACCTGATCGCTTGGCGCAAATCTTTGGAGGTGACGCCACTTCAGCGCCTTGCGTGTCAATGAGGATGAAATGATCATGATGAAGGCGACACAAACACCCAGCCCCTGAGCGGAGAAAATCTTCAACCCAGCCGGGAATCGAACCCGGGCCCCCCAGCATGACAAGCCAGCGCGCTTTCCACTTCCTTTTTATTTTTTGTTAAGGGATAGTGGACCGGTGGGGGCTCTGGGGGCAAAGTGGGGAGGTGTGGAAACCCGAGGCCTGGCCACAGTGTCCTCCTCACCACCACCGAGCCTATGGAGCACACGAAAGTGGGAGACACAGGAATCAACAAAAGTGGAAAGCGTTATTGTTGTTTATTTGTTTACATTTTGTTTTTGTAATATTCACTATTATTATGAAATTATGTAGAGTATACATCAGCGAGAGAGAAAAAAATATAAATGCTGGGTAAAGAAAAAGAAAAGGAAAAGGGCCGGTCGGGGTGACCGAGCGGTTCTAGGCGCTACAGTCTGGAACCGCGTGATCGCTACGGTTGCAGGTTCGAATCCTGCCTCGGGCATGGATGTGTGTGACGTCCTTAGGTTAGTTAGGTTTAAGTAGTTCTAAGTTCTACGGGACTGATGACCTCGATGTTAAGTCCCATAGTGCTCAGAGCCATTTGAACCATTTTTTGAAAAAGGAAAACGAAATATAATCCGCGCAATCTAAGTCGCGCTCTCCCATCCGCAGAGGTCAGAGGTAGAATCGATCATACGTAGCTTAAACTTAGACACCACAGGAGGGGGGGGGGGGGGGGGAGGAGAAGAAGACGGGTAGGTGCTCACAGCTCCAGCCACCTCCAAGTTAGTGGAGGTCTGACAAAGACCCCTCGAAAATAGTTAGCAAATAATGTTCGGTTACGTGGCATGTTTTCTACAACTACATGGGGTGTTCAAGTGTTTGACTATCCGTGCAGGTTTCACGGCCCGCCCCAAACTTCTACATGTCGTCAACCATGCATCTAAGAGCTGTACTCGTACATCCATTATACATATTCCCTTATAGGTCAAATGTTGTACTTGAAAGTCGGTTACACGCTATCGGCAGAGAAATACGAAGTACGCATGGTTGACGAGTCTGGCCGTGAGTCGTGCATGGATAGCCAAAGCTAAAGTGACCGATCGCGATAAGCGAGAAATCCCGGTTCAAGTCCCGGTCCCGAAGAAATTTTCATCGTCGTCATTCTATTCTACAGCTGATGAATTGCGAATTCATCCGATGAAGTTCAAAATCTGTATCCTCACTGTACACGCCATACATACCTTGAACACCACTACGATTACGCAACTTATACAAGTTAGGGTCGGAACGCAAAATAAAACAGACTACCTGCTTCACCTAAAACTAGGCTAGTATCAGGAAAAAAAATCACAATCCAGCACCTATTCTGTACACAGTCCCTTAGTGACGAATTAACTTAATGGCCACGACAAATCATTTATTTTATAATAAGCTCATAATGATAGTGATTCACGGTGCGACAACCCGACAGACGTCTGTAGTCGATCTTTATAAAGATGACTGTGAGACCACTGTTGTTCCAATATAAAATGTCGAATAAGAACTCCTTCAGTCCTCTAAATTTTCCAGTTGTTGTTTTGTTTGAGCAACCAGTTTAAGGGCTTCATCACTGTTCAACAGTCGGCAAGTAATGATCTAAGGAATTGCTGGGTCCAGAATAAATCTGTGGATACCACTCACTGAATGCTGGCGCCTATTTTGACTGGACCAGAGGTGGGATTCTTCCTACACGTCCGTCAGGGAGCCTGAACATGGTATAATGTAGGGTTGAAACTGGTTGCTCAAATAAAATAACAACAGGAAATTTAGACGGATGGAGATGTTCTGATTCGACGTTTTGTTTTACCTGACTGACGGGTTGAAATGAAGAAAACTTGCATACGTCGCGATTCCAAGAATACCTAGTATGAAAGAGAACAGAGACGCTGCTCCAAGAATGTAATAAGGCACAATCAAATAGGCTCTTGGTTCGGCAGCGCCCACACAATGGAAGTCTGCACCTTTCACCGCCTTCACCTTATTACATCATCGCGGGCTCCATATTGACATCGCTTTGTTTTTTTCTGACGCCAACTATCCGCCAATTTCTTTCGTCCTGGATTCAGTCTCGAACAAAATGCCTAGACCCCCTGCAGCAGTAACAAGTTGCTCTGGGTAAGGTAGCACTCTCATTCAGTTTGCGTGCACCTCACGCCGTGCGCTCAACGGTAACCGAAGGATCCTAGTGATCTTTCGTCATGAAACCTGATACTATACCATATCCAAATCAGCAGTAATTACAGAGTTCGCAGAAAATAATATTCGCGAACAGCCATCCAGTCGCCTCTCTTCTAAGATGTTGTTTTTAACTTCGCCTTCCATTCACATATAGATATACTCTGGCCGTACGAAATTGTTGTATACACTCTGCCAACATATCATTACGAACCTACCGCGGAAGAAATACTGGCTAATTAAGTCATTCATAACTCTAGTTGATAGTCTCTCCTGTTCAATCCCTTCTCGCAATTCTCCCAATGCGCCACGATCATACAAACTGGTGCTAATCATCCCTCTTAAACATCCTCGAGACAACGGATATAAAATTTGAAAAATTACCAAATGGTCGACGCTAAGAGTATTGGCTTGGTTGTCCAAGGTAAAAAAAACCCACAAAAATATAACTATTTCTTCAACATTCTCGGTAGAGAGAGATTATCAGCGTATCCAAACATTGCCAAAATTCAGTTGGTTAACTAACAGAATGATGTCCTTTATACTCATTAATACTTCCTCTCATCTCGGCCGGCTTCTTATGAGAGAGAGAGCGGCATCCTCCTAATCGTCAAATGAAGTATCGTCCAACTGTAACGCGTTCAACTTAATTTGTAGCTCCATAACTTTGTTCTGCGATTCAGTAATCGTGGCAGCCTCTTCCTGAATAGTATAATCTACCTTCAAGTCTTCAATACGATTATACCAATAGCTTATTCACACTTCCACATGATGCATCATCTCGCGGGACAGATTACTGTGAGGGCGTGCTGAAAAGTAATGCTTCCAAAATTCTTGTGCACAAAACTCTTTAAAATTATAAAATAAAACAAACGTAATTTACATTCTGCATTTCTGTTATTCATGACTACAAACTCTGACGGGAAAAGTCCCAACGACAAGAATGAGTTAAGCAAGATGAATGAAAGTTTGTAGGCTTGTTTCTACACCTGAAAGATTATGTCTATTCAAACTTCGGGCCAGTCACGTAAGAGTAGTGTTAGTAGAGCCACTTTGAGGAAACTAATAGGGTTGTTTTAAATACGCGCTACAACGGTCGTGACAGTTAGTTGTGTTTAAGGTTGGACGTCGTGAGTAGATGTTAACCAAGTATGCCTTTAAAAATTCGAAGACGCCATTATAAGCAGCTCACTGAGTTTCAATGTGGTCATGTAATTGTGCTACGAAGAGCTGGATGTTCCTTCCGTGATTATGCAGAGAGACTTCGTAAGAATGTAGCCACTGTACATGATTGGTGGAAGAATTGGTTATTGGGAAGGTATAGTCGCCTGAACACTGGGCTCAGGACGGCCACATGCCATTACCGAGTGGGAAGATCATCGTGTTCGGCGTCTGGCTGTATTGCATCGTACTGCGCCTGCAACAGCAGTCTGAGCAGTAGTTGGCACTACAGTGACACAACAAATTCTTGCTAATCAGCTCCGAGCCAGACGTCCTAAAGCGTGCGTTTCAATGACCCCAAACCACCGCCGTTTTCGACTTTACTGGTGTCAAACGAGAGCTCATTGGAGGGCGGAATGGAAGACTGTCGTGTTTTCTGATGAAATCAGGGTCTGTCTCACTGCTAGTGATTTTCATGCTTTCTTTAGAAGGAGGTCAGTTGTGGGTCTGCAACCAACCTGTCTGCGGCCTTTACACACTGAACCTACACCTGGAGTTACGGTCTGAGGTGCGGTTTCGTTTCACAGCATGAGCACTCTCGTGGTACCCCAAGTGCCCTGGCTGCAAATTTCTCCGTCAGTCTGGAGATTCGACCTGCTGCGCGGCCACATAATGAATAGCATTCCAGGAGGTGTTTTCCAACAGGATAACGCTCGCCTACATACAACTGTTGTGGCTCAGTATGCTCCTGAGAGCGTCGAAATTGTTGCCTTGGCCAGCTCGATCATCAGATCTGTCTCATATCGAACACCTACGGGACAGCACGGGATGACAACTTTTCTGTCTTCTACGACCAGCATTAACCGTCCCTGTATTGACCGACGAAGCACGACAGGCATGGAATTGCGTCCCACAAACTGACATCCGATACTTGTAGGAAACAATGCTTGTACGTTTGCATGTTTGCATTCAACTTTACACCGCTGTTTATGTACCAGCATTTCACATTTTCAATGGCGTTACTCGTGCTTTCATGAATCTGTGATCTTGCAACGTTAATCACTTAAATACATTACCTAGACAAATGTATTCCCGAAATTACAATAGCATACATCAATTATTTCTTGATGTTGGGATTTTTTTCCGTCAGTGTATTTATCTCTCAACGCATTCACCGTGGCGATGGACGTATCTACCCCACTGTCAAAATCCTCGAAGGTGTTCTTTGAGGTTTGTAAACATACGAAAATCGGATGGGCCAAATCGGGATTACATGGAGGATTTCCAGTGACAGTGAACCCAAGACGCCGGATGCCGCAGAGTTCGTGTGCATTCTGGCATTGTCATGCTTCAGGAGAGTATGCTCCTCATAGAGACGAACTCTTCCAATTACAAACGAGATTGCAGACGGTTTCTCATGCACTGACGTAGTTACATTACATACCACCATATTACAAGCTACAATTCGGAGTTCTCTAGCTGCAAAGGGCTGAAAATATGTAGACATGAAGAATACGGATGTACGGATGTTCAGTGTTAATTATGTTTGTATTATTTAAAAAGCTTGAAGAATTTTCACTTAATATATCCTCGTGTATTCCTAATATTGAATATTTTCTCCTACGCTCACAGAGAGGCGGCACAAAGCACCCACTTCATCAGTAATGTCCGAGGTGACATGCAGTGGACATGCCACTCTCTCGAGCAGCGGCGCTCTCAGCTCATCAAAGGTTCCCTCTTCTGACTGGCTGCGTATCCGAAACTCATATTGGAGCTGTTTATAGCCATGACAGCTCTTGTTCCATAGCGCACCAGCGTACAGGGTGATTCTAAAGCCATTATACATTTTATACTTAAACAAATTTTATTAACCGATTTGTAATGGTAGTGCAACTTTTGTTACAATAGGACATAAATTCAGTACATTTGAATCCGCTGTGTCAAGTGTTTAGTGCCGCGGATCTTCACCTGGTATACCTTAGACTTGGTAAACCCCCATGCAAAAAAGTCTAAGGGTGTCAAATCAGGAGAGCGGGGTGCCCACATCCGTGGAGAGGCACGACCAATCCATCTGCCGAGAAATGCTTGATTCAGATAATCCCGAACAACGAGGGCAAAATGGTGTGCTGCACCATCCTGTTGAAAAACAACAGTCTCCATACTCCCATCAGATATCAACTGGGGCTCCAAAAACTGCACCAACATATCTAGGTATGTGGTTCCAGTAACGGTTTGTTCTGCGAAGAAGAAGGGGCCGTACACAGTTGACATCGTTATCCCTAACTACACGTTCGCTTTTGCTGTGTCCCGTTGCTACTCCTGCAGCACTCTTGGTTGTTCGTCTGCCCAGATCCTGCAGTTGTGTCTGTTCACATGTCCACAGGTATGAAATGTAGCTTCATCACTGAACAAGACATTTTGCATCAAATTATCATTTTCCACAGGTTGTAGCAGGTGCAGCTTATCTGGCTGCGTGGTCCTCCGCTTCAAGCTTATGTACGACCTGGATTTGGTACGCACGTTTGTGCAACTTGTAACAAAGTACTCTCCTTACTGTGGTTTGAAGAATACCAAGCTCCCTACTAAGTCTCCTGGTAGATGCAACACTACCAGTACACTGGACTTTATTGACGTCTTGATAGTAAGCCTGCTGTGGTCTGTTTCCCGGAATCGACGGGCAAATTCTGTCCGCACCTGTTCGTACGTCATTCCACGAAGACGAGCGGAAACAGCGATTCCGCCTTCTTTGGTTGGCATTCTGTCGTAGTACCTGCAAGGAATAAATATTCCGTTATTAGATCACTGAAATGTACAGTGACTTACTTATCACTGAAATGTATAGTGACTTTAGAATCGCCCTGTACACCTAAAACTTACAAAATCACGGAGTCTCCCTACGAATATAAATTTTCTTGCTTTTCAAATGCCACGAGGGATGCTTAGCTGAAATTTTAATTTATTTGTTTGAATTATTTATTTAATTGTCCAAACTAATCTGATTACGGCCATCAGGTCCTCTCTTACACCGACCAGGGATTCACACATATAGTATCTATTCATCATAGTTACGATAGAAATGTCCGCCTGGTTAGCTGGGTGTTAACGTGCTTGCCTCTCATGCAGCGGGCCTTGGTTCGATTCCCAGCCGCGTTGGAGAATTTCTCAACTCGTGTACTCAGTGTTGTGTCCTCATCATCATTTCATCCTCATCACGGGCGCGCAAATCGTCCAGTGTGGCGTCGGCTGAAATAAGTCTTGAACTTGCCGGCCGAACTTCACCGAATGGGGCCTCCCGGCAAAAGATGCCACACGCTCATGTCCATTTTTTTTTACCTTAGAAATAATAATTTCAATATGACAACTAGTATTAAAATGATTTGAATGTCTGAAGTGTCTGTGTGACTAAGTTATACTGACTCTGAACTAACTATAGTAATACTGGCGTTATATGTACTGCAGCAGCGGCTGACACAAATAGTGATAATATAATACTGCGAGTTCTGCGAAAAGGAAATGTAAGGCGACTGCATCGGCTAAGAACATTGGACTGGACGAAGATGAAGTTGGAAAGACGAATATAGGAGGGCAACGAGTGCGTACAGGGACAATGGTATACTTTATTGTTGCTTCAGTAGATATGTTATTCTCTGTCTTCTGACACTAATTATGTTATTTAGTCATCTAAAATAATGCGAAAAATTGTTCCAGTGTCCGGTTGCTGCTACTGAGAAGGACTTGGTGAAATGGCTGAACGATGGAGTGGCACGGAAATGATTTTGCTCTGATGGGAACGAGTGTTCCTGACGTGTTCTTTAGACAAATGCGTTAAGGTCGAGGAGCGATATGAGGAGCAGCGTTCATTGATAAGACTGTAGAGAAGACAGAGGATATGGAAATCTCTGCGTGTGGTGTGCGTACTGTAAGACCTTCGGTACACACACCATCAGTTTATTTGACTTGTCGCTCTAACGAAGTAGGCGAGTGTCAGCAATATGTCTCGTGGTCTTATCGTGGCGTGTTTATATTCTGCCGTTAGGTCAGACGATAGAAATGCCACTTGCACGCTTAGAGTAGCAGATTAACGGTGACCAACTTTAAACAGAACTTGATTAATTTTCACGCACATTTATTAAAATAATAACAAGTATGAAAATTACTTAACTTGATTCTGGATGCCATTTACAATTGACAGTCTGAAGTTTCTTTGGTATTGGTACGTTAATCTTAGTCTCACATATATCTCTGATACTTGACAAAAGTGTCTATACATTTATATTCATGGCTATGTACAGGAATATGGTAATCTTATTAGATGCAGACTGAAACTTGACTATAGACTGGTACAGACAAATGTAGAACTCGTACAGACTGGTACAGAATAATGCAGGCTGGTACAGACTGATGCAGACTGGTACAGGCTGACGCAGACTGACTAATCGGAGGTCTGTACACTCGTTATAATACCTCGCGCATTCATGTATCACTGCGCGAGTGTGATCCGCGAGGAGAAAAGGTTCTACGTAAGCAGCAATCTCATTGGCTGCATTACATATTAATACGCGGATCGGCGAAGCAGAATTTGGTCCGTCTCTATGGCACGCCATCTCGTAGTGCGGAGACGGACGAGCGCTGCGCCTGCACTGTTGTGCTTAGCGGGGCGCGTTATAGTGGGAAAGTTGTGTACGCGCTGACCATGCGGAACTGTGTACACAACACTGCGCTTGTCTGCACATAGACATGAGAGCTGTATATATGGTGGAGAAATGTGATCGGCTCCCAGATAACGACACTCTGATACCACCGAAATGGACGTAGAATAAGCTGCTTGGGTAGTGGTAGGACCGGATCATCAAACAACTATCATTCACACAGTAGAAAGCTTTTATTTAAATAAATTAACACTGCACACAAGCAACAAAATAACAAAGATTGCTGGAGGACTCACCATACAATTATAAACGCCAACAGATGTCCAATTTTTTGCCTTTCACACTCGTGAAAATGTGATTAGGAGAACAATACTGGCACCAGTTCACAGTACTGGAAACGCCTTATTACCGGATATGGTCAAGTAGCGCAGTTACTAGTACTTCTAAGACTTATAAATAAAATACATTCAACATATACACAATAAACAGTAGACAAAAACTGATGGCTCTTTCAAGATCTACAAATTACACATTACGCTGCCGGCGATCATAAATATAGCTGAAATGACCTTTCCCGGCGAATAAGGATAAGTTAAAACAACAGCGTTCATATCTGACGGCAACAGTTGTTAGTTCTTGAACAGTTGAGCGACAACAGCAAGTCCAGTTAAACCTGGCCGTGCGGTTAAAGGCGCTGCAGTCTGGAACCGCAGGACCGCTACGGTCGCAGGTTCGAATCCTGCCTCGGGCATGGATGTTTGTGCTGTCCTTAGGTTAGTTAGGTTTAACTAGTTCTAAGTTCTAGGGGACTAATGACCTCAGCAGTTGAGTCCCATAGTGCTCAGAGTCATTAGTCCAGTTAAACCTGGTAAGGTCGTAATACAGCTAGGCTGTAACTTGCAATAGACAGTTGTGATGTTTGAAGCCTAGTCCAATAGAATTAACGCAAGGCAGATCGTCAAATAAGATGAGCGGTAAGGAATCATATTAAAAAACAACTTTTAAACTAGACGCACTCAGTAAGCAACATCAGACCAGTTGCACCACACAAAACAGTTCTCCCCATACAGCCCCGTACACATACCAATAAATCAACAATTTAAACCTTCAGACAAAACATTTGCTTCCGCCCCGTGATTTCAAAAACAAATTAACGCGTGGAAGCCACTTAACGTGATAGCATAATTTATCGACAGTTTTCAAGTCTGTCAGAAACAATATCAAATAAGTAGAAACCGAATGCAAGCCACCACAGAATAAGGTTCGGCAAATAGCGCTGTACACATTGGACAATATGCAGCTTCGCAGCACAAGCGCACAGCAGCAGCAGTATTCTAAAACGTCGCCACCAAGTTTCGTTTTCCAGTTGAAAAGGGGCCGTCCCATGTTGTGTTCCTCTGGTCGCATCCTGTGAGCTGGCGACTCCTTAGTCCAGTGTACAGCTGCTCACCACGCCCTCTGTCTGCACTCTCACACAGGCCATGCCGTCGCCGTCGTGCACTCAGCCACACACTGCTCTGAAGACGCCTGCCCGCCTCTCCCGTAGGATAAGAGACGGCGCTCCGGTTGCCTGCCGGAACCTTGCCTCTTGAGCACCAGGTCAAGAACCCACCACACGAGCCAGGTGAATCTGTAAACGGTCACGTCCTTTGTGCCGCGATGCGCAAAGCCGTTGCTTGATGATACTAAAAGAGCGTAAGTACAGGCAATATCGTTAGGAGGCGACATGGCTCAATTACATTATACATATTGATATGCAGAAGAACTGATACTGATGGATACGTTTTTAGAGTATATTATAAATGCGAGTTTCAGTGTATGCGTGCGTGTGTGTCTGTCTGTGTGTGTTCAAATGGTTCAAATGGCTCTGAGCACTGTGCGACGTAACATACACTCCTGGAAATGGCTACGTTTGTACCATGCCTTTTGAAAATGTTAGTGATTTTATGTATGAGTTTATGTTTGTATGTCACTGTGTACCATATTATATCCTTTCTTGTGTTTTCACGTTTATTCTGTGTACGACTGAGCGTATGTGTTTGTGTTGTGTTACGTTGATTTCCTTGGTTGGTTGATTTGGCGGAGGGGACCGAACGGCGAGGTCATCGGCCCCGTCGGATTAGGGAAGGATGGAGAAGGAAGTCGGCCGTGCCCTTTCAAAGGAACCGTCCCGGAACTTGCTCGAAGATTTAGAGAAATCACGGAAAACCTAAATCAGGACGGCTGGACGCGGGTTTAGGCCGTTGTCCTCCCGAATTCGACTCCACTGTGCTAACCACTGCGCCACCTCGCTCGGTGTTCTTTTACTATTTGTAGCTTTATGTTTATTGTTATTGTTTATACACTCCTGGAAATGGAAAAAAGAACACATTGACACCGGTGTGTCAGACCCACCATACTTGCTCCGGACACTGCGAGAGGGCTGTACAAGCAATGATCACACGCACGGCACAGCGGACACACCAGGAACCGCGGTGTTGGCCGTCGAATGGCGCTAGCTGCGCAGCATTTGTGCACCGCCGCCGTCAGTGTCAGCCAGTTTGCCGTGGCATACGGAGCTCCATCGCAGTCTTTAACACTGGTAGCATGCCGCGACAGCGTGGACGTGAACCGTATATGCAGTTGACGGACTTTGAGCGAGCGCGTACAGTGGGCATGCGGGAGGCCGGGTGGACGCACCGCCGAATTGCTCAACACGTGGGGCGTGATGTCTCCACAGTACATCGATGTTGTCGCCAGTGGTCGGCGGAAGGTGCACGTGCCCGTCGACCTGGGACCGGACCGCAGCGACGCACGGATGCACGCCAAGACCGTAGGATCCTACGCAGTGCCGTAGGGGACCGCACCGCCACTTCCCAGCAAATTAGGGACACTGTTGCTCCTGGGGTATCGGCGAGGACCATTCGCAACCGTCTCCATGAAGCTGGGCTACGGTCCCGCACACCGTTAGGCCGTCTTCCGCTCACGCCCCAACATCGTGCAGCCCGCCTCCAGTGGTGTCGCGACAGGCGTGAATGGAGGGACGAATGGAGACGTGTCGTCTTCAGCGATGAGAGTCGCTTCTGCCTTGGAGCCAATGATGGTCGTATGCGTGTTTGGCGCCGTGCAGGTGAGCGCCACAATCAGGACTGCATACGACCGAGGCACACAGGGCCAACACCCGGCATCATGGTGTGGGGAGCGATCTCCTACACTGGCCGTACACCACTGGTGATCGTCGAGAGGACACTGAATAGTGCACGGTACATCCAAACCGTCATCGAACCCATCGTTCTACCATTCCTAGAGCGGCAAGGGAACTTGCAGTTCCAACAGGACAATGCACGTCCGCATGTATCCCGTGCCACCCAACGTGCTCTAGAAGGTGTAAGTCAACTACCCTGACCAGCAAGATCTCCGGATCTGTCCCCCATTGAGCATTTTTGGGACTGGATGAAGCGTCGTCTCACGCGGTCTGCACGTCCAGCACGAACGCTGGTCCAACTGAGGCGCCAGGTGGAAATGGCATGGCAAGCCGTTCCACAGGACTACATCCAGCATCTCTACGATCGTCTCCATGGGAGAATAGCAGCCTGCATTGCTGCGAAAGGTGGATATACACTGTACTAGCGCCGACATTGTGCATGCTCTGTTGCCTGTGTCTATGTGCCTGTGGTTCTGTCAGTGTGATCATGTGATGTATCTGACCCCAGGAATGTGTCAATAAAGTTTCCCCTTCCTGGGACAATGAATTCACGGTGTTCTTATTTCAATTTCCAGGAGTGTATGAGGTCATTAGTCCCCTAGAACTCTGAACTACTTAAACCTAACTAACCTAAGGACATCAAACACATACATGCCCGAGGCAGGATTCGAACCTGCGACCGTAGCGCTCACACGGTTCCAGACTGTAGCGCCTAGAACCGCTTGGCCACTCCGGCCGGCCCTGTCTGTCTGTGTGTGTGTGTGTGTGTGTGTGTGTGTGTGTGTGTTTGTTTGTATGTTTGTGTGTGTGTGGGTGAGTGGGGGGGGGGTGCATACAGCGTATTCTATTTTCCACTAGGGTTGAGCCCCTAAAATTCATTTACCAAAAACAAAAGATGGTTCAAATGGCTCTGAGCACTAAGGGCCTTAACATATGAGGTCATCAGTTCCCTAGACTTAGAACTACTTTAATCTAACTAACCTAAAGACATCACACACATCCATGCCCTAGGCAGGATTCGAACCTGTGACCGTAGCAGCAGCGCGGTTCCAGACTGAAGCGCCTAGAGCCGCTCGGCCACAGCGGACGGCTACCAAAAACAGTTTACGTAAATGGAAGGCTCATAATGAGAGAGTGCTGTAATCAGCGGACTGTAATTTGGAGCTATTTGGACGATACCTTCGTAGTGCTGTCTATGAAGAAGATCAATTAATGGAATTTTTACATCATCTCAGCTCCATAAGAACTTTCAGTTCCAAATGGAGATAGGGAAAGATGGCTGTCTGTCTTTACTCAAGGACAATTCGACTTGGCTGAAGAATAATGGTTGTCTGGACTATTCAGTCTATCGTAGGTCCACTGATACCGATTTCTATTTAGAGTCCTCGAATCTTCGAGACGACATGACGCGTCTTAAACTCTTAGTATGCTTAAAACACTTTACATAGAGCTCACACAGTCTCGGATCCAGATACTGTGCCTACATATCTCCCCCACGCAAGGACAGTGTTCAAAGATAACGGATATTCCACTCGAAAGATTAACGGAGTTCTATCACTTAAAGTTAGACAGCAGGAATATGGCAACGAGGAGAGTACGTCGGCAAAACTCCTACCTTTTCTACCGCATATTGGCAATATTTTATTGAATATATCTATAATCCTCCGTAAATCTCAGGATAAAGTGATTTTAAGCCCCCTTTCTAAGAATGTGGACCTACTGGGTTTAGTGTCAGTGTGGTATGCAGGCTAGTTCACAGCAACATGAGAGAGTGCTAAGACAAATATCAACTCTGCACTTGCCTTTTGCAACCAACCAAGTCTAATATTGTATTTCCATCGGACATTAAACAGAATATAATAAAATATTAATTTTGTTCATAACAAGAATCCATGAAGAAATGTAAGGCGGAAAATCTGTTGAACATGGCAGCGATAGCCAGTTACATGATGAGTGGGTCCCTTCTTCCACGATTTGCTCAACACAACTCTCGCCATACAAAAGTCATTACCAAAAGCAGTAGGAAACATATGGCCTGCTCTAAATGAAACCTGGAAATGACAGTCACATACCTCCTCGTAGTGATCAGCCTAACGAACATTTTCAGAAAAACTAATGAAATCATCTTTACCCAACGAATCACCATTCTCTAGCCACAAAACTACCCATCAGAACACCGAAAGTGGCTCTTCTCTCAACTGTTTTAGCCATGAGCAACTTCTTAACATTGCCCATCTCATTTCCCTTCAACTAAATAAACGAAAATTCACCATATTTTCCTCCCTTTACATCGTAAATGGCTTAGACCGGACTTTATATTCTGGACTGCTCTTCAAGCTACAAATATACGCACTCCCAGTTAACTACGTACGCCTTATAGGATCCTTCCTTGACCACCACATATGTAAAATGAACCAAAATGAACCATTCATGCTTCTGTATGCTTCGGCCCATTGAAGGTGTAGCTCAAGGCTCTGTCCTGCCCGCCTTCCTTTACATCCTGTACACAGCAGACATTCCCAAAACCAACACTCCCAACTACCACTGCAATTTGCTGACGCCACCGTCTAGATGGTCAAATGGCTCTGAGCACTGTCGGACTTAACTTCTGAGATCATCAGTCCCCTGGAACTTAGAACTACTTAAACCTAACTTACCTAAGGACATCACACACATCCATACCCGGGGCAGGATTCGAACCTGCGACCGTAGCGGTTACGCGGTTCCAGACTGTAGCGCCTAGAACCGCTCGGCCACACTGGCCGGCACGGCACCGTCTACCTAATTATTCATCACCCCAACACCATCTATACTACAGCCCTGCTTGCTGACTGGTGATACCACACGCTGATGACCGAATCTGTATCGGAACTGTGCAGTTAGGCGCTATGCAGCAATACGGACATTAAAAATTTTAGAGTTGGTTTTCGGTATATTTTCTTCTACATGACCTTGTACTGAAATTAAGAAAATTTATACCGTTACGTAATATAACTGAACAGAAATGCTCTATGATTTTTGAGAAAGTAAAATTGTTTTGAAAATTTACTATAAATACACATCTGTAGGCCTGAACACAAACTAACATTTTAAATTCGTTCATTCTCTGTCGTCTCGGTGATTTACCTTTTCCTGCCGCAATCAGTCACGTGCGACAATAAAAATAAGTTTCACATGAGAAATTAAGCAACAGGGACCCTACGACACGAGACCCATATCATTCGATAGACTGGAGCTTCTCCTGAAACAGTGTCCAATAAATAAAAAAACAAGGAAAATATTTTATATTTCACTGATTTCCCAGGTATGTAGGAACCATAAACACGAGAACTTCTTGGCTTTATCTTTTATACGCCTAACTGAAAAGGGGGAGAGCTATTGATTTCATCAATTTGAGGCCCTTAACTCGTCATTTTCATTTCTACATTGCTTAATCCGTAAAATCCTGAATCATTATAACGTTTCGAAGGTAATTTAAGTACAAAACTGTTTCTAAAATAGCTATGTTTGTATAAATGAGCGAAATGATTATGTGGATATTTGTATAATTGCCCAAAATGTTCCTGCACTTCTTTAAAATAAAAATTCTGGAAACTCAAATATCTTGCAGGAATGGTAAAGAATACTAAGCATTTTCATGCCACAGAGTGGAAGGAAATTTATTCTTCCGCACAGAAAATTTGTATGGCAGTATCAATCAGGAAATCATTAGAAAAGTCAGATAGATACATAACACATACATAGCAACGAAGTATAAGTTGTTGAGTCATTTGCCTCACTATATAAACAAAGCTTTATCTTTATACCAGATCACAAATGAAATGAAATAAAAAATATTTTGTTGCTAGAAACAAAATTGTAGTTAGAAATCGCTCAATGGATAATAGCCAGTATCAAATTACTGTAGGCATAATGCAAGGAAATAAGAACTGGCTATAAACACAAAAAGTGGAATAAATTTGACGGTCATATTCACAGTTCTGAGAGTCTAAAAGCCCACAACAGAGCTGTTATTTAAATTCACCATGCAATGAGAGCACTATTAATTCTTAGTAGGAATAACTAGGAAGTCACCGTACGTGCATATTTCAATATTCCAGAATGAGATTTCGCTCTGCAGCGGAGTGTGCGCTGATATGAAACTTCCTGGCAGATTAAAACTGTGTGCCCGACCGAGACTCGAACTCGGGACCTTTGCCTTTCGCGGGCAAGTGCTCTACCAACTGAGCTACCGAAGCACGACTCGCGCCCGGTACTCACAGCTTTACTTCTGTCAGTACCTCGTCTCCTACCTTCCAAACTTTACAGAAGCTCTCCTGCGAACCTTGCACAACTAGCACTCCTGAAAGAAAGGATATTGCGGAGACATGGCTTAGCCACAGCCTGGGGGATGTTTCCAGAATGAGACTTTCACTCTGCAGCGGAGGGTGCGCTGATATGAAACTTCCTGGCAGATTAAAACTGTGTGCCCGACCGAGACTCGAACTCGGGACCTTTGCCTTTCGCGGGCAAATGCTCTACCAACTGAGCAACCGAAGCACGACTCACGCCCGGTACTTCTGCCAGTTTTTTTTCAATATTAACTTTATCTCGGATGCCACTCGTTGTATTAATGCAAGACGTCTCTCATTAAAACAGTGTGAACTCCATAGTAAATGGATTGTCTGACAGTTATTGTCTTATAGCAACGATAAAGTATCTTCATCAGTCATGTTTACTTGAAGAAGAGATAAACGACAGTAGCTCAGATTCATAGATGCTGAATCTGCCATACTTTTCAGAGAGAATTTGCTGCTTGAACAATGGAAGGATTTTGCTAACGACACGCAGGAGATGAGAATTTAAAGCCTCTCCAGAAAATATTCTTACAACGCCATGCACCCATTTTTCCTTTAAAAAAATCCAGAGATAACTGCTGAATTGGAGACACAGAAAAAGTTAGTAGCCTACTTTCACTAAGAGTCTAACATGTTACTGGAAGACATCAGGCAGAAAAATCAGAAATTCAAAACAAAATAAAAGAAAACCTTACTAGCAACTTCCGTATTATATCAGGATATTTGCAGTCAGGTATGTAACTTCTAGTTCACACCATTGCTCATATTGACCAGTTTTTAGTTATACCAGAGTCATAACTGAAGGAAACTTTAACCAAAACATCAAAAAAACATTTTATTCGATGACCGGTTTCGACAGAGTTATACTGCTATCATCGGAGATTGTTGTTGTTGTTGTGGTCTTCAGTCCTGAGACTGGTTTGATGCAGCTCTCCATGCTACTCTATCCTGTGCAAGCTTCTTCATCTCCAAGAACCTACTGCAGCCTACATCCTTCTGAATCTGCTAAGTGTATTCATCTCTTGGTCTCCCTCTACGATTTTTACCCTCCACGCTGCCCTCCAGTACCAAATTGGTGATCCGTTGATGCCTCAGAACATGTCCTACGAACCGATCCCTTCTTCTGGTCAAGTTGTGCCACAAACTCCTCTTCTCCCCAATTCTGTTCAATACCTCCTCATTAGTATGTGATCTACCCATCTAATTTTCAACATTCTTCTGTAGCACCACATTTCGAAAGCTTCTTGTCTAACTATTTATCGTCCATGTTTCACTTCCATACATGGCTACACTCCATACAAATAATTTCAGAAACGACTTCCTGACATTTAAATCTATACTCGATGTTAACAAATTTTTCTTCTTCAGAAACGCTTTCCTTGCCATTCCCAGTCTACATTTTATATCCTCTCTACATCGACCATCATCAGTTATTTTGCACTCCAAATAGCAAAACTCCTTTACTACTTTAAGTGTCTCATTTCCTAATCTAATTCCCTCGGCATCACCCGACTTAATTCGACTACATTCCATTATCCTCGTTTTGCTTTTGTTGATGTTCATCTTATACCCTCCTTTCAAGACACTGTCCATTCCGTTCAACTGCTCTTCCAAGTCGATTGCTGTCTCTGACAGAATTACAATGTCATTGGCAAACCTCAAAGTTTTTATTTATTCTCCATGGATTTTAATACCTACTCCGAACTTTCTTTTGTTTCCTTTACTACGTGCTCAATATACAGATTGGATAGCATCGGGGAGAGGCTACAACCCTGTCTCACTCCCTTCCCAACCACTGCTTCCCTTTCATGCCCCTCGACTCTTATAACTGCCATCTGGTTTCTGTACAAATTGCAAATAGCCTTTCGCTCCCTGTATTTTACCCCTGCCACCTTTAGAATTGGAAAGAGCGTATTCCAGTAATCGGAGATTATGCTTTAAAATTTTTAAAACATATTGTCCATCAGTATTGCAAGTCGCTTCACATGGATAGGCAATAAGTTAAATTTTAAAGATCCGATGATGACAGCGTAGCCCTGTCGAAACTGGTCATCCAATAAAACGCTTTTTCAGCGATCTTGGCTTATAAATTTTTTAAAAAGTGATTATACATTGCAGTTCGCCCTCAGACTGACAATGTCAGGAATCTTTTCCAGAATGTACAGAGATGATGTTCTCTGAAATTAGTAAGATTACACAACATACATAAAGTAGCTGATGTTGTTTCAAAGTCACTAAATTCCTCCTGTCATGGTTTGTAATTTGTATGCTCGACATGAATAGTCTACAGTGTTTTTTTATTGTTGTTATCTGCAGTATACCTCGACTTGTTCAGCAGAACGAGATTTATGGTTCATGGTGTATCAACAAATGAATAATGGCAATAAGAATTATTTAAGATACAAGAATGCTAGAAAGTCAACCAGAAAAACGAAATCCTTTCTCCCCAAATCTGTGCTCATCATAGCAAAGTTGATAGCAGATGCCGCTGACAGAGTTAACTATGACCAAAGGGCACTTGTTAGGGCACTTTATTCAAACGCAGTTAATAATCAAACATCTATTTCCTGGCATTCTAATCATCTATTCAGAAAATGGGTTATAAATAAGGGAACATTAAGTGCTTTTCAAACAGTACTATCTGCAGTAGAGTGGTAGCCTAGATTGCAGGAAGTAGAAGCAAGTGATGCGTTCCAAGAGTATTTGACTACACCTGTTTCAAGAAGACCAAAAAATTATCAGCGTGTGTGCCACATCACGGTAGTGAAAGAAAAATAAGGTACAATAGCGAATTCAAGAAATTAAAATGTATTATAAAGGGAGTTTCACAATTCATGTTACACACTTCTAGAGGTTGTAGAACGTATTTATTAGATCAAGTTTTACACAGGAACCCATGTCCGGAAACTTCATCCAACGACGCTACAGAGCGTCAAAGTTATAGGTGCCAGCGATTGTAAATGTATGTATATAAAGGGTGAATCCGTGATGATCTTAAAGACTTTCAAGGATGATGGAAAAGGATAAATGTATTTATGAAACTTCCTGCCAGATCAAAACTGTGTGCCCGACCGAGATTCGAACTCGTGTCCCGAGTTAGAGTCTCGGTCGGGCACGCAGTTTTGATCTGCCAGGAAATTTCATATCAGCGCACACTCCGCTGCAGAGTGAAAACCTCATTCTGGAAATGTATTTATGTTAGATAAGGGTCCCTGTATCGGAAAAGAACGAGTCGAAAGTTACAGGCGAAAACCGTTCTGATACCTGTGACAATGGAATGCCGCTAGTGTTGCTGCAAGGACTGTACGTTAAGGAACTTCCAGAGGTGGAAATATGGACGAAAACAAGAAAAAATGTCTAGTAAATACGGGCTCTAAAATGCATACCGTAAGAGTTATGAGTACTTGTTCAATAGGGGAGATGTTTTTCACTAGTGAAGATGAACCAGTGCTTTTAGCTCCATAGGTATGCATTATAGAGCTCATGTTAACCAGATATTTTTTTTTCTTGTCTTGGTTGATGCTGCCACCTCTGAAAGTCCATACCCTACTTTCAATCAACAACGGCATCCGTGCACGTATCACTGTCAGAGGTGTCAGACTGATCTTTGCGTGGAACTCTCGACTCTTTCGTTTCCGAACCAAGGATCCTGAACTGAAACTGATGCATTCATTCGTCTTCATCAACCTTGCACGTTAGTAATATCATCATGGAATCACCTTCATTTACATACATGAAGGTTGTCTATAACTTTAACGTCTAGTTGGATGACGTTTCTGGACATGTGTTCCTGGGTGAAACCTGATCTGCTGAGTCCCCTGTACAACCTCTAGAAGTTTGTAACATGAACTGTGAAACACTCTGTATAGCTAGTACATGACCAAAGCAGCAGCAGGTCCCAGCTCAAAGCAAACGTTTTGCAGCAAATGTTTACACGAAAAAAGAAAAAGCTTATAGAATGGATGCGAGGGAATCCAAGAAGAAATACAATGACAGGTTGACTGAACGAGCTCATAATCCATACGAAACAGGTAGTTCTGTAGCAGCATTATTACTGATGTGAAATAAGAACTTGGTGTCAAGTTTTCCTAACTGAGGACCAACATCAAGTGCAGAACGAAGTCTCCTTACTGTGATGGATGGAACATTAACATGTTTCCATATCCCCTCTTAAACCTACAGGTAGGTGGAGAAATAATTTTCGAAAGAGAAAAGAACAGCAAGTTCTGTGGTTTGTATCTTTTTCTGTGCTTGCTACTCACAAGATTCATGAGAGATTTGGCAGACTAAAAGAAGCCTTTATCATCAGAGTATTCAACAAACGTATCTAAAACACCTTGCATAATCTCTAACATGCGCTGCTTATCGTAAAAATGTGGTAATGCACGGTTTCAGTACAAATGAAATGAAACGATGGTATGACGTTGTTGGCTGTGAGCCCCAATCTAGAGAAGTTCGGCAGCCGAGTTGCAAATCTTTTAAGTTGATGCAACACCGGGCGACTCTCCGATGATTACGATATGGTAATGAGGACAACACAACACGCGGTTCCCGAGAGGCGAAAATCTTCTACCCCGTCGTGAACCCAACCAGGGCCTGTTGTATGCCAGGAGGCTGACACTTCAGTACGCTTTCGATATCATGAAAGTAATTCACTTTCATAGGAAATTTGTAAACGTTCAGCAAATTATTTACTAATAAGAAACTGAAACTTCGTGCTGTTCATTAACAACTACACGGTAACAAAAGTGAGGTAAAGACCTTGGTGTCTGTCTTCCTCATAACGGTCTAGAACGATTAAAAGTTTATTTTATGCCCCACTATTAAAAAATATACTTCAAATTTTATTTTCACTTCCATATTACTCATCTGATTTCACACTTTCATTCATGGCTTTGTGAAGTTGTGCTGCTACCAGTCGCATACATATTTCCATCAGGTGATTCCCTGCAAGCCAGTTGCGATGAAAAGTAGGATGAACACCAGGAAATATCGATGCTGGGTCATTCGAGATTTACGGTTAAAGTCTATCCTGCTTTCTCGTGAAAGTACCTTGTTGTCCAAACAGTACATTCCAGTTGGAAATGATTGAGGCAAATCTGTAACAGCTCAACAACAATCAATATGACTACCCTTTGTCAAAACACTTAGGTTAATGACAGACATTCTACAGCCAACTTCATACTAATCTTCTCAGCAATGGCGCGGAATTAAGAAACAAACGATCTTGATAGTTTATGCATAACTGCTTTTGAAAACATCTGACAAATGTGGTGCAGTGAAAACGAATAACATGTTTGAAATTTATCATCATTTACTTACCCCCTAATTATGCTTAGACCTAAAATCATTTCTGGTGTTGTAGTGTCAGTGATTTCTCAGCTTCTCTCATTTGTGAAATCTGAGCATGTGCACGTTCCTTTCTTTCTGGGGTGTATGATTTTCCTGACAACAGAGAGCACAGTACTCGTATCCCGTGCTTTAAAGGAGAACTACACGCGTATACTGTATGAAATGTAACACTTTCAAGAGGCACACACATCCAGCACAAAACCCTCGCGAACTGAAGCTTCATATAATCCTATAAGAAACGGTCGGAAGGTACTCTCTTCACGTTCTAATGTAGTCACTGTGCATAGGCCTGTGTATCTAGAGGGCTTTGATCACATCCCTCTTCTATGCCTCCCCTAACGCCACCTGAATCTTCGAGTTGTGTAATAGGTGGGAATTCCAAGTAAATCTTAATGAAAGCCAAACCATCATCTTTGGCCGCACTACTCGGAGATTCCACCTATCCATCTACAGCCAATCGATTCCTCTGTCAAAACATTAAAGTATTTAGGAGTAACCCTCGACGGAAAACTAACACGGAATGCACATTCCTTATCATGAAACTCAAAGCCCAAAATCCACTAAAAATACTAACAGACCGCAGCTGAGATTTACACTCGTCTACGATTATTCTCATCTATATATCACTTATCCTAACATGTGTCAATATTTCCTGTGCGTGTGCCTTTGAGTGGCAGAGCGGTTCTAGCGCTTCAGTCTGAAACCGTGCGACCGCTACGGTCGCAAGTTCGACTCCTGCCTCGGGCATGGGTGTGTGTAATGTCCTTAGGTTAGTTAGGTTTAAGTAGTTCTAAGTTCTAGGGGACTGATGACCACAGAACGTAAGTCCCATTGTGCTCAGAGCCATTTGAACCAAGCCATGTGCCTGTTCTATGACCTACAGATCCCTTAAAATAATGGAAACACATGCACTCCGCCTCACCTTCTGCATCGCATACAATCCCAACTCACACGCTATACCACGCCATCCACTACCCACACCTTTTTCCACTGTTGGAACATCTTCTGAACCAATGAATTATCCACAAAATCCAGTCACGATGCCCAATATCAAATCTTCCATGCACTTCCGTCTTCTGTGGCCGGAACGTATTCAACGAGGTCTCGCTATTCAGACATAATGTCCCACGTTACACCATCCTTCCACTTTCCTCCCTCTTCCTTCTTCCCCTTCAATGACTTAATTGCCACCTGCGGTTACGCAACGTCGTGTAGTCAATCTTTCCATTTTTTAAAGCACCACCACCGTGACCAGTAATTATATTTTAGCAGTTGAATACAATCACCACAAGGTCTTAAATTTGTAAAAATTGTCCACCAAAAATATTTTGCTTTTATTATTACTATTATATATGTAAAAACTTTGCCGATGGGCGGTTACATCCGCTGCCAGCTCACCCCTTTGTGACAGAACGGAAATAACTATAAAGAAACAAAGCTTTTGTCAGTCTTCTATAGCTTACCTGAGGATATTGGGCATGTCGAAGTATCGTACAGTGAACGACGACCGTCAGCAAACACGGAACTTCCTTGGAAATCCAATCGTGAACTAGTAGAAGTGTCAGTTAAGAGAATTTTTACGTATAGTTCTCGGCATGCTATCAACTCAGTTTTGAGGCTCAGAGCCAAGTGTGGATGACGAGGCTAACGAGGCAGCAGCCAAGAAACCAAGAGGCAAAGCCAGGAGCGCTAGCTGATATGGATGGAAAAACAGTAGAACTGCCGATGCTTCCGCTGCTGGCCTCATACAGTAGTTCTGTTACGTAGCACGGCACTGGCTGGTCTGCGGACTAGCGCTGTTCCGATCAGCTATGGGATATACTCGTATGAATTACATTTCACAAAATAGACATCGTCGACATTCGAGAAACTTTTTTAAGCCCATCATGTTACACTAAAATTTAACATAGGGTTCCATTTAAAAAACTAAAGATGGCTTCATATCTCTGTAATAAAAAAAATAGCACAAACATGAAATGTGATGTATTCAAGTAGCCCGTTTCCCTGAAATTCACCGTCCAAACGGCATCTTTGCTTCTATTACGTTTGGGGAGATACAAGGGGTGTTATGACTTAGCTGCCTCAGCCTGTATAGTTTAACTCTGTACGTACTGTAGTAGTTGTTGTTGTTGTGGTCTTCAGTCCTGAGACTGGTTTGATGCAGCTCTCCATGCTACTCTATCCTGTGCAAGCGTCTTCATCTCCCAGTACTTACTGCAACCTACATCCTTCTGAATCTGCTTAGTGTATTCATCTCTTGGTCTCCCTCTACGATTTTTACCCTCCACGCTGCCCTCCAATGCTAAATTTGTGATCCCTTGATGCCACAAAACATGTCCTACGAACCGATCCCTTCTTCTGGTCAAGTTGTGCCACAAACTTCTCTTCTCCAAAATCCTATTCAATACCTCCTCATTAGTTACGTGATCTACCCACCTAATCTTCAACATTCTTCTGTAGCACCTCATTTCGAAAGCCCATCCGCCCCTGTTCGTTTCTCATGGCGTCCTACAGTGTTCCACATAAAGGTACTGTGAGATTTTCATTTGAAAGGTCTATACGTAGCGTGCAATCCGGATTTTTAGAAATCCATGACCGGTTGAATTAAACTTTTCATGTTACCTCTGACCGTGTGCATACGCCTATACTGACACTGAGATTTACACTGAAGTGACAAAATTCATGGGATACCTTCTAATATTGAGTCGGACCCCGTGTTGCCCGGCGTAGTGCAGGAGCTCGATGAGGCATGTGTTCAACAAGTCGTTGGAGGTCCACTTCAGAAATATTGAGCCATACTGCATTTATTTTTTGTTTTGTTTTTTGAGTCATCGGTCTTCTGATTGCTTTGATGCGGCCGGCCACGAACTCCTCTGCTGTGCCAACCTCTTCATCTCAGAGTAGCACTTGCAGCATACGTCCTCTATTCTTTGCAGGATGTATTGCAATCTCAGCCTTCCTCTACAGCTTTTGTCTTCTAAAGCTCACTGTAGAACCATGGAAGTTATTCCCTGATGTCTTTAACAGATGTTCTATCGTCCTGTCCCTTCTCCTTGTAAGTGTTTTTCACATGTTCCTTTCCTCCCAGATTCTGAGCAGACGCTCCTCATTCCTTACATAAACAGTCTACCTAATTTTCATCATTCGTCTGTACAACCACATTTCAAATTCTTTGATTCTTTCCTGTTCCGGTTTTTCCATAGTGCATGTTTCACTACCATACAATGATGCGTTCTAGAAGTATATTTTCAGAAGATTATTCCTCAAATAAAGGCCTATGTTTGTTACTAGAAGACTTCTCTTGGCCAGGGATGCTCTTTTTGTCAGTGCTAATTTGCTTTTGATGTCCTCCTTGCTCCGTCCGTCATTCGTTATTTAGTAGAATTCCTTAACTTCATCTACTTCGTGACCACCAATCCTGATGTTAAGTTTCTCTCTGTTCTCATTTCTTGTACTTTACATTACTTTCGTCTTTCTTTTATTTAGTCTCTGTCCATATTCTGTACTCATTAATCGGTTCATTAAATTCGACAGGTCCTGTAATTCTTCAAAGTTTCACTGAGGAGAGCAGTGTCATCAGCGAATCGTGTCATTCATATCCTTTCACCCTGAATTTTAATTCCACTCCTGAACTTTTCTTTTATTTCCATCATTGCTTCTTCCATGTATAGATTGAAAAGTAGAGGCGAAAACTGCATCCCTGTCTTACACCCTTTTAAATACGAGCACTTCGTTCTTGGTCGTCCACTGTTATTATTCATTCTTGGCTCTTGCACATATTGTGTATTACCCACCTCTCCCAATAGGCTACCACTGTTTTTCTCGGCATTTCGGACATCTTGCACCATTTTACATTGTCGAATGTTTTTTCCTGGTCGACAAATCCTATGAACGTGTCTTGATTTTTCTTTAGTCTTCCTTTCATTGTCAATGCGACATCAGAATTGCCTCTATGGTGCGTTTACCTTTCTAAAGCCAAACTGATCGTCCGTCATCCATCACATCCTCAATTTTCTTTTCCGTTATTCTGTGTATTTTTCTTGTAAGTAACTTGAATGCATGACCTGTTAAGGTGATTGTGCGATAATTCCAACACTTTTCAGCCGTTGCAGTTTTCCGAGAATTGTGGACGATATCTTCTGAAAGTGAGATGGTATGTCTAAAAACTCGTACATTCTACACATCAACGTGAATAGTCGTTTCGTTACCACTTCCCCCAATAGTTTTAGAAATTCTAATGGCAGGTTATCTATCCCTTCTGCCTTTTTTGATCTTAAGTCCTTCAAAGATCTCTTAAATTCTGATTCTAATACTGGATTCCGTACCTCTTCTAAATCGACTCCTGGTTCTTATTTTGTCACATCAGACATGTCTTCCCCCTTATAGAGGCCTTCTATGTACTTTTTCCACATATCTGCTCTATCCTCTGCATTTAACAGTGGAATTCCCGTTGCACCCTTAGTGTTATTACCCTTGTCTTTAATTTCACTGGAGGTTGTTTTGACTGTCCTATATTCTGAGTAAATCTTTTAGACAATCATTTCTTCTTTGGTTTCTTCACAGTTTTCATGCAGCCATTTCGTTTTAGCTTCCCTGCGCTTCCTATTTATTTCATTTTCAGTGACTTGTATTTCTGTATCCCTGAATTTCCCAGAACATTTTCGTTCTTCCTTCTTTCATCTATCAGCTGAAGTACTTCTTGTGTTACCCATGGCTTCTTCGATGTTACCTTCTTTATATCTATGTACCTACGTTTTTCTTTCCAAGTTATGTGATTGGCCTTTTAGGAGAGGTCCATTCCTCTTCAACTGTACTGTCTACTGAGCGTGTCTCGTCATTTCTTAGTACTTCCGTATCCCACTTCTTTGCGTATTGATTCTTCCTGACTAATGTCTTAAACTTCGGCCTTCTCTTCATCACTACTAAATTGTGATTTGAGTCTACATCTACTCTTGGGTAAGCCTTACAATCCACCTTTTACAAGTATACCTCCTCGCTTTGTGATTCTTGATTGAAATTTATTACAGAACTCAATTATTCTTTCTCCTCTCTAAATGCTTGTTCCAAGTCCATATTCCCCTATAACGGCTTCTTCTACCCCTTCCCCTATAACTTCATTCCAGTCCCCCATGACGTTAGATTTTCATCTCCCATTGTGTACTATATTACCCTTTCAATATCCTCATTTATTTTCTCTATCTCTTCATATTCAAGTTGCGACGTCGGCATAATACCTAAACTATAGTTGTCGGTTTTCGTCTGCTGTCCATTCTGATAAGAACAATCCTATCACTGAACTGTTGACAGTAACACACTCTCTACCATACCTTCCTGTCCGTAACATATCCGGCTCCCGTTATACCATTTTCTGCTGCTGTTGATATTACCCTACACCCATCGCACCATAAATCCTTGTCTTCTTACCATTTAACTTTACTGACTCCTACTATATCTTGATTGAGCCTTTGCATTTTCCTTTTCAGATTTTCTAGCTTCCTTACCACCTTCAAGCTTGTGACATTCCACGCCCCGAATCGTAGGACGTCTGTTCCACGCTGTGTTGCTTCTGAAAGCCTTCGGTCACTGGTTTGTCCGTGGTGAGAAGTCATGCCTGAAACGTGAACATTTTAGATTTCGAAGTATTGAATTCCTTAACGATTTGCGAAATAGAATGTCCAATGCGTCTGCCTCCAACTGCCATTCCGCTATCAAAATCCATTAAATACCGTCTCACGACCATATTCAAGTCGGAAATTTTTCCACATGAGTCACCTGAGTACAAATAACAGCTCCGCCGATGCACTACCATTTTATACGTTATGTTCGCGATGCTACCGCCATCTGCATAGGTGCATATTGATATCCCACGACTTTTGTCTTGTCACTGTATGTGTTGTTTGTGAAATTCGTAGCTCTCCTTCAAGAACGCAAGTTCATATTAACGTGTGGTTATCATGTTCCCTTCCACCATAGAGATGTTTCGTTCAGTTTATTGTGCTTGCGAATGCGGACATTGCATATACCAATGTTAGCATATGGAGTCTTCCTCCGGAGGTAAAGGATATATACCTTGGGGAAAGTTTGGCGCGCTGTGGTAAAGTGAGAGGCATTCGCTGTGAACGCTGGTCAGGTCAACACAAGCTACAGTGTTATATCTGTATATGTTCGGTGGAAATGCAAATCTGAAAGAACATTCCGTTTCATTTGCTGTTTCAGAGCTATTGTATTCTGGTTATGTACTGAGAACAGGTGGGGACGGGTTTTCTGTGCAGTGAAACTGGCCATCTTCGAACCAATTGCCCTGGGAGAGTTGTTGCTTTACGGTCTTCAAAAGAACAGAACTGTAAGTTAACGCTTGCTGGCCCTGTCTCCCACGGTAGCGAGCTTTGGGCCCAGTCTTGCTGCGTTTCTGACGATCATACAACAGATCCCCCTACCATTGAGGGCGGTTTTCCACCGTTGCAAGCAAAGCTCGTCCTCGTTCTTGCTGCTGCTTGGACACCGGCACGTGCGATTCATAATAAACGACGTCGCACTCAGATGATTATGAATGAGTTATGTTTTCTCTTGTCTCACCTTCTCCTTCTCCTATACCATATTTCCCTGAGCCGTGAAAATGAAGAATATTTTTGTTGCAGTAGTCTACGTTCTGTATTCTACACAATGCTCCTAATTTACTACCACTTGTTTATTGTGTTTTATGGCAAAATAAATGCAGTCTTTCAAAATTGTTTTAATTTTGCTGTATTAACTACTAGTGGTTTAGATTGTGCATTTATAGTTGATTTAATACTGATAACGTTACGTTCAAAGTGACGCATGTACATTTTTGTTCCGTTGTTGGATTAATACATATTTGTAATTGTTAAGTAATTTTAGCTTCATTTCAATCGCTAACAAGCATTAACTGTTGCATATTCTTGAGCTGGCAACCGTAATTAATTAATCTGCAACCTAAGTTTCATTTACTTTTTCAAAATTATAGCTATCTACAGTAATCCATTTAATTCGTTATAGTCCGGCCGCTGTGACCGAGCGGTTCTAGGCGCTTTATTCCGGAACCGCGCTGCTGCTACGGTCGCAGGTTCGAATCCTGCCTCGAGTGTGGACGTGTGTGGTGTCCTTAGGTTATTTAGGTTTAAGTAGTTCTAATTCTAGGGGACTAATGACCTCAGATGTTAAGACATTTAGTGATTAGAGCCATTTAAACCATTTTGTGGTACCACATGGCCCTGGCGAGGTGGAGATCTGGAAGGCTGTATCTGCTGTTCCTGCTGCTGCAAGGGTTGCTCCTATGGAGCTGGCTCAGAGAAAGTATATATAGTAGTCGCTTTCTTAGCAGCCTCTAGCACAAGTTCAGTCGTTAACAAAGCTGTTCCTCTGTGTGCTCTCGACTATGGGTGTCGTGATCTATCACCTGTTGGTACTCCCTTTGCGGAAATTTTTATCCCAGAGTTGTCACTCCGATTGCCCTCCATTTGGGAGACCCTTCTGTGTGGCAGGCCTCCGTTCCTAGGAAGTAATCGATATTGAAGTGGTAGAAGATCCGTCTACGCCACCGACTGCAGAAACTGTGATGTCTTGCAGCCGGATTAAACAACGTGTGCAATCGGAACTTGTAACGGCCCGCAAAACACCAGCGATAATGATTCACCTGCGGCCGGTACTGGCCGCCAGCTCTCGGTTTCGTTATTGGACTCCGCGGTGGACTGTGATGGACGACTGGTGGAACAGTCATGCTGCACTTTCGTTCTTTCCGTGTTTCTTCTTCAGATTGATGGTTCAACTATCACAGCTGCGCCTAGCTTCGCTGCGTCAGTTTAATGTAACTACCGCGCAGATACAGTGTTCCTGCAGGAATTCCTGTTTAACATTTACCCTCTCCCTGAATTTCGAACTGTTTTTGACGTGACGCCCAAATTTTCGACAAAAACGGCCTTATTCTTTTGGGAATGCTGAGGTACAGATTCTTGAGTCAGGCAGAAGGATAGGCTGTAGGCTTTTTGACCGCTTTTTGGTTGTCTTATATGTACTTTCTGTCCTGGATAAACCGAAGCTCCGTCAAACTTTGATCACTGATTGTCTCCAAGCGCGAGCGATTTTCGCAGGGCTCGTTAATTTTGTTATTCTGTCTTGCGCGACTTGCATGACTGTGCGGATCACGCAAACCTGCGAACTGCAGACGTTTCATGTATATGTATTAAGTCATTGCAGTTGAAGCTGCAAAATTTGCAACGGCTGCGGGTGCGATTAAAACCACCGTCACTGGCGACGGAGAAATTGGCTTCATTATTCCATCTGCTTTGACACCAAGGTTGGCGTCGCCACTCTTGCATTACTTCTGCTACAGCAGCTGAGGGCCGTCAGCAGACAGCAAAATTTGACATAGTTCTCGCCTTACATCAGTATTATATGGATTTTTGCGATATGAATACAGCTAGCGACTTTACATTCGACCCATCGGTTGGGACTAAGTAGGCCACTCACGCCTGAGCAAGAGACCAAATTTTTGCCTCCGGTTCGCCGTCTGTGTCAGCATTTTTCACACAAGATTGTCCTGCCAAATCTTGTTGTACGTGTTTTGCAGGTTATAAAATTAATAAAATAAAATAAAATAAAATAAAATATTAATTATTTTATCTGTATGATGGTGGACGTTTAATTATTCGGTATCAGACGCTTGACAATGGCTTTTTCGTAAAGGCAATGTTACTCGTAGTTGACCGTGAAATAAAACTGAAATAATCGGACTTCGTAATTAAATCGTTTCCAAAGACTGCTGCGGTAGGTGCGGACTCATAATCTAAATCTCAATATTTCAATAATTTGCCAGCCATGCCAAAACGTCGTACAGAGGTGATTGTCTACTAAACAAAAAAATTACACAGTTAGTTAAATCAGATATATTCAATGAATAAGCCTACAGTTCATAATCCTACTTACTTTTATAAATATAAATTCTTTTCAGAATCGAGTGCCTAGTATGGTTGCAACTCGCAGTAATTTTCTATAACATGAAATATGGCGGTGTGCCAGACAATAAACTAAAATACGTGCTTCTCGCACCACTTCAACCAGAGCTCTCTTTTCTTAAACAAACATACGAGTAACGTAATTGTGCTTTTGTTTTATCAGCGACACAGCGCTGCAGTTGTGTGCCATAGGCTTTATTTATTTGTCACTGATTATTTATTTAATTAATATCTCGCGTTTCCGAGGAAACTCACGCTCGGCATGCAAATGTGCCTTTATATTACACCCTGAATTGCGAGGCGAAAGGACACACCTGCAGGCGAGCAATTCACCTAAAGGCACAAGAAAATCTAAGTTATCTACAACTATTTACATGACCTACATTATACACATTATACACATTATATACAAACCTTGAATGACGCGGGTGCGCCGTAAAAGTTCTTATGTTGGCAGATAGAGTGCGCGCATGCGCAGAAGCGTCTGTGTGACTGCCGTTATGTCGTACAGTTAGATCACGCGGCACAGTATTGCAGTTCATATTGTTCGTGTGCGCGCGTTTCTCAGTCGTTGCACAAAGAAAATATTCAACCAAGATTACATATGAAGACTACATTCTATGACAGGTAACTTAGTTTTAAATTTACAATATTCGTTATAACACAATACTACTTAGGTTGTTGAATGTTCTTAGTTACATAGTATTGTTTTGAAATACTTCAAAGAAAAATGTCCGTATGTTTCAGGTGCGTTGACCTATACACATCGTGTCGTTATCACAGTTCATATTCATCTGCTGCACAATAATTTTTTACAGGTTAGTATCGTCGTGGTAAAGTTTTTTTGATCAGAGTAACATCGTTGTATAACAACGTGATTAATACATAAGCGTGTCCATTTCCTATTTCCATTATAGTCGTTGTGATGCAGTTCGATGTGAGTAAAAGCATTGCTTATTACAGATCAGACGTGACCCGTCGAGTAATTGGTCCACGTGCAGTTCGTTTTTTACATTCCGTGGAAGCTTGGTTGCAGAACCTCGGACGGCACATAGCTGGCGTCGATCCTTGGACAGTCCAGGTAAGAGTGTCCGTCACATTTCGAGAACATTTCATTCCCTGAAGTTCCAACCAAAATTCTTCCACCCGTCGTGTTGTTTTCTGGACAGGCACTTTGTGTCCATTTAATCCAGTTAACATCTTGAAGTTGGGTACTGTAGTAATGTCACTAGACGATGCACGAATTATGCACTTCACATTTTCAGTTTTCTGCTGAATATAGCTCACCTAAATGTTCGTAGTTATTAATCAAGGAAATCGTTCATCGCGTTTACATAGGTACGATGCATAATGAATGGCATTAACTGTTTCCTTCACATAGGTTTCTGCGTAGTTGCAGAGTTAGTAATGTTCGTTAATGTCCGTGAACAGAGGTTCACTATGCAATGTCTTTTTGGCACTCGTTTTGTTCAAAATTTTACATAGTAACATTTACATGATACATCAGTTAAAAAAAAAGTAATTATACATACACACGTCACATATTTTCTTAGTATAAACATAATACAGTTGCACATAAACATGTTTACATCATCATTACATCGCTATAGGTTATTACATTGTGTCACATTTGATTACATGAATTGCAGATATTTACGTCCTCTTTATCGGTTTTGTGATGTCATCTGAAATTAAGATAGGTTAGACACAACATTCATTACATCAGTAGGCAAGACCAGGCGTTTTCACTACTCAATAAATATTCAAAATAGTAAGAGAGAGAAAATGTTCGATTCCTCGCGTTTTGTGCGTGTGTGTAGAGTGTCTGTGTGGCCTTGACTACTGATAGATGCTTTTCGTGTTGAGAGATGTGCGTCTAATCTATTTCTCAAAGTAAAAGATCGCTTCACAGATGACGTCTGTCAGTTCGTCAGGTGTCATACCAAGTCAGTGGTACCTACAATAACAAATGTTCCGTAAAAAATTAATATATCATTCACTGCTACGTAATCATAAATTTTACTTTAATATTCAGTCTTCTCGGTGGAGCCGCGGCGTTGAAAGAAAAGTTCTTCTGTCTTCAACTGCGACTCTGGAACGCTGAAATGAAAATTTCTATACTACTTATTATCTGTGTTGTAGCAACAGAGTTTTTCGAGTTGCTTAGCAATATTTTGATGGGTATGACTTTGACATTATTCAGCATGAAATGCTCTAAGATCTCGGTGTGCGTATAGCCCAATAATTTTGTTAGTTCTACGATGTTGTAGCAGATACGCACCAGGGTGCGGTATGTTAACAATTATATAAGGTCCTTCATATAGCAGACGCCACTTAGCGTTGCTTCGTTTGAGTGCAACAGATTTATGATGAGTACGAAGTAGTACAAGCATTCCTACCTCGAATTTTTGTTTTCTTTTTATTATGTTTCTGTGATGTTTGTTTCGTATTTGTGCGTGATGTGTCAATGTAGTCAATACTTCTTTTATTTTCTGTTCAGGTGTGATTTCCTTGTCTGACAACTTAGGTAATGGTTCTATCCACTGATCGTTCTGTTTGCAATTGAACATGATCTCGTTAGGTGTGTAATTTGTATCGTAAATATTTAAGTTATTGTGTACGTCTTCGAAAAGACTTAGGTAGGACACCCAATTAGTATGTTTTGATGAAATATAGGTCCTCATGAAACGATTTAATTCTCGGAAAAGTCTCTCAGTCGCGTTACATTGTGGACTAAACCTCGAAATAAATATACTTTTAATGTTATTGTCCTTCAAGAAATTTCTCCATTTGTACCCAGAGTAGTATGCTGCATTATCTGACAGAATTGCTTTAGGTTTTCCCACGTGCGTCAGGTAATCACTTGAGAATCTTCGTATTATAGCACTTGCAGTGGCGGATTTTAAAGCATAAAGTTTAACATGTTTAGAAAATATATCGTAAAAAGCCAAGATATATTTGACGCCTCCAGAGCTTGCTGGATGCGGTCCACTGATGTCAGTACACAGAATTTCCAGGGGTTTACTAGGTAAAATAGAATGTAAATCTGTTTTTGTGGATAAATTCTGAGGTTTTGATTTTTGACATATGACACATGTTTTCAGTTCCCTGTAAATTTTTCTTCTCATATTGCTAAAATAACAGTATGTACTGATCTTCGCTAAACACTTTTTTGTCCCATAATGACCCCAAACTAAGTGTGTGTGCCAAATTAAATTACGTTCAGACTCTTTGGGAATGCATACGCACCAGTTAGTAGCATTTGGATGTCGGCGGTAAAATAGCACATCATTGTGTAACTTGTAATACTTAGTCAAAGGATGATTGTGTTTTTCTACCAGTAATGTTATTATTTTATACCAGTGAGGATCAGATTTTTGTAATTCAGCCATGTTTCTGCACATATCAATATAATATTGGTGATACTGCTTGTCTTGCATTAAGAGAATCCTGTAGTCATTTATATTTTCTAAGTCACTGTTGGTATCATTCATACCTTGTGGAAGTCTAGACAAAGTGTCTGCAATGGTGTTGTCCTTACCTCTTATGTACTTAATTTCAAAAGAGTAGTTCTGAAGTGTAACTGCCCATCGTGATAGTCTAGGATGTACAAGTTTAGAAGTTAACAAAAATGTCAGGGCCTGGTGATCGGTGTAAATTACTGTATGTTTTCCAAATAAATAATAATTGAATTTCTTGAATGCCCATACTATGGAAAGTGTTTCTAACTCAGTAGTGGAGTATGTACGCTCACATTCAGTTAGAGTGCGACTCGCAAACCCAATAATTCTTATCTGTTCCTCCTCTTTATTCCTTACAACTTGAAATAAGCAACAGCCCAAGCCAGTACGTGAAGCGTCACAAGTCATACAAAAATCTAAATTGAAATCTGGATGGCTCAATATGTTAGCATTCACTAAAGCATGTTTAATTGTATTAAAGTCATTCTGGCACTGTTCCGACCAGATCCAAACTTGATTCTTTCTGAGTAGATTTAGCAGATGTTTACTGTTCAAAAGTGGTTGTGGCAAAAAACGTCTGAAAAATGAACATAGCCCAAGGAATGATTTTAACTGCTTTTTAGTTCGAGGGCTAGGAAAGTTTCTGATAGCATCTAATTTACTGGGATCCGGACGTATGCCCTGTGAATTAATGATATGTCCTAAATACTTTATCTCACAGCAACCAAATTTTGATTTTCTTAGGTTGGCTGTGACTCCAGCTTGTGCAAATTTTTCTAAAATTCTTTGAAGTGTGTCAACGTGTTCATTCCAGGATTGTGTAGCTATCAGTATATCATCTACATAGTGTGTAACTGTCTCAACTAAATCGTCGCCAAGCACGGTATCCAGGGCTGTAATGAATACCCCAGAGCTGACATTCAGTCCGAAGGGTAGAACACAAAACTGATAGGTTCGCCCCCCGAACATAAATGCAGTATATTTCCGAGAATCAGGAGTGATACCCACCTGCCAAAACGAATTAGCGAGATCTATTGTGGAAAAATATTTTGCATCTAGAAATTTCTGTAATTGCTCTTCTAAATTTTCAGGTTTTGTGTGAACCGGTAAAATTATTTCATTAATAGCTCGTGCGTCTAACACTAACCTAATGCTTCCATTTGATTTTTTGACAACAAGTAGAGGACTACAGTAAGGTGAGGTGGATGGTTCAATGACCTTCCAGTCTAACATTTGTTTTAATTCTTGCCACACAGCAGGTCGTTGAGATAACGGTACGTTATATGTCTTATGGTAGAAGATCTTGTGAGGCTTAACTTCAATCTTGTACACATACGTGTTGATAACACCTAATCGTTTGGTAAAAACTTGTAAATATTTGGATAACACTTCCTGTAGTTTTATACGTTCATGTACACTGAGAGCTGTAGCTTCACTTATCTTATGATCAAGCAATGTTTTCAAGTCCATTAGCTCTGCGTCAGATGAGTGTGTTTGCATGTCTTGAATGTCTTTGTCAAGTACTAACTGAACCTTGTACCCTGTACAGTGTTTGTCATGCTTTAGAGTTCTCCTGTCCAAATCAATAATAATTACCCTGCTTTTATCATTTAAAATACATTTACCTTTGGAGAAGTCTATAATGCAGTCCTTCTCGCTCATAATATCTATTCCTAATATGCAATTAGTCACAAGGTTTTGTACAACCAGGAATGGCCATTGTACGGTTCCATTACCTATTTTAACGTTTACAAAAACTTGCTTCGTAACCCTGCATGACTTATTACCTAGTGCAGTAGTTATTTTACAGTTTTGGGCAGGAAACTCAGGCACAGGTTCCAATTCACACATCTTTTTATAGAAATTAAAAGATAAAACGCTCACAGCTGCACCTGTATCTAGGATAATAGTAGTTGGAATCCCACCTACTACACCAGTAGTGGATGCTAAAACAATTTCATTTGTGTTTAAACGACATTGTGTACTGTCTTGTAAAAGTTCATCTGATATATTGTTATTGTGGTTGTATCTTATAAATAAAACAGGTAGTTTTTGTTTAGAATTACTCGGCATATCATTATTCTGTTGTTCAAGTGTGGTGTCAAATAACTGATTAACATTGAAGCCGCCCCCCAAGGATTCTTCAGCCACGACGTGGGGCAAAGTAGTGACTGTTTCTAGTTTGTTGGATTAGCATTTGTACTAGGTACTGACACAGATTGAGATTGTGCATCAGGTGTCATTTCTATTATATTCACATTCGGATATTGCCTATTATGACCTCCAAACTTTTGCGGTTGTTGTTGCTGTTGCGCATTATAACTTACCTGTCGGTCGTAAGGTATGCTCCAATTTTGACCTGGTGGCTGCTGTGGTAAAGCAGAGTTTGAATGAAAGTACTGATCGTTACGAGTCCAACCTTGATGCTGTCTTGGCTCGTAGTTATTATTATTTCTATTTCTGTTTGTGTTTTTGTTATTACCTTTGTATCCGTTGTTACCGTTGTAGTTATTACCGCGGTGCCTTTTGTATGGATTGCCGCATGAAATGTTATTACCGTTGTAACTATTGTTTGTATTGGAATACGCGTGTTGATTTTGATTTCCGTACTGAGACGGCATGTGAGTTTGCTGTTTTTGTTGTACCGCGTATCCAACTGTGGGCGCGCCAGAATTGTGTTGGCAAGCCTGCATGTTTTGCATACCACTAGTGTAAACATTGTGGCTGCTGTTTTGCCGCGCGAAGCGCTGATCTTCAAGTAACATGTCAACCGAATCTAAAGCTGTTAAAAAATAATCTGAATCGTCATCCGGGATATGTAGGAGTTTTTCTTTAATGTTGAAAGGCAATTTGGCCTTCAACGCACGGAGTATATCTCGCGTTGCGACTGGTTCGTCTAAAAAGTGTCCCATGTTCAAGTATTTTTCAAAATATCTGCGTAAGTTACCATTTTTACTGTTAAAAGTTTCAGGTTCTAGAATTTGTCTTCTGAGTCGCTCCTGAACGGATTGCGACCAGAATTTGTTCAGAAAAGCACGCTCAAACTCACTGTACGTGGTACATACGTCAGCTTGACTGTATGCCCAGACAGCTGCATCGCCTTGGATGTAACCGACAATATATGAAATCCATTTCCGGTCACTCCAAGTGCGTGGAAATGCGTTACTAAAAGATTTGAGAAAAATCACCGGATGAATGGTTCGTTTTTCTGGGATAAAAATCTGAAATTGCCTGTGTTTCATTAAACTTTCGTCTTCCTTTGCATTATGATATGGATTTGTCCCACTGTAATTACTGCTATGTCCAGCTGGCGAGTAATTACGATAATGTTGCTGTGGTTTACCATGATAATAGCTTGTGTTTGTGTTTGCACATCGTGGTATGTGTTGTAGTCGTGGTGTGTTTTGTTCTTGTGTGTTTGTCGTGTGCGGTATGTGTGTGTCATACTCGAATGTATATTGGTTCCTGAACTGTGCATTTTGACTAATATTTTCGTTACATTCAGACTGTGGTCGATCGGTGAATTGTCCCATGGGTGCAGTGACGGATTGTACTGCGTCACTGATCAGCTGTTTGTTATTAGCAATGTATTGCGCTACGGAGTCGTGCACAATTGTTGGTAAATTTTCACGTAAGCATCTATCAAAATGTTTGTCTTTGTTGACTACCCAATCATGAAATTCTTTATTAATATTTTGAAAATGAGCTGTGGCATCTGATTGTAAGATGTCAGTCAGGTGTTGTTCAACATTGTCAAATTTATTCTGTACGTCAGTAATTCGTTTTTCATGGTTGTCATGTACTGAAGGATATGTTTGAATTTGTTCAGTAAGAACTTCACACGTGACATTAAGGTTTTTTACTTGTGTCTGTAAAAGTGCTACGTCAGTTGTAGTCTTTTCTTGTCTCGTATTAAGCTGGGAAAATTTAGCACTGAGTTCAGTCATCTGTTTGGTCAGTGTGGCGTCTATAAGTTCCACACGCTTACATAAAGTGTCATTACCTGTCTTGAGTGCTATGAGATCAGATTTGATTCCGTCATTTTGTGTCTTTAACTGTTCATTTTGCGTCTGTAAGGTTGCCGTGTTTTCGGCGTTTTGTTTCATTAGCATTTGTAACATGTCGGCAATGTTTACCGTTTGCAAGGTCTCTGCCCCCGCCGCGTCATTAGACGTGACGTCATGCATTAACATGGGCTCTGATTGAGACTTTGAAATTTTTGTGGTGGAAGGCCTATTGTCAAAATTTTCGTCAACACTTGCGTCAATGTTTGATGAATCGTCACTAACGGTTGCTGTCGTAAAGTCATTTTCTAACATTTGTCTCTCGTCCGAGTCGGATTGCGTCTGAATAGTACGTCTTTGCTGTTCCATTTTTGCGTATTGTTTTCTAGTTATTACCATGCCACACGTGATATATGTTTCAAGAAAATATTTGACACTGATTTTAAAATAAAATGCAGTTGAGCATGAATCGGTCGTAGCAACAATGGCTGTCTGTTAATTTAAAAATATAAACTGAATTTGAGATTATTGGTAATGGCTGCTGGCCATGTTACATGATATCGTACAGAAGTCGGCCATATTGTACACTCGTGTATTGGTATTGTTGCATACGTTATTGTTTAGGGAAAAGTACTGAGAATGAAATTTATCATTGAACTGTTATGCGGAAAAGAAACACTACAGAATTTTACTGAAAAGCTAATACACTGAATTATACGTCTGGTCAAGCCTGCTAATGCAAAGATGCTGCGTCTTACCTTATTTTGCTGGAAGCTTCTTTGCGTCTTCCCGCAAAATTTTATAATTGGCAAATATCTTCTGATTTTTGTTATTTCTCATATAGTCAAGTCCAGGTCCAGAAAGTTGATTTTTCACATGAAACAAAGAGAACAATGTAACAAATGACAAAATAACAAGTCCGACACGCAGTCGCCAATATAAAATTAATAAAATAAAATAAAATAAAATATTAATTATTTTATCTGTATGATGGTGGACGTTTAATTATTCGGTATCAGACGCTTGACAATGGCTTTTTCGTAAAGGCAATGTTACTCGTAGTTGACCGTGAAATAAAACTGAAATAATCGGACTTCGTAATTAAATCGTTTCCAAAGACTGCTGCGGTAGGTGCGGACTCATAATCTAAATCTCAATATTTCAATAATTTGCCAGCCATGCCAAAACGTCGTACAGAGGTGATTGTCTACTAAACAAAAAAATTACACAGTTAGTTAAATCAGATATATTCAATGAATAAGCCTACAGTTCATAATCCTATTTACTTTTATAAATATAAATTCCTTTCAGAATCGAGTGCCTAGTATGGCTGCAACTCGCAGTAATTTTCTATAACATGGAATATGGCGGTGTGCCAGACAATAAACTAAAATACGTGCTTCTCGCACCACTTCAACCAGAGCTCTCTTTTCTTAAACAAACATACGAGTAACGTAATTGTGCTTTTGTTTTATCAGCGACACAGCGCTGCAGTTGTGTGCCATAGGCTTTATTTATTTGTCACTGATTATTTATTTAATTAATATCTCGCGTTTCCGAGGAAACTCACGCTCGGCATGCAAATGTGCCTTTATAAGGTCCAGGAAAACCGCTGGAGTCGACATGATGGAGTTAAAGCCCTTGCTGACATGTTCCGTGATCCTAAGCACTTGAAGTTGTCCTGACAGATGGGAAGCGAATCCGAACTATTCTGCACAGATTGCCCCAGCCGTCGCCAGAGGCTGGGAAATGCGGTGGAGGATCCAAGATTGCAGGCCGGTGTGGCCGAGCGGTTCTAGGCGCTTCAGTCTGGAACCACGCGATCGCTACGGTCGCAGGTTCGAATCCTGCCTCCGGCATGGATGTGTGTGATGTCCTTAGGTTAGTTAGGTTTAAGTAGTTCTAAGTTCTAGGGGACTGATGACCTCAGATGTTAAGTCCCATAGTTCTCTGAGCCATTTGAACCATTTTTTTTTATCCAAGAGTCTAGAACCTTTGCCATAGTATTCAGAAGACTAATGAGCCGGTTTTTGGCAGGCACTGTAGGATCCTTTGAAGGCTTGGGGATGGGAGTCATTTTGGCCTGCTTCCACTGTGTGTGTGTGTGTGGGGGGGTGGGGGGGGGGGGGGGGAGGAGGCCAGTTGTAAGACAGCAGTTCGGGATGCTGGTAAATACGACCAGTTGCTTGCGTGGAAGCTGGTAGAGGTATTTGTTTAAGATGCCATCCAAACCTGGAGCCGACTGCCCAAGCTTCCCCAGAGGATCCGTTCGATTTCCGCTGGGGAAGTAAGGTGAGAGGCAGTCAGAACGGTCTTTGTCTGATAGCAGCAACGTCTGCCAGAATCTTGTGTTCATCTTGGAGTTCATCAGGAGTGAGGTCCTGGATAAGTAATTGATCCTGGGCCTCAAACACATCGGCCAGAGTTTCTACCACATGGAGGGCATCATAAGTTAACCCATCCACTGAGTGGATGGGATGGTCAGTCTTCACTGCGGAGCGCCGCAGGGTTCGGACAAAAGCCCATTTGGATTTATGTTGAAGGAGCCAGTGGTAGAATTCACGTTGGAGATGCTTCATGCGATGCTTAGCCTGAGGATCACAAAACTGCTTCCACTGCCTGCAGTAGCGATGCTTCTGCATTTTCAGTTCATGCAGTAGGGGTGTTAAAGCACTTGGGAGAATGAAAGTAGAGGTTTTCTCGCCTTTTGCATTTTTTGGTTAGGTAGTCAACAACACTAACCAGGTTGCAGACAGTGTAGGGTCGAGAGTTTTCACAGTGGAGTTATTAAGGATCCTGTAAAATTTATCCCAGTCTGTGATGGTCAACGTAGAACGAACGTCTAAAGACAGAGCAATTTTGGTTAGTTACAGGAGCAAGGGGATCTTATTGTTACTTCTCTTTTCCACAAATCGGCCGCTATGTATGGGCTCCCCAAGGGGTTTTCTGTACGATTTTTGGTCTCTCTCGGGGTGTCACATTTACATCCTCGTTGAATGAGGTGCCAAGAGGAGGGGAAAGGGAGAGCGAAAGTTGAGCCCACTTCATTCAAGACGAGGATCTAAACTCTTCTAACCGGTTTGACACAGCCCGCCACGAATTCTACTCCTGTGCCAACTTTTCATCTCAGTTTAGCAATTGCAACATACGTCCTCAATTATTTGCTGAATGTATCCAATCACTGTGTCTCTCTACAGCTTTTAGCCTCTACTGCTCCCTCTAGTATCATGGAAGTTATTCCCTGATGTCTTAAAAGATGTCCTTTCATCCTGTCCCTTCTTATTTTGTTCCCCATACATTCCTTTCCTCGTAGATTCTGTGGAGAACCTCGTCAAATCTTACCTTATCAGTTCACCTAACTTTCAACATTCTTCTGTAGCACTACATCTCAAATGCTGCTATTCGCTTCTGTTCCTGGTTTCCAACAGCCCATCCTGGTCGTAACACTTGATAATTTTCGTCCTCTAACTTTACTGAATTCTTATTATAAGATAATGGCGAGGGCGGTAAATCGCAGGAGTCTGTCTTGCTCGCGATTGTCGTTGGCGGGTTTTAGAGTTGTCTCAATGGTCAATCTTTTCTTACCCCTATGGAGGACTACCGTGGTGTGATTTCGGCTGCTGCCGTTACTTCTGTTCATTATGCCTTTGCCTTTCTGGTTTTTAATCAGTAATCATTTCAATCATGAATTTCTGTTTCTGTTTTTTGAGACGATCGAGCTTACAGTTGTAGCTAGTAAAATGTAATTGAACATGTTCACGTGCATTGCAGCTTCGATAGTGGTCGATAGGCAACTGACATCCCCTATTACCATCCGTCAGGGAGCGCCATAGCGGAGACCACTCTCTTGATGTCTTTGGTTGCCTTGTCTCTGGAGGCGCTGCTTCGGAAGTTGCGTCCCAGCAGCTGAGTTGGACGCTTTTTGGAAGGACCATCGCTGTTCGCGCGTACTGTGATGATGTGATGACTCTACTCCGTCGACGTGCAGATATACTTCTCTTGAAGGTGATCATCGATGATTATTGCCGTGTCTCGAGAGCGCGACTTAACGAGGGCAAAAATAATCTTAATAATTTACGATGTTTCGGTGGAGCAATAATTGCATTGGCCACTGCTGTGGATCGGAATACCTCACTAGGAGTTGTTACAGATTGTTGTCCATTCTAATGGAAAGTCTCATTGGAAATAGGTTACTGATAAGATCTAGGATCAATAGTGGAACATGAACGACGGTCTCTTACACCTCTTTTGAAACTACGAATTTTGGATGCGTATGTGTTTTGCAAGGCATACTACATTGTGCAACTTTTCCCTCTTCCCTTTGTGATGGTTAAGATACTGAAGCGTTGTCCGGTCACTTTTCATAGAGGCGTTATATCATTAGGTGGCAATACGAGACTGTGACAAAGTCACGGTTTCTCGGTGAAATGGGCCCCTTTGACATTAAGAGGAAGGCGTCTGTCTTATATGTTCGGAGCACCCTTTCGATGATCATACAGTACTTATATGCCTTTACGTCTCGGCTGTTCACCTTATCGCGCCCAAGAATTCTTGATCCGCCTGTTGGCGTCGGTTGTCTGAATTTTAAACTGAGACACATTCGAGAGTACTACCTATTTGGGGTCTAACGTGTCTTAGCGGCCAGAGCTCACGACTAAGTTTTTGTTGATTCGTTGCGAAGGAATTCCCTGCCAGAATCTCGTTGAGCAAGTATCTCCGTGAATATTCTGGAAAATTGCGTGGACAAAAGTCAGCCTCCCGTTTCTACCAATGGCAGCGGCCTCTTCCTGGTACAGGGTGGTCAACAATTTGATTTTTTCACCAAAGAGCGTCTATGTCGCATTGGGATTAGTAAGACAGAGAAAAGCAGTGTGTCATTCCTTAGATACACTGCAACATGGGTTTTCTTGTGGTGGCCACCTAGAAAACTGGTTCTGGATCAGGTAGTAGCCGATTTTCCTCATTCGGTCTGTTGAATCTCCATTTTCCACAGATATAATTGTGTGGCCGGCTACAATTTTTTTGCCGAGTAAAAAGACTAATACAGTCGTGTGGTTGGTTCATCACTTTGTACACTTTGTTTTTCCTTGAGGGTGATGATGACCATTTGGCTTTCCGTCAGTTAACGTCTATTAGTTACTGGTCTCGCTGGAAACTGCCCCGATCTCAAGAACTCTTAACCAACGTACTGAATCTCAGCCTTAAAATACAGGGCGTTGGGTAGTTTCGGCAGCAGCTGCCGCCCACATTGTGCTTTTGTTTTTTCATCTGCGTTTTTGCTCTGTATTCCTTCCTTTTGCGGTATTATTATTATTTGGTTTTAAGAAAGTGATGTGAATGAACAGTCCAGTGAAAAGAGGGGGGGGAGGGGTGAGAGGAGGAGGCCTCGTGGCCAGGCCTCGGGATTTGACCCCGAGCCACCTTTTCTCCACCAGCCTGACTATGCCCATTACTGACTGCTTTTCCTAAAATGTATTTCCTGTTTACTCGAATATTCAAATACCTTTGTTATGCTTGTTCTAATTAATTCTATTTTTCTATATATAATATGTGTAATAATCATGTTTATTATATTTATTTCAATGTAAGTTAACTGTACATAGATCATTCAATAAAAATTTGCTACGGAAAAAAAGTAGTGAGCGCAACAGACTCTCAGTCAGGGGACCCTGGTTCGGATCCAGGTAGTACCAGGGATTTTTCGTTGGTGGTAGCCTCTTGATGCCAACTGAGGAACTGCCTGATTGATGCTGAGAGATATAAACGTCCATAGCGTCCGAGAGTTCGGTGTGCTGACCTAATTTTTCCTCCTTTTTATTTTTTTATTTATTTTTTTACTTTTTTGTTGCTCACTAGCTCAATTTCTGTTTATTGCCACAGAGAAAGAGAGAGGATATGCAAGCGCCCTTTCAGTTTTATGAACACGTCGGTCTGAGTAATAGGTTTATATTTTAATGTAATGACAAAGTATGTCTCTCTGCCACTGTGTTTTGCTTTGTCCTTTTTTTTACCAGGCAGGCAAGCAAACTTTCCTGAGTTACAATATTAACCTTGGCTCTTGCACTGTATAAAACATTTTAGAGGCACTTAGAACAAAGACCATTCTTACTGTCTCACAGTGTCGATAACAGCGATTAAGCGGGTGGATGTGAATGAAATTGTGAAAGATTGACTTTTAATCACAATCGTCTTGTATTATTTGAACTGTAATAGAGAATCATATAAAAGAGTTATAAAATTTTTAAAATCATAAAAATTGTCCAGCAAAGAGTATTTTAAAAACATAATAGATTTTCAACTGCTATTTTAGTATCGATCCGCTCCTTCATGTAGAAACGAAACAGCAGTTAAGAAAATAAAGTGTTCGTCGGTCTCGGCTGTCTCACTTAGAGATGGCAGGCGCATAGTCGGAATATCGCGCAGTGATGTAAACGATGACGGACTTGAAGCGCGAAGTATCTTCAATGTTTCGTGATATTTAAATGCAATCTTGAATTAGAAGATGCGATAGTTAAGAAAATATAATCTCGCTGACAAGGATCCTAAACAGATAATTAAGAGTGCGCATACAATGTAAAACGCAAGAACTAAAAACACCGTTTCTGTTGAATGCCTCGTCAAATGTTACACGAGTAGCACTCTCAGTGTAACTATGATACACAGTAGTCTTCCAGCATGTAACGCAAAAAAAACTGTGTAACAAGTTAACCTGTTTCCAAGCAGAAAAAAGGAATTATTATTAAGGAAATTATTTTCCTGCCTTTCTTTTGTTTGAAACGAAAGCTTTGTTTCATAGTTTAACAGGTATATTATTTCATTTTGAGCTCTTGGGTTTCATAAAGCTGTAGAGGAGTAAAAATTGTTAAATTCAGAGCTTCGCCAGGCATATTCAATGTTTATATAACTTACGGGAATGCAGCCGTTGACGTCGTTGACAAACGCTGATATTTCTACATGTGACCCTGTTGCAATTTTCAAGACAAACATCTAAGCGTTGTGCAAGGCAATTTTCAACATCGGCTTGCAGAAAAACTCCGGGAAGATAAGACGCACTGTAAACACTAGCACCGTCACAAACCAAACACGACCGACATCAGAATTTAGCGGTAGTGAAATTAACAATCCACGCAAGAGACAGCATAAAATCTCTCCCTCTGTTTTCTGGCGAAAGAGAGAGTGGGATTCCATGCAGAATTCAAATGAAAAACGTCATCTCTGTTTATAAGGTTACTTGCTAATTTAATTCCCACTGCTTCTTTCTGACACTTTTCCAATAGCTGAAAGTGCAAGCTAGAATCTCTGTTCTGTTGTTTTCATAGGATGACCGGTGACAAGAATATGACCCGTAATGACGGACTTGTTCGGCTGTTGTAATGGTGTGTGACGCTTATGCTCAGTACTCCGATCCTCCACGGTCCTGATAGTCTGACCAATATGTGGCATGCCAGATCTGCAAAGAACACGGTAAACACCAGTCTTATGCAAACGAAGATCATCTTTTTTATTGAGATATGTAGCCGATACGTTTATTGTTTTGGCCTCATGCCACGACTTTTTAGAGTACCTGATTTCAATTCACCCGAGAATTCTTTTAATGATAGGGATGGAAAAAATGGCTCCTTTCCACTCTTTGCTATTTCAGTATGGAGGAAATTGGATCGTGTCTTGCGACATGACTTTATAAAAAGCCTATTCAGATTGACTTGTATCTACGGTCTGATGGTTTTCACCAGATGGCTTAGCATGATAAGGGACTTCGTGCCTTGGATCACAGGGCCCGCGTCGTTTCGATCATTTTAAGCTGAGTTTGACCGTCGTGACGTCACCTTTCGTCAGAATGTTTATAGTGAAAGGTAGGTAAGACATCCGTTGTGCTACTGACAAACCATGTACAAGTGAATTATGATGATACTGAGATGGCACCAAACAATGTGACCTCTCTGCCTAATGCAGGGATCATTGCCAACAGGATCTGACGTATTTTGTGGAAATATGTCATGATATGTGTTTTTCGACCTACGTCTGCGGTTAGTGTCTTATTAAGTACCGTAGAGAATGATCATGACTTTCATGAGTCGGGTGTCCGTTGTCTTCCTTGCAGTCGTGGCGCGCCATGCATTGGACAGGCTATCGGGACTGTGGATTACCGGTGTTCTGAGCTAAGCGTCGGAACCGCTTACAAAAGCCGAGCAAATCCGCCATTTCAGAATTTTGTCTTGGTACAGGTTTTTCTGTAGAATATAACAACACGGAGATCCTGGCATGCATTTCGTTATTGGATTAGTGTTATTAAGGAAGTAGTTGAAATAAATTAACAAGTAACCATATAAACAGAGACGATGGTTTTTGTTTGAGTTTATGCAGAGTCCTGATCTCTCCATGACCAGAAACCAGAGGGACGGAGGTAATGCTACCCCACTTGTTGGTTATTAATTTCACTATAAATAACTTCTGATATCGGTCATCTTCGTTTTGTGATTCGCCAGCGTTTACAGTCTGTGTTACCTTCCCGGAGTTCTGTGCAAATCAAGGTTTTAAGTTCTCTTGCTTAGTGCTTACTTGCTGTTTCTACTCCTGTCGAAATATTGGCGGCTGTTGACGATGTCACCAGGCTGAATTTCCTAAGCTAAATAACATATAGCGTGATGTATTCAAAATATTCATTTTGAGAAGCAACATACGAAGACTTCCTAAAAAGAGTTTCGCACTACCATAACTGTTAGGGGTACAGGAACTGAAGTCCACACACTGTACCGAGTGTGGCAGTATTTCGACTCAGCCTTCTAGGCTGCCACCACTTTCTACATTTTGCGGTAGCCGAGTGCGGCTTGTTTCCCTGGTTTTGGAAGTGTTTATCTGGGCGTGACTGTGGGCGGTGGGCAGAGAGCGGAGCTGCGAGAATAGAACTTGGCAGGAAATCCTAGGTAGTTCTGGTCTTACGTTAAATCAGCAAGTGGATAGCAACAGCATATCCAGACACTCTGGGATGATAATGGCATTGAAACAGAAGATGACACGCGTAAAGCTGAAATGCTAAACACCTTTATCCAAAGCTGTTTCACAGAGGAAGACCGCATTGCAGTTCCTTCTCTAAATCCTCGCACGAACGAAAAAATGGCTGTCATCAAAATAAGTGTCCAATGAAAAGAAAAGTAACTGAAATCACTCAGCAGAGGAAAGTCCAATTCGATTCTACACAGAGTACGCGAAAGAGCTTGCCCCCCTTCTAACAGCCGTGTACCGCAAGTCTCTAGAGGAACGGAAGGTTCCAAAAGATTGGAAAAGAGTACAGGTAGTTCCAGTTTTCAAGAAGTGTCGTCAAGCAGATGCGCAAAACTATAGGCCTATATCTCTGAAATTAATCTGTTGTAGAATTATAGAATAACTTTTTTGCTCGCGTATTATGTCATTTCTGGAAACCCAGAATCTACTCTGTAGGAATCAACATGGATTCCGGAAACAGCGATCGTGTGAGACCCAACTCGCTTTATTTGTTCATGAGACCCAGAAAATATTAGATACAGGCTCCAGGTAGATGCCATTTTCCTTGACTTCCGGAAGACGTTCGATACAGTTCCGCGCTGTCACCTGGTAAAGTAAGAGCCTACGGAATATCAGACCAGCTGTGTGGCTGGATTGACATGTTGTTCTCAATGGAGAGACTTCTACAGACGTTAAAGTAACCTCTGGCGTGCTACAGGGAAGTGTTATGGGACCACTGCTTTTCACAATATATATAAATGACCTAGTAGATAGTGTCGGAAGTTCCATGCGGCTTTTCGCGGATGATGCTACAGTATACAGAGAAGTTGCACCATTAGAAAATTGCAGCGAAATGCAGGAAGATCTGCAGCGGATAGGCACTTGGTGCAGGGAGTGGTAACCGACCCTTAAGACAGACAAATGTAATGTATTGCGAATACATAGAAAGGAGGATCCTTTATTGTATGATTATATGATAGCGGAACAAACACTGGTAGCAGTTACTTCTGTAAAATATCTGTGAGTATGCGTGCGGAACGATTTGAAGTGGAATGATCATATAAAAGTAATTGTTGGTAAGGCGGGTGCCAGGTTGAGATTCATTGGGAGAGTCCTCAGAAAATGTAGTCCATCAACAAAGGAGGTGGCTTACAAAACACTCATTCGGCCTATACTTGAGTATTGCTCATCAGTGTGGGATCCGTACCAGGTCGGGTTGACAGAGGAGATAGAGAAGATCTAAAGAAGAACGGCGCTTTTCGTCACAGGGTTATTTGGTTAGCGTGATAGTGTTATAGAGATGTTTAGCTAACTAAAGTGGCAGACTCTGCAAGAGAGGCGCTCTGCATCGCGATGTAGCTTGCTGTCCAGTTTTCCAGAGTGTGCGTTTCTGGATGAGGTATCGAATATATTGCTTCCCCCTACTTATACCTCCCGAGGAGATCACGAATGTAAAATCAGAGAGATTCTAGCGCGCACGGAGGCTTTCCGGCAGTTGTTCTTCCCGCGAACCATACGCGACTGGAACAGGAAAGGGATGGAATGACAGTGGCACGTTAAGTGCCCTCCGCCACACACCACTGGGTGGCTTGTTGAGTATAAATGTAGATGTAGATGTAGAATAGGGGCGATTGCTCGGCGGTTGCCAGTGGCTGTCCGCACGCACGGAGTTATTGTGTGCCTACGGAGCTGAGCAGTCTTGAGGCCCTGCAACGTGTGATTTACTGGTTTGCTGGTTGGTTGGTTGAACTGGAAGGAGGGTACCGAACAGCGAGTTCAACGGTCCCATCGGATTAGGGAAGGATGGGGAAGGAAGTCGGCCGTGCCCTTTGAAAAGAACCATTCCGCCATTTACCTGAAGCGATTTAGGGAAATCACAGGAAACCTAAATCAGGATGGCTGACGCAGATTTGAACCGTCGTCCTCCCGAATGCGATTAAAGTATGCCAATCATTGCGCCACCTGGCTTCGCATATGGGTTTTCTGATAGTGTGTCTATGTTCCATGTACGTCAGACAGACGGAGTTACATTGTGGAAAAGACGTGTGCATAACTGATCGTGGGAAGCAACATTCAATTCTGAAAAGACACTGTAATCTGAAGGACCAGTAACCGCCATTATCTAAGAAATGGCTATGTGCGACGTGTCGATGAACTGTGTTAATAATTCACCGTACTGAACTGGCAGCCCACAGTATCCTATGTTTGCTGTATATTAGTCTGCAGGGACTGACCGCAGGTTTCCTTTCCTTTTGAACGAGTGTATGTCGACCGTTGACTTGCTAGATTTTTGGCATATTATGAGTAGCGCTATTTTACTGGTCGGCTGCACCAGCAATGGCTTGTTACTAACAGAAGGCATGGCTGGTTTCTAATACTGAGCTGTTTCAGGTTAGTTTCCGAGGTATTTCTCGTGCTTTGTATGTGCCAGTGGATTGAGATTCCAATGCCATAGTGTATGTGACCGAGTCCCACGGGTAGCTCTCTAGATTATACTAAAGAAAACCGGCTGCCCTGACAAAATAATTAACTTGATTAGACAGTTTCATGACAACATGATGGCAAAAATCCGCCATGAAACGAGCTTTCAGACCAGTTTCCCGTGACATGCGGTGTAAAACAAGGCTGTATACTGTTTCCCGCACTCCTCTCACTTTATTTCGCAGCTGTTCTTCTCATGACAAAGCCTGCAGTGGTCAAATGGGACTTGACTCGAGAACAGACAAAAGTGTCTTCAACATCGCTCGCCTCAGAACCAAAAGTCGCATAAATAAAATATCTATCTTAGAAATTCTTTACGCAGACGACGTATGCATGATGGGTAAATCTCTTGACTCTCTCCAAACACACATGAACCTGCTAAATAACTCCTGCAGAAGATTTGGCGCAGTCATAAGCGTCACCAAGACGCAAGTCCTTCAACAACCACTTAGGGGTTCCAATACGGACGACTGCTGTATTAAGCTGGACAACAAACGTTTGGAAAACGTGTCACACTTTAAATATCTAGGTAGCCAAATTAGAAGCGACAACAGTGTGACAACAGAAATTGCAGCTCGTATAGCCAATAGAGCTTCAGTTTTCGGCAAAGAGAATCACCGAGTATGGAAGTCACATGAGCTCAGACTATGAACTAAAATTGCGGTCTACAAAGCAATAATATTACCAACTTTATTCTACGCCTCATAAACCTGGTGCTATTATAAATCTGACATTAGGAGGCTAGAAACCTTTCATCTTCACTGTCTGAGATCAATTCTCCGCATGAAATGGGAAACACGGAGATTTTGTTTCGCGTGAAACTGCCTGGCATTGAAGCTCTCTTAATGAAACACCAACTGAGATGGCGTGACCATATCATACGCATGGACGACAGTAGACTTCCCAAAGAGGTGTTCTACTCAGAGCTCTCGTGTGGAAAGCTGCGGCAAGGTGGCCAACACCTGCGACATAAAGACACCATCAAACGACACCTCACACCCTGTGGCATTCCGAGCAAAACTTGGGGTGAGCTTGCGCTGCACCGATCAGAGTGGCGCTCAACTGCACACAAGAGTGTGGAACAATTCGAGCATATCCACCTAAATAACCCGGACGATAAACGAAAGCTCTGCAAATCTAAGCCCAAGCCTAATTACATCTATACTTATAACTCCACTGGGCAACTGTATTGCACTTCGTGTGACCGGTTCTTGAAAAAGCAAAGCTCCGCCACAATACGGACTATGCGACTTATGGAGTCGCTGTCGCCGAAAAGGGCGAGAAGGACATGATGATGTATGTGACGACGGTACTCAGATGCCAAACGTCTTGGATCTTGCATAAGGGAAGCTTTGTTCTTGTTTTATTTTAGTTATGTTTACATTCGTACTGTTCTTAAAAATGGTTGAAATGGCTCTGAGCACTATGGGACTTAACATTTATGGTCATCAGTCCCCTAGAACTTAGAACTACTTAAACCTAACTAACCTAAGGACGTCACACAACACGCAGCCATCACGAGGCAGAGAACATCCCTGACCCCGCCGGGAACCGAACCCGGGAACCCGGGCGCGGGAAGTACTGTTCTTATTTGGTTTTAATTGTCTGCACAGCAAATATTTGATCCTTTTGAACTCTGTGTGTTCTGAACTTGGTTGCACTGACTTGTTGGTGCTAAATTAAAATGCATATTTTCTTTTCATTGTCATTTATCATGTTTGGAGTAATATTTAATTTGTTTGTATGATGATATGAAGCATGTTATTTATTAATTTAAATAAATTTAATGAATGTAACTTATTGAGCAGGAGAAATCAAATTATAGTTTTATGATGCCAATTACTTACTTTGTCAATAAATTTATAAATTTTCTGCTGCTAACCCGAGCTCTACGAATCGATTCCATCCTATACTATCCTCGGGTTCCTACTTCACGTACCAACTTAAAATAGAAAAAGCGCTACCCTTACATGGTCTAATATTATTGGACTCCAGATACTTTTCAAATGAGATATTTGTCATAAAAGAAAGGAACAGCCTACTGGTTGTAGTTCGTAAAGATATTAAGCATCTCAGCGCATGTGTAAAGAGACGAAATACTTTATAGCGTGCGCATCAAGACGAGCGTCCAGCGTTAAAATATTTCAAATAAACACTATGTCCCGCTGGGCGCAGATATTTAAATCATTGCCACAGCGCTCGACAGCAATGAGCTGCGAAACATTTGAAAGAGCAATCCATCATTTGTTAAGAAATGTTCTAGAGACTTCATTAGCTTTTAACGTTTGGTCGCCGACTTGATAAGATGCGTTGTGTAGCACCGCTACAAGTTATATTTTATTTAGTGTCAAAAACCATGTAAATCACCGAGCAAAACGCTTCAGTAAACCGTGCGACGCTAAAAAGTACTTACGCGCACGCCAAAACATTTAAGTTTTAAGAAATCTCGGACAAACAAAAGCAGCGATTGTTGAATTGCTCCATGCATGAGAGAAACATAAAAATGTACCTTCTGTATTCATTGGATATTTGTGAATGTCTGTTAGTTTAATGCCTTTGTTCTTTGGGAATATATTGATGTTTCACTTTGCAGAAAATCGCTGTTTATTCTTTTCGTGAAGCTCATCTTGATTTTCCAATGTATGTAAGCTTTGTTACAGATTCGCTCTTCATCGAGGTATCTCGATTGTATTCGGGAGGACATTAATGTGTTCAATTTCCGATCTGATAACTTTTAACAATATTTCACTGTTTTGCATTCATTTCTACTTTTTTATTATTCAAATAGGTCCCTTAGGTATTTTCATCGAAGATTCTGATTGCGTGAAGGCAATCCGGGTCAAAGGTCAGTCACGAAACAACTTTCTCGTAATCAAACCTTACGTCTCCTGAACACAATCGAGAACCGACGCATCGGTGATCATCCATTAATTTTTCTCTCTTTCCAAGTCGTACCAAAAACGGCAAATCAGAACTGCCGTGAGTACGCAATCAATGTTATAGGTTGCATTCTTTATTTTGTCGGCAAACATTGCCAGCAGTTATCATCATTACTGTATATTTGATCAAATGTGTGTGAATAGCAAAATCTATAACTCCAGAATGGGCTTTGTCATTGTGTCAGCACACAACACATTAAAAGAAGTAGCTCTGATTATAGCAGTCTGAAGTTCGTAGCAAGGCATACATAACAAAGGCTTGAAGTGTTTAATTTTAATTTAGGATTTAAGCATATCTGCTCAAAACTTTGACCATTGCTTTCTCGCAACGTAATTTTACGGTTTCTTAAAATTCATTCTGATAAAGATATTCTTGGAAGTGTCGAAACATACGTCAATGTACCAAACAGTTATTTGCACCCGGTTGGTTGTGTGATTCCTACGTTGCACTCTAATTATTGAAGACTATTGAGTTCGACTTCATAGTCAACGGTAAGAAGAGGTGACTACAGAGTGGTGTGGCAACTGTCATCGCAGGAAAGCTGTATAGGAGCAAAGTGTTTAGCGGTCAAGTTAACACAGTAAACAGAAAATTTACTTGTATTCCTACAACCATAGGAAGACTCATTAGAAATAATACCTGAAGAAACAGAGTCCAGCTTATACAGTAGTAACAAGGGTGAGGCTTTCTGAACTGAGGCACAAACGATGATGTCTAAGCCGCGATTAGGCAGCTACCGCGTAGAGTCACGTGGTGAAGAGGCTCCAAGGGCGACTGGGGTCGCTGCAGCCAGCCATTCTACATCGCGGCGGAAGAAGGTGCTCGAGTTCAGATCCTCTGGGGGCGTGGCTCAGTGGGCGATCACCATTGGCTCAGCCAGATCCCAAGCGACCGATCGGCACCTAATGGAAACACGCAGTTCCGTTACCAACCCTATGAAGCCCTTGGGGTGGTATTGATATGTGACACCCAAAAAGAAAACACCTGTGGTGTGGCGTACATCTTATATCTAGTGGGATTCATGTCAACGGACATAGCACTTGGTAAGTTTTACTGGGATGTAGCTGAATAACATCCAAAGAGCGGAATAAGGTAAATGATAATTTATGAAATAAGATATTTATTGAAGATAAACGAAATAAAATAAAATGATAACGAATGGCCTATACAGGAAATACTTCAACAAATTCAAAGTGACTATCGACCTGTACAGGTGAAGGACTATTATTGGGAATGCACATGTATTTCTGTGAAACAGTGACATCGTTCTTGAACTTACATTTAGTAATGACTTTTCGAGTAGGTTGTAAGATGAGTGGAAGATTTCGATCTACATGATGAGCACACAATGTCTGTAACGATGAGCGTAAGATACACTATCAGTAGTGAAAGGTAATGGATCGATGGAGTTGAAATCAATGACGAATCACAACGAATGATGTCAGTGTAGAGTTGTCAGAAATGTCTGAACCTACAAAATAGTTACTATGTCGTGACTGATGAAAGTTGGTGTCAAATAGAAAATCCTTGGGCCATTTCCAGTTTGTCACATACTGATTACGACACACTGACTTTCTAAAAATACGAAGGGAGATTCGCAGCTCTGAAAATGTTTGACGTATTATTTTAACTCGGAAATATCCCTACAATCTGCCCAACCGTTTCTATAGCGTTTCGAGCAGGCATAAAAAAACTGCCATATGAGGCAAATGCACTGTCTGACAGAAAGCCTGCGGATTCGCTTCGCTGTTCGTTCCCGAGAAACCGTACGGATACCCTTACAGGGTTAAATATGTAGGAATGGTATTCCAATAGGTTTTCAGGGAATGATTGTGGCATTTGTTCACATTTCTTTTCCTCAGAAGTGTGGCAGAACGGAACTGTTACCTGGCCACTCTGGAAAACTACACGATGATCTTGGAACAATGATGTAACTGCACTTGTTTGTGAATAGGAGAACTATCACGCTGATACGGAAAAGATACATTATCTTCTTCTACTGTGGGTCTACAGCCTGTATGCGCTGTGCAAAGGACGCCGTTTTCCGCTTAACGCTGCAAAGGACTTTTTCCCGCTATTGCAGATTCAGCATTACACCACAGTCCACCATAAAATCCTTTGCGCGATTTGGTGACACAAATATCGTCATGACACAAAGTATGTAGCCATAATCGGAAAATAATCAACGTTACTATTTATTACAGAAAGATGACATTGTATAGTAAGAGAAACGAAAAAAGATTAATGGATTTTCGAAGCCTATATCATTAATGATTATGAAGGAGAAAAAGATTTTATTTGGTAGTACTTGCTTAAATATATCTTGGGTGTCCCAAAAACAGGCTTCTGAGCTTCTCCTGCTGAAAGAGCTACTACCTGTTTCACCATATTCAGTGGATTTTGTTTAATTATCGAGGTTACGAAGGCAATCGTGACAGATTTTTTTCCTGCCGTTACTATTACATAAACAATACCTTCATTCAACGTATGCGTAAGAATCGTACCGTACCAACATCAAATGAAAGATTAAACCCTAGTCAATTTTTGATGATAAAGACATTAAGTCATGCAACGCATAGGATGGCTGGGATACTGTGTGACAATACGATAGTAATTATTTCCCTATCGGTTCATTTCTCATATTAAAAGAAAATGTGTTGCTCGCTTACGTTTACTGGCAGAGAATGTAGGGGAATGTAATTTCATAATCATGTACAATATATGGTAATATTAATAGAAATACAGAGTGTGAAAAAGATGAATCAACTAGGAATTGGTTCTAACAATTGGAACATTCATCATAGAAAATTCCGTTCAACACTGAAAAGACTCATTACATCACGAACAAACTTAAGTCCCTTACACAAGGAGATTTTTATTTGTTAATCAAATGTTTAGAAAGAAGAAAGGAAGTGTGGGATTTGATGCTCTGGAAGTTAATAAAAGGGATAGGGCCAATTTGATCCGAATAATGAGTCACAGAAAGGAAGGAGAAATACTAAATTCATCACACCTGGAAAGCCCGATTAGTCAATAAAATATCAACCAAGGAATGATTAACGTGCATGTAGTAGTTCGTTACACCAGTGTAATTAGTACCATGCAATTGCGGAGGGATCTTACGGATACACAAGGGATGGACAGAGCCACTTCACGAAGTAAAACACATTGGTTGAATTAAAATCGGTTTACCGAGAATTCTAATCAGACAAATAGAGATTATATTTGCGCTCAGTGCGTTGTACGCTCTCTAACAGAAAGGATATTTATCTGTAAAACCCAGCTTCGAAAACACGCAGTCGACAGTGCTACACAAAGCATGTGTTCCAACCAGCAGACCTGTAATATGGAAGTAAGAAACCAAAGGCTAGCACTTGAACATAACGACGAAGATCATTGAAGGCGATAAGATGAAAGCAGAATAAGGGAAAATTTGCACGGGACAGATTGCTGAACCATCATTCTCGATGCACAAAAAAGAAAATTCCGCTATGAAGGAATAAAATCTTCCACGTTGCATGCCACGGCAAATTAACACTACTTAAAGATACCGGCATCGAACCGTCATGTGAAAAAATGAAATATTTAAGTTAGTAACAACTAACACACAAAAAGTAAGCCCAAGTGGTCAGTTTCCAACTAAGGACCACGCATATTTGCAGATCTCAAGGAATACACTAATTTAATTAGAATGAAAGCGCGAACCTCACTAAAACTATTAATAATTACTAGCTCTACACGAAAGCGATGACTTACACATACTTCCATTATAGCCTGCACACAGCAACCTGATTTACATCTGGGCATGTTCCAGAGGAGCAAGAACTCTCACACCAGGACTCAGACGCAAAAGTCGCTAAAAAAGTCGGCCTCCAGATGACCGTTGAAGATGGAGCGTCGCGTTTTGCAAGGAGGGAGACGATACCATGGCCAGGCAATAGAATGGACACAGAAGAGTGGAAAGACTCAGCTTTTGCGGCATGCTGCGTTGGAGGACAGCCATGCAACAGGGATGTTCAGGCAGGTCTGGACCAAGAAAATTTCTCTCTTCTACTCTGAAACATTTGAAAAATACTCACCCACCCATCCATATCGCACAAACAGATATCCTAGTCCTGGTAAGGGATAATGGAAGGGATTCTGATTTCAAATGTAATAAAACAGTACCGCTCAATTCAATCGTTTTTCCCAGTTAATCGGTACAACCTCAACTAGGCAGCAAAGACAACAAACGCTTACGACAGTAGCAGTTCATGAAATCTTAAGCTATGGAAGAGGACTATAAGACGTGTCTCTCTCAATGTGAGAAAACCTATTTTGTAATATAGTGAAGAATCCACAGTCTAAGTCACGTTTTTTAAGTTGTTATTAACAGTTTCAGCCGAATTAAGCCATTTTCACATTCAATATGAAGTACTTGTGATGACACGCATCAGATAATGCCATTGGTCGCTACTGACGTCCAGTATTTTTTATCTCAAGATGGCCTAATTCAGTCCAAAACCGATGACTACAGTTAAGATATATCGCGATCTAGCTGTGTGTTGCTCATAACAACAATAATCGTCCCCGTGTGGAAGGTACGATATTGCTTCTATCATTTTCATAAGAGCCGGCATTAATTCTTTTCATTGGCCAAAGGGATCCGAATCTAGATCAAGAAAAGTCGCATCGGACCATCATACAGACGTCACTAAGTTCACTGCGCCACAAAATTCTGAGGTATTTGCCATTCACCAACGATCTGGCAGACTTATACTCCCATAAGACAGTCACATCTTGTATTACTACCACTCATAAAAATGTTGCTCCACTGCTCCACTGTTGTTTATATGATCAGCGTCACCATTAGATTGTTTGCTGAACATTCTGTTGTCTAAAAAACAGTCGCTGGAAGATGAAAGGAAAATCAGGAAGATGGTCAAAGTTACTAATTGGTGTTAACAATGCTCTTTTAAAATACGGATACATGCGTGATAAAGATAAAGAATCGTGTGGTATCCGGTTACAATATTAGTGTTGAACATCTGATGCACTTAATGTCATAAAAGTATTTATGGGCAGAAAACTTGAATGTGACTAATGATGTGGATTGCTAACGTAGCCAGTCCACAGTGACGGGTAGCCGAAAGAAAGGCACGCGTACACACACGCCGACTGGCGTGATGTCTGGAACAATATAAGTAATGAATGCTAATAAGAAAAGTATGCAGCTCCTCGAATACTTAACTTTATTCTCTGTTGGTTTACAACGTTCTTCTTGAGACATTTATACGATAACTCTCAAACTAGGTAAGGCTAATGGCGCCTTGCTAGGTCGTAGCCATGGACTTAGCAGAAGGCTATTCTAACTGTCTCTCGGCAAATGAGAGGAAAGGCTTCGTCCGTATAGTCGCTAGCAAAGTCGTCGTACAACTGGGGCGAGTGCTAGTCCGTCTCTCGAGACCTGCCTTGTGGAGGCGCTCGGTCTGCGATCACACAGTGGCGACACGCGGGTCCGACATGTAGTAAATGGACCGCGGCCGATTTAAGCTACCACCTAGCAAGTGTGGTGTCTGGCGGTGACACCACAACTAACATGATGAAATGTGTATGAATTCTTAAGGGACCAAACTGCTGAGGTCATCGGTCCCTACTCTTAGACACTATATAAAGTAACCTGTGCTATGAACAACACTCACACCCATGCCCGAGGGAGGACTCGAACCTCCGGCGGGAGGGGCCGCGAAATCAGTGACATGGCGCCTCTAACCGTGCGGCCACTCAGTGCGCCGAGTAAGATGTGAAGTCAGTATTGCGGGAGGCGAAAGGAGCACAGTTTCGTGGCTAAAAGTGCCGCACGTCTGTGAAGAAGATGGGATGCGGGTTGTCAGTGAGACTAATGACCAGTTACACTATTCCAGCGATTGGGGTCCTTATCGAGAAAGCGTGAGGCCTGGCATCGAACAAATTCACAGATGCGCTGCTAAGAATGTAATTATAGATCCTAAAGTGCAATAGAGATGATTGCAGAGCGTAAAGCAGGATATTTTGTGAAAGGATTATCGCGAAAATTTAGAGACCTGATAATATCAACTGAATTTTACATCTGTGATTGGTAGAATATGATAACAGTATGAAATGGTAAACACTTCCTAAAGTTGTACAGAAATTATACTTAATTAGTCACGAGCAGGCCTTTGACTTTTCAGGCCATCATTATGTGGCAACTGTATTCCTTACTTGCTGTGAAAGCAGCCACACAACACTTCTTTGTTGTGGCTGTCTCTGCATGTGGCCTGGACAGTCTCATATTTGTGCTTAGTCTAAGAATCTGCTGACGTTCGTGATTTACAAGCAACCGCCTTAGTGGCTACCAAACACTTTTTTATGTTTTTGTCTCTACGCTTTATCGTAGTGGCTGCAGGAATCCACAGTTATCTACACGTTTCGCATTGTCTTACGGGCTCATCGCAAGGTGTCCATTCTCAAGCAAGAGAGGACATCCTTGCTTGGCTGCAGAAAGCTTCCATGCCCGCGTCTGTCCCAGCCGCTGAAAGGGTACTGACTTGCCCCTCGCCGTGGACTGCAAGCACTGGAAGTTGGCGAAAGTGACCACTATTGGAGGTACCGCAACAAATACTACACTAAAACTCGAAATTCAGTTTTATTTTTCATCCATTGTTTAATGCATCTCCACATAAGAAACTATATTTTTCCTTACGTATGACTTAAAAACGGTAGCACTTTCCTATGTAATCAGTCTAGTTATCATCATTTTAACATGTATAAATAATGTCTGTGCAATCACACGTCATTTCATCTGTGTTTACGTCAGCCAGCAGTCACCTGGTGTTGACCTATGAAGCCGAAAGCGGGTAGGTGACCTAATCCGAGAAGGACAGTCCTACAATTGCTGCTGTCTCTGTTATATGTCTCGCGTAAGGAACGTGAAAACAACACAAGAAAGATATTGGTAAGTACGGAGGCATATAGACAGTCATCTTTCCCTCGCTTCACACGGGAATGAAACATACCAGAAAATGGCTTATTTTGGCACGATAGTAGCTTCCACCACACCTGTACAGTAGATTGAGAAGGGTATGCAATAGAATGTGTATAATTCGAAATTCAAGGGACTCTAGAAAGTGATCCAATAAATGAGAGATCGATCTGCCGAAAGTTTGACTGATCAAAGCGAACTAAAAAAAAGTCGAAATAAGTGTAGCACCTACTGAGCCGTGGTAAAATTTGCTGTTTTGAAGAGCGCGATGCAGCGCGTAGTGTAAAGTAGTCCCCCTCCTTTTCTGGCGGCGGCGCCGCTGTTGCAATCGCAGCTTTGATGTCTCCCTCTGGTGTGAAAGGGGAAAGGTAGCCTGTTCACGAGCATTAAAGGGGCGCTATGAGCCCGGCAGGGGGGTCAGTCGGCGAGTCTAATCAGTTGGTCAGCCGGGTCAGTGTGCGGCAGTCAGTGTCTGTCTGTCTGTCCTGCGGAGTGCTAGTATGTGTTAGGCCGCCAGTCTGCTCGAGTTTGTTCCGGCAATGGTCATTGGCGATTGGATCGATCGGTTGGTCGGTCGCGCACTGAGACACAGGATGACTTGTCCGTCTTGGTGTCGGCGCATGTGAGGTCGCCACGTCAGTTCAGTGGGCCGCGCCGTATAGCGAGGGATAGTGGCTTCGCGGCCGACACGAGAGCCACAGGAGCCAACCCAGGACATCGGTCTGGCCGGCGCGAGCTGCGCCGCCGTGAGACGGGAGATCGGCGCGTCTTCCTGCGTCCGTTGAAGTGGCTGTCAGCGGACGGTTCGGGAGAGCGTTTTGGGGGTGATGCGCCAGGTCTTCGCCAGACATCGCAGTTTATTAGAAATTAAGTGATTCGTGAGATGTCGTTTCATTTACTTGTTAAATACTACTCCACGCTCGGGTTCCCGGGTTCGATTCCCGGCGGGGTCAGGGATTTTCTCTGCCTCGTGATGGCTGGGTGTTGTGTGCTGTCCTTAGGTTAGTTAGGTTTAAGTAGTTCTAAGTTCTAGGGGACTGATGACCATAGATGTTAAGTCCCATAGTGCTCAGAGCCATTTGAACCATAAATACTACTCGTTACCTTGGTCAGTCTCTCGTCCCCAGCTTGCTCGTCTGTCTCTCGTCCGCATTTGTTAGGCAGTTAGTGTCTGTCTGTCTGTCTGCCGTACGTTAATAACTGCCACTGTCATAATGAATGAGATTTTCACTCTGCAGCGGAGTGTGCGCTGATATGAAACTTCCTGGCAGAATAAAACTGTGTGCCCGACCGAGACTCGAACTCGGGACCTATGCCTATCGCGGGCAAGTGCTCTACCAACTGAGCTACCGAAGCACGACTCACGCCCGGTACTCACAGCTTTTCTTCTGCCAGTACCTCGTCTCCTACCTTCCAAACTTTACAGAAGCTCTCCTGCGAACCTTGAGTTCGAGTCCTGTGAGTCCGAGTTTGAGTCTCGGTCGGGCACACAGTTTTAATCTGCCAGGAAGTTTCTTGCCACTGTCATGTTTGTCGGATTCGGTGTTAACGAATTTATTGCTTGAAGTGTAACGGCCGAATTGCTGAAATATGTTTTTATCTTGCCTATCATCTTGAGAGGCGGTAGATGTGTAATGCAGAGCATGTTATATATTTCATGTAAGACTGCATTTGATGGGTTTTTATTTAAATGGTCATTTTACTGTATAAAGTTGCCACCCTTCCACCGTAAGAGTTTTTTTTTTAATCAAGTTGCACCTTCGGTGGCAAGTTAATTTTTTTTAATGTTAGTGTTTTGTACCATTTCCATGCCTCCTACGGGGTGCATAGTTTATGTGCTTGTGTGAATTATTAAAAAATTTAGTTTAAAGTAATGTGGTATGTTGCAGATTTGCACCAGTGTAGTCTTTCAGAGGTTGTTGTGAGCGGTCGTGACTACGGCCGTGTCAAAAGGGAGCGGCAAAGTTCTCAGCCCGAAAGCTCATACTGTCAATATTTGTTCTATCTGCCTCTGAATAAATTGTAACTTGATATTTAGAGGTTTTTTTTTCGGATTTTAATTTTAAATCTGTTTAAAAAACGTTTTTTAGGAATAAAATTTCCATTTGTTGAAAGAAATTTAATTTGTTTTCATCAGTTACCCACTGGCAACTACTTCCACGCTCAGATAGTGTGATTAAATGTGTTAATGTTCTTGATGAATCGGTAGTAAATAAAGTAAATTCTTAAGAAAAGGTTTTGAAAGTAAATTCACGGTTCACCTACCAAAATAAAGTGTCCGTAACATTTGTATTTCTTCAGAAAGGGAAACAAAGATTAAGACTAGAAACGTAATTACAAGGAAGTTGATATTTTTTTCAGTATTGCTAGTTTTACTTATTTTACCATTCCAAGTGAAAGGCACATCCAAATTACAGAGACACAAGGAAACTTCGCTTTGCAGAGAAATCTGTAATCTTTTTCTGTTTCACTGACCTCCAGCAAACTTGGCGAAGCGCATTTGCTAGTGTGACCAACGCAGGAAATACATCATCATCTACTTCCATCCTAAGAACATACATGCACACCATTTACGTTGACGATTTCGCCTCTCGGTATCGGCTCGCCTCCCCCTTCGTCTGCTATCTCATCGTCTTCGTCCGGATCACACGAAACAGAGAAAATTTCCACACCACTCTGAGCCGTGCTGGGGCTCGAGTTGGTGCCGTTTGTAGGTTTCCGCCCTCTGTTGGAGGCCAGACCGTATCCTTCAGTTGGCATGGTTGCGGTTGTTTATCTTCTTCTGGTCTTGACTGGCGCTACTCGTTTCACAGGCGTTGCCTGTCCGTTGGTGGCAGCAGCGGTGGTTATCGATATGTAGTAACTGTTGCCTTATCTTTGGGGTGATGTGGTTGCTTTTCCGTATCGTGTGAGTGTGACATTTCATTCCGGGACTCTGGAGGAGCCAAGTCCGCGTAATGCGAGGACACTGCGTGAGCGCTGGCGGCGCGCATGGAATGCCGGATGGAAGGGCTGTGGTCATGAAGGGGCACGACCTCGTCGTAAACCAGATCCTGCAGGCTTGAAGATGAGTGCATTTCAATTCAGTAGAGAAACCTCCAAAATTGTTGCATCTCGCGATTCTCCAGTGACTTGGGTTCGTGTTGCTGCTTGTAGTGTCGCCAAGGCGAAGGGCAGCGAGTGGAGTGCTTGGGGAAAGCGGATCTGATTAGCTTTCCTCCACTTCTTGTTTCTATTTACTGCGTTCAGCTTGTTGCAATTTATTAAGTTCAACCAGCGGTATTTTTCCTGCCTGGTGGCCACTAATGCTCCAGTTACCTGACCTGGGGGGGGGGGGGTGTTAGTGTATGTAACGGCAGTGTACGTTTTCTCGCCTTGCCGCTGCTGTCGGTTAAGGCGTGTAGTTTGGCAGCTTTCTTGATTTTAGGCCGTTTGTGATTCTTCTATTCTGGTGGTAGTGATTCCACTCTCGTTCTGGGCGCTCTAAGCACAGTATTCTGGGGGCGTAGTGCAGTCCGCCAATTCCGGCTTTAGCGTGTTGTTCCATTCTTGCATTTCGTTTATTGGGGCTATTTTAGCAGTAAGCCTCAAAACCTTATATACTGCCATTCCTGGCATGTGATACCTTCTGCTGTGTAGCTTCATCAAGATCATCATTAGTCATTCGTTGGACTGCCACTAGTCTGAGTTACCATATTGTGAAGTGAATGCAACTCTTGGCTGCCTATGTCATCGCTCGCGAAAGTGTTTGTTGCCGGACCTTCTCAGAGGTCGATTCCTGGAGCACCGTCTGTGACTGATCTTTGTGTTTTATTACTTGTAATGCATACATTAAAAGCTATGTATGTCTAGTTATATAGTTACGGTAGCCTTCTGGAATAAATCTAGCAGTGTAAGGATTGAGTTACGAGGTTACCATCACCTTATTTCACCCGTTTGGTGGTCAGTTGCTTGTTTCTTTTAATTAACGTTTGCTTGTATTTGCTGTTTTACAGCAGGTTTCAAAATTTTTTATATAACTGCCGTTCCTGGCGAGTAAGGCCTTCAGCTGTGATTGTGGTCATTTGCTTTAAAAATAAATAATTCTGTATTTGTATTTTAGCAGTAATCCTTAAATCCTCATATACTGCCATTCCTGGCATCTGATACCTTGTGCTGTGTTTGTGACCACTTACGTTTTAATATTTCAATACATGTAAGTTCTAATTGCAGTAAGTTCTTAAACATTCTTAGTTTATTGCCATTCTTAGAGTGGAAGGCCTTCAGCCGTGATTAAGGTGGCTTCTTTCTTTTTCTTTTTAAACATTATCTGTATCTGTATTTTATGGCGATTGCTAAATTGTAACGCACTGAAAACACTATTATTTACACAGTTATTTATTTCTTCATTAATAACGTTTGTTTTTTTAATTTATTGTTAAGTCTGGAATTACTAAAAATAAATGTGTGTAACTGCAAAAGGCAACCAGTCGTAACTGATTACTGCCCGGTCCACAATCGTAACCGAATCATGCCTTCCCTTGACTACCTTCAGGTCTCACACTAAGGACAATGCAGACTTTTGCATGATCTACACAGTGTACGAAATTATGAGATGTCACGTTCGGTCCTAAGTCAGGACGTCAGGAAATATCCACTCTTCGTTCTCCTGTTGTTGCAGTATAGTTAGTTATGTGGCTGCTGTTCGATATCATCTTGGGAAAAGCATCCGTCCATGTTTTATCAGCCTTGGTCACCTGGTTACCGCTGCCAAAATTTTGTGTTGGGCCCCTCACAATCTTCATTGGTATCCAACACCATCGTCCCAAATTATTTTCGGTAAAGAAGTTTTAATGGTCTCATTTATTCCCTCTCCAAGCGATTGTAATTTCGAAACTGTCTACACAGGGAAAACATAATATTTCGTATATTGAGTTATTGCCAAGAAAAGTCGAATGTTTCGCTTCGATTTTTTCAGGTCTTTGTCTGGGCTCATGGAGAACAACTAGGAAATGGTAGCATACCCTTGAAACACCTAAATTTAGCAACTTCCTCCATCAATGTAAAATTTTGTTTCTAAGAATTGTACATGTTTACTTCAAGGAACAGTGTTATTCTTTCGTTGCTACGTTTTCGCCCAAGACATATTTGGGTTTGAAAAGACAATGTTCGGTACGGAAGACACTTGAAACATAAAAGTACCGCAAGCTAATGAAGATGTCACGCGGATCGTAATATAGTATGTTTTGGTGGTTGTCAGAAAAGTCTCTTCGATTTGTTGAATTTATGAAATAAACTTGTTAGTGAGTGTAGGAAGATGATACAGACAAAATTTCCAATTGGTGTGATGATTGGCAGCTATCTCTAAATGTGGAAAAATGTGTGATAATGAGGGTGGGTAGGGAGATCAAACTTGTAATGTTCGGATACAGTATTACTAGTGTCCCGCTTGATGGTGCCAAGTCGTTTAAATGTCTGGGCGTAACATCGCAAAGCGATATCAAGTGGAACGAGCATGTGAAAAATGGCTGTGAGCACTATGGGACTGTTGTCATCAGTCCGGGAACTTAGAACTACTTAAACCTAACTAACCTAAGGACATCACACACATTCATGCCCTAGGCAAGATTCGAACCTGCGACCGTAACGGTCGCGCGGTTCCAGACTGAAGCGCCTAGAACCGCTCGGCCACTTCGGCCGGCACGAGCATGTGAGAACTGTGGTAGTGGAGACGAATGGTCGCCTTCGGATTATTGGAAGAATTTTAGGAAAGAGTGGTTCACCTGTCAAGGAGACCGCTAATAGGACACTGGTACGACTTATTCTTGAGTATGCTCGAGTGTTTGGGATCCTTAGTAGGTCGGATTGAAGGAAGACATCGAAGCAATTCAGAGGCGGGCTGCTAGATTTGTTGCCGGTAAGTTTGAACAACACGTAAGTGTTACGGAGATGCTTCAGGAACTCATTGGGAACCCTTTGAACGAAGGCGACGTTCTTTACGAGAAACACTATTGAGAAAATTTAGAGAACAGACATCCGAAGCTGACTGCGAACTGATTCTACTGCCGCTAACATACATTGAGCTTAAGGTACAAGAGGATAAGATACGAGAAATTAGGGCTCATACGGAGGCACATAGATAGCCGTTTTTCCTTCGCTCTATTCGCGAGTGGAACAGGAAAGAAAAAGAAAAGCAGTGGTAAAGGATCCCTTCCGCCACGCACCGTACGGTGCCTTGCGGGGTATCTGTATAGATACACATGCAGATTTAGATGTAGACACTTAGCATTTCTTAGAATCATCGATGTTTTTCCAAAGAACCAGTCAACTTTTTGAGACAAATGTCATATATATGAGGCAAATAAAATATTCTACTTCTGTTTTAAATATTTAAGTGTTACATTTTCCCAGAGTATACGCACAACAACTTCTTGCTGAGGAATTCTACACTCAGCAGTCTGAATAAATAGTTACAGGAGTCGCCTTCTTCGGTTCATAAGTAAAGTGATGAACTATATTACAATATATAGTCCAGCTTACAAGAAATTCTGTTTACCGAGATTCGAATTAGCCAGAGTAGATGTAGACTCTAAGCGAAACAGTGCAGTCGATCTTTCGATGAGTGGTTTCTGGGCAGCAGCTAGCAAAATAATTTCTGTACTTTTCGACTAAAGCGTGGTAAACGTCTATGAAACTTTAGTAGATGGGCCGACCTGTGATACGCTGGAATCGAACTTCTTCCTACTGACTCTGTTCCCTCGCTTGCTTAATTCAGTCACTCTGTCTGGAATTTCCACGACTGTGGCGTTTATGTTGTGTGTCCGGACTTCTGTACCTTCAAATAAATACCCTGACATTACAAAGAGTACCTTTAAATTAATGTTTGGAAAAATTCGGTCACTGTTACACAGCGTATTTTATTAGTAAACTTAATTGTTTAAAGTTTTCTTTCTTTTTAGTCACTGAGGTGCATACTTTTTCCATAAATCCTTGTACTTCATATTTATAAATTTGTCGGTCTTACTCACTGAAAAGTGAAAAGTATTCTCAGTGAATAAAATACATTTTATGTCAATTGGAAAGTATTCCTGGAAAGAGCGGACGGGTAGGAATCAGAAACACTATGCAGCTAAGCTGAGTCTCGTGGAGTTACAAAAATTTGCTTGTTAGATTGACTTAGTGATATAATCGGACTTGTATGTTGAAATAAGTCATTCAGTAATTTGACATTTTTCCACTGAGATACATTAAAATCACCATTAAATTTAATAAACCAGGCTGACAAATGAGATTCTTACTTTCATATAAACAATAGATGTTAATAGAATAGCTGATAAAACATAATTACAACATTTCTCTCGTGCGACAAACGACTTCCGATGATAATAAATCTTGTTACTTTGCGATGTTGCTCTTGAAAATATATTCATACTTTTATTTCTGGAACATGTTTTCAAAAGGAAATGAAACCGAAATATCTTAGGTACATAAATCATTTTTCTCAGATTACACAAGAAACTAGAGCGTGTGTGTATTCACGAAGTATTCGCGAAAACCATGGTAGGTATTACTAACAGACTCTGTGTGCATTGTGACTGAAAATTTTAGGTCAGAGGGCGGGAGGGAATCAGATTGTTCGCTCTCAGTCTTGAATTTTACCTGTCAAACAAAATAATAAATCTCTAATGCTACGTAGACCTGAAGTGCCAATAACAGTTAATATGTCTCCAACAGAGCTGGCTTAAATTAATAGCTATGCACACGGATACGGGATCAGTTACAACTGAAATTTCTTCCTGCAGGTCGCTGCTAATTATGGCACTGAATTTTATGATATCGAAATGCTTGCTGTACTAAAACTCGAAAAATTAATAAGCTTACCTTAGACAGCTACCGCTTTGATATACAAGACGTCTAAAACACGAAAAGAGTTTGTTCAAAAAAAGAATAATACAGGAAATGATGAATCTTTAATGATACTATTACCACGATTATAGCTCGAAATGTTACTGTTTCTTGTATATTACTTCATCTTAAGAGAACGAAGCGTTTCACAAATTACTGAACGTGGTAGCAGAAGATATTAAGCTGCAAAATTTTGCTTATCTCGAGTGTTCATTCATCGACAATGGGTTTCAATGTCGGCCTGCTGCAGCTTGCAACGTCCAGATTTCAATGAAGGCAAAAACGTTGGTACCGGTATTCAGATAATAAAAGTACTTGAAACTGCTAGTCATGATGTCATTTTAATGAACTTCGCTAACATTTAACAAAACTTCCACATTGAAGTGAGCTTCAAATACCAGTGCTAACTTGGGACTAAATAAAAAGGCAGACACAACCGCCGTCCTATGAAATAAAATCTTTACAATGCAAATATGTAGCCTAAATATTAAAACCTTTATTGTAATTAAGTTATATTCAAAATTATCAGTTCCCAAATGTATAGATACAGCATTGTGTTTTACAAAAGACACATATATGTTAGACACAAAGACAATTATGGTAATAGCGAATTTTCAATTAGATATTTAATAGAACTTATTTCGTAAGCAATTAATAGTTAATACATTTGAAGTGTATTTAAATTATTTTAATCATTTACATTTTAATTGATCTCTTGCAACGGTTAAATGATTTAATGTAGCCAGTTTTCCTGTAACTGTATCGTATAGACTTTTAAGCAAATCTGATATAATCCTGGCGTTTATTGACGTACTAAAGCTGTATTGCTAAATACTTTTAAGTCTGACAGCATTTATGAAATCGAACAGTGTACCAATGAGTGACAAAATATGAATACAAGTTACAAGACTTCACAACTTTTGCACCTTTGTATCGCATTGTGCACTAGATAGGTGTATCGAGTTCTTCATTAGATGCTTCTCTGTCTAATATATTACGTAGCACATTTTCATAAAGTTAAAACCGTCTTTTTCCACAGAGAGACATTGAAATTAACTTTAAGCTTAGTTTAATGGAAAACTTAGCAAGAAACGTGATGTCGGTTCCGATGTGATTCGATCAATTTCGATAGACGCAATAACAATCTGGTCACCAGTAGGAGGTTGGTTGCAAGCTTGTACATGTGGCTCTGGAACAAAAGTTATGGTGTACGAGTGTACAGCCAACTCTTTCGTTTGTTCACACCCTTGGCAGGCATTATAGCAACTTGGCTGCTCATGCTCATATAATTTCCTTACGATATCGAAAACTGTTTTATATCTAACGTACACTCTGTACTGAATGAAGGAAAGAAGTTACTTTTAATAGGTACTATATACAGGAATCTATGATGGTACGATGAAAGACACAAATGCTGTGGTAGACCCGCTAGTCAAGTACTTCCATACGACAAGTAAAACGTGCTACTCATGCTTACTAAGCTGTAAGTCATGAGAGTGAGAATAAGAAATGGAAAATCCTGTTACGTAACAGAGATTTTATTCCAGAACGCCTACAGAAAGACACAATGACAATACTACAGCTAACTACAGTTCATAGCTGTTTCGGTGAGCAGTAGCCTCAAACTGACGTGTGTGCACAGGCAAAATGTGTACTTTCTAGTAGAGAACAGACTCATATGAACTGACATTTTACTAACACATAAAATATCATTTAATGGCACTGCGCCGGGAATTTCCGAAACAAATGACTGTGTACCAATGCTAAGAGAATGAAATAAATAAATAAATAATCTAACGTTTGGGTCAGTAACAGTTAATCGTATACAGTTTTGTGTTACACTTCCTGCCTCATAACCATTTCAGTCGCCCGCGTTGAATTTTGGAATTTAGTCGTGAAAAATAACACAGTAAAAAGATGAACATAGAACTTAAGAATGAGCTTTTAACAATTAAAAGCGTTATGCACTGAAAATTTTAAACGTACAGTGACCGAAGATTATTATATTTATAAATTCATACTCTCTGTTGCTATGGAAGACTAACAGATACTTGTGAATGTCACTTAACAAACAGAATTATCTGGTATGGAGAAAAGTAGGAAATATTCTAACAGATGCTACGGTTTACTCCAGCTAGGAAGGAGAAACTCACCACAGTAAAGCTATATCACAATGGATAATTAGTGTAGGACAAAAGGACGGTAGCATGGAAAGGACATTCACGTAGACGACGCGTGGCTTTTGCGTCTGCCACGTTGTCCTCACCCCGCAGGTATCGTATACTTTAGAGCTTACGCGTATGCCTCTAAACCGTTTCCATTCCACCTTTGCACCGCTGCCTGTGAGGTTGAGCTCTATATGCGTGAGCGCAAAGCGCGTTTCATTTGGGAATGGTAATGCGCCGACGGTTCTTCGCATTCGTTTCAAACGCATCTCGTTAGGCTCCCACGTTCACACGCGAAAAATAAATGGTGACTTTTTCGCAAACAAGAAATTAAATTTCAGCGTTGATAAGCGCAGGCCGGCTCTATTGTAGGTGACGTTACGCGCACCGGTGACATCGCTAGCCGCCATGTTCGCACTGCCTTTCGGTGGAGTGAGCACCCACCAGTGCTGCAAACGCATAGTGCTCCGCGAGTGCATGCTGCCCGTAGACAGTATTTACGGTTGGCTGCTCTGTTCCCTCTCTGAAATTCGAACTGGATGAAAGGAAAGCTGCAGCATACCTCGCTATTATTTCATACTATCTGGAGTGAAACTATATTGCTTGCTTACACATGAATTAAAATTAAACAAAGGTAAACGAAAATAAATGGGATGCCGAGAGAGACAGAAGAACACTTACGAATCTTTAGCTGTTTGAGAAAGCAGTATCAACTTCTTCTTCTGTAGTGGTCAATCCAAGGATTGGTTTGCAACAGCTACAATGGCAGCTTGTCTCCATTCTGTGCGTCTTTCAGCTTTTCTCTTCATTTCTTTATAGGTGTTACATCCCACATCTTTCACGATTTGATCCGTGTACCTCAGTCGTGGTCTTCCTCGTGGTCTTTATCCCTCGACATATCCCTCTATGATTGTGTTCAGGAGTCCTTTATTTCTTAATAGATGGCCGGTAAATTGCACTCTTCTTTTAACAATGAAACTCCAGAAGCTTCTCTTCTCACCTGCTCTTTCCAGAACCACTTCGTTTGTGACCTTGTCGATCCATTTTATTTTGAGCATGCGTCTATAGCACCACGTTTCAAAAGAATTTAGCTCCTGGTCTTCCTCTGTCCCGAGAGTCCATGTTTCACACCCATAGCATGCCACACTCCACACATACGATTTCAAAAATCTTTTCCTGATTTCAAGGCTGATGCTCTTAGATGTTAATACACTCCTGGAAATGGAAAAAAGAACACATTGACACCGGTGTGTCAGACCCACCATACTTGCTCCGGACACTGCGAGAGGGCTGTACAAGCAATGATCACACGCACGGCACAGCGGACACACCAGGAACCGCGGTGTTGGCCGTCGAATGGCGCTAGCTGCGCAGCATTTGTGCACCGCCGCCGTCAGTGTCAGCCAGTTTGCCGTGGCATACGGAGCTCCATCGCAGTCTTTAACACTGGTAGCATGCCGCGACAGCGTGGACGTGAACCGTATGTGCAGTTGACGGACTTTGAGCGAGGGCGTATAGTGGGCATGCGGGAGGCCGGGTGGACGTACCGCCGAATTGCTCAACACGTGGGGCGTGAGGTCTCCACACTACATCGATGTTGTCGCCAGTGGTCGGCGGAAGGTGCACGTGCCCGTCGACCTGGGACCGGACCGCAGCGACGCACGGATGCACGCCAAGACCGTAGGATCCTACGCAGTGCCGTAGGGGACCGCACCGCCACTTCCCAGCAAATTAGGGACACTGTTGCTCCTGGGGTATCGGCGAGGACCATTCGCAACCGTCTCCATGAAGCTGGGCTACGGTCCCGCACACCGTTAGGCCGTCTTCCGCTCACGCCCCAACATCGTGCAGCCCGCCTCCAGTGGTGTCGCGACAGGCGTGAATGGAGGGACGAATGGAGACGTGTCGTCTTCAGCGATGAGAGTCGCTTCTGCCTTGGTGCCAATGATGGTCGTATGCGTGTTTGGCGCACTGCAGGTGAGCGCCACAATCAGGACTGCATACGACCGAGGCACACAGGGCCAACACCCGGCATCATGGTGTGGGGAGCGATCTCCTACACTGGCCGTACACCACTGGTGATCGTCGAGGGGACACTGAACAGTGCACGGTACATCCAAACCGTCATCGAACCCATCGTTCTACCATTCCTAGACCGGCAAGGGAACTTGCTGTTCCAACAGGACAATGCACGTCCGCATGTATCCCGTGCCACCCAACGTGCCCTAGAAGGTGTAAGTCAACTACCCTGGCCAGCAAGATCTCCGGATCTGTCCCCCATTGAGCATGTTTGGGACTGGATGAAGCGTCGTCTCACGCGGTCTGCACGTCCAGCACGAACGCTGGTCCAACTGAGGCGCCAGGTGGAAATGGCATGGCAAGCCGTTCCACAGGACTACATCCAGCATCTCTACGATCGTCTCCATGGGAGAATAGCAGCCTGCATTGCTGCGAAGGGTGGATATACACTGTACTAGTGCCGACATTGTGCATGCTCTGTTGCCTGTGTCTATGTGCCTGTGGTTCTGTCAGTGTGATCATGTGATGTATCTGACCCCAGGAATGTGTCAATAAAGTTTCCCCTTCCTGGGACAATGAATTCACGGTGTTCTTATTTCAATTTCCAGGAGTGCATGTTTTTCTTCTTGTTAAAAGTAGTCTTTGCTTGAGCTATTCTACTTCTCACTTCTGCCTTGCTCCTACCATCCCAGATAAGTAAATTTATCAACTTGTTCAAGCAGTTCATTGCCTACACGAACTTGGACTTTCACTTGATCTTCTTTGTCGCATGCCATTGCTTTTGTTTTTGCTTTATTAATTCTCATATTATATTCTTCATCCAGTATCAACAGTCGGATATAAAACACCTCTTATAGCAAGTAGTTATGTTGCACAGCCGTAACGAACTACACTGCTCAACAAAAGTTTACAATACCATCGTAAAATGTAGCTTACGGTACTATATGGCTCATTGAGCTAGGCACTTAGTGCATTAGACAGTTGGCGCCCATGTACTGGACGGTATTTATTACTGGCATACTTTGTGACCGTTTCCTGTTCACGTAAACAAACAGCTGCCGCAGCGACACACCCCGAGCAGTCCAGTATCAACAGCTTAATTCAGTTTGTGTTCATCACTTCAGTAACACGCCATGTAGAGGCATACAGCACTTTGACAGAGTCAGGACAGTGGCCCTAGTTTCAGCAGGTCATACAAAACAAGATGTTGCCGATCGGTTACGTGTCATTGAAAGTGCTGTGTCTAAGACGTAAGTACAGAGAAATGTGAAATGTGAATGACAGACCTCACACTGACAGTCCTCGTATGACAAAACCAATGAAGGATCGTTTTATCCAATTGTCGGCTCGCAGGTGCCCACTGTAAACCGCCAGAAATGTAGGAAATGACTTCATCAAAACAAAAAACACAAAAAAGTTCAAATGTGTGTGAAATCATATGGGAATTAACTTCTAAGGTCATCAGTCCCTAAGTTTACACACTACTTAACCTAAATTTTCCTATGGACAAACACACACACCCATGCCCGAGGGAGGACTCGAACCTCCGCCGGTACCAGCCACACAGTCCCTGACTGCAGCGCCTTAGGCCGCTCAGCCGATCCCGCACGGCTAATGACTTCTTCCTGGCAACAGGGATTCGTATCTCAGACCGAAAAGTGCTAAGAAGATTGCGTGATGGTGATCTTTATTGTAGAAGACCAATGAGAACTTTTGCATTGAACCAAGGGCCTGGGGTATTGCACATCAGCACCTGACCATTGGAGAATGGAGTAATATCATGGCGGACGCTAGACGTGTTAGGGTTTGGAGAAGCGCTAGACGACACCAGAAACACCGATACGTTGACAAAGTCCATCCGTTTGCAAGTGTAAGTGTAAGGTTCTGGGGGGCAATAATGATGGGACTGCGGAGCCTTTTAATTCCCATCTACCGCTGTTTGACTAGTCCCCGATGCCTCCAAGAGGTCCTATAAACGACTGCAATGCCCTACAGATGTGAAGTCGGTGACAACTTCACCCTAGTCGATGACTATGCAAGACCGTGCCGTACTCTAGCAGTGTCTCGGTGTCTTCAAAGGTGCAACTTCAACCGGGTTCATTGGCCAGCACAGCCCACAGACATGAATGCAATTGTGCGTGCATGGGATCTGTTGAAGATGGCCATAATGGAACGCCCAAATCCACCAGACAATCTTCATGTCCTCACTGTAGCTGACACTGAGGTGTGGGACCTCATAACCCAAGACTCATGCAGAGCATGTCTCGCAGAGTAAAAGAACTCATCCGTGTGCGGTGAGGGCATACTCACTGCTAAGGACTAATAATCATCATCTTCATGAGAGGAGAGAGCCTTTTTTGTATGGTAATGATTTTTTTGCAAATAATCAAAGTCTTTCCGGTTTTCAGCAGAAATTATATTTATTATGTTAATGCGTTATTGCACAAACCTGACTGGGTTTACCACAAGAAATTATTGTCGTAAACTCTATGTTATTCCAAACTTTTGTTGAGGTACGTATTTTTTCTTTTCGTGTAAGCAGTATGGTTATGAAGCTTCTGGCACACTTCGTTTCCATTGCATGTGACGGTCCTCTTTGATTATATCACATGACCTAGGCCACTGATCTGCCAATGACATCATGAAGAAAGGCATCCTTTTTTGTGATATCTCAGTAGTGCACCCCCTTTCTCGATGACATAATCAAGGTGGAGGGAAAGTTAATGTTCTAAGAAATATGAGACATTAGCGGCAAGCTTAAAAAAGAAATGAAATATGTTGGTGGGTGAATTTTAACACGCACACACATACTCAAACACACACACAACACAAACACACACACACACACACACACACACACACACACACACACACGCCCCCACCCACGCTCGCACACACATATTCTTGCTGATGTTCACTGTACCATACATTACAAAGTTATTTATATAGCTATAGAGACATTACGATGCCTCTTTGCACTATAATACGAGTAACATAGCATGTTGTCCATTTTTCTTTCATTTCAGTATTACTTACATCACAATAGATGGTTCTTTGCGCTTTCACAACACTGAAAATAAAATTTTATAGTTCACAGTTCAACCTCAACACACTTTTTATAATGTTACTAATAGCAGAGGACATTCGTTTACACACAGACTAGACTAGATATAAATCATTCTTTTCACCGCAGGAGTAATTTGGCGCACGACAAACGTTTGTTACTGCATTCTTAATTAAATTTCACTTTCTAAATGTTTGTAGAAAACATTAAAGATTATTTAACTGTCGAATACCACTGCAGAATCTTTAGTTTAAATGTAGTATTGTCATTTATGTGGGCTATATCTCTAGCATCATTCCGACCAGTTTTCTTTACAAATTAGTTTCGAGTGTGACTTAAGATCTGGAGCTGTCATTTTTATTATCAGTTTATTGCCCTTTATCCACCGTTCATCGGTAGTTGATTCACCGAATCACTAGCTTGAAAGCTGTGTTGTGTCTTCACGCTACCATACAGTGCCACCTTATTTCCAACCATTTCGAATCGCTATTGGCACCTGCAAGACACTTCACATACAAGGGTTTTCTTTTTTTTGGGTCATCGGTCTCCTGACTTTTTTGGTGCGGCAGGCCAAGAATTCCTCTCCTGTACTAACCTCTTCGCATTTCCAACCTACATCCTCAATTATTTGCTGGATGTATTAATCTCTGTCTTCCTCTTCAGTTTTTGCTCTCTACAACTCCCTCTAGTACCATGAAAGTCATTCCCTGATGTCTTATCAGATGTCCTATCATCCTGTCCCTTCTCCTTGTCACTATTTCCATAGATTCCTTACCTCTCTGATAATGCGCATAACTTCCTCATTCCTTACCGTATCAGTCCACCTCATTTTCAACATTCGTCTGTAGCACAACATCTAAAATTCTTCTATTTTGTTCCGCTTTCCTCATAGCCCACGTTTCACTACCATGCAATGCTGTATTCCAAACGTACATTCTCAAAAATTTCTTCCCCAAATTAAGACCTATTTGAGATACTAGTAAACTTCTCTTGTTCAGCAATGACCTCTTCATCAGTGGTAGTCTGCTTTTGATGTCCCCCTTGCGCCGTCCTTGTTTATTTTGCTGCCTAGGTAGCAGAATTCCTTAAATTCTACTACTTCATGACCATCAATTCTGATATTAAGTTTCTCCCTGTTCTCATTACTGCTACTTCTCATTGCTTTTGTTTTCAGTTGATTTAATCTCACTTCATATTCTGTACTCATTAGATTGTTCATCCCATTCCGCAAATTATGTAATTCTTCTTCACTCTTACTCAGGGCAGCAATATCATCAGCAAAATGTATCATTGATATTATTTCACCTTGAATTTTAAGTACCCTCCGGAACCTTTCTTTTATTTCCGTAAATGCTTCTTCGATGTACAGATTATCAGTAGGGGCGAAACATTACATCCCTACCTTACGCTCCTTTTAATCGAAGCACTTGATTCTTGGTCGTCCACTGTTATTATTCCTCTTGTCTCTTGTACGTATTGCATATTACCCGTCTCTCCCTATAACGTAACTCTATTTTTCGAAGAATTTCGAACATTTTGCATCATCGAACGCTTTTTCCAGCACGACAAGTCCCATGAACGTGTCGTTATTTTCCTTCAGTCTTGCTTCCATTATCAACTGCAACGTCAGAGTTGCCTCTCTGGCGCCTTTACCTTTTCTAAAGCCAGACTGGTCGTCATCTAGCACATCGTCAGTTTTCTGTTTCATACCTGTGTATATTGTTCTTATTAGCAACTTGGATGCATGTGCCGTTACTCTGATTGTGCGATAATTGTCGCACTCGTCGGCTCTTGCAGTCTTCAAAGCTGTGTGAATGATATCTTTCCGAAACTCAGATGATTTGTTGCCACTTCCCCCAATGATTTTAGAAATTCTAATAAAATGTTATCGTCCCTTCTGTCTTATATGATCTTAAGTTCTCCAAGGCTCTTTTAAATTCTGATTCTAATACTGGATCTCCTGTGAGATCTGAGTTTCTCCTGGCGTATACAGTTTTCAAACAACTTATGGGTATTCAGCCGGGTAATATTTTCAACGAGCGCCGATAATGGCGGGGTATATTCCCGCTGAATACTGGCGGTCGCTGAAAATATTCCATTCTAAATTGACTCCTGTTTCTTCTTCTATCACATCAGACAAATCTTCCCCTCGTAGAGGCATTCAATGCATTCTTTCCACCTATCAACTCTCTCCTCTGCATTTAACCGTGGAATTCCCGTTGCACTCTTAATGTTACCACCCTTGCTTTTAATGTCACCGAAGGGTGTTCTGACTTTCCTGCATGCTGAGTATGTCCTTCCAACAAGCATTACTTTTTCGATTTCTTCCCATTTTTCATGCAGTCATTCCTCAGAAACTTGTATTTCAGTATTCCTGCATTTTCCTGAACTTTGTACTTCCTTCCTTCATCGATCACCTGAAGTATTTCTTCTATAACCCGTAGTTTCTTCACAGTTACCTTTCTTGTATCTATGTTTTCCTTTCCAATATCTCTGTTTTAGAAATACCCATTCCTCTTCAAATATATCACCCATTGAGCTATTCCTTGTTGCTGTTTCTATAGCCTTAGCGAACTTCAAGCATGTCTCGTCATTCCTTAGTACTACCGTGTCCCACTTCTTTGCGTATTGATTCTTCTTGGCTAATGTCTTAAACCTCAACCTACACTTCATCACTACTACATTGTGATCCGAGTCTATATCTGCTCCAGGGTACGCCTTACAATCCATTATCTGATTTCGTAATCTCTGTCTGACCATGTTGTAATCTAATTAAAATCTTCCCGCATCACCCGGCCTTTTCCAAGTATGCCTCCTCCTATTGTGATTCTTGAACAGATTATGAACCATTACTAGCTGAAATTTACTACAGAACTCAGTTAATCTTTCTCTTTCCTTGTCCCAAGCCCATATACTCCTGTAACTGTTTCTTCTACTACTTCCCCTACAACTACATTCCAGTCACCCACGACTGTGAGATTTTCGTCTCCCTTTACGTGCTGTATTGGAAACGGCCTTGCCGCAGTGGATACACCGGTTCCCGTGAGATCACCGAAGTTAAGCGCTGTTGGGCGTGGCCGGCACTTGGATGGGTGACCACCCAGCTGCCATACGCTGTTGCCATTTTCCGGGGTGCACTCAGTCTTGTGATGCCAATTGAGCGAATAGTAGCGGCTTAGGTCAAGAATACCATCATAACGACCGAGAGAGCGGTGTGCTGACCCCACGCCCCTCGTATCCGCATCCTCCCATGAGGATGACACGGCAGTCGGATGGTCCCGGTAGGCCACTCGTGGCCTGAAGACGGAGTACTTTTTTTTACGAGCTGTATTACCCTTTCAGTATCCTCATATATCTTCTCTACCTCTTCTGCTTACGACATTGACACGTATACCTGAACTATAGTTGTCGGAGTTGGTTTTCTGTTGATTCTGATAAGAACAACCCCGTCACTAAACTGCTAACAGTAACGCACTCTTTGCCCTACATTACTGTTTATATAGAATCCTACTCCCGTTATACCATTTTCTCCTCCAATTGAAATTACCCTATACTCATCTGACCAGAAACCATTGTCTTCTTTCCATTTCACTCATGTGGTTGCAATTTGTGCTCTAATTATAAGCCGTCCACTGATTTTCTATTGCCACTGGATTACAATCAGTCCTCTACATCCTTGCTGATACGAAGGCGTACCATCGACCGCACCCCAGAGGTCGCTTCTGTTGACACTCCGCTATCAACACCGACCGACCGCCTTCTGGGAACTGTCTGGCCCGACCACATATGATTCTCTCAAGCGCATCGGTCCTCGCTGAGCAGCCACTCGCACGCAATAAGAAGGGAATATATAAAAACAAGAGCAAACACCCAATTTAATCAGAGCAAATGAAGTTAGAGCTCTCAGTACCGTATTACTCAATTATACTATGATCTTAATTGGCCTGCCCCCACCGATGACATTCCGAGTGACTGATAAAAAAGGAAGTAAACAGAAGAGGACAAGCCAACATGGGCTTGGCGTCTTTCTGCTGCTGCTATCACACAGTTCCATGTTGACATCATGGGAAACACTGTTGCAAAAATCTTTATTACATACTTGTTTCGCTTATTTGACACGTACTGGTGGAATCTACATCTTCCACAGAATGCTTCCAGTTTTTCATTAATTATGACGTATTCAGAAACTGTATAAATCTTTTACGAGTTTTCAACAATTAGTTTTAAACCTACGTCATTGCCACCTTGTGATTTGCATTCTCTCTCTAATGTCCTGATTCTTTATCATCGACTTAGCAATACGGAAAGAAGAAACGAAATCTTTTTATGTCTATGGTTAAATGAAATACTTCAACAAATGTGACACATATTTTGTAGGCTTAATCGATGGGCACGCATTACACCAGCTTATTACGTAATCTCAGTAATGCCTTCGTTTCATCTTTATTGGTTTATTGAGCATCTCTCTCCCTTAGAAGCTGAATACTTTGAATGTTCCTATTAGTACAGTTAACGAGCATATCCTTTTGCAGCACTTTTCGCACCTAGTAAATGAGTTACGTTACTATGAGAACGCTGGCGCGAGATATTTGGTACAGCACGTGACTTCCGTGCTGTTGCGTCTCTAACGATAAACAATTAACTATTTGCACCATCATTGTCTTCCTTTTCGTCACCGATGCTTCTTGTTCGGTGTCGGAATCACTTTTGCATCTAGGTCCTGGATTTCTTCTCCATCTCCGCAATCATCACCATCACTTTCAGCCTTCACTTCTTTAATCAGATGCCTAATTCTCTCTCCTGTCACGTAAGGATACGTCATGATGCAGTTACAATACTACCAGGTACTAAAACAACGTATCAAGCAAGATAACGTCTGTTCCAACACTAAAAAAATCCCATACAGCATACATCCTCGCACTGGAATAATCATAAGTCGGGCTAACAATAAACACACCAGTGCAAGCGGCTGATCCGTGATACCCTGAAACTGTTAGTTTTCAGCTGACCGGAAGAAGTATTGTTAAAATGCCAGCTACGTCATACCAAATGACTCCTATTATGGTAACTTAAAGGCACTAAGAAGATAGCTTCTTGGAAGCAATTTTAATGTTTCAACCTGAAAATATCTTCTGTGGTTGCACAGGCATCCTGCGTGTACTTAAGGTTTAAAACGATTTACTGCTGTAGTGGTTATATATTTAAAATATTGTATGTATATGTGTTACAGTGGAAGCACGGCTACTATAAAAAATTTGGTGATACTATAGCAAATAAATATCGGAAGATGTAGGAGTGCTTATATAAATATAATGAAATCTTTATTTTATTGTAATTCAGTCACATACTCTACTGTCAAAGTGTATTACCTTATAATTTAGGCCGACATTTTCTCCTCCCTCTCACTATAGAGTATATATTTCAAATGACGAAATATTGTAGAGAGAAAACTATGACCGGCAATCTTGATATAGGTTTTCCGTGATTTCCCTAAATCACTTCAGGCAAATATCTGGATGGTTCCTTTGAAAGCCCGCGGCCGACTTCTTTCCCAATCCTTCCCTAATCCGGTGGGACAGATGACCTCACTGTTGATCCCTTCCCCCAGTCAACCAGCATACCAAAAGGATGAGGGGGGGATGGGTTTCCTGCCATTTTAATGTGTTTCTATATTCATATATCATATATCATATATTCATATATCATAGGTACGTGGCGAAAATCGATAACGTTATAGCAGATAGCAATCGAAGGCAAGTGTGGTTACAATAAAATTCGTGACATCTTTATTTCATAGTATTTCAGCAATATACTGTAATGTTCAATTATATAATGGGAGAATAGTGGCGCCATTTTGCAAAATATGCCTTGCAAAATAATTTTAGTGCTGAGTATTGCGCACTGGTCGGTGTCTCGGCGCCAGGCCTGTCAGAGTGGCATTCTCAGAATTTGATGTCTGAGACTGTGGATTGCACGACAGATAGACGCCACACATAGACGATCTTTTGGAGTTAAAGGGTGCAGCTTCTCACGACTCTGCCCTCCAGAGCGCGGCAAAAATGAGGGAATCGATTGGAGGACTGGAGATGGTTGGTGCTGATTTCGTAGAACGCCGCTCGAATTTTGCGGCTAGTCTCTCCACTAAAGGTGGATTTTGCTTTGTGGTTTAGAAGGTGTTGTTCACGGCATACGGCTTGGAAATGAGTTATGTATGATCTCACTAGCAGCCATGATTGGAAGTAGAACACGGAGGGGTCGATGCGCGGTAATTTTCCAGAGATGGTGCACTGAGGAGAGTTTTGGAGGCGCCTCATATGGGCCTCCAAAGAGAAAGGTCGTGGCATCTCTCCTGGACTGACAGAGACAGTGTTTCATCGTGGAGGAGAGCACCAAATTATTGGTCGACATAGAAGTGAGTACTATCACAGTAGTCCAGGCAGAGTTTTGCAGATCCCATTCTTATTCATCTGTAGGGATACGTTGTCTTTCGAATCCATGACTTGCCTGGAAATTATTTGTGCCTCCAGCTCCTAACAGATGCCTGTAATCCTGTTTGTAGGCCGCAGAGCAACCCAGTGTTGAAAGCTGTCTACCCTTTGAACCGACTTCATAGTCCGGTAAAGTATTTGCAGCACCGACGAGGTAGAAACTTGTTTATTCATGCTGACACACTCAGCTACGTCCACCGTTCCATTGTGACCACAAGACGGATTTTTTCATGTGTGAAACTGTAGATGAGTAATCTTAATCGCTGTTGCACAACGTAGTTGAATTTTTAACGTTTGAAATTCCATCATCCTCACAACAGAACGTAGGGAACGGTAGTTACATAGTAGGTCCACATTTGACTTTGCCAGCAGCTCATCCTCAGATACTCGTTTTTTGTCGATTATATTAGAGAATCATTACGTTGTATGTTGAATTATGTCTGTGTCCTTGGATAATCTCATACTGATATCAACTCTGATGATAATTTCAGACGTTAAGATATCACATGTAATATCCCGTCCCCGTTTCGTACATTTTTAGGGGCTATTAATTAATTAACTTATCATGAAAAATATGACACAGGTGTCAACTGTTGAACTGTCCACTCAGGAGCCTACGTAGTTTCTTGTGGCGTTAATTGTAATCCATTTTGTGACAAGAAAAGTGACAGCTAAAGGGGGTGGGAGTAGATTTCACTTACCGTTTTGATACAGATTTATATGCAATCTGCGAAACATACCACCTCTCAACCCCGGCACCTTGCACAGCCTGAGCGCCAATGCCATCTGGGCAAGAGGTCAGTTGAACTTGTTCTGAAGCTTTGCCCACCTGTGATAAAAAAAGGCCGCAACAGTTCTTTTACAGGCTAATGCACGTATGACAAAGAGGACGACGGTCATTTTTACTCAGAGGGAGAATAAGAGACTAGTCCCATTGGGATTTACTAACACGAAAAGGAGACAAGAAAAGTCATCTATGTTTGGCTTCAAATGGTTCTGATCACTATGAAACTTAACATCTGAGGCCATCACTCACCTAGAACTTAGAACTACTTAAACCTAACTAACCTAAGGACATCACACACATCCATGCCCGAGGCAGGATTCGAACCTACGACCGTAGCGGTCGCGCGGTTCCAGACTGAAGCACCTAGAACCGCTCGGTCACACTGGCCGGCCTATGTTTGGCTTTCAGGAAAATTACGCCTTAGTCTCTTATGTGCCGAAACGAAATGGAGTACTCTTACTTTTGTCTACGAAACATTGCGATGGAAATGTTGGTGAAAATACCGGAAATAATAAGAAAACAGACATAATTTTCTATAACTTCAGTAAGGATAGAGAAGCCTTGACAGACAGAACAAATGCTACATATAATGTAGCTAGAAATACTAGAAGACAGTCAGTTGTGTGAACACAGCTGCGATAAATTCCGCTCTTACTGTCAACACAAATAAGTAAGAACAACTGAGAAGAAGGGAATTCTTGAGTCAGTTTTCTTTTGCGCTTCTCCAAGACCATCTTCAGCAAAGGGCAATGCCAAAAAATTTGCCTAAATGGTAGCTGAGAGCACTGGAAAGCTTTGTGATGTGAAAATGTCTGAAGTGGAATCAACTGCAAGCTCGTGAGGATGGTGTGTTGTCTCCCAAGGAAAAACAAAACAAAAGAAAGCATATACATTTGTATCTCCAATTTGTGTAAATGCCTTTGATCAATGTCTAAAACTTTTCCTTACACACACACACACACACACACACACACACACACACACACACACACATACACATACATATGATGCTACTTCACTTACAAACACTTCCCTTCATAAGATATAGCAACCTAAATTAAAAGCGGTGCGGTGGAAACTGTGGGTAACGGTGTGTGAGACCAATTACACATACTGACGTCAGGCGAGTGCTCCACCGAGTTAACAAAAGACACCTATAAACAAGTTGCACAGTGTGATATTTTTAAAAATATGCTCATGTCCGCAGAAAAATACTATCTTCAATGCCAAAAAGAAATAAATAAATAAATAAATAAATTATACGTACCAAGTATTGCCAAGCATTATTAATGTGTGATAGCACAGTGAGACTGTCTGTAGCAGACACATAAAAAAATTTACACACGACATAGCTAAATGTACACTATAAGCAAATAGTGCCACTATAAGATAGGAATGCCAGAGAAAATGTGTTTTCATTTTAAAAAAGGCAAGGAGGAATCGTAAGTGCCGTCTTTTTACTCCCTTATTGTGGGACCTGCGGCAAATATTATTTCACAGTAGGACATTTTGTAGAGAAATGGAAAATGCTATTCTACTTGATATTTTATTTTGTTATATTCGCTTACATCGACTATATTGCCTTCATCACTACATGTCCCGTCGTTGTAGATGGATATATATAAACTCTGAGTAACCCAGTATTGCGTCTGTAGTTGTTGAATGTATTATTTTAACAACGTTTTAAAGATGTTCAATGAATTTCTGTTGGACGCATATTGTAATACGTTTTTTACTTTGTGACAGATGTAGACTTTCAAGTTTGATAGCTAGTTCTTTACCCAAAGTAAACTTTTTGTTACAAAACTCTTCTATTTTCGAAGATATTTCCGAAAAATGAAAAACACCATTAGCATACTACTGTCACGAGTAAAATCCTCCCATATAGTAAAGAACTTGAAAATCGAAATCATTTCCCGAAACAAACCATGCAGGTGAAATGTAATTGTAGTTTAGGTATTGCACGGCTGCTACCGTTTCCAGTGGCTTGTTACCAACGGTAGTAGCATCCTGATCACATCTAAATCTGCCCGACTACTCTGCAATTCTTAACCAAGTTCCAGGCAGAGGGTTCATCGAGCCACCATCAGATTACATTTCTACAATCCCACACTCGAGCAAAGCGAGATTTAATAGCATTCATCTGTTTCACAGCTCAGTCAGATGGTTGTTTGGACACATGTATATGCAATCCCTCGACTGCTTCATTCCGCCACAATGAAGCAACCTTCCGTGGAATAGCGCAAAATGAAACTGTACAAGTCAATTTTAAGTAACGTGAGTTTTAGGTAGGATGCAGGATAATTCTGCGTCAGCTATCGTATACTTCAGATTGAGGCCATAGCAGTGAGGTAGGAGAGATGGATGGGTTGAAGAGTAGGTTTAATAATTCGGAGTCTGTATAGATTAACAATAGTACGAGCAGAACAGCGAGATACGTGAAGATTTAACTCGTCCATAAAGGGTGTGTGCACATATCTCTTCCCTCTGATGCTGTAAACACAAAGTATTTAACAGCGATCTGCTCAAGTCTATTTGGTACATTGATCCAATAAGGTAAGTCAAATAACGAGAAACAGACGTAGATAGAATGTAACTTTTTTGGTCATATACAAATAGGTGATTCGTAATGTAGTCTAATTAAATTTCGAAGTTTCTTCGATCCTTTCTCTGCAGAACACGAAAAGGCCTCTTGCTATTTCTCACCCTTCAGAATGTCGGCCCCCAGTAGCTGAGTGTTGCCGGCACGGTAGCTCAGCGTGTTTGGTCAGAGAGCTGGTTGGCCGTTGTAATAAGAAACTGAGTGGAGGATCAACAAACGAATTTGAACGGATGTCATGTGACGTCCGCGACGATCAGACACAACGAGCAGCAACGAACAAAATGGAAAAAAATGAAAAGAAAGTGGTCAGTGTGACAGACTGACACACCTAAGGGGCCAGGTTCTATTCCCGGCTTGATCAAAAATTTTCTCCGTTCAGGGACTGGGTGCTGTGTTGTTCTAATCATCATCATTTCATCCCCATCGACGTGCAAGTCGCCGAAGTGGCGTCAAATCGGAAGACTTGCACCCGGCGAACGGTCTACCCAACGGGAGGCCCTAGTCACACGACATTTACATTTTACCATTCAGAAAGGTGCTATTATCAAGATATATAGCAAAATACGTTTTCTTGATTTTTGCAAAACGGAATTAACTTATTGTAGTTAGCAATTCTTTTTCTAGATTGTTACATCAGAATTTTTGCAATCGTTTGATAGTGTGAGATTCTTAAAGAGATAAGCCACGTTCTATCTATGCGTGTGTCTTGTTATTCATCTTAATACAGCGATGGCAGGCACAAATCACAAATGACGAAATGCTCTACAGAGTAAAGGACGAGGGGAAGGGGTGGGAAACCGCTCCCCGCCGCTGTAATGTTCTTTTTTTGGCTTAAAGAGACGAAAGAAGAGGTTCCCCGGGTTTTTAACACTCGCAGGGAGTGTCGGCCACGTCACGTGTCATCGACCTGACGCCTATTTTGTCGCTTCCAGACAGATTGTAGCATGCGTGGGAGTTGCGGCTGCGTTAGTCCATTCTCAGCCAACGTGAGACTCGCATGGCGTGAAAGCATCTGGGTCTTGCCCTCGCGCTTTAAAATGGAGTACATTCCTATCCTCCAGTAGCAATACTTTTTCACAATGTCGATTTATCGATGTCGTGTATGTGCGGTTTTTTGCATGGCCATTTAAAAGTCTATTAGGAGCAGCCTAATAGTGACGTCAAACAATAATAGTGGAGAGTGACTTGGTGCAAATATTGTTGCACTGTGGAATTTTTTTAAATTGGAATATGAACATATTTGTTAAAATATCATCCTGTGGTATTTGTGTAACAGCATATACACTCCTGGAAATTGAAATAAGAACACCGTGAATTCATTGTCCCAGGAAGGGGAAACTTCATTGACACATTCCTGGGGTCAGATACATCACATGATCACACTGACAGAACCACAGGCACATAGACACAGGCAACAGAGCATGCACAATGTCGGCACTAGTACAGTGTATATCCACCTTTCGCAGCAATGCAGGCTGCTATTCTCCCATGGAGACGATCGTAGAGATGCTGGATGTAGTCCTGTGGAACGGCTTGCCATGCCATTTCCACCTGGCGCCTCAGTTGGACCAGCGTTCGTGCTGGACGTGCAGACCGCGTGAGACGACGCTTCATCCAGTCCCAAACATGCTCAATGGGGGACAGATCCGGAGATCTTGCTGGCCAGGGTAGTTGACTTACACCTTCTAGGGCACGTTGGGTGGCACGGGATACATGCGGACGTGCATTGTCCTGTTGGAACAGCAAGTTCCCTTGCCGGTCTAGGAATGGTAGAACGATGGGTTCGATGACGGTTTGGATGTACCGTGCACTGTTCAGTGTCCCCTCGACGATCACCAGTGGTGTACGGCCAGTGTAGGAGATCGCTCCCCACACCATGATGCCGGGTGTTGGCCCTGTGTGCCTCGGTCGTATGCAGTCCTGATTGTGGCGCTCACCTGCAGTGCGCCAAACACGCATACGACCATCATTGGCACCAAGGCAGAAGCGACTCTCATCGCTGAAGACGACACGTCTCCATTCGTCCCTCCATTCACGCCTGTCGCGACACCACTGGAGGCGGGCTGCACGATGTTGGGGCGTGAGCGGAAGACGGCCTAACGGTGTGCGGGACCGTAGCCCAGCTTCATGGAGACGGTTGCGAATGGTCCTCGCCGATACCCCAGGAGCAACAGTGTCCCTGATTTGCTGGGAAGTGGCGGTGCGGTCCCCTACGGCACTGCGTAGGATCCTACGGTGTTGGCGTGCATCCGTGCGTCGCTGCGGTCCGGTCCCAGGTCGACGGGCACGTGCACCTTCCGCCGACCACTGGCGACAACATCGATGTAGTGTGGAGACCTCACGCCCCACATGTTGAGCAATTCGGCGGTACGTCCACCCGGCCTCCCGCATGCCCACTATACGCCCTCGCTCAAAGTCCGTCAACTGCACATACGGTTCACGTCCACGCTGTCGCGGCATGCTACCGGTGTTAAAGACTGCGATGGAGCTCCGTATGCCACGGCAAACTGGCTGACACTGACGGCGGCGGTGCGCAAATGCTGCGCAGCTAGCGCCATTCGACGGCCAACACCGCGGTTCCTGGTGTGTCCGCTGTGCCGTGCGTGTGATCATTGCTTGTACAGCCCTCTCGCAGTGTCCGGAGCAAGTATGGTGGGTCTGACACACCGGTGTCAATGTGTTCTTTTTTCCATTTCCAGGAGTGTATTTTTTGATTATTGTTCTCTGGTGGTTGTGGAGAAAATCGATAACATTACAGAAAATAGCAATAGAAAATGGGTGTGCAAACAGTAAATGTCTTAACTTATCTTATTTTTATCTTAAGTTCACGGGTATTAGTGGGAAATGTATTCTGCACTTACAATATCTCATGATGTTGGCGAACCCCATGGTAACATTTCACTACAAGGTTCAAAATGGTTCAATTGGCTCTGAGCACTATGGGACTCAACTTCTGAGGTCATCAGTCCCCTAGAACTTAGAACTACTTAAACCTAACTAACCTAAGGACATCACACACATCCAAGCCCGAGGCAGGATTCGAACCTGCGACCGTAGCGGTCAAGCGGCTCCAGACTGTAGCGCCTAGAACCGTTCGGCCTGGATTTCTGTTGTCATGTTTTCTAGTGATATGATTGTCGGTGTCAAATTCTAGTTCTTACAGCAAACTTTGAGAAGCTTCCAGGCCGTCCTTACATCTTCCTGCTGATATTAAGTGATGCAAATGTGGAGGCAATTTTTTTAAGCAAATGCGTTTCTAATCAGAAGGGCTGTACGGATTTGCATGATGTTGATTCCAATGTATCGTCTCCTCAAAATACCTGACTGGGCTTGAAAACTCGGACTGATCAAAATTTTTATCGTTATTATACTACGTTCTACTCGATCCTGAGTAGCTTGCAATAAGCAGAGGGGGACGCGTGGTAAAAATCAGTTTCACTCACCGTTTCTGATACAGACCGCATACCCACGGCTGTCTCGCTACAGAGATATCTTTATATGTATTCCAGTCTGTAGTCGAAAGTCCACTTTGGTTACAGTGAAAATAAACTAGCCTTGGGGGTGGTTGTCGCTGATAAAATTTCGAAAAAATCTAATTTACGAACAGTGAGAAATTGCTAGTAATTGAAATTGTCGTTTCGGTGAGAATTGGAATTTTTTCTATTGCTCTTGACAAACAGCTCACTCTCATGTCTTGGTGAAAAGTGTTATTCCCCAGGAAAAATCACAAAGACGCCACAAACTGGTGGTTTCATCACCAGTGTTTGATCGTAGATGTATCAACACGTGAAGTCATTGGTGTCGTCATCACTATTTAGCTTATGTTCGATACGTGTTAACTGTTCTCGCATGTTGTTTTGTTGGAGACTGATTTTTGACTGACTCACTTTAAAATTCGTAAGTGCCTACTTTTCTACTGTGTTTGAAAATTTTATAGGATGTGTGATGTCTGAATCATTGTCTGGGTTTGTGGACAAACTTGTCATCTATGTCATCAAATCTTCGAAATTCTATGTTCTTTTTGTCCGTCAGTATTCAGTTTTAATTTGTCTGTCTGTTCACTAATTTCTTCAAGGATGATATTAAGCTGTGTTGCCATTCTGTGAGTTGCGAGACTACTGTACTCGCTGCCATGGTATTTATCTTTGCAAGTTGCTCTTCTTTATCGTTGTGTTGTGTGGTGTTTACATTATGTTGTTCACTTCCAGGCTGCGTAACCTGACCTGTAGTCTCGTAATAATAGGTTGTGAGTCATCTCTAATATCTTGTCAGATTTCTACTCAAAAGTTTTGTGATTTTTCCTTGTGATTTTGTGTTTTGTTTTAGTGTTTTGTCTGCTTTCTTAAATCGTTCTGAGTTTTGTTCAGATATTTTATTCATGTTTAGTAGCAGCTCTAACAAAACAGGGTTATTGATTTCCGCATTTATATTTACAGGATTTACAGCGACTGAGTGTGTATTGTCAGTAACTGATGTAGGCTCGTGTCTTGTTTGAGCGAAAGGAACGGAAGGCAAACCCGAATTGACGACTCGATTAATGATTGTTGCAGAAATTTTGCGTTACTGAGGCAACTCGTCGCCTGACTATCCGTCTTTTGAAATTTTTGCATCATTTTTTGACATCTGTTCTGTTGCGTTTACTGATTAAGAATTCATCTGTGTTGGAAAATTATTTGCGTTGTCTGAAATCTCAAGTAAATTATATATGTGTAATGGTTGTCGTGCTTGTTTGTCTTATTAACTAGTGAGTCATTACTTTGTGACGTAATTTTCGATCTCGTAGCTTGACGAAATACGTTGTTGCTAGCCATAGTGTTGAAATGTAAAAAGTGAATTACCAGATATAATTTCTATTGTAGCTACGTGAAGTGAATTTTTGTATAATAATTGAAAGTAATAAATTCTTTTATGCAACTGAAACATCCGCTATTAATTAAAGTAACACTGAAATATTTCACACGAATTATACTAGTGTCTGCCTGCATAAGAAAAATCTACATCAGCAATGTTTGAAATACTTGACATTCTTCTCTTCGCATCATATGGGCTTTAAATATCGTGTTCAAGTGCTGAGCAATACTGACTGTTCGTTGGCCCTGTGTTGCTCACGGGAACAGTGTCATGAAACAAAACATTAAACATAGTGAAATGCTGAATATGAAATAATGAAAAACGAAATTTAGTAGATCTCAAAAGAAACTAATTGTGTACTCAGTAGAAACTATTTAACTTAAACTCAATACTGAGTACATATAACATTATCTCTGACATAAAACATACACAAAATAAAATACTCCTCAACAAGATAGAAAATAACTGTTTAAGGTAACCAACACTGTTCACTGTAAATTTGTCTGCTTATTTAGCACAACACCTGGTAATTCTGACTACGTACAGTTTACTCACAAGAATGCAAAGCGAGATCTGCCCTGAAATAAAAATAACTTATCTCATCCTCAGCATACTGTTTTGTGTCTGGTGTACTGACGTTCTCGAAAGCAAATGGAAATTAGCAAATGCAACAGCTGAAGGAAAAGAACGTACTGTAAATTTTTCTTTGCTTGTCATAAACAGTCTATGTTTGCGTGTGGTGTAATGTGTAATCCACAAACGACAAAAATATTCAAAATTTTACTAAGAATGGTGGAGGAGGGTTTTACTTTACAGGAAAGCGTTCTTAAAAAATTAAACTTCGAATATTATCCAAAAAAAGAAGATCTTAATAATTACGAAATCCTCTAATTACCAAAAGTACAGACAATTCAACCAATTGCGTAATTTATGACACAATGAAAACAAAGAGATCAAATTAACACAAATCATGAATATTACTAGTTAACTAAGGGACAAAGAATTCCGTTTCTCATATGTCTGACAAACAAACAACTCATTCTTGCGATCGTATGGCTTGCCATTAAATACTCCTCCAAAAGTATTCTCCATCAAGACAATCATTAAAATAGCTTTATAAATCAGTTGTCATCTCGATACTAAAGTATTCCGGGTAATTTCCCTCTGATTCACAAATATCAGATCTTCTTCTTTAAAACTCAACTGTTCCCTACTGGGCCTCTAATAAGAACGCTCCAGCGCTACACATATGACTGGCGACCAAGCGCACCGGCAATTACCTTGAACCCAGAGTCGAGGATTTTATTCACTAGTCGTATAATGCGCCTATGCATCTTTGTCCTAGTACAGCAAGGGTGAATTATTTACAATGGAAGAAAAATTATGAAAACCTTTCCCGTTGTTAATGATGACACTGCTTAGCAATAAGCGACGAGTGAATATCGCAGTGGGCCGCCATGCAGAACACAGCGTGAGAGGTCACGACATCCCATATTTTTCACAAAGGAATAAAGGAAGGAAGGGAGTTTAGGGTTTAACGTCCTGTCGACATTGAAATTATTCGAGACGAAGCACAAGCTCTGAGTGTTTCAGCGACAGGGAAGGACATCGGCCGTGCCCTTTCAAAGGAACCATCCCCTCATTTGCCCGGAGTGATTTGGGGAAATCACAGTGAACCAGAATCAGGATGTTCCGACTTAGGTTCGAACCGCCGTCCTGCAGAATGCGAGTCCAGTGTCCTAATCACTGTGCCACCTCGCTCGTTTTTCATAAAAGGCTTTCTGTTCATAGGTGCGGTGATGGCACGGTGCCTCCCTGTACTCACTATGCATTGGTGAGCTATCATTAAGTATGGAATTCCCGCCCGGTTGGCCGATCGGTGTAACGCACGGCTTTCTGGGCGGGTAGGAGCGCCTGGTCCGCAGCACGCATCCGCCCGGCGGACTTGTATTGTGGTCTGGTGAGCCGGCCAGTGCGTGGATGGTTTTTAGGCGGTTTTCCCTCTGCCACGGCGAATGCGTGCTGCTTCTCTTTATTCCGCCTCAGCTACACTATGTCGGCGACTGTTGCGCAAACAAGTTCTCCACGTACACGTACACCACCATTACTCTACCACGCAAACATAGGGGCTACACTAGTCTGGTGTGAGACGTTACCTGGGGAGCTCCACCGGGGGCCGAACCGCACAATAACCCTGGGTTCGGTGTGGGGCGGCGGAGGGGTGAAGTGGACTGCGGTAGTCGTCGTAGGGCTGTGGACCACTGCGGCTGCGGTGGGGACGGAGCCTCTCCGCCGTTTATAGGCCCGCGGTTAAAATACAATACAATACAAGTATGGAATACAACTGTAAAAGTAAGTGGACAACGAAAAGAACTTTATAGAGAATAGCGCGAATTGTGGGAATCTCAGAACAATAACTATCACAGAAAAACAAAACAATAGGCTATTGATGACTGACAATGGGTTTCAATTGGTTTGGGCTATGAAATATATGAATCGAAGAACAATATGCAAAGTTGGAAGACAATCGTCGGTAAAATTCAGATACCTTGAGCGGGTATATCAAATTTGTAACGGAATCTCCAGTTGCCAGAAAGCGTAAAGATATTGTCAGACTCTCTTTGCGAGATACTGCACCAACGAAATTGGTATGTCTTATTCCTGGTTCAGATACAACAGTTTTTGAAATTCATTGAAGGACATTCGATAAAAATTTTCGAACTCTCCTTTATTGCCAGCAGGCAGTTCACTGAATGCTTCCTTTGATCAACCGACAGTAGGTTGACTGGTTGATTTGGAGGAGGGCGCCATCATGCAAGGTCATCGGTCCAATCGGATAAGGGACGAATGGGGAAGGAAATCGGCCGTGCCCTTTCAAAGGAACCTTCCTTGGCGTTTGTCTGAACCGATATAGGGAAATCACGGAAAAACTAAATCGGCATGGTGGAAAGTATTCCATGCGGCACGCTCTCCGTACGTGCGCCTTAACTTGTCCAAAAATATTTTTAGAACAGTTTGAAAATACTGGTAAGCAAATCTCCAATGGTGAGAACTAGATTTAAATTATTTGAGCTCATAAAAATGATTTCGATATGTTAGTTAGCTACATTACGTACACAATAATGTAAACCTAAAGTGCGCTAACTGGAAAGCAGCAAAATTGTCCGTGGAAGATGGTGGATTCGTGAGATTCTTAAAGAAGGAAAATGACAGTGCATGTTCTTGTAGACACCTTAGAAATGGATGGTGGAATGGGATTCAGAAATTCCTTGAGGAAGACTTCAGAAGATTTCGAAAGTTTCCTGGTGATGTTGGGAGATGCATAGGATGCATTTCGAAAGAAACCTCAGTTTCCACTAATTTCTGCTTGGTCTGAAATCGTACATTGTACTGCAAGTTCTTCCAACCGTGAGTTGCTTAACTTCGAAATGTTGTAATAAATATAGCCAATAACGAAGAGGTAGCTACTGTAACCCCAAGCTGCAGTGTGAGACTGTAAGATGCGAAAGAATCAAATTTTTTTCCGGAATACGAGTAGTTTCCTTGCAATTGCTTGAGAACACTGTATTGTGAATGCAAATATGTGGTTTTTAATTTTTTAAGCAAAAAGTAATACGTTTTACGAAATTTTACGTCAGCAGGAAATGCAGTTTTGCTTCGATTAAATAAATATTTTTTTCAGAAACTCAATGGATGACTCAACTTTCAGCTTTCCTTGAATCAATTCTAAATAAAGAAATGATTTTTTGGGTGGCAGGGCGACAGAGTCTGCCACATGAAACCATGACGGAAAATGCCAGTCTGTCTGAACAGTGAATCAGTGCATACTAAGTTTTACAAGAGGAGTCCTGTCATAGGCTACGAGGCGAGATCAGGCGTATTCAGGAGGCTTGGCACGCACGAACTCCGTGACGAAAATGATATGCAAATCGCGCGCTGCCTCTCGAAACATGACCAGACATCAAATTTGTTGTGTAGGAATCACTTCTGCCATTATTGCGAAGTCATTTTTACAATGTAAATGTGTATGTCATTTATGATGATCTTTATGTGATTACTGCTCAGTGGCACCACAACCAGAATCTACTTATCACCCGCCTCTCGTAATCTCTTTGTCAACGAGACGTTTGATCTTAATACACCCTTCCTTCTATTCACTTCTTATAACCTAAGCTGTTTATATCAAGTAACAAATGAAAGGCAGGGCTGTAAATCAGCAATTTCGTACCGAATAGTAGCCATTCCTTAAGAAAAGTTCCAATGAGCTACTTATGTTGAGAAAGTAGCACCAGCAATACATACACTTCACGTGTCCGTACACTATGTTGGAGATCTAATGGCTAACGAAATAAGAAAAACGTGCGAGCTAATATCTTGTTGGAGTCAATAATGAACATGCCGCACCACGCAAGTGGCTGGCGGCGACTAGTTGCTATCGTCGACTGCGCTAGATTTTAAAATAATTTCATTAATACATTCACTGTGGACTCCGCTGCATCGCATCATGCCTAAGTACTCATACTTGGCTAATTTTAGAATTACTCGTAGTTACCTATGTAAATTATTGGTTCTTGACTGAGCTGCAGTCGAACCCTTTCTGTTTTTACCCCCAGAAAATTTCGATTCATCCCTCAGAGAGTAATTGCTCGCAGAGTGGAAACCGCTGCTATAGAGTTTGTTCCCCGCCTTGACAGTCGTGCGTGTTAAAGCAACGCTTTCAGAGTGGGGACGTGCCGCGGCGCCAGATCGAATCCGCCTGGTGGATTAACGACGAGGGTCGCTCGGCTGGCCAGTCTATATGTGGTTCTGAGGCGATTTCCCACATCCCACTACGTTAATACTGGGCTTATACCCAAGTTCCGCCTTAGTTACACGATTCGCAGACAGTTAAGAAACTTTGGCTCCGTTTCATAACTCTAACATTACTCGCGGTCAGTTGGGATAAATATATTCCGTCTTGGAAAGGGGGGGGGGGGGGGTAGTAGTGGAGTGGCGATAGGAAGGCAACCGGTGAAGCCCCTAAATTAATCATGCCAAGTCCATAGTATACTTATCGACCCTGTGCGGACAAGGAGAGGAGATGAATAGACTGTAGTGTCTAAAACCCATAGACGATACTTTAGATGGCTTAAATGACATATACCAGTACCGACACGATCACATAAATGTTTGTAGTAAGTGTTGTGAAGCATTAGGTGCGTAGTAGTCGTGTCATAGTTCTGAAATGCTCTTGTATTTGTTGCAGTGTTTTCGTAATTCTAATTGCTGAAGTACTAAGTCGTAATCATTTAACTTCTTTAACATTTATACCATTTTTTTAAATATACTGGGTGATCAAAAAGTCAGTATAATTTTGAAAACCTAATAAACCACGGAATAATGTAGATAGAGAGATAAAAATTGACACACAAACTTGGAATGACATGGGGTTTAGTTACAACAACAACAAAAAAAAACAAAGTTCACAAAATGTCTGACAGCGCTGGACAGCAAAACGCCAGTGACTGCGCATGACAATCGTGTATAAAAGGAGCTGTAATGAGAGAGAGAATCAGATGCGCCAGCAGTCGCAGGATGTTGACGTTACCTGAAAAGGCGCTTTTCGTGAAGCTGTACTATCACAATGGAAAATGTGCTAGTTCAGCGTTACGATCCTATCGCCATAGGAAGGGGATTCGAACAGGTAAAGGTCCGTTGACAAATGCAGCTGTGGCGAGAATGATTTCGAAGTTCGAAACCACGGGTTTTTTAAACGATAGATCCCGTAGTGGCCGACCGAGCACAAAGCGTAAAGCTGCTGAGACAGTTCAGGAAGAAATGGAGACTGTAGCGGGTTCGTCTATGCACGGGGAAGTCAGCGCTCGTGCAGTCGCACATCGCACCAACATTCCATACACTACTGTTTGGTTGGCATTGAGGCGTACCCTCCGATGCTATCCGTACAAAATCCATCGGCATCATGAACTGTTACCTGGCGATTTAGTGAAGCCGAGGGCATTTGCAGTGTGAGCGTTTCAAAAGATGGCGGAAGATGACGATTGGTTGAGTAACGTGTTTTGTACCGACGAAGCTCATTTCACGCTCCGTGGGTCTGTCAACGCCCACAACCGCAGAATTTGGGCTACCGAAAATCCTAGAACTGTCGTGGAAACTCCATTGCACGACGAGAAAGTCAGGGTATGGGTTGGATTTACCACATCTACCGTTATCGGGCCTTCGAGGAAATTCATGATTCTGATTTTGTAACTGCTACCGTGACGGGGGAGAGGTACGCCAATATATTACAGAATCGTATCATTCCCAGCCTGGCTGATAAACACCTGCTGGAACGTACGATGTTTATGCAGGATGGCGCTCAACCCCATATTGTTAGGTGCGTGAAAGATCTCTTGCCCGCATCGTTTGGTGATGATCGTGTGCTCAACCGCCACTTTCGTTATGCTTGGCCTCCCAGAACCCCAGACGTCAGTCCGTGTGATTATTGGCTTTTTGGTTGCCTGAAGTCGCAACTGTATATTGATCGACCGACTTCTCTAGGGATGCTGAAAGACAACATCCGACAGCCAATGCCTCAGCATAACTCCGGAGATGCTTTACAGTCCTGTTGACAACATTATTTCTCGATGACAGCCGTTGTTGAGGAATGATGGTGGAAATATTGAACATTTCCTGTAAAGAACATCATCTTTGCTTTGTCTTACTTTTTTATGCTAATTATTGATATTCTGATAAGATGAAGCGCCGTCTGTCGGACATTTCTTGAAGTTTTGTAGTTTTTTGGTTCTAATAAAACCCCATGTCATTCCAAGCATGTGTGCCAATTTGTACCTCTCTATCTACATTATTCCGTGATTTATTCAGTTTTCAAATTTATACTGACTTTTTGATCACCCGGTAAATGCAAGTAACTCGCATCAATGACACTTTTATATGAATTTATTGAACTCTATAAGATGTAATATCCTCTGCGTTATTGTTTTGACTAAACGTGTGGTTCTGAGGAGAGCGTAGTAAATATCGCTCATACTCGACTGCCTCATCAGGTCACTATGGTCCGCCCCAGTTAAAGTTGTGAAAGTATAACAGTCGCTCAGAAGCACGCTTCGGTTTCCTTTAAATTCTGTAAAGAGTGGATTTTCGCAGAAACGCGACTACGGCTGAAACTAAGCCCGTGGTCATACAGTCATGGCAGGTTAAACTCGAATCGAATCCTCGGAGCACAATTTTGTATAATTTGTGTAGGAAGGAGCCACAGCAGCGGAAAACAAACAGCACATGTGCGGGCTACGCGCGGACGGTGCTGCCACAGCGTATCGCACGGGCTCACACCTCCCTACAAACGTTTCATTTTCCCCCTTCGCAGTCGGACCTGCGTGTTTAAATGGCACATGTGCTCTCGAGAAAGGCAATATGCTGGCGACTACACTTGTTCATTTACAGCGCATATCGTTAGGAAGTACGTTCACGTCTGAAAAACACGGGGCGAAACTCTGTAAATGGGAAATTAAGTTGGCGCAGTAATAAACGCCGCGCGCCGTACCTGTTGCCACGACAGTGTTTTTCCGGCCCTCCTGGCGATGCGTACTGAGCAACCGACAACGCGTCCGCCAGACCCATAGTGCACACTGCGTCGGTTGTATCATGAATGGCAAACGGCCATCAATCGAGGCAAGACAAAATGAAAGGAAAAAGAAGAATAATGCGGAAAGTTAATCTCTGCTGTTGGAGTAATAGAAAGAGGGATGCCACATAATCTGCATGGGAAGAAATTGGAACGTGGGTGCACATCCTCTGTAACGAAAAAAATTACAATCGGAGTCCGACAGAGTTCCGTCACTGGCCCACCAATATTCTTAATTTATATTAATAATCTGTCATTTTATTTGAATCAGGAGGCAAAATTAGTTCTGTGTATGTAGGTTACAAGAATTGTTGCGAAGCCGAGCAGAGAAGCGCCAACAGCACAGACAGATTAGTGTTAAACTTTGAAAGAGCACACCTCATCCACTTTTGTAGTGTCAAAATATCCAGTAGCTCAAAATATCCAGAAGTACACCAATAATTTAGTTAGGCTTAGGTCGTTCTAAGTTCTAGGGGACTGATGACCTCAGATGTTAAGTTCCATAGTGCTCAGAGCCATTTTTTTGTATGTTATTATATGGCACATTGACGAAATCTTAAACTGGAAAATCCCTTATAGCAGACCTACTGTAGCATTTAGGTTGGTCAACTTTTTCCCGAATAAATTGCGACGTGGGGGAAAACCGGTCAGTAGGTTCACATATTTCGCGTATTTTTGTTCATTGATGTCTTATGGGTTAATATTTGGGGATAACAACTCACTTCGGCAAAAAGTGATCATTGCACAGTGGAAAGTAATTAGCATTATGTGTGGGGTATACACATGTACATCATGCAGGCGGTTCGTTAAGCAGCTGGAAATGTTAACGACAACCTCATGGGACATTTATTCATGTGTGATACTTGTTTTTAACAATCCAGCTGTGTTTGGGAGTAAGGAGAAGTTTGGAAGTGCAAAACTAGAAGCAAAACTAATCTGCAATACCCTTTAATGAATGTAATTTTGGCATGGAAAGGGGTGGAATATCTATCCATAGAAACAAAATGTCTGACAGCAGTTGTGGGTGCTGACATAGATTGAAGATATTTGTAACAGCTATTTGCATTTCACACTGGAATTGTCAAGTAATTAGCCAATTTCATAGGAGAAAACTGTAGCTGACCAGAGTGAGATTTAATCATCCCTTTTCTACATACATGGTTTTGATTTGCTGACACGTTCCGCATCATAACGATTGTTGTTTATACGATTTCTGTAGCATGTAACTAACAAATTGAATAGAATCTGTGTTCAGACTTTTCCATAGGTTACCTCCTGATGTAATCGGTCGTATTTTTCCATCAGTTCTGCAAAATATCAGGCCATAATTATATGAAAAAAAAAACAAATAGAAATGTGCAATTGTGTTGTCGCGAAACAAAGTTAACAGAGTTTGAGGACTCATGTCAGACTCTATGTAGAGTTTCTGCGTATCAGAAGAACAATACCAAGGTCTTAAATAAAATTAAAACAAATTGCGATGCCTAATTTGCACAGACTTGTACTTTGACGGAACTTTGTTCAGTTCAAATATTTTAAACGGCTTAGTATCTGAAGTTAAGGCAATTGGGGCTGCAATTTTAGTTAGTTGTGGTACCGAGTTGGCATTTGAAATAGAGAATGAGGATCCAAAAGTCACAAAATTATCGGAAAAAGCATCCGATCATTCCCTCCCAGAGATCAACTGACATTGCACTACTGCCCCACGCACTTAAGTAAAACATTAAAATAGCTTGTATGAACACTTGATCAAAACTTAACCTAGAAACCTCACATAGTAACCATCCAAAAAACCCTAAGTAGAGTAAGACTACTAAAACTACGAATCAGGAGAATACAGGTATTAAATTCCAGGTCCTTATCCATACAAATAAATCCCTCATCTGTCTCATTCTTAGCTAACCAACATAGTATAGACTTCCGTTTCTTACAAGTTTTATCATTACCTCTAAATCCTAGAACTACCTGCACTCTGCCTCACTTGTTGGATACTGCTACGCTCTTCCACTCGTATCCTGGACCACGTCACAAATTTTTCTCGCCTCGTCATATGTTCACATCTCCTACACTCCCATAAAACTGAGTCCCAACTTCCCAAAATTTTCCTCATCCTTGTGAACTGTGGTCTGCCGCCAAAACTCAATTGACATATTCGACTTTCCCTTCGCCCCCAAACACTCACTTTACAACGAAATTTCCTTTGCTTTCCACTCCCAGACCAAAATGAACACAGGTTTCGCATTTAGTGAGATAACTCGGGCGACTGTCTTTCACCTGAGCCAGGTTTGTGCCCTCCCCCTAGCGACCTCTTCGAAAACGGGACATTAGCTCCTCTGTTTCACTTTCACTAGTGAATATATTTTGTATGCCGTGGGCTTATTTTATAACACTGACAAAAACGTAACATAAATATAAAATCATATTCAAGATGTCCCTCGAAAGAGGCGCATTTTCTATGGTATTTCGGCATATATATGCGATTTCAGATTTACGAATGTTGTTGGAGTCAGCCCAAGCAAAGACTGATCACTTCTTTCAAGCGACGTCCATTGTTGACGCAAAACGTCTGTTGTTTGTTTCCCGTTACAAGCTAAGGGATTTTTACCTGCCCATTCGACAGCGTGGCCCCAGATTAGTTTACTGCGATATTATTTTTATCGATATGTAGTAACAGTGACAGTAAGACGTGAAGAACAATTAGTGTTCCAGCAGCAACTGTGCAGCGTTGCTGCTTGGCCGTAGCAGTAAGCGCGGGCGAGGGCGCTGCTGTCGCAGCTGATAGAATGTTGGTTATTCTCAGAGGTTTACTGTCTCAGTTAATACGTATCGATAAAACAAGTGGCGCACTAGACTATTTTCATATCGATCTGTTGGATGGTCACGTAAAAATTCCGCTTTAATTTTTTTTTTTTTAAATGGGAAGCAAACCGACGCTTGCACCCACCCTAGGCGTTGTACAAAAGTCATGGTAAGAAGCAATGTCTGTGTGGGCTGACTTCAGATGCAGATTACGAAACAATATATGAAATTACATATATCTGCTGTAACACCGTAGAAAAATACGTCTGACAACTCTCAGAAGGGACCAATGGTTTGCACAGAAATCTAAGCGTAAAAAGTTTGAACAACGCTTTAAGATTCCTTAATAGTGTCTACTTAGGTACAAACCTATAGATATGGAATCTTGACATTACTTCAACTATAAACAAAAAAAAAGATTGTAGAAAGGAAGTCGACGGATACTGGGGAGATTAGACTGTTTACGGATAAAAAATTCATATAAACACGCTGCAATCCTTTATAAAATATGAGTCTCTTCATGACACTATAAAACAGAAATGTTCGAAGAGGCACAAGGTCTTGATGTAAGCGGTTTTGTTGTGCTCTGATAAACCTGCATGAAAACAGCAAGCGGTTCCCATCTCTTTCTTTATTCTGACGGTTAGATAAATGGTTATCCTTGATGCCTGTTCGATGTAAATAAAAAGGAGTTGAACAATTGTTGGTTCGCATTTGTATTAAGGCAGTTATCAGTTTCTTGCCGGCCTAAATTTCTTGGAACCAAGGGGAGCTTCTAATTACTAGTTGGACAACAGCGTAACACTGACCATTACGATAAATTGAAAGAGTAGACTGCAATACGCATTTTGGGTCTACTACTATCAGCAGGTTTTGGACTCAGCGACGTAAGTCATATCAACTCGAGTCGCTAACGCTTGGGTGGTAAAAAGTGAACAACATATGAGTAGATGAAATTGCTAGGAGTATTTCCGTTTGAAGACGAGGAATGCAGATCCTGCTGATGAAGTCTCTTCATATCGAGAGCTATCAATAAGTGTACGAAAAAGTTTGCTGCCAACAAACTGGTACTGATTGTGCCGAAGCAATTTTTCAGGAAACTGAAAAATTTTTTTTCAGATTTTTACTAATAAGTTATGGTACGCACTGAGAATATGTTTCCTTTATATAAAAATGAGTTCATTAGTAGGAAATAATAATCATTAGATAGATGACTGTGCATTATGTCCATTCATGGTTAATTCTCGGACGTATACACCAAAGTATACCGGATAATGTACTATATCGTTTCAGCAGGTTTTCTCATTCAAGTAGGATACTAAACAGATAATCAATTTGAGAAACGCGGCAGACGTTTTCCTGCATATTTCCAGTAGGATGGTCTCTATGTAATCTTCAATGTATAATTCGATCTCCAAAAATTTGGAAGATGAAAGATATCGATGAGATTCCATTTTTCGTATAAATTCATGATAACCTAAATACGTTTTTATTCATATCGACGTCGTACACTCAACACAATGAAAATGGTTTACCATATCAAACCAGTCACAAATTACTAATCGTAGTCAGACTCACTATTCGTTATTAATGAGGCGTCGGTATGATTTTTGCAACGACTGAACGGTATGGAAGTAGGGAAACTGCAGCGCTGTCTAGTGGCGAAAATACACTCCTGGAAATTGAAATAAGAACACCGTGAATTCATTGTCCCAGGAAGGGGAAACTTTATTGACACATTCCTGGGGTCAGATACATCACATGATCACACTGACAGAACCACAGGCACATAGACACAGGCAACAGAGCATGCACAATGTCGGCACTAGTACAGTGTATATCCACCTTTCACAGCAATGCAGGCTGCTATTCTCCCATGGAGACGATCGTAGAGATGCTGGATGTAGTCCTGTGGAACGGCTTGCCATGCCATTTCCACCTGGCGCCTCAGTTGGACCAGCGTTCGTGCTGGACGTGCAGACCGCGTGAGACGACGCTTCATCCAGTCCCAAACATGCTCAATGGGGGACAGATCCGGAGATCTTGCTGGCCAGGGTAGTTGACTTACACCTTCTAGAGCACGTTGGGTGGCACGGGATACATGCGGACGTGCATTGTCCTGTTGGAACAGCAAGTTCCCTTGCCGGTGTGGGAATGGTAGAACGATGGGTTCGATGACGGTTTGGATGTACCGTGCACTATTCAGTGTCCCCTCGACGATCACCAATGGTGTACGGCCAGTGTAGGAGATCGCTCCCCACACCCTGATGCCGGGTGTTGGCCCTGTGTGCCTCGGTCGTATGCAGTCCTGATTGTGGCGCTCACCTGCACGGCGCCAAACACGCATACGACCATCATTGGCACCAAGGCAGAAGCGACTATCATCGCTGAAGACGACACGTCTCCGTTCGTCCCTCCATTCACGCCTGTCGCGACACCACTGGAGGCGGGCTGCGCGATGTTGGGGCGTGAGCGGAAGACGGCCTAACAGCGTGCGGGACCGTAGCCCAGCTTCATGGAGACGGTTGCGAATGGTCCTCGCCGATACCCCAGGAGCAACAGTGTCCCTAATTTGCTGGGAAGTGGCGGTGCGGTCCCCTACGGCACTGCGTAGGATCCTACGGTCTTGGCGTGCATCCGTGTATCGCTGCGGTCCTGTCCCATGTCGACGGGCACGTGCACCTTCCGCCGACCACTGGCGACAACATCGATGTAGTGTGGAGACCTCACGCCCCACGTGTTGAGCAATTCGGCGGTACGTCCACCCGGCCTCCCGCATGCCCACTATACGCCCTCGCTCAAAGTCCGTCAACTGCACATACGGTTCACGTCCACGCTGTCGCGGCATGCTACCAGTGTTAAAGACTGCGATGGAGCTCCGTATGCCACGGCAAACTGGCTGACACTGACGGCGGCGGTGCACAAATGCTGCGCAGCTAGCGCCATTCGACGGCCAACACCGCGGTTCCTGGTGTGTCCGCTGTGCCGTGCGTGTGATCATTGCTTGTACAGCCCTCTCGCAGTGTCCGGATCAAGTATAGTGGGTCTGACACACCGGTGTCAATGTGTTCTTTTTTCCATTTCCAGGAGTGTACGATGGTTGCCCAGACAGTAATGCACCGATTTTTTTTTCTCAGCCGAAAATAATGCTACGAACGCAAAACGTTACGTTTGTATTATTTGAAGTCTCCTGAGTGAGCGCGCCAAGTTTCCGTCACGTAGCTGCGGACATTTTCAAAATGGTGTCTGTAGGCGACGTACGTTACAAGCAACGTGCCGTCGTTGAATTTCTCACTGCAGTGAAAGAAACTGTGGGGAGTATTCACAAACGCCTGTGCAAGGTCTATGAAGCATCTGCTGTCGACGGAAGTACAGTTGTTGGTGGGCCATGGAGGGTGAGGTCATCAGAAGGCGGTTCGGCGAACCTCCACGATTTGCAACGGTGGTGGAGACCGTCCACGGCTTCACACCTGACCTAGACCCCTCGGACTCCACCTTGTTCTGGCCCTTAAAGGATGCTATTCGTGGAAGACATTTTTAGGACGATGAGGAGGTGATTCACATAGAGAAGCGCTGGCTCTGCCACCAGGACAAGGATTGGCACCGACAGTGCATACATGCCCTTGTTTCTCGCTGGTGGAAGGCCGTAGAACGGTATGGAAGATTCGTGGAAAGATAGGGTACGTAGATAAAATACCATTCTCTCGTGTGTGTAATTCTCATTATGGCCAATAACGAATTGTTGAAGAAAAATAATGCCGTACACTACTCTCCGGGCAACCCTCACATCTATCACTTGTAAACAAAAGAAGAATGGTACGCCGTTCGCCAACAAACAAAAGAAGGAAAGTTATTCATGTCATTGTCCGGCACTTAACAAATCACAATCACGATCACTTTTTATTATTATTATTATTATTATTGAGGATTCAGGTATCGATACGTTTTTTGCAGTCAACTGAACGGTATGCTGCAGCGCCATATGGTGGTGAATTATAGCAAAACGTATAGTTAGAAAATATTCTGCATGCCCAAATACCTATGTGTACCAATTTTCAAGACAATCGGTTGAACGGTATAGATTTTACGCAGTGCAGCATCTTCCAGTAACAAGCTGTTGAAAAGTAGATAGCACAAAAACCTTCTCCACGAAAAAATAGATATACAAAAATGTGCCAACTTTCATTGTGTTTGGTCAAACAATGTCGCAGTCTAATAATCTCAAACAGATGCACCTTCATTCCGTTTTATATATAGGATAGAACTCTCTCTCTCTCTCTCTCTCTCTCTCTCACACACACACACACACACACACACACACACACACACAGAGAGAGAGAGAGAGAGAGAGAGAGAGAGAGAGAGAGAGAGAGAGGGAATGAGCGAGTGAAAGAGTGAGAGTCTAGAGGTAGAGTGATAGTGAGATTGTGAGAGGATGAGTGAGTGAGTTTCACTTTTTGTGTCTGATGCTGGATAACGTTCTCCCAGTAATAAAATACCAATTTCAGCAGGTTTCCAGGGTCATAAAGCAAATGCTGGAACTGGTCGTCCCCAATTGGGAGCCAGTCAGCTCCACTATCGCCTCATCTGTTTATTTGGATGAAAAGAACTGCGGCTTTATAATGAACAGGATCTTAAACAGCCTCCTCTACTCCTTGAGGCAGAAAAAAATGCTACTAATAGAAGTAACACACTATAATTTTCCCCATGACTCTTTCATATCTCTTTTCATATGCTTTCATCGTTCGTAATTCCTTGCATTTTTAAAACATTACTCATTTGTACATTTGCAGCCATCGTCGTCGTGTTTGCCTAGAGTGATATCTGTGCCTTGTATGGGACACACCAGTTATCGAGATTTCCATTCGCTTTCGCAGTAATTGCGCTTAGTTTGATGTGGGGCTGACTGATTTCTGGCGCTCCAGATATTGTTCATTAACAAGTATTGTTCATTAACAGCGATATCTGTGTCCGGGTCAGCTGTCAAACACACGTATAGCGCTGTACCTGGCGCGTAGTTAGTCGACACTGTCTCTCGCTGTACTGTACTTATCTGCTGGCACAAAATTCGTCAACGTAGCCTCTGTCGCGTCAGGAGAACAAGGAGAGCACCAGATGTTCTAAATCTCTTCATATGTTTTGATAAATGAATAGGTTGGTGTCAGTACCATAAACTTTACAATGTATAAATTATAATAGTATTTATCATAAACTGTAAAGAGACAGGAATTGGTGTAACATTTCATAATGGAATGTGTCAATACCCGTAAAACTTGTTTGTGAACATGACATGAAATGTCTGCTGATGCAAATAACGATGCTGGTGTATCTGGATTTGAATATTAGCGAGTGTTGCAACTGATTTTCAAAACTAATACTGAAACTTATCTACTTATGTAAATAAACGCACTTTTTAAAAAGGAGAATCAGTTTATCTGTACGTGAAAGATATTCTTGTAACAAGGTATTAATCGTAAACTATAATTTCATTTGCTTCATAGATATGCTAAAATTGCTGTTTATCATGAATAGGAGTACGTTCTCCCAATACATCCGCGTTCTTCAGACTGTCTAGAATATTTACACTGCGTGACAATGTCTAAAGGTTTATCCAATGACTGCAAAAATACGTCTAAGCAAAGCTTCTACGCACCTTATTGTTAGTGACAGAACTTACACACCTAACCGTGTTTTCCTTGAGAATGTTACATTCACTCACTTCCTTTCACGTGCTCTAGTACCGACACACACTAAGACGCACAACATGATGACCACTACTCACTGCGAGTTTGAATGCCACCTGGTGACGTATCGGTCATGTAAGTCAAAAGGGAAAGTGTGAGAGGATCAGAGACGAATGGGGAATCACTGAAGTGACTACAAGCACCGCAAATGGAGAAAAGGACTGACATAAGTGAGTTTGACTAAGGGCAGATTATGGAAATTAATGCTCCAAACCAGCTGCAATAAAGCAATACGTTTTTTAATTTTTTACACGGCAGGTCTGTTTCGGCTTATTAGCATCATCAAGTGACATGTCATTGGAAGTGACGACCATATTGCATGTGTAGTGAAGTCTTTCTATTATGTCTCGGTAGGTATAATAGTCCTTGTAGTTATCGAAATGTAAAAATACACTTTTGTCAGATATTTGAACAGTTCAGTTTTGACAGTTATTTGCTGCAAGATCTGTCGTGTAAAACATTAAAAAACTTATTACCATATTGCAGCTGGTTTGGAGCATTCATTTCGATAACGTCTTATACCGACGTACGAGTATACTACGCTGCGGGCCCAACAGAAATTAAAATAAGGGCACAGTGTTATGTCACAGAGCCATGGAGCAAGTATCTCTAAAACGGTGAAGTTGTAAGTAGCGTGAATAAAAGGTCGCTATGTATATGAACCGTGAAGCGCACTTTGAATGTATCCTGATGCCTAAAAGAGGCACGCGCACTTTGAATAAGAAAATGCTATCTGACATTGAAATCAACGTAAAAGTTTGGGTCGCCACCGACTCTAGCCATACGACAACTATGAGGTTGCGCTGAGTCGGAAAATTACTTAATTTAAAAACTCACAAGACAACAGTCATTGTAAAGTCACTGATAAAGAATGGGATGTAATTATTAATATGATACAGGCATTGTTCACGTGAATGAAATATTGAATAAAATAAAGAGTGCGTGAACACTGTGCTTAAGGGCAGCTTACGGCAACGTTGTTGAAAACATCTACTCAAAAGCATTTGTTTAAAATAGGAAAGGGACAGTAATTATTGGACCTTTGCGTATGGAAACTCTATGGATGGGCTAACAAGAAAAACTACAAGGTAAATGGGGTAACAACGGAGACGTAACATCGGTACACTGGATAAGATTTGACGCAAAATTATTTATTCCTTAAAACATTGATGTAATGCATCTATAGAACTGCTGTTGCCTGGGAACTAGGTACAATTGATTGTGAAACACTATACGTTTCACAACAGACTCGTGAGCCCACGTGGTTCGTGGAGACACAATTTCTATGTGCTGTGGCCAAATTTTAGTAACATCAAACCACGCAGTCACGAACAATTAACATTTTACAGAGGACACATTTGGATAGACAAATGATAATGGCAGAGGGCCAACAAACTCTAATATTAACCCATGTGGATCGTTTCCACCCGACATAAAGTAATGAGACAAAGAAACTTTACAAAAAAGCCAAGAAGATTCGGAGAAGATTAGAATGCACAGACACGCAGTTGCAGGCACACAAACATTCACACAGAACCGAGGGCGCTTCAAGATATACAACACCTTTGTGCTACTTCTTCTTACGGATCAAAGTCAAGTCTGCATTAGGAATCAAACTTAAAGTCTGCAAAAGCCTTACATTCCTTACTGCGACCCAGAAAATCAATTTTTATAAGATGAAACTCGAGACCAACGCTATGAGACAACGCGCCACGCGGTTAAGTCACCTTTCTTCGAAGAGACTTCGACTGCTGACCCTCGGCGAGCTGGAAGCAGACTGACTGTCTCACACACTCCAACGTCTCCCACGCGACCCCGTGGCCAGGAAAATCCAGAGATGAGGCTTCCGCCATCAACCTAACACCGGTGACTTTCATACAAGTCTTGGGCATTCTGTACCTCTGATTCTCTGCTGGACACTAAACCACCGTATATCAAAATGAAACACACCCACATTCATTCAGTCAAGCATGACAGAGAGTTCTGTATCACTGGAAAGCAAATAAAATGATAATGAAAGGGGACCACAGGACATTTTCCAAGTTGCTTGGTTGATCGGGTGCTACTCTCGTGAGCACACACTGAAAGTACGAGGTGCGTTCAGGTTCTAAGGCCTCCGATTTTTTTTTAATTAACTACTCACCCGAAATCGATGAAACTGGCGTTACTTCTCGACGTAATCGCCCTGCAGACGTACACATTTTTCACAACGCTGACGCCATGATTCCATGGCAGCCGCGAAGGCTTCTTTAGGAGTCTGTTTTGACCACTGGAAAATCGCTGAGGCAATAGCAGCACGGCTGGTGAATGTGCGGCCACGGAGAGTGTCTTTCATTGTTGGAAAAAGCCAAAAGTCACTAGGAGCCAGGTCAGGTGAGTAGGGAGCATGAGGAATCACTTCGAAGTTGTTATCACGAAGAAACTGTTGCGTTGTCTTGGTGAAACAGCACACGCGCAGCCCTTCCCGGACGTTTTTGTTGCAGTGCAGGAAGGAATTTGTTCTTCAAAACATTTTCGTAGGATGCACCTGTTACCGTAGTGCCCTTTGGAACGCAATGGGTAAGGATTACGCCCTCGCTGTCCCAGAACATGGACAATTTTTTCAGCACTGGCGGTTACCCGAAATTTTTTTGGTGGCGGTGAATGTGGGTGCTTCCATTGAGCTGACTGGCGCTTTGTTTCTGGATTGAAAAATGGCATCCACGTCTCATCAATTGTCACAACCGACGAAAAGAAAGTCCCATTCATGCTGTCGTTGCGCGTCAATGTTGCTTGGCAATATGCCACACGGGCAGCCATGTCGTCGTCCGTCAGCATTCGTGGCACCCACCAGGATGACACTTTTCGCATTTTCAGGTCGTCATGCAGGATTGTGTGCACAGAACCCACAGAAACACCAACTCTGGAGGCGATCTGTTCAACAGTCATTCGGTGATCCCTCAAAACAATTCTCTCCACTTTCTCGATCATGTCGTCAGACCGGTTTGTGCCAGCCCAAGGTTGTTTCGGTTTGTTGTCACACGATGTTCTGCCTTCATTAAACTGTTGCACCCACGAACGCACTTTCGACACATCCATAACTCCATCACCACAAGTCTCCTTCAACTGTCGATGAATTTCAATTGGTTTCACAACACGCAAATTCAGAAAACGAATGACTGCACGCTGTTCAAGTAAGGAAAACGTCGCCATTTTAAGTATTTAAAACAGTTCTCATTCTCGCCGCTGGCGGTAAAATTCCATCTGCCGTACAGTGATGCCATCTCTGGGACGTATTGACAATGAACGCAGACTCATTTTAAAACAATGCGCATGTTTCTATCTCTTTCCAGTCCGGAGGAAAAAAATCGGAGGCCTTAGAACTTGAATGCACCTCGTAGTCCAACGACGGTGAAACCAGTAATAGCTGACTAGCTGTTGGATGTCGACGCCTCGTCACACAGCGTGAAGGGGTTGTGGGATTGAAGGGACCAGACTGCTATGGTCATCGTTCCCTACACAACGTGAAGCTCGGAGGCTTAACCGCTTTGTGAAGCAGGACAGTCGGTGATCTGTGGCAGGTGCAGTTACTATTTCGGAACACGCGCTCAACACACATTGTTGAACGAACGGCTCCGCAGCAGACGTGCCACATATGTTTCCGTGTTAAGCCCATCGTCTCCATTAATTACCAAGGTATGAGGAACGTGATCATCTAGATTGGAGCATGGATGAATGGTAACGTATGGCCTGATTGGATGAATCATGCATATTGTTATATCAGGTTGATGGTCGTTTCTGGATTTACCGTCATCGATGCGATCGCGTGCTAGAAACACGCGGCGAGCCAAGGACACTGGCCAATAGAGGCAGTATTGTGATATGGGCTGCTATGGGCCTTGCAGTAGTAATCGAAGGCAGCACCAGAGGCGTTGACTATGTGAACATGATTGCCGACTTCGTGCATCCTTTCACCCTTGATGTCTTCCCCGATGACGATGACATCTTTCAGAGTAATAACTGTCTATGACACAAGGCCAGACTCGTGCTACGATGGTTGGAAGACCATGACAGGGAAATAAAATAAATGTCTTGGCCATCAACCGGGCTTGATCCAAATCTGCTGGTGCACATCCGAGATGATATCGTGCGCCAGCTCCACGAACAAGAACGACCTGCCTGTAATTAACAGCAGTTACCTCACCTACCTTACACAACTGTTGCCACATATCTCCGTAAACCTGCCAAAGACTTATTTAAGCCATGTCATGCCAGCGCTCGTGTATTGCGTGCCAAAGTTCGACCAAAACACTAATAAGCAGGCCGTTTTAATATTTAGAGTCATCAGTGTAGGCATATTAGGAGAATGCGACACTCACGGAACCTCAAATAACATGCAAAATATTCACTACTATTGTTATCAGCTGTACAACAAACACATTAGTATTTAATGCCTGCTCAGAAGTAGTTATTGCTCAATGAACCATTTTAAAGTGGTGAACTAAATTGTGGAAGATAGCAACGTGTACAAATTCCACAAAATGTCAGGATTTTTGTTCATAGCAGTACTAGAGCAGTTTTCAGTTCCGTAAACAGCGAAGATTAACAAGGAATAAGTGTTAGAGGTATACATGTGAACCACCTGCGCCTTGCTTAAAATAATGTATTGTTTGCTTGCAATTCATATAACTTCAGCGACGAATAGGAAATCTTAATTGAGAGTATATATAAGCATTGTGAAAATCGAAGCACTTAAGTGTTATGTAATCAACATATTACAAATATTACAATACACAGTAACAATAAAGACAGAACCTTATTTCCGTAATTAGGAAAGCTGAATGTAATGACAACAAAAGAAAGAAACAGTACTTACTGTAATCTAAATACTGCTTTAAAAGCTAAGATCTACGTCTACATACTTACTCGGTAAGCCACAGTATGATGAAGGGTAGTATGTACCACTACTTGTCCTTTCCTTTCCTTTTCCAAATGGAATGAGGGAAGAATAGGCCTATACGCCTAATTTCTTTTATCTTAGCCTGGTCGCACTTACACAAAATGTGCATTGGCGGCAGTAGAATCATTTGCAGTCAGCTGCAAATTCCGGTTTTTATAAATTTCCCGACAGTCTTTTGCGAAAAGTAGATCGTGTTCCCACCAGCGATCCCCGTCTGTGTTCGCGATGCATATTACAACTGCCTGCCATAATCTCATAACTTCCCCACTGATTGTCGTCTGATAGAGGTCAGTTATTCTGCTGGTGGTCCGCACCTTCCCAACGTGGTTTTACAATGCCATAACCCAACGTCTTCATCAGATAATTCCTGAGCTGGCTCACTGTGTCCCATGTTTATGCCTGGATGGTGACAGGAGTTTTATCTGCCGTCTTCTCTGGAGTTCCATCCGCCGTCCTCTTCGATACATGCCCGCGAGGCTACCCTGCGCACTGCTCAAGGTGTTCCCTATTATGTCTGCGCCCATTGCGGATGTCTCCCGTTGCTGTGGCTGCCTCTTGGTGTTCCACATTCAGTCCGCTCCTGTAAGGCGTATTTTTTGAGTCTCACGCTGCTGTAGGCGTACTCCCGCTATAACTGTCTCTAGCGACAGTGACAGTCTCTTAGTGATTGACTGACATCGCCGTGATAGATAGCCGGAGTGGGTATGGACGGCATGCTGAACGCCTACAGCGGTGCGAGATTGCTCGTCACGGGCGCGAACCGAATATGGAACACCAGGACGCTATCATCACCGCGGGAGACAGAAGTTGCAGAGGAGTAGGGAACACCTGGAGCAACGGGGAAGCGCGCCTTACGAGCGCGGACCGATGAGGGAGCCATTCTTCTCTCTTCGACAGTAACAGTAACACGAGCACTACATAGATGTAGAGAATCTAACCACGCCAGTTCCGGAGCCGTCTGCAGATGGGAGTCTCGGACAACCACCCAGGCGCAAATATGGGACGCAGTCAGCCAGGCAGCCAATCTCGGGGAACTCCTGATGATGATGTCGAGTTACGGTGTCAAAATATAGTGTTGGCAAGACACAAACCTCTGGCAGGACACCCGATCTCAACGAGATGACAATTGTGTGTTGATCGAACCTACAGGTAAAAATTCGCGTAGTACACTTCTGAATTAATTCAATATCTTTCGTTGATCTGACATGGTGAGGATCTCAAACATTCAAGTAGTACACAATAATGGATCGCTCATGTTTTCCATGTGTGATCTGCTTCGTAGACGATCCACACTTTCCTAAGAATCTCACAATGAACCAAACTCGACCATTCTCCAAACTAATACCATCCTTACTTGCTCATTCCATTTCATGTCACTTTCAGCCTGTATGTAGGTCGTCTCTGAAGCAGACTACCAGGCATATTGTTGGTGAGCAGCAGTCGGTTGGGTTTCAGCATGATGAGTCGTTGTAGTCCATGAAGCATAGTCAACAGTGAAATTGCCTCCCGCTTGCTGCACGCCACTTTGTAGCCTGTGTGGGCCAAGTTATCGTGTGGTGTTGGTTATTGATAGGCCCTTTTCTAGGGCCACTTACGTAGTGAACGGAAAACTCTCTTCTCGGCTTCCATTTATCACACGGTGTTGCTGGTCAGCGTGTTCTTCTTGTACACTTAGGAGAAAAAAGTCGTGGACTACCTCCTAATACCTTGTAGGACATTCTTTTGTCCAGGACAGTGCAGGAACTAGACGTGGCAGGGACGCAACAAGTATTTGGAAATGCCGTGCATAAATAATGGGCCATGTTGGCTCTATAGCCTTCCACAATTACGAAAGCGTTGCCAGTGCTGGATTCTGTGCATTAACTTACCTCTCAGTTACGTAACATAAATGTTCGATGGGATTCATTTCGGGCGATCTGTGAAGCCAAATCATTCACTCGAATAGTCTACAACGTCCTTCAAACCAGTTGCGAGTAAGTGTGGCACAGTGGTACGCCGCTTAATCACTCATAAAAAGTTCCATCGTTGCTTGGTAACATGAGGTCCATGAATGACTGCACATGGTGTCCAGGTAGCCGAACATAACCACTTCCAGTCAATGATCTGTTGAGTTGGGTCAGAGGACGCATTTAAACGCAGGCCACACCGATATGGAGACGCGACCAGCTTGCACAATGCATTGTTGACAACTTGGATCCATCGCTTCGTGGAGTCTGTACCACACTCGAACTCTACCATTTTTTTTTTTGTCTCCTCACTCTTCTGAAGGGTTTGATGCGGCCCTCCACGAATTCCTCTTCTGTACCAACCTCTTCATCTCTAAATAGCATTTTCTACTTACACCCTCAGTTATTTGCTGGATGTATTTCAATTTCTGTTTTTGCCCTCTGCAGGTCTCTCTAGTACCATGGAAGCAATTCCCTGATGTCTTAACGTATGGTCTATCATACTGTCCCTTCTCCTTGTCAGTGTTTCCCACATATTCCGTTCCTCTCGCAACCTGCGCAGAGCCTCCTCATTCCTTACCTTATCAGTCCACCTAATTTCAACATTCGCCTGTAGTACCACATCTCAGATGCTTCGATCCTCCCATGTTTCTGTTTTCCCACGGTCCACGTTTCAGCACCATACATTCCTTACCTTATTAGTCCACACAATTTTCAACATTCTGCTGTAGCACCACATCTCAAATACGTCGATTCTCTTCTGTTCCCATTTTCCCACAGTGTACGGTTCACGACCATACAATGCTGTGCTCCAGACGTTCATTCTCAGAAATTTCTTCTTCAAATTAAGGCTTGTGTTTGATACTAGTAGACTTGTCTCGGCCAGGAATTCCCCTTTTTCCATTGCTAGTCTGCTTTTGATGACCTGCTTGCTCCATCCGTCATTGGTTATTTTGCTGCCTAGGTAGCAGAATTTCTTAACTTCAGCTACTTGGTGACCTCCAATTCTGATTTTAAGTTTCTCGCAGTTCTTATTTCTGCTACTTCTCATTACTTTCGTCTTTCTTCGATTTATTCTCAGTCCATATTCCGTATTCATTAGATAGTTCATTCCATTCAGCATATCATGTAGTTCTTCTTAACTTTCATTCAGGATAGCAATGCCATCAGCGAATCGTATCATCGATATCCTTTCACCTTCAATTTCAATTGCACTCCTGGATCTCTCTTTTATTTCCATCATTTCTTCTTCCGTGAATAGATTGAACAGTAGTAGTGAAAGACTACATCCCTGTCTGACGCCATTTTTAATCCGAGGGCTGCATTCTTGGTCGTCCACTGTTGTTTTTCCATTTTGGATCTCGTCCATATTGTATATCACCCGTCTCTCCCTATAGCTTGCCCCTATTTTTCTCAGAGTTTCCAACATGTTGCACCATTTTACTTTGTCGAAAGCTTTTTCCAGGTGGACAGTTCCAATGATCGTGTCTTGATTTTTCTTTAGTCTTGCTTTCATTATCAACCGCAACATCATAATTGCCTCACTGGTGCCTTTACCTTTTTTCTAAAGTCATCTGACCGTCATCTAGTACACCTTACATCCTCAATCTTATTTTCCATTCTTCTGTGTATTATTCTTGTCATGAACTAGGATGCATGAGCTGTTAAGCTGATCGTGAGATAATTCTCGCACTTGTCAGCTCTTGCAGTCTTCGCAATTGTGTGGATGATATTTTTCCGAAAGTCAGACGGTATGTCGCCAGACTCATACATTCTACATACCACAGTGAGTACTCGTTTTGCTGCCACTTCTCCCAATGATATTAGAAATTATGGTGGACTGTTATCTATGTCTTCTTCTTTGTTTGATCTTAGGTCCTCCTAAGTTCTCTTAAATTCGTATTGTAATACTGGATCCCCCACATATTCTAAATCGACTCATGTTTCTTCTTCTGTCACATCATACACATCTTCCTCCTCATAGAGGGCTTCAGTGTACTCCTTCCACCTACCTGCTATCTCCTCTGCACATAACCATTAACTCTTACTAACTGAAATCGGGAGTCGTCTGACCAGACCACAATTATGCAGTCGTCTAGAGTCCAACCGAGGGGCGCTGCAGGCGATGTGCTGTTAGCAAAGGCACTCGCGTCGGTCGTCTGCGACCACAGTCTATTAACGCCTTATTTCATTGCCTGTCCTAACGGATACGTTCGTCGTACGTCCCATATTGATTTATATGCTTATTTCACATAGTGTTGCTTGTCTGTTGCCTCCGACAACTCCAAGCAAACGTCACTCTGTCCGCAGATCGTGGTCGTGAGGTAGCGATCTCGCTTCCCGCGCCCGGGCTCCCGGGTTCGATTCCCGGCGGGGTCAGGGATTTTCTCTGCCTCGTGATGACTGGGTGCTGTGTGATGTCTTTAGGTTAGTTAGGTTTAAGTAGTTCTAAGTTCTAGGGGACTGATGACCATAGATGTTAAGTCCCATGGTGCTCAGAGCCAAACGTCACTCTGTGCGTCGATATGTGAAGGCCGCCGGCCTCTGTGTTGTCAGTGGTGAGAGGTAATGTCTGATATATGATATTCTGGGCACACTCTTGACACTATAGGCCCCGGAATATTGAATTTCATAATGATTTCCGAAATGGAGTGACTCATGCGTCTAGCCCCAACTACTATGCCGGAGCCAGAATCTGTTACTTATCGTCGTGCGCTCATAACCACGTCAGGAACCTTTTCACATGAATCATCTAAGTACAAATAACAGCTTCACCAATCCAACACCTTGTATACGAGAGACTGTGAATGTGCTTACCGCCATCCCATGACTTTTGTCACGCCATTGTATACGCATCTTCTGTCTCCATAGTACTATGTTTATAGTAAACATCCAAGAGAAGTTCATATGCAGGAAGGTAAGGATCGACTGTTAGGCCCAAGAAAAATCATTGACTGATCCAGCTCTGATTGCAGGCGACTCACCCACTACTAAGTCGGGACGCTGCGTAGCTCGTAGTTCTCTTAAGTCTACATCTACATCTACATCCATACTCCGTAAGCCACCTGACGGTGTGTGGCGGAGGGTATCCTGAGTACCTCTATCGGTTCTCCCTTCTATTCCAGTATCGTATTGTTCGTGGAAAGAAGGATTGTCGGTATGCTTCTGTGTGGGCTCTAATCTCTCTGATTTTATCCTCATGGTCTCTTCGCGAGATATACATAGGAGGGAGCAATATACTGCTTGACTCTTCGGTGAAGGTATGTTCTCGAAACTTTAACAAAAGCCCGTACCGAGCTACTGAGCGTCTCTCCAGCAGAGTCTTCCACTGGAGTTTATCTATCATCCCCGTAACGCTTTCGCGATTACTAAATGATCCTGTAACGAAGCGCGCTGCTCTCCGTTGGATCTTCTCTATCTCTTCTATCAACCCTATCTGGTACGGATCCCACACTGCTGAGCAGTATTCAAGCAGTGGGCGAACAAGCGTACTGTAACCTACTTCCTTTGTTTTCGGATTGCATTTCCTTAGGATTCTTCCAATGAATCTCAGTATGGCATCTGCTTTACCGACGATCAACTTTATATGATCATTCCATTTTAAATCACTCCTAATGCGTACTCCCAGATAATTTATGGAATTAACTGCTTCCAGTTGCCGACCTGCTATTTTGTAGCTAAATGAAAAGAGATCTATCTTTCTATGTATTCACAGCACATTACACTTGTCTACATTGAGATTCAATTGCCATTCCCTGCACCATGCGTCAATTAGCTGCAGATCCTCCTGCATTTCAGTACAATTTTCCATTGTTACAACCTCTCGATACACCACAGCATCATCTGCAAAAAGCCTCAGTGAACTTCCCATGTCATCCACCAGGTCATTTATGTATATTGTGAATAGCAACGGTCTTATGACACTCCCCTGTGGCACACCTGAAATCACTCTTACTTCGGAAGACTTCTCTCCATTGAGAATGACATGCTGCGTTCTGTTATCTAGGAACTCCTCAATCCAATCACACAATTGGTCTGATAGTCCATATGCTCTTACTTTGTTCATTAAACGACTGTGGGGAACTGTATCGAACGCCTTGCGGAAGTCAAGAAACACGGCATCTACCTGTGAACCCGTGTCCATGGCCCTCTGAGTCTCGTGGACGAATAGCTGGGTTTCACACGACCGTCTTTTTCGAAACCCATGCTGATACCTACAGAGTAGATTTCTAGTCTCCAGAAAAGTCATTATACTCGAAGTCGTTGTACCTTGGTGCGTGTTGCCGTCTTTCGCTTAGTCATTAGAACAAAGTTCTGGGTTCACTCTAATCAGAAGACAGAAGGCGCGGAAAACACGAGTCTCCATGGTTACAGCGTGTACAACGAAAGCACGCTAGGCAGCGATCTCACATTACCAAAGGATGCGAATGGGAGATTTTCTGTTCACAACATAAGCAGCGCTAGAGAGTGAGCTTGTCTATAAGCAACATGACATGATAACTTGGAAACGCCCTTATGGGCTGTAAAACTGGCGTACAGCAAGCAGTAGGCACTTTCGCTGTTCAGTACATTTCCTTGACAACGTGGATTCATAACACTGAAACCCGACCAGTTGCTGTTCACCAGGACTGCATGTGGAGCTCTGCTTCGGATTCTCGAGCACTGTCAAAGAGGACCAGAGAACGGACTGTTCAACGCTTTACATTTATTATATACACCCTCGCTGTTTCAATTACTAGGAGTAGGTGATAGCTATTTTTCACGTCAGCTCCTAATTCAGTAACTGTGCTGTGTAACGTCTTTACTGCATTAGTGAATCCTTTGCGTTTTCTAATTACAATAGTGACTCTAACTAACATACAGATACCTCACTTATCCGAAATATTCCAACTCACGTTAAGGGGAGACGAAAGGCAAGTGGGCTTCAAAAATTCGATTTTTAGATTGTAGCATATTTGAAACGCCTGGTCTTTTCTACGTGAAACAGTATTTGTTTTACATTAGTACGACTGTTTTTTTTCTTGAGATACGATTATATTCCTGACGCTCTGTGCAATCTGGGAACGGTGACAGAAAGGCTTATGACTGGGTATGTGCAGAACAACCCTATGGTCCTAATGTCACAATTTCTAAATTAGAATGAACTGGGCATGTCCAGTAGAGAATGGGGTCCAGGTTGAGACGATTATTGAAAGAAAAGTAAAAAATAGTATTGTAAGAAGGTAAGAAGATATGTGGTAAAGGTCGCCTGACAAATGTTAAAATAGATAGATTACAGAATTATTATGGCTTGGCCATAAGAAGAAATGTAGAGAATTTAGAAAACACGAAAAAGCTGTGTGGGCTATCTTTTTCCATAACCTTCCCACTAATGAAAATCCAGTGCACAGTCTTTTCCGAAAAATCCTGACCCTTGGAGCAAGTGCAGAAGAAGTGCCAGATATGACCATAAACATTCTTTACCTGCATCAGTAATGAATGAAATTGAACCCATATTTAAACACGTTTGTAAAGATAACTTGTTGAAGAAATGTCTTCATGGGAAAACCCAAAATTTAAATGAATGAGTGAATTCTGTCATTTGGAACCGGTTGTTGAAAACTGTATTTCTTCTGCTTACAACCCTCAAATTTGGTGTTTATGATGCTATTTCATGCTTCAGTGATGGTCTAATTAGAAAACTGGATGTTTTGAAATTATTGGGCATAAAATCTAGTGGAAATACTGCCAAATCCCTGGTGCAAATAGATAAAGAGAGAATGCGCAAAGCAGATATTGCTAATTTAAAATGCACAAATGAAACCAGACAGAAAAGAAGAGGGACCAAGAGACGAAAAGAAGATCAGTATGGTTCAGATGATGCTCAGTATGGTGCAGGAAAATGTTAGTTGTAAGTAATTCTCATCAATAACTATACTAGAATAGCAATTGTAAACTTTAATAAATTTTTCTCAAAACTACTTTTTTTTTTTTTACTTTCAGGTACCATTATTTGATAAACTAATGGGGTTAGAAATATGAAATTTCGTCAGTTTGTACTGCAGATGCTAATAAGTTATTACAAGTAAATTGAGAATCACCAAACAATGAGAAACTGTTTTATAATAATTAATGTACAAAAAAGTTAAATTTTACTAGTGAAGGAACAATTTTTTTTTCCCTTCAAAGCCATACCACGTATTATGTTCATTTTACTTGTTAATTGAGGCATATATATATATATATATATATATATATATATATATATATATATATATATATATATGCCACTTTCCAAACTTTTGGCGGTTTTAGGGAAAATTTACTACTGCAGCATACCGAATGCAGCCACAATTACGGCGCCCGTCAACCACCTGCGGCGCAAAGGGAAAATGATCACTGTGTCTGACGGACGTCGATAATTTTTCAACTCACTTAAACAAGCACTGAAACGACATCGTTGTCTCATCCACTATGACAAGTGCAGATCTCTTTTGTTAGCCACAGATGCTTTATAATACGCTCTTGGGGCCGTGCTCTCTTATCGCATCAACGGTGCTAAATGACGCTAAATATTCTCATACAGGAAGAGAGGCTCTTTCTATCCTTTTAGGGGTGAGACTGTTCCACCATTACCCGTGCGACCGTCCCCTGACAATTTTCATTACCAATATGTACCTTATTCAGACCAAACAGTCCCGTTCTTGAACAAACAGAGCCAAACAGGGTTAACAGCAGCCAGACAATACGGATGTCCTCTCCCACCTGCCAGTTGGTCCAGAACCAGCCTCAGGAGACGTGTGCCAGTTCGTTAAATATTAGCGAAATTTCTCATTTGTCCACTGTTTGAATCAGGAGTGGCCTCAGAAGGAACAGGATGTCTTACCCCAGTCCACTAAAGTCTTTTCTTGTGAATGTCTTGCCTTCACAGAGTACAGTGGGGTAATCTTGTGTAATGACTTGCACTATCTCACGTCCTACCTCACAATCCTCAAGTTCCTTCTTGCACTAGGAAATCTTTCGGACGAAACAATTCACTTAGAGATACTTTTTCTGGCCGGGAATTCAGTCTTACGTCGAGAAGCTTCTGAAAAACAGTGACACCTGTCCAGAAACCTAAGCTGCAGCCAAGTAACGATTCTTCTCCTGGCCTGCACCCGCAGCAGCTTGCCGGTGGATAGACATAGATTTTGGAGGAACCTACCTAGTTGTCCGCTGGTTGATTGCTGTCAACGCTTCCTCTAACTTTCCATTCATCGTTTGCATGTCTTCAACAACCAGCACCCACACAACACAGGCTCTGCGAAAGATATTTACACTAGAATTATGGCCAGAGACAATTGTTTTGGACAGTGGTCCACAATTTGTCTCCAGTGAATGTGAGGATTTTTTTGTACACCATGCCATCCAGCACATTACGTCCACTCCATTCTATCCTTCATTGAATAGACAACCCGAAAGAATGGTTCACGCCTTCAAGACACAAATACCAGATCTAATATAAATGATGCCAATATATCAGAGTCTCTCATCGTACCGGTCAAAGTCAGTCATACACGATAAGTTCTCGGTGGAGCCACTTCATCGCTGGCCACGTCACCCACTGCTCAATTAGTTCCTGCTCCACTAACATCGTCTGGTGCCATCTGTAGGCTGTTTTAGGTATGGTCAGCCTGTCTAGTATCGCCTCTACATGGGTGATCGCAAGTGAGACAATATGCGAGAGTCACGTCTTTTGTGCGCACTGTACGCCTCCATAACAATCAGGTGTGCAGCACTTAACCTAGCGACAACGTTACAGCCTGGAGGCAGTTTCAGATGAGTTGCCATCACGAGCTGACGCAAGAGGAACAAGGCGCACTGTTCCAGCTACCCCACGAGGCAGGAGAGAAGTAGATGCTTCATTCAGTATACTCCTGTTTGTTCTGTTAACTTGTTTGCTAATCGTTTCTGCTCCTGGTCAGCTTTCCTGATGACAACTACTGCACCACTTTGTAGCCCACCTCTCCTCGCCATAGTGTACGTAGTCATACATAACAGTCCCATCCTTCCAGCTCTTTGGAGAGGCAAAGTATTTCCTGATGACAACTACTGCACCACTTTGTAGCCTACCCCTCCTCGCCATAGTGTACATCGTCATACATAACAGTCCCATTCTTCCAGCTCTTTGGAGAGGCAAAGCGTTTCCTGATGACAACTACTGCACCACTTTGTAGCCCACCTCTCCTCGCCATAGTGTACATAGTCATACATAACAGTACCATTCTTCCAGCTCTGTGGAGAGGCAAAGTATTTCCTGATGACAACTACTGCACCACTTTGTAGCCTAACCCTCCTCGCCATAGTGTACATAGTCATACATAACAGTCCCATTCCTCCAGCTCTTTGGAGAGGCAAAGCGTTTCCTGATGACAACTACTGCACCACTTTGTAGCCCACCTCTCCTCGCCATAGTGTACATAGTCATACATAACAGTCCCATTCTTCCAGCTCTTTGGAGAGGCAATGCGTTTCCTGATGACAACTACTGCACCACTTTGTAGCCCACCTCTCCTCGCCATAGTGTACATAGTCATACGTAACAGTCCCATTCTTCCAGCTCTTTGGAGAGGCAAATCGTTTCCTGATGACAACTACTGCACCACTTTGTAGCCCACCTCTCCTCGCCATAGTGTACATAGTCATACGTAACAGTCCCATTCTTCCAGCTCTTTGGAGAGGCAAATCGTTTCCTGATGACAACTACTGCACCACTTTGTAGCCCACCTCTCCTCGCCATAGTGTACATAGTCATACGTAACAGTCCCATTCTTCCAGCTCTTTGGAGAGGCAAAGCGTTTCCTGATGACAACTACTGCACCACTTTGTAGCCTACCTCTCCTCGCCATAGTGTAAATAGTCATACATAACAGTCCCATCCTTCCAGCTCTTTGGAGAAGCAATGTGTTTCCTGATGACAACTACTGCACCACTTTGTAGCCCACGTCTCCTCGCCATAGTGTACATAGTCATACATAACAGTCCCATTCTTCCAGCTCTTTGGAGAGGCAAAGCGTTTCCTGATGACAACTACTGCACCACTTTGTGGCCCACCTCTCCTCGCCATAGTGTACATAGTCATACATAACAGTACCATTCTTCCAGCTCTTTGGAGAGGCAAAGCGTTTCCTGATGACAACTACTGCACCACTTTGTAGCCCACCTCTCCTCGCCATAGTGTACATAGTCATACATAACAGTCCCATTCTTCCAGCTCTTTGGAGAGGCAAAGCGTTTCCTGATGACAACTACTGCACCATTTTGTAGCCCACCTCTCCTGGCCATAGTGTACATAGTCATACATAACAGTCCCATCCTTCCAGCTCTTTGGAGAGGCAAAGTAATTCCTGATGACAAATACTGCACCACTTTGTAGCCTACCCCTACTCGCCACAGTGTACATAGTCATACATAACAGTCCCATTCTTCCAGCTCTTTGGAGAGGCAAAGCGTTTCCTAATGACAACTACTGCACCGATTTGTAGCCTACCTCTCCTCGCCATAGTGTAAATAGTCATACATAACAGTCCCATCCTTCCAGCTCTTTGGAGAGGCAATGCGTTTCCTGATGACAACTACCGCACCACTTTGTAGCCCACCTCTCCTCGCCATAGAGTACATAGTCATACATAACAGTACCATGCTTCCAGCTCTTTGGAGAGGCAAAGCGTTACCTGATGACAACTACTGCACCACTTTGTAGCCCACCTCTCCTCGCCATAGTGTACATAGTCATACGTAACAGTCCCATTCTTCCAGCTCTTTGGAGAGGCAAAGCGTTTCCTGATGACAACTACTGCACCACTTTGTAGCCCACCTCTCCTCGCCATAGTGTACATAGTCATACATAACAGTCCCATTCTTCCACCTCTTTGGAGGGGCAAAGCGTTTCCTGATGACAACTACTGCACCACTTTGTAGCCCACCTCTCCTCGCCATAGTGTACATAGTCATACATAACAGTCCCATTCTTCCAGCTCTTTGGAGAGGCAAAGCGTTTCCTGATGACAACTACTGCACCACTTTGTAGCCCACCTCTCCTCGACATAGTGTACATAGTCATACATAACAGTCCCATCCTTCCAGCTCTTTGGAGAGGCAATGCGTTTCCTGATGACAACTACTGCACCACTTTGTAGCCCACCTCTCCTCGCCATAGTGTACATAGTCATACGTAACAGTCCCATTCTTCCAGCTCTTTGGAGAGGCAAATCGTTTGCTGATGACAACTACTGCACCACTTTGTAGCCAACCTCTTCTCGCCATAGTGTACATAGTCATACGTAACAGTCCCATTCTTCCAGCTCTTTTGAGAGGCAAAGCGTTTCCTGATGACAACTACTGCACCACTTTGTAGCCTAAATCTCCTCGCCATAGTGTACATAGTCATACATAACAGTCCCATTCTTCCAGCTCTTTGGAGAGGCAAAGCGTACCTGATGACAACTACTGCACCACTTTGTAGCCCAACTCTCCTCGCCAAAGTGTATATAGTCATACATAACAGTCCCATCCTTCCAGCTCTTTGGAGAGGCAATGCGTTTCCTGATGACAACTACTGCACCACTTTGTAGCCCACTTCTCCTCGCCATAGTGTACATAGTCATACGTAACAGTCCCATTCTTCCAGCTCTTTGGAGAGGCAAAGCGTTTCCTGATGACAACTACTGCACCACTTTGTAGCCCACCTCTCCTCGCCTTAGTGTAAATAGTCATACATAACAGTCCCATTCTTCCAGCTCTTTGGAGAGGCAAAGCGTTTCCTGATGACAACTACTGCACCACTTTGTAGCCCACCTCTCCTCGCCATAGTGTACATAGTCATACATAACAGTCCCATCCTTCCAGCTCTTTGGAGAGGCAAAGCGTTTCCTGATGACAACTACTGCACCACTTTGTAGCCCACCTCTCCTCGCCATAGTGTACATAGTCATACTTAACAGTCCCATTCTTGTAGCTCTTTGGAGAGGCAAAGCGTTTCCTGATGACAACTACTGCACCACTTTGTAGCCCACCTCTCCTCGCCATAGTGTACATAGTCATACATAACAGTCCCATTCTTCCAGCTCTTTGGAGAGGCAAAGCGTTTCCTGATGACAACTACTGCACCACTTTGTAGCCCACCTATCCTCGCCATAGTGTACATAGTCATACGTAACAGTCCCATTCTTCCAGCTCTTTGGAGAGGCAAAGCGTTTCCTGATGACAACTACTGCACCACTATCTAGCCCACCTCTCCTCGCCATAGTGTACATAGTCATACATAACAGTCCCATTCTTCCAGCTCTTTGGAGCGGCAAAGCGTTTCCTGATGAGAACTACTGCACCACTTTGTAGCCCACCTCTCCTCGCCATAGTGTACATAGTCATACATAACAGTCCCATTCTTCCAGCTCTTTGGAGAGGCAAAGCGTTTCCTGATGACAACTACTGCACCACTTTGTAGCCCACCTCTCCTCGCCATAGTGTACATAGTCATACGTAACAGTCCCATTCTTCCAGCTCTTTGGAGAGGCAAAGCGTTTCCTGATGACAACTACTGCACCACTTTGTAGCCCACCTCTCCTGGCCATAGTGTACATAGTCATACATAACAGTCCCATCCTTCCAGCTCTTTGGAGAGGCAAAGTAATTCCTGATGACAAATACTGCACCACTTTGTAGCCTACCCCTACTCGCCACAGTGTACATAGTCATACATAACAGTCCCATTCTTCCAGCTCTTTGGAGAGGCAAAGCGTTTCCTAATGACAACTACTGCACCGATTTGTAGCCTACCTCTCCTCGCCATAGTGTAAATAGTCATACATAACAGTCCCATCCTTCCAGCTCTTTGGAGAGGCAATGCGTTTCCTGATGACAACTACCGCACCACTTTGTAGCCCACCTCTCCTCGCCATAGAGTACATAGTCATACATAACAGTACCATGCTTCCAGCTCTTTGGAGAGGCAAAGCGTTACCTGATGACAACTACTGCACCACTTTGTAGCCCACCTCTCCTCGCCATAGTGTACATAGTCATACGTAACAGTCCCATTCTTCCAGCTCTTTGGAGAGGCAAAGCGTTTCCTGATGACAACTACTGCACCACTTTGTAGCCCACCTCTCCTCGCCATAGTGTACATAGTCATACATAACAGTCCCATTCTTCCACCTCTTTGGAGGGGCAAAGCGTTTCCTGATGACAACTACTGCACCACTTTGTAGCCCACCTCTCCTCGCCATAGTGTACATAGTCATACATAACAGTCCCATTCTTCCAGCTCTTTGGAGAGGCAAAGCGTTTCCTGATGACAACTACTGCACCACTTTGTAGCCCACCTCTCCTCGACATAGTGTACATAGTCATACATAACAGTCCCATCCTTCCAGCTCTTTGGAGAGGCAATGCGTTTCCTGATGACAACTACTGCACCACTTTGTAGCCCACCTCTCCTCGCCATAGTGTACATAGTCATACGTAACAGTCCCATTCTTCCAGCTCTTTGGAGAGGCAAATCGTTTGCTGATGACAACTACTGCACCACTTTGTAGCCAACCTCTTCTCGCCATAGTGTACATAGTCATACGTAACAGTCCCATTCTTACAGCTCTTTTGAGAGGCAAAGCGTTTCCTGATGACAACTACTGCACCACTTTGTAGCCTAAATCTCCTCGCCATAGTGTACATAGTCATACATAACAGTCCCATTCTTCCAGCTCTTTGGAGAGGCAAAGCGTACCTGATGACAACTACTGCACCACTTTGTAGCCCAACTCTCCTCGCCAAAGTGTATATAGTCATACATAACAGTCCCATCCTTCCAGCTCTTTGGAGAGGCAATGCGTTTCCTGATGACAACTACTGCACCACTTTGTAGCCCACTTCTCCTCGCCATAGTGTACATAGTCATACGTAACAGTCCCATTCTTCCAGCTCTTTGGAGAGGCAAAGCGTTTCCTGATGACAACTACTGCACCACTTTGTAGCCCACCTCTCCTCGCCTTAGTGTAAATAGTCATACATAACAGTCCCATTCTTCCAGCTCTTTGGAGAGGCAAAGCGTTTCCTGATGACAACTACTGCACCACTTTGTAGCCCACCTCTCCTCGCCATAGTGTACATAGTCATACATAACAGTCCCATCCTTCCAGCTCTTTGGAGAGGCAAAGCGTTTCCTGATGACAACTACTGCACCACTTTGTAGCCCACCTCTCCTCGCCATAGTGTACATAGTCATACTTAACAGTCCCATTCTTGTAGCTCTTTGGAGAGGCAAAGCGTTTCCTGATGACAACTACTGCACCACTTTGTAGCCCACCTCTCCTCGCCATAGTGTACATAGTCATACATAACAGTCCCATTCTTCCAGCTCTTTGGAGAGGCAAAGCGTTTCCTGATGACAACTACTGCACCACTTTGTAGCCCACCTATCCTCGCCATAGTGTACATAGTCATACGTAACAGTCCCATTCTTCCAGCTCTTTGGAGAGGCAAAGCGTTTCCTGATGACAACTACTGCACCACTATCTAGCCCACCTCTCCTCGCCATAGTGTACATAGTCATACATAACAGTCCCATTCTTCCAGCTCTTTGGAGCGGCAAAGCGTTTCCTGATGAGAACTACTGCACCACTTTGTAGCCCACCTCTCCTCGCCATAGTGTACATAGTCATACATAACAGTCCCATTCTTCCAGCTCTTTGGAGAGGCAAAGCGTTTCCTGATGACAACTACTGCACCACTTTGTAGCCCACCTCTCCTCGCCATAGTGTACATAGTCATACATAACAGTCCCATCCTTCCAGCTCTTTGGAGAGGCAAAGCGTTTCCTGATGACAACTACTGCACCACTTTGTAGCCCACCTCTCCTCGCCATAGTGTAAATAGTCATACATAACAGTCCCATTCTTCCAGCTCTTTGGAGAGGCAAATCGTTTCCTGATGACAACTACTGCACCACTTTGTAGCCCACCTCTCCTCGCCATAGTGTACATAGTCATACGTAACAGTCCCATTCTTCCAGCTCTTTGGAGAGGCAAAGCGTTTCCTGATGACAACTACTGCACCACTTTGTAGCCTACCTCTCCTCGCCAGAGTGTACATAGTCATACATAACAGTCCCATCCTTCCAGCTCTTTGGAGAGGCAAAGCGTTTCCTGATGACAACTACTGCACCACTTTGTAGCCCACCTCTCCTCGCCATAGTGTAAATAGTCATACACAACAGTCCCATCTTTCCAGCTCTTTGGAGAGGCAAAGCGTTTCCTGATGACAACTACTGCACCACATTGTAGCCCACCTCTCCTCGCCATAGTGTAAATAGTCATACATAACAGTCCCATTCTTCCAGCTCTTTGGAGAGGCAAAGCGTTTCCTGATGACAACTACTGCACCACTTTGTAGCCCACCTCTCCTCGCCACAGTGTACATAGTCATACATAACAGTCCCATTCTTCCAGCTCTTTGGAGAGGCAAAGCGTTTCCTGATGACAACTACTGCACCACTTTGTAGCCCACCTCTCCTCGCCATAGTGTAAATAGTCATACATAACAGTCCCATCCTTCCAGCTCTTTGGAGAGGCAAAGCGTTTCCTGATGACAACTACTGCACCACTTTGTAGCCCACCTCTCCTCGCCATATTGTACATAGTCATACATAACAGTCCCATCCTTCCAGCTCTTTGGAGAGGCAAAGTATTTCCTGATGACAACTACTGCAACACTTTGTAGCCTACCCCTCCTCGCCATAGTGTACATAGTCATACATAACAGTCCCATTCTTCCAGCACTTTGGAGAGGCAAAGTATTTCCTGATGACAACTACTGCACCACTTTGTGGCCCACCTCTCCTCGCCATAGTGTAAATAGTCATACATAACAGTCCAATTCTTCCAGCTCTTTGGAGAGGCAAAGCGTTTCCTGATGACAACTACTGCACCACTTTGTAGCCCACCTCTCCTCGCCATAGTGTACATAGTCATACATAACAGTCCCATTCTTCCAGCTCTTTGGAGAGGCAAAGCGTTTCCTGATGACAACTACTGCACCACTTTGTAGCCCACCTCTCCTCGCCATAGTGTACATAGTCATACATAACAGTCCCATCCTTCCAGCTCCTTGGAGAGGCAAAGTATTTCCTGATGACAAATACTGCACCACTTTGTAGCCTACCCCTCCTCGCCATAGTGTACATAGTCATACATAACGGTCCCATTCTTCCAGCTCTTTGGAGAGGCAAAGTATTTCCTGATGACAACTACTGCACCACTTTGTAGCCTACCCCTACTCGCCACCTTGTACATAGTCATACATAACAGTCCCATTCTTCCAGCTCTTTGGAGAGGCAAAGCGTTTCCTGATGACAACTACTGCACCACTTTGTAGCCTACCTCTCCTCGCCATAGTGTAAATAGTCATACATACCAGTCCCATCCTTCCAGCTCTTTGGAGAGGCAATGCGTTTCCTGATGACAACTACTGCACCACTTTGTAGCCCACCTCTCCTCGCCATAGAGTACATAGTCATACATAACAGTACCATTCTTCCAGCTCTTTGGAGAGGCAAAGCGTTACCTGATGACAACTACCGCACCACTTTGTAGCCCACCTCTCCTCGCCATAGTGTACATAGTCATACATAACAGTCCCATCCTTCCAGCTCTTTGGAGAGGCAATGCGTTTCCTGATGACAACTACTGCACCACTTTGTAGCCCACCTCTCCTCGCCATAGTGTACATAGTCATACATAACAGTCCCATCCTTCTAGCTCTTTGGAGAGGCAATGCGTTTCCTGATGACAACTACTGCACCACTTTGTAGCCCACCTCTCCTCGCCATAGTGTACATAGTCATACATAACAGTCCCGTCCTTCCAGCTCTTTGGACAGGCAATGCGTTTCCTGAAGACAACTACTGCACCACTTTGTAGCCCACCTCTCCTCGCCATAGTGTACATAGTCATACGTAACAGCCCCATCCTTCCAGCTCTTTGGAGAGGCAAATCGTTTCCTGATGACAACTACTGCACCACTTTGTAGCCCATCTCTCCTCGCCATAGTGTACATAGTCATACGTAACAGTCCCATTCTTCCAGCTCTTTGGAGAGGCAAAGCGTTTCCTGATGACAACTACTGCACCACTTTGTAGCCCACCTCTCCTCGCCATAGTGTACATAGTCATACATAATAGTCCCATTCTTCCACCTCTTTGGAGGGGCAAAGCGTTTCCTGATGACAACTACTGCACCACTTTGTAGCCCACCTCTCCTCGCCATAGTGTACATAGTCATACATAACAGTCCCATTCTTCCAGCTCTTTGGAGAGGCAAAGCGTTTCCTGATGACAACTACTGCACCACTTTGTAGCCAACCTCTCCTCGACATAGTGTACATAGTCATACATAACAGTCCCATCCTTCCAGCTCTTTGGAGAGGCAATGCGTTTCCTGATGACAACTACTGCACCACTTTGTAGCCCACCTCTCCACGCCATAGTGTACATAGTCACACATAACAGTCCCATTCTTCCAGCTCTTTGGAGAGGCAAATCGTTTGCTGATGACAACTACTGCACCACTTTGTAGCCCACCTCTCCTCGCCATAGTGTACATAGTCATACATAACAGTCCCATCCTTCCAGCTCCTTGGAGAGGCAAAGTATTTCCTGATGACAAATACTGCACCACTTTGTAGCCTACCCCTCCTCGCCATAGTGTACATAGTCATACATAACAGTCCCATTCTTCCAGCTCTTTGGAGAGGCAAAGTATTTCCTGATGACAACTACTGCACCACTTTGTAGCCTACCCCTACTCGCCACCTTGTACATAGTCATACATAACAGTCCCATTCTTCCAGCTCTTTGGAGAGGCAAAGCGTTTCCTGATGACAACTACTGCACCACTTTGTAGCCTACCTCTCCTCGCCATAGTGTAAATAGTCATACATACCAGTCCCATCCTTCCAGCTCTTTGGAGAGGCAATGCGTTTCCTGATGACAACTACTGCACCACTTTGTAGCCCACCTCTCCTCGCCATAGAGTACATAGTCATACATAACAGTACCATTCTTCCAGCTCTTTGGAGAGGCAAAGCGTTACCTGATGACAACTACTGCACCACTTTGTAGCCCACCTCTCCTCGCCATAGTGTACATAGTCATACATAACAGTCCCATCCTTCCAGCTCTTTGGAGAGGCAATGCGTTTCCTGATGACAACTACTGCACCACTTTGTAGCCCACCTCTCCTCGCCATAGTGTACATAGTCATACATAACAGTCCCATCCTTCCAGCTCTTTGGAGAGGCAATGCGTTTCCTGATGACAACTACTGCACCACTTTGTAGCCCACCTCTCCTCGCCATAGTGTACATAGTCATACATAACAGTCCCGTCCTTCCAGCTCTTTGGACAGGCAATGCGTTTCCTGAAGACAACTACTGCACCACTTTGTAGCCCACCTCTCCTCGCCATAGTGTACATAGTCATACGTAACAGTCCCATCCTTCCAGCTCTTTGGAGAGGCAAATCGTTTCCTGATGACAACTACTGCACCACTTTGTAGCCCACCTCTCCTCGCCATAGTGTACATAGTCATACGTAACAGTCCCATTCTTCCAGCTCTTTGGAGAGGCAAAGCGTTTCCTGATGACAACTAGTGCACCACTTTGTAGCCCACCTCTCCTCGCCATAGTGTACATAGTCATACATAACAGTCCTATTCTTCCACCTCTTTGGAGGGGCAAAGCGTTTCCTGATGACAACTACTGCACCACTTTGTAGCCCACCTCTCCTCGCCATAGTGTACATAGTCATACATAACAGTCCCATTCTTCCAGCTCTTTGGAGAGGCAAAGCGTTTTCTGATGACAACTACTGCACCACTTTGTAGCCCACCTCTCCTCGACATAGTGTACATAGTCATACATAACAGTCCCATCCTTCCAGCTCTTTGGAGAGGCAATGCGTTTCCTGATGACAACTACTGCACCACTTTGTAGCCCACCTCTCCACGCCATAGTGTACATAGTCATACATAACAGTCCCATTCTTCCAGCTCTTTGGAGAGGCAAATCGTTTGCTGATGACAACTACTGCACCACTTTGTAGCCCACCTCTCCTCGCCATAGTGTACATAGTCATACGTAACAGTCCCATTCTTCCAGCTCTTTTGAGAGGCAAAGCGTTTCCTGATGACAACTACTGCACCACTTTGTAGCCTACCTCTCCTCGCCATAGTGTACATAGTCATACATAACAGTCACATTCTTCCAGCTCTTTGGAGAGGCAAAGCGTACCTGATGACAACTACTGCACCACTTTGTAGCCCAACTCTCCTCGCCATAGTGTATATAGTCATACATAACAGTCCCATCCTTCCAGCTCTTTGGAGAGGCAATGCGTTTCCTGATGACAACTACTGCACCACTTTGTAGCCCACCTCTCCTCGCCATAGTGTACATAGTCATACGTAACAGTCCCATTCTTCCAGCTCTTTGGAGAGGCAAAGCGTTTCCTGATGACAACTACTGCACCACTTTGTAGCCCACCTCTCCTCGCCTTAGTGTAAATAGTCATACATAACAGTCCCATTCTTCCAGCTCTTTGGAGAGGCAAAGCGTTTCCTGATGACAACTACTGCACCACTTTGTAGCCCACCTCTCCTCGCCATAGTGTACATAGTCATACGTAACAGTCCCATTCTTCCAGCTCTTTGGAGAGGCAAAGCGTTACCTGATGACAACTACTGCACCACTTTCTAGCCCACCTCTCCTCGCCATAGTGTACATAGTCATACATAACAGTCCCATTCTTCCAGCTCTTTGGAGAGGCAAAGCGCTTCCTGATGACAACTACTGCACCACTTTGTAGCCCACCTCTCCTCGCCATAGTGTACATAGTCATACATAACAGTCCCATTCTTCCAGCTCTTTGGAGAGGCAAAGCGTTTCCTGATGACAACTACTGCACCACTTTGTAGCCCACCTATCCTCGCCATAGTGTACATAGTCATACATAACAGTCCCATCCTTCCAGCTCTTTGGAGAGGCAAAGCGTTTCCTGATGACAACTACTGCACCACTTTGTAGCCCACCTCTCCTCGCCATAGTGTAAATAGTCATACATAACAGTCCCATTCTTCCAGCTCTTTGGAGAGGCAAAGCGTTTCCTGATGACAACTACTGCACCACTTTGTAGCCTACCTCTCCTCGCCATAGTGTACATAGTCATACATAACAGTCCCATCCTTCCAGCTCTTTGGAGAGGCAAAGCGTTTCCTGATGACAACTACTGCACCACTTTGTAGCCCACCTCTCCTCGCCATAGTGTAAATAGTCATACATAACAGTCCCATTCTTCCAGCTCTTTGGAGAGGCAAATCGTTTCCTGATGACAACTACTGCACCACTTTGTAGCCCACCTCTCCACGCCATAGTGTACATAGTCACACATAACAGTCCCATTCTTCCAGCTCTTTGGAGAGGCAAATCGTTTGCTGATGACAACTACTGCACCACTTTGTAGCCCACCTCTCCTCGCCATAGTGTACATAGTCATACATAACAGTCCCATCCTTCCAGCTCCTTGGAGAGGCAAAGTATTTCCTGATGACAAATACTGCACCACTTTGTAGCCTACCCCTCCTCGCCATAGTGTACATAGCCATACATAACAGTCCCATTCTTCCAGCTCTTTGGAGAGGCAAAGTATTTCCTGATGACAACTACTGCACCACTTTGTAGCCTACCCCTACTCGCCACCTTGTACATAGTCATACATAACGGTCCCATTCTTTCAGCTCTTTGGAGAGGCAATGCGTTTCCTGATGACAACTACTGCACCACTTTGTAGCCCACCTCTCCTCGCCATAGTGTACATAGTCATACATAACAGTCCCATCCTTCCAGCTCTTTGGAGAGGCAATGGGTTTCCTGATGACAACTACTGCACCACTTTGTAGCCCACCTCTCCTCGCCATAGTGTACATAGTCATACATAACAGTCCCGTCCTTCCAGCTCTTTGGACAGGCAATGCGTTTCCTGAAGACAACTACTGCACCACTTTGTAGCCCACCTCTCCTCGCCATAGTGTACATAGTCATACGTAACAGTCCCATCCTTCCAGCTCTTTGGAGAGGCAAATCGTTTCCTGATGACAACTACTGCACCACTTTGTAGCCCACCTCTCCTCGCCATAGTGTACATAGTCATACGTAACAGTCCCATTCTTCCAGCTCTTTGGAGAGGCAAAGCGTTTCCTGATGACAACTAGTGCACCACTTTGTAGCCCACCTCTCCTCGCCATAGTGTACATAGTCATACATAACAGTCCTATTCTTCCACCTCTTTGGAGGGGCAAAGCGTTTCCTGATGACAACTACTGCACCACTTTGTAGCCCACCTCTCCTCGCCATAGTGTACATAGTCATACATAACAGTCCCATTCTTCCAGCTCTTTGGAGAGGCAAAGCGTTTCCTGATGACAACTACTGCACCACTTTGTAGCCCACCTCTCCTCGACATAGTGTACATAGTCATACATAACAGTCCCATCCTTCCAGCTCTTTGGAGAGGCAATGCGTTTCCTGATGACAACTACTGCACCACTTTGTAGCCCACCTCTCCACGCCATAGTGTACATAGTCATACATAACAGTCCCATTCTTCCAGCTCTTTGGAGAGGCAAATCGTTTGCTGATGACAACTACTGCACCACTTTGTAGCCCACCTCTCCTCGCCATAGTGTACATAGTCATACGTAACAGTCCCATTCTTCCAGCTCTTTTGAGAGGCAAAGCGTTTCCTGATGACAACTACTGCACCACTTTGTAGCCTACCTCTCCTCGCCATAGTGTACATAGTCATACATAACAGTTACATTCTTCCAGCTCTTTGGAGAGGCAAAGCGTACCTGATGACAACTACTGCACCACTTTGTAGCCCGACTCTCCTCGCCATAGTGTATATAGTCATACATAACAGTCCCATCCTTCCAGCTCTTTGGAGAGGCAATGCGTTTCCTGATGACAACTACTGCACCACTTTGTAGCCCACCTCTCCTCGCCATAGTGTACATAGTCATACGTAACAGTCCCATTCTTCCAGCTCTTTGGAGAGGCAAAGCGTTTCCTGATGACAACTACTGCACCACTTTGTAGCCCACCTCTCCTCGCCTTAGTGTAAATAGTCATACATAACAGTCCCATTCTTCCAGCTCTTTGGAGAGGCAAAGCGTTTCCTCATGACAACTACTGCACCACTTTGTAGCCCACCTCTCCTCGCCATAGTGTACATAGTCATACGTAACAGTCCCATTCTTCCAGCTCTTTGGAGAGGCAAAGCGTTTCCTGATGACAACTACTGCACCACTTTCTAGCCCACCTCTCCTCGCCATAGTGTACATAGTCATACATAACAGTCCCATTCTTCCAGCTCTTTGGAGAGGCAAAGCGCTTCCTGATGACAACTACTGCACCACTTTGTAGCCCACCTCTCCTCGCCATAGTGTACATAGTCATACATAACAGTCCCATTCTTCCAGCTCTTTGGAGAGGCAAAGCGTTTCCTGATGACAACTACTGCACCACTTTGTAGCCCACCTCTCCTCGCCATAGTGTACATAGTCATACATAACAGTCCCATCCTTCCAGCTCTTTGGAGAGGCAAAGCGTTTCCTGATGACAACTACTGCACCACTTTGTAGCCCACCTCTCCTCGCCATAGTGTAAATAGTCATACATAACAGTCCCATTCTTCCAGCTCTTTGGAGAGGCAAAGCGTTTCCTGATGACAACTACTGCACCACTTTGTAGCCTACCTCTCCTCGCCATAGTGTACATAGTCATACATAACAGTCCCATCCTTCCAGCTCTTTGGAGAGGCAAAGCGTCTCCTGATGACAACTACTGCACCACTTTGTAGCCCACCTCTCCTCGCCATAGTGTAAATAGTCATACATAACAGTCCCATTCTTCCAGCTCTTTGGAGAGGCAAATCGTTTCCTGATGACAACTACTGCACCACTTTGTAGCCCACCTCTCCTCGCCATAGTGTACATAGTCATACGTAACAGTCCCATTCTTCCAGCTCTTTGGAGAGGCAAAGCGTTTCCTGATGACAACTACTGCACCACTTTGTAGCCTACCTCTCCTCGCCAGAGTGTACATAGTCATACATAACAGTCCCATCCTTCCAGCTCTTTGGAGAGGCAAAGCGTTTCCTGATGACAACTACTGCACCACTTTGTAGCCCACCTCTCCTCGCCATAGTGTAAATAGTCATACATAACAGTCCCATCCTTCCAGCTCTTTGGAGAGGCAAAGCGTTTCCTGATGACAACTACTGCACCACTTTGTAGCCCACCTCTCCTCGCCATAGTGTACATAGTCATACATAACAGTCCCATCCTTCCAGCTCTTTGGAGAGGCAATGCGTTTCCTGATGACAACTACTGCACCACTTTGTAGCCCACCTCTCCTCGCCATAGTGTACATAGTCATACATAACAGTCCCGTCCTTCCAGCTCTTTGGACAGGCAATGCGTTTCCTGAAGACAACTACTGCACCACTTTGTAGCCCACCTCTCCTCGCCATAGTGTACATAGTCATACGTAACAGCCCCATCCTTCCAGCTCTTTGGAGAGGCAAATCGTTTCCTGATGACAACTACTGCACCACTTTGTAGCCCACCTCTCCTCGCCATAGTGTACATAGTCATACGTAACAGTCCCATTCTTCCAGCTCTTTGGAGAGGCAAAGCGTTTCCTGATGACAACTACTGCACCACTTTGTAGCCCACCTCTCCTCGCCATAGTGTACATAGTCATACATAATAGTCCCATTCTTCCACCTCTTTGGAGGGGCAAAGCGTTTCCTGATGACAACTACTGCACCACTTTGTAGCCCACCTCTCCTCGCCATAGTGTACATAGTCATACATAACAGTCCCATTCTTCCAGCTCTTTGGAGAGGCAAAGCGTTTCCTGATGACAACTACTGCACCACTTTGTAGCCCACCTCTCCTCGACATAGTGTACATAGTCATACATAACAGTCCCATCCTTCCAGCTCTTTGGAGAGGCAATGCGTTTCCTGATGACAACTACTGCACCACTTTGTAGCCCACCTCTCCACGCCATAGTGTACATAGTCACACATAACAGTCCCATTCTTCCAGCTCTTTGGAGAGGCAAATCGTTTGCTGATGACAACTACTGCACCACTTTGTAGCCCACCTCTCCTCGCCATAGTGTACATAGTCATACATAACAGTCCCATCCTTCCAGCTCCTTGGAGAGGCAAAGTATTTCCTGATGACAAATACTGCACCACTTTGTAGCCTACCCCTCCTCGCCATAGTGTACATAGTCATACATAACAGTCCCATTCTTCCAGCTCTTTGGAGAGGCAAAGTATTTCCTGATGACAACTACTGCACCACTTTGTAGCCTACCCCTACTCGCCACCTTGTACATAGTCATACATAACAGTCCCATTCTTCCAGCTCTTTGGAGAGGCAAAGCGTTTCCTGATGACAACTACTGCACCACTTTGTAGCCTACCTCTCCTCGCCATAGTGTAAATAGTCATACATACCAGTCCCATCCTTCCAGCTCTTTGGAGAGGCAATGCGTTTCCTGATGACAACTACTGCACCACTTTGTAGCCCACCTCTCCTCGCCATAGAGTACATAGTCATACATAACAGTACCATTCTTCCAGCTCTTTGGAGAGGCAAAGCGTTACCTGATGACAACTACTGCACCACTTTGTAGCCCACCTCTCCTCGCCATAGTGTACATAGTCATACATAACAGTCCCATCCTTCCAGCTCTTTGGAGAGGCAATGCGTTTCCTGATGACAACTACTGCACCACTTTGTAGCCCACCTCTCCTCGCCATAGTGTACATAGTCATACATAACAGTCCCATCCTTCCAGCTCTTTGGAGAGGCAATGCGTTTCCTGATGACAACTACTGCACCACTTTGTAGCCCACCTCTCCTCGCCATAGTGTACATAGTCATACATAACAGTCCCGTCCTTCCAGCTCTTTGGACAGGCAATGCGTTTCCTGAAGACAACTACTGCACCACTTTGTAGCCCACCTCTCCTCGCCATAGTGTACATAGTCATACGTAACAGTCCCATCCTTCCAGCTCTTTGGAGAGGCAAAGCGTTTCCTGATGACAACTACTGCACCACTTTGTAGCCCACCTCTACTCGCCATAGTGTACATAGTCATACGTAACAGTCCCATTCTTCCAGCTCTTTGGAGAGGCAAAGCGTTTCCTGATGACAACTAGTGCACCACTTTGTAGCCCACCTCTCCTCGCCATAGTGTACATAGACATACATAACAGTCCTATTCTTCCACCTCTTTGGAGGGGCAAAGCGTTTCCTGATGACAACTACTGCACCACTTTGTAGCCCACCTCTCCTCGCCATAGTGTACATAGTCATACATAACAGTCCCATTCTTCCAGCTCTTTGGAGAGGCAAAGCGTTTCCTGATGACAACTACTGCACCACTTTGTAGCCCACCTCTCCTCGACATAGTGTACATAGTCATACATAACAGTCCCATCCTTCCAGCTCTTTGGAGAGGCAATGCGTTTCCTGATGACAACTACTGCACCACTTTGTAGCCCACCTCTCCACGCCATAGTGTACATAGTCATACATAACAGTCCCATTCTTCCAGCTCTTTGGAGAGGCAAATCGTTTGCTGATGACAACTACTGCACCACTTTGTAGCCCACCTCTCCTCGCCATAGTGTACATAGTCATACGTAACAGTCCCATTCTTCCAGCTCTTTTGAGAGGCAAAGCGTTTCCTGATGACAACTACTGCACCACTTTGTAGCCTACCTCTCCTCGCCGTAGTGTACATAGTCATACATAACAGTCACATTCTTCCAGCTCTTTGGAGAGGCAAAGCGTACCTGATGACAACTACTGCACCACTTTGTAGCCCAACTCTCCTCGCCATAGTGTATATAGTCATACATAACAGTCCCATCCTTCCAGCTCTTTGGAGAGGCAATGCGTTTCCTGATGACAACTACTGCACCACTTTGTAGCCCACCTCTCCTCGCCATAGTGTACATAGTCATACGTAACAGTCCCATTCTTCCAGCTCTTTGGAGAGGCAAAGCGTTTCCTGATGACAACTACTGCACCACTTTGTAGCCCACCTCTCCTCGCCTTAGTGTAAATAGTCATACGTAACAGTCCCATTCTTCCAGCTCTTTGGAGAGGCAAAGCGTTTCCTGATGACAACTACTGCACCACTTTGTAGCCCACCTCTCCTCGCCATAGTGTACATAGTCATACGTAACAGTCCCATTCTTCCAGCTCTTTGGAGAGGCAAAGCGTTTCCTGATGACAACTACTGCACCACTTTCTAGCCCACCTCTCCTCGCCATAGTGTACATAGTCATACATAACAGTCCCATTCTTCCAGCTCTTTGGAGAGGCAAAGCGCTTCCTGATGACAACTACTGCACCACTTTGTAGCCCACCTCTCCTCGCCATAGTGTACATAGTCATACATAACAGTCCCATTCTTCCAGCTCTTTGGAGAGGCAAAGCGTTTCCTGATGACAACTACTGCACCACTTTGTAGCCCACCTCTCCTCGCCATAGTGTACATAGTCATACATAACAGTCCCATCCTTCCAGCTCTTTGGAGAGGCAAAGCGTTTCCTGATGACAACTACTGCACCACTTTGTAGCCCACCTCTCCTCGCCATAGTGTAAATAGTCATACATAACAGTCCCATTCTTCCAGCTCTTTGGAGAGGCAAAGCGTTTCCTGATGACAACTACTGCACCACTTTGTAGCCTACCTCTCCTCGCCATAGTGTACATAGTCATACATAACAGTCCCATCCTTCCAGCTCTTTGGAGAGGCAAAGCGTTTCCTGATGACAACTACTGCACCACTTTGTAGCCCACCTCTCCTCGCCATAGTGTAAATAGTCATACATAACAGTCCCATTCTTCCAGCTCTTTGGAGAGGCAAATCGTTTCCTGATGACAACTACTGCACCACTTTGTAGCCCACCTCTCCTCGCCATAGTGTACATAGTCATACGTAACAGTCCCATTCTTCCAGCTCTTTGGAGAGGCAAAGCGTTTCCTGATGACAACTACTGCACCACTTTGTAGCCTACCTCTCCTCGCCAGAGTGTACATAGTCATACATAACAGTCCCATCCATCCAGCTCTTTGGAGAGGCAAAGCGTTTCCTGATGACAACTACTGCACCACTTTGTAGCCCACCTCTCCTCGCCATAGTGTAAATAGTCATACATAACAGTCCCATCCTTCCAGCTCTTTGGAGAGGCAAAGCGTTTCCTGATGACAACTACTGCACCACTTTGTAGCCCACCTCTCCTCGCCATAGTGTACATAGTCATACATAACAGTCCCATTCTTCCAGCTCTTTGGAGAGGCAAAGCGTTTCCTGATGACAACTACTGCACCACTTTGTAGCCCACCTCTCCTCGCCATAGTGTAAATAGTCATACATAACAGTCCCATCCTTCCAGCTCTTTGGAGAGGCAAAGCGTTTCCTGATGACAACTACTGCACCACTTTGTAGCCCACCTCTCCTCGCCATAGTGTAAATAGTCATACATAACAGTCCCATCCTTCCAGCTCTTTGGAGAGGCAAAGCGTTTCCTGATGACAACTACTGCACCACTTTGTAGCCTACCTCTCCTCGCCAGAGTGTACATAGTCATACATAACAGTCCCATCCATCCAGCTCTTTGGAGAGGCAAAGCGTTTCCTGATGACAACTACTGCACCACTTTGTAGCCCACCTCTCCTCGCCATAGTGTAAATAGTCATACATAACAGTCCCATCCTTCCAGCTCTTTGGAGAGGCAAAGCGTTTCCTGATGACAACTACTGCACCACTTTGTAGCCCACCTCTCCTCGCCATAGTGTAAATAGTCATACATAACAGTCCCATCCTTCCAGCTCTTTGGAGAGGCAAAGCGTTTCCTGATGACAACTACTGCACCACTTTGTAGCCCACCTCTCCTCGCCATAGTGTACATAGTCATACATAACAGTCCCATTCTTTCAGCTCTTTGGAGAGGCAAAACGTTTCCTGATGACAACTACTGCACCACTTTGTAGCCCACCTCTCCTCGCCATAGTGTAAATAGTCATACATAACAGTCCCATTCTTCCAGCTCTTTGGAGAAGCAAAGCGTTTCCTGATGACAACTACTGCACCACTTTGTAGCCCACCTCTCCTCGCCATAGTGTACATAGTCATACATAACAGTCCCATTCTTCCAGCTCTTTGGAGAGGCAAAACGTTTCCTGATGACAACTACTGCACCACTTTGTAGCCTACCTCTCCTCGCCATAGTGTACCTAGTCATACATAACAGTCCCATTCTTCCAGCTCTTTGGAGAGGCAAAACGTTTCCTGATGGCAACTACTGCACCACTTTGTAGCCCACCTCTCCTCGCCATAGTGTACATAGTCATACATAACAGTCCCATTCTTCCAGCTCTTTGGAGAGGCTAAACGTTTCCTGATGACAACTACTGCACCACTTTGTAGCCTACCTCTCCTCGCCATAGTGTACATAGTCATACATAACAGTCCCATTCTTCCAGCTCTTTGGAGAGGCAAAGCGTTTCCTGATGACAACTACTGCACCACTTTGTAGCCCACCTCTCCTTGCCATAGTGTAAATAGTCATACATAACAGTCCCATTCTTCCAGCTCTTTGGAGAGGCAAAGCGTTTCCTGATGACAACTACTGCACCACTTTGTAGCTCACCTCTCCTCGCCATAGTGTACATAGTCAAACATAACAGTCCCATTCTTCCAGCTCTTTGGAGAGGCAAAACGTTTCCTGATGACAACTACTGCACCACTTTGTAGCCTACCTCTCCTCGCCATAGTGTACATAGTCATACATAACAGTCCCATTCTTCCAGCTCTTTGGAGAATCAAAACGTTTCCTGATGACAACTACTGCACCACTTTGTAGCCCACCTCTCCTCGCCATAGTGTACATAGTCATACATAACAGTCCCATTCTTCCAGCTCTTTGGAGAGGCTAAACGTTTCCTGATGACAACTACTGCACCACTTTGTAGCCTACCTCTCCTCGCCATAGTGTACATAGTCATACATAACAGTCCCATTCATCCAGCTCTTTGGAGAGGCAAAACGTTTCCTGATGACAACTACTGCACCACTTTGTAGCCTACCTCTCCTCGCCATAGTGTACCTAGTCATACATAACAGTCCCATTCTTCCAGCTCTTTGGAGAGGCAAAACGTTTCCTGATGACAACTACTGCACCACTTTGTAGCCCACCTCTCCTCGCCATAGTGTACATAGTCATACATAACAGTCCCATTCTTCCAGCTCTTTGGAGAGGCTAAACGTTTCCTGATGACAACTACTGCACCACTTTGTAGCCTACCTCTCCTCGCCATAGTGTACATAGTCATACATAACAGTCCCATTCTTCCAGCTCTTTGGAGAGGCAAAGCGTTTCCTGATGACAACTACTGCACCACTTTGTAGCCCACCTCTCCTCGCCATAGTGTAAATAGTCATACATAACAGTCCCATTCTTCCAGCTCTTTGGAGAGGCAAAGCGTTTCCTGATGACAACTACTGCACCACTTTGTAGCTCACCTCTCCTCGCCATAGTGTACATAGTCAAACATAACAGTCCCATTCTTCCAGCTCTTTGGAGAGGCAAAACGTTTCCTGATGACAACTACTGCACCACTTTGTAGCCTACCTCTCCTCGCCATAGTGTACATAGTCATACATTACAGTCCCATTCTTCCAGCTCTTTGGAGAGGCAAAACGTTTCCTGATGACAACTACTGCACCACTTTGTAGCCCACCTCTCCTCGCCATAGTGTACATAGTCATACATAACAGTCCCATTCTTCCAGCTCTTTGGAGAGGCTAAACGTTTCCTGATGACAACTACTGCACCACTTTGTAGCCTACCTCTCCTCGCCATAGTGTACATAGTCATACATAACAGTCCCATTCTTCCAGCTCTTTGGAGAGGCAAAGCGTTTCCTGATGACAACTACTGCACCACTTTGTAGCCCACCTCTCCTCGCCATAGTGTAAATAGTCATACATAACAGTCCCATTCTTCCAGCTCTTTGGAGAGGCAAAGCGTTTCCTGATGACAACTACTGCACCACTTTGTAGCCCACTTCTCCTCGCCATAGTGAACATAGTCAAACATAACAGTCCCATTCTTCCAGCTCTTTGGAGAGGCAAAGCGTTTCCTGATGACAACTACTGCACCACTTTGTAGCCCACCTCTCCTCGCCATTGTGTAAATAGTCATACATAACAGTCGCATTCTTCCAGCTCTTTGGAGAGGCAAAGCGTTTCCTGATGACAACTACTGCACCACTTTGTAGCCCACCTCTCCTCGCTATAGTGTAAATAGTCATACATAACAGTCCCATTCTTCCAGCTCTTTGGAGAGGCAAAGCGTTTCCTGATGACAACTACTGCACCATTTTGTAGCCCACCTCTCCTCGCCATAGTGTAAATAGTCATACATAACAGTCCCATTCTTCCAGCTCTTTGGAGAGGCAAAGCGTTTCCTGATGACAACTACTGCGCCACTTTGTAGCCCACCTCTCCTCGCCATAGTGTAAATAATCATACATAACAGTCCCATCCTTCCAGTTCTTTGGAGAGGCAAAGCGTTTCCTGATGACAGCTACTGCACCACTTTGTAGCCCACCTCTCCTCGCCATAGTGTACATTGTCATACATAACAGTCCCATTCTTCCAGCTCTTTCGAGAGGCAAAACGTTTCCTGATGACAACTACTGCACCACTTTGTAGCCCACCTCTCCTCGCCATAGTGTAAATAGTCATACATAACAGTCCCATTCTTCCATCTCTTTGGAGAGGCAAAGCGTTTCCTGGTGACAACTACTGCACCACTTTGTAGCCCACCTCTCCTCGCCATAGTGTACATAGTCATACATAACAGTCCCATTCTTCCAGCTCTTTGGAGAGGCAAAACGTTTCCTGATGACAACTACTGCACCACTTTGTAGCCTACCTCTCCTCGCCATACTGTACATAGTCATACATAACAGTCCCATTCTTGCAGCTCTTTGGAGAGGCAAAACGTTTCCTGATGACAACTACTGCACCACTTTGTAGCCCACCTCTCCTCGCCATAGTGTACATAGTCATACATAACAGTCCCATTCTTCCAGCTCTTTGGAGAGGCAAAACGTTTCCTGATGACAACTACTGCACCACTTTGTAGCCCACCTCTCCTCGCCATAGTGTACATAGTCATACATAACAGTCCATTCTTCCAGCTCTTTGGAGAGGCAAAACGTTTCCTGATGACAACTACTGCACCACTTTGTAGCCCACCTCTCCTCGTCATAGTGTACATAGTCATACATAACAGTCCCATTCTCCCAGCTCTTTGAAGAGGTAATGCGGTGTTACTCCTGGCTGTTTGGTGTGGCGAACCATCGGCTTGGCCCTCAGGTCACAGCTCTTAGTGGATGATGGAACTCTGTTTGTACGACGCTACGTCACAGGTATCCTTTGTCCTCATGTGTTACCTTTCATGCGACAGAATCGTCATTTTTACACATGACAATGCTCTTTCACACATGGCACACGTCTGCATGAACTGTCCTCATGATGCTGAAGTACTCTCGGGCCTTTAAGATCCTCCAATCTATCCCTGAGAGACCATATGTAGGAACAAGGCTGATGTAGACTCTGTCCCAAAGCCAGTATCCATAATATCGGGGACGAGGTACAACAGCTGTGAGCAAGGTTGCCTCAGGGCGGGATACAGCTGCTTTATGGCATCATTCCCACAGTACGTATCCAAGTCATACTAGTGCTACGTTGTATTTAGAAGCCGGCCGAAGTGGCCGTGCGGTTCTTGGCGCTGCAGTCTGGAACCGCGAGACCGCTTCGGTCGCAGGTTCGAATCCTGCCTCGGGCATGGATGTGTGTGATGTCCTTAGGTTAGTTAGGTGTAACTAGTTCTAAGTTCTAGAGGACCAATGACCACAGAAGTTGAGTCCCATAGTGCTCAGAGCCATTTGAACCATTTGTATTGAGAAGTAGGCTTATTAGTGCCTAAAACTGCGAAATAAGTACTCCCATGCTATTTCTATGCTTAAATAGTAAAAGTAACAGTCGATAGTTTAGAACGTAGACCTAAGAAATCAGTGTCATAAAACTAACCCGACCAGACTTATAACTTCAGAAAATAGAGTTGTTAGCTAAAATACTATGCTAAGAAGGCGAACACACAAGCAAATCGACAGTCTGAATGCAATCAATTAGGCTTACTCTTGATGTATATCCCAATACAACCTCAAATTAAGTATTTAAGTATGTAACCTCCCAGAAGACACTCTGTTGTCAACTTTTAACAGCGACGATATTTTCATGCCTGACTTTTTTGATGTTGCGCACCATGCAGCCGATGTCCTCAATTATTTGGTGGATGTATATCAATTTCTCTCTTCCTCTACAGTTGTTTCTCTCTATTCTCCCTACACTTCCATCTTGTGCCATGGAAGTAATTCACTGTTATCTTAACAGATGTCCTACCACCCTGCCCCTACTTCTTGTCGGTGTTTTCCACTTATTTCTTTCCGCGCCGATTCTGCAGGGACCCTGATCGTTCCTTGCCTTATCAGCCCACCTAAATTTCAACATTCTTGTGTAGCAGCACATCATAAATGATTCGATTCTCTTCCCTTCTGGTTTCCCCACAGACCATGTCTCACTGTCATACAATGCTGCGCTCCAGAAATACTTTCTTATAAATCTTTTCCTGAAGTTAAGGTCTATGTTTGACACCAGTAGACTCTTCTTGGCCAGAAATGCCCTTTTTGCGAGTGCTAGTCTGTTTTTTATGTGCTCGTTGCTTCGTCTGTCGTGGTTCATTTTGCTGCCTACGTAGCAGAATTCCTTAACTTCATCTACTTCGTCATCAACGAACATGATATTAAATTTCTCACTGTTATCGTTTCTACTACTTCTCATTACTTTAGTCTTTCTTCGATTTCCTGTCAACCAACATTTTGTACTCATTATCCATTCCATTCAGCAGAACCTGTAATTCTTCTTCACTTTTACTGTGGATAGCAATGTCATCAGTGATACTTATCATCGATATCATTTCACCTTGAATTATTGAATTATAGTTCCACTTTTGAACCTTTCTTTTATTTCCATTATTCGATGCACCGACTGAACAGTAGGGGGAAAGACTGTATTCCTGTCTTACTCCCTTCTTAATCCTAGCACTTAGTTCTTACAAGCCGGCTCTTGTACATATTGTACATCACACGTCCTGTCGTATAGCTTACCCCCATTTTCTCAGAATTTCGAACTTCTTGCAGCATTTGACACTGTCGGAAACTTTTTCCACGTCGACAAACCCTATGAACTTGTCTTGACTCATTACCAACATGAATAGCTGTAGCAAGCAGAAACGCTAGATCGTTGTATTCTGACGCTTAGTTGTGTTTCTCAATATGTCTCTCAGTCGCATACGACGACCCAAGTTTTCATGCATATTCTCATTTACACTTCCCCCATGAACCATGGACCTTGCCGTTGGTGGGGAGGCTTGCGTGCCTCAGCGATACAGATGGCCGTACCGTAGGTGCAACCACAACGGAGGGGTATCTGTTGAGAGGCCAGACAAACATGTGGTTCCTGAAGAGGGGCAGCAGCCTTTTCAGTAGTTGCAGGGGCAACAGTATGGATGATTGACTGATCTGGCCTTGTAACATTAACCAAAACGGCCTTGCTGTGCTGGTACTGCGAACGGCTGAAAGCAAGGGGAAACTACAGCCGTAATTTTTCCCGAGGACATGCAGCTTTACTGTATGATTAAATGATGATGGCGTCCTCTTGGGTAAAATATTCCGGAGGTAAAATAGTCCCCCATTCGGATCTCCGGGCGGGGACTACTCAAGAGGACGTCGTTATCAGGAGAAAGAAAACTGGCATTCTACGGATCGGAGCGTGGAATGTCAGATCCCTTAATCGGGCAGATCGGTTAGAAAATTTAAAAAGGGAAATGGATAGGTTAAAGTTAGATATAGTGGGAATTAGTGAAGATCGGTGGCAGGAGGAACAAGACTTTTGGTCAGGTGATTACAGGGTTATAAATACAAAATCTAATAGGGGTAATGCAGGAGTAGGTTTAATAACGAATAAAAAAATAGGAGTGCTGGTTAGCTACTACAAACAGCATAGTGAACGCATTATTGTGGCCAAGATAGACACAAAGCCCATGCCTACTACAGTAGTACAAGTTTATATGCCAACTAGCTCTGCAGATGATGAAGAAATTGATGAAATGTATGACGAGATAAAAGAAATTATTCAGGTAGTGAAGGGAGACGAAAATTTAATAGTCATGGGTGACTGGAATTCGTCAGTAGGAAAAGGGAGAGAAGGAAACACAGTAGGTGAATATGGATTGGGGGGAAGAAATGAAAGAGGAAGCCGCCTTGTAGAATTTTGCACAGAGCATAACTTAATCATAGCTAACACTTGGTTCAAGAATCATAAAAGAAGGTTGTATACCTGGAAGAATCCTGGAGATACTAATAGGTATCAGATAGATTATATAATGGTAAGACAGAGATTTAGGAACCAGGTTTTAAATTGTAAGACATATCCAGGGGCAGATGTGGATTCTGACCACAATCTATTGGTTATGAACTGCAGATTGAAACTGAAGAAACTGCAAAAAGGTGGGAATTTAAGGAGATGGGACCTGGATAAACTGAAAGAACCAGAGGTTGTAGAGAGTTTCAGGAGAGCATAAGGGAACAATTGACAGGAATGGGGGAAAGAAATACAGTAGAAGAAGAATGGGTAGCTCTGAGGGATGAAGTAGTGAAGGCAGCAGAGGATCAAGTAGGTAAAAAGACGAGGGCTAATAGAAATCCTTGGGTAACAGAAGAAATATTGAATTTAATTGATGAAAGGAGAAAATATAAAAATGCAGTAAATGAAGCAGGCAAAAGGGAATACAAACGTCTCAAAAATGAGATCGACAGAAAGTGCAAAATGGCTAAGCAGGGATAGCTAGAGGACAAATGTAAGAATGTAGAAGCTTGTCTCACTAGGGGTAAGATAGATACTGCCTACAGGAAAATTAAAGAGACCTTTGGAGAGAAGAGAACCACTTGTATGAATATCAAGAGCTCAGATGGCAACCCAGTTCTAAGCAAAGAAGGGAAGGCAGAAAGGTGGAAGGAGTATATAGAGGGTTTATACAAGGGCGATGTACTTGAGGACAATATTATGGAAATGGAAGAGGATGTAGATGAAGATGAAATGAGAGATACGATACTGCGTGAAGAGTTTGACAGAGCACTGAATGACCTGAGTCGAAACAAGGCCCCGGGAGTAGACAACATTCCATTAGAACTACTGATGGCCTTGGGAGAGCCAGTCATGACAAAACTCTACCATCTGGTGAGCAAGATGTATGAGACAGGCGAAATACCCACAGACTTCAAGAAGAATATAATAATTCCAATACCAAAGAAAGCAGGTGTTGACAGATGTGAAAATTACCGAACTATCAGTTTAATAAGTCACAGCTGCAAAATACTAACACGAATTCTTTATAGACGAATGGAAAAACTGGTAGAAGCGGACCTCGGGGATGATCAGTTTGGATTCCGTAGAAATGTTGGAACACGTGAGGCAATTCTAACCTTACGACTTATCTTAGAAGAAAGATTAAGAAAAGGCAAACCTACGTTTCTAGCATTTGTAGACTTAGAGAAAGCTTTTGACAACGTTAACTGGAATACTCTCTTTCAAATTCTGAAGGTGGCAGGGGTAAAATACAGGGAGCGAAAGGCTATTTACAATTTGTACAGAAACCAGATGGCAGTTATAAGAGTCGAGGGGCATGAAAGGGAAACAGTGGTTGGGAAAGGAGTGAGACAGGGTGTAGCCTCTCCCCGATGTTATTCAATCTGTATATTGAGCAAGCAGTAAAGGAAACAAAAGAAAAATTCGGAATAGGTATTAAAATTCATGGAGAAGAAGTAAAAACTTTGAGGTTCGCCGATGACATTGTAATTCTGTCAGAGACAGCAAAGGACTTGGAAGAGCAGTTGAACGGAATGGACAGTGTCTTGAAAGGAGGATATAAGATGAACATCAACAAAAGCAAAACTAGGATAATGGAATGTAGTCAAATTAAATCGGGTGATGCTGAGGGGATTAGATTAGGAAATGAGAAACTTAAAGTAGTAAAGGAGTTTTGCTATTTAGGGAGTAAAATAACTGATGATGGTCGAAGTAGAGAGGATATAAAATGTAGACTGGCAATGGCAAGGAAATCGTTTCTGAAGAAGAGAAATTTGTTAACATCGAGTATAGATTTAAGTGTCAGGAAGTCGTTTCTGAAAGTATTTGTATGGAGTGTAGCCACGTATGGAAGTGAAACATGGACGATAACCAGTTTGGACAAGAAGAAAATAGAAGCTTTCGAAATGTAGTGCTACAGAAGAATGCTGAAGATAAGGTGGGTAGATCACGTAACTAATGAGGAGGTATTGAATAGGATTGGGGAGAAGAGAAGTTTGTGGCACAACTTGACTAGAAGAAGGGATCGGTTGGTAGGACATGTTTTGAGGCATCAAGGGATCACAAATTTAGCATTGGAGGGCAGCGTGGAGGGTAAAAATCGTAGAGGGAGACCAAGAGATCAATACACTAAGCAGATTCAGAAGGATGTAGATTGCAGTAGGTACTGGGAGATGAAGAAGCTTGCACAGGATAGAGTAGCATGGAGAGCTGCATCAAACCAGTCTCAGGACTGAAGACCACAACAACAACATGTCATTTATAAGCCAGTTCATTCAGCGTAAGTTTTAGAAACACCTTCCAGATACGTGGAAGGAGAAGTGATAGACACAAAGCGTGTAAAAAGCATAGAAGGCGTCTCGGTTAGGTGATCGCCGAAGAGCGTGAAAGTGGATACAAGCAGAGAAAGTATCTGCTGCCTACGTCCAAATGACGTCAGCGTGCTCTCCCCAGGGGCGCCTCGGTGCTTTTCCGCGGGAGCCGTTTCTCTTTTTTTCACCCCGGCTGTCACCCCTGCTGCCGCTTACAGCGACAACCGACGGGGGCGGTTTTATCCGGTAAAATATTCCGGTCGCGTTCGGAAGCGAACGAGCCATCGAGCTGGAAACACAGCGGTGCTCGGGCACGAGCAGCCGGCAGGCAGGGGGGCCGCAGACCCGTCGCTGTGACACGGCGCGGCGCGGCGCTCGTTAACGCCCCCAGGCGTGTAAAAGCCGTGCAGCCCGCCCGGAAGCGTGTAACCGCTCCTAAACGACCGGAGCAGTCCTCTCGCGCGATAATCAACGCCTGTGTTCCCCAGATCAGTCTGCTCGCGAGCACTAACGCTGCCTCAGAGAACTCGTCACCGGGACTGGATCCAGGTATCTAAGTACTCTTAATTGGTAGGCGACTACAGAAAGCAGAGTAGCGTTCGTATGTACGCTTCGTCTGAAAAGACTTGACCTCACACAAAATTTCGAAAAATTCTACAAAAGACCTTGTTCTAATAGCTGTGTCAGTGAATTTATGTGAAATTTTTATAGCAACAAAAATATTCTGTAACCTGTGATTACTATTATTATTTACGAGGGTGTTCCCGAAACTAATGTCTTCCGTTTATTTTCGTCGTAGTACAACAGATACAAAAAGTGTTAAGGCCAAGATCTCATTCAAATGAGTAAAAAATAGACACAATTTGGGAATTTTTTGAGACAATACAAACGATCTGCTTGGGGATTATGACTGTTGAACTTCCTACTAGATTTGCAGTTCAATTAAGCAAAAAAGAAACGAAAAGGCATCCATAATTACGGTTCGATCAAGGGCTTGACTTAGAAGTACGCAGACTGCGTGCAGCGTAGCCCCTCAAAAGTTATCTGAAATCAAATAAAAAATGGATAACATCAGTCGATAAAACAATAAATTTATGAGAAATTACCTAACAACAATGAATTAACGGTCAGTTTAACCACATGGTGCTAAATCACCTTTGAGTTCGAATTTTGGGGGTTTGTTTCACTCTTAATTGGTTTACAAAAAAGTAGATAATATTAATGAATTTCATACATTACAGGTACAATCTCTCTAGAAATATTTTTAATTTTCGGGGGTAATAGGTAGATGTTAATAGATGGAACCGTTTTTATTTTATCCTGCACTCAGTTTTGAAAAATCGTTTCCCAGAAAAACCTGTTTCAATAATAGTGAAATCTTTTATGTGTATTATTAGTTCAGTTTGTATAAAAACTACATGTTATTAAATATTTTTGATGTCGCTGAACACAAATCTGAAGTTAAATTTTCAAAATTCAAAATGGCTAATCCAATACGAGGATAAAAAATTTATGTTTTGAACAATTTTGGCCAGAGTTTTACAAAAAAAGTGTTTTGATACTTGCGTTTAGTATGCGATTCCAGGACCGTATATAAATCCTTCCTCCAACTTGGATTGCTGGAAGAGAGCAATTCACTTGTTCTTCTTGGTGACAAAAGCCTATCTGGCTGAGTTAGATATGCTGCGATCGACAGCCTGCAAACTTTTTTCGTCAGCTTTTTCGGCGAATATGTCAGCATGCATACTGATATAAATCATTTTGTGAATGTGCATCACCCCACGACAAGTTTACTGCTTGAACCTGCCTTCTTCGGCTCAGAGCGTCCGTCCAATGGTGCCCGTGACACTGCTTCGAACAATGGGCTGTAGAGACTTTTGTAACTCACGGATTAAAAACCTTGTCATCCCAATGTAGATGCATGTACCTTTTCTAAAATGCAGTATAAGAAAAAAGAAATTTTCCACTATTTTGAATGGGAACTTGGTCTTAAGAACTGCATTATGCAGTATGCAGTTGTAACAGTATATCGCTTTAGAGACGATCGGTTTCGGTCCAGGATCAGACCATCATCTGGTCCACTGATCCAGAGGAGAACAAAATCAATTATAACAAATTGTGTAACAGTTAAGTATTCAGCTATTACGTTGGACAACATTAAATAAATCGCATCCTATATCACTATATTAAAGTCTTACAAAACAGTCGCAGCTACTCGTTTTGCGTAATCGAAATAACAGTTATCAGATGTACATTACCGCATTACTGATAGTAGCTGTATACGCGTAACGTTACGTCCATTTAACCTAATAGACGTTTGTGTGAGATATGCTCATGCACTGAATAGAGTTGGTCAAAGATTATTCAATGAAACATTTACGGCATTTCAAAGATATACTAGCTACCAATTAGATCGATCTTAGTACGCCGTAAATGAAAACATTTCACATAAGGGCAAAACGCAAAATCATCGATTACGCTACAATATTAATAATTCAGTTACAAGCCATTTGCGTTTAATGGTTGCTATATAACATTAACGGAAACACAGGTAGACAAACTTCAGTCTAGCCAACTCTGAAAGTAACAAAGGTACTTGTCATACTGACAACATCATCATAACCTGCAATATCAACTAAAACCTAAGATGTTTTTCACATGGATACATATCCACCATCGATACGTGCTTTAATATCCATTATTAGTGATTGTCATCATTAGATCTGACGGTTACTAGTATTGATTCTCTTTTACTTAGTTTCTACTTGGAATTCTATAGAGTTATAGTTCTTTCTGAGAGTTATGTAAGTTATACTAAGAATAATACTGAAATAGATGTCTGTGTGCTGCTATATCAAATATACACAGAGCATTTACAGACCATCACATCTTACACTAAACTCCAAAGGGCCAATTATGTTAGCAACCTATGTCACACTAAAATTTTCTTAATAGTTCATAGCAGGGGTTATGCTCCATGTACTGGCTTAATTTACCCAAATCTGTTTTGTGGCATTGTCTAATTTGTTCATGTAGAATTCATCAGAGTAATGAGTGTGGTTATAAATAACATATCATCAACCATAAATTTGAGATCATCTAATTGCTTTCTGCACCACAATTGTGGTTTCTAAACAACGGCATATTAACACAGATAAAATTGCTATGAGCATAAAAGAAAGAAATCCTCATGACACCGGAAATTAACAGCTGCTACCAATGATGGAACAATGTACATATGATAACTGTTATTCCAATTATGCAAATGCATAGCTGAGATGGTTTTGTAAGTGCTTTGTTACCGTGATGTAAGATGTATTTAGTGTTGTTTCACGTAACAGCTGCATACTTTAATGGTAAACATTTGTAAGTGTTTTGTTCGTCTTTAGTACAGTGTACCCAATGATGGTCTGATCCTAGAATGAAATTATCGTCTTTAATAAAATATATTGTTACCGCTGTGTGTTGCATAATACAGCTATTAACAGTCATTAAAGCTGTGTAACACCACCTCCACAGAACAGATACGAAAAGTACAATAACAGAATTAAATAAAGTATAATTTCAGCTGCATACTGTCGTTGGGCAAGCAGGAAAGGAAACCAAAGAAAAATCTGGAGTAGGAATTAAAGTTCAGGGAAAAGAAACAAAAACTTTGAGGGTTGCCAATCCATTGTTATTCTGTCAGATACAGAAAGGGATTTGGAGGAGCAGTTGAAAGTAACGGATAGTATCTTGGAAGGTCGATGTAAGATGAACATGACAAATGGAAGACAAGGGCAATGGAATGTATTAGAATTATATCATTTGATCCTGAAGGTATTATATTAGGAACGAGACACTTAAAGTAGTAGATGAATTTTGCTACTGGACAGCAAAATAATTGGGATGTAAGGAGGATATAAAATGTAGACTTGCAGCGCCAAGGAAAGAAGAGAAATTTGCTTATGTGGTATATAGATGTAAGTGTTAGGAAGTCTTTTCTGAAAGTCTTTGTACGAAGGGTAGCCATGTACAGAAGTGACAAGACAAGAAGAGAATGGAAGGTTTTGAATTGCGGTGCTTCAGAAAACTGCTAAAGATTAATGTGGAGGTACCGAACAAAATTGGGCAGAAAAGAAATTTCTCGCATATATTAACTAAAAGAAAGGATCATTCGATGGGACGCATTATGAGAAGTCAGGGTGTCACCAATTTAGTATTGGAGTGAAGTGTGGGGGTGAGGCATAAAGTACTAGTTGGAGAGCAAGAGATCAGTACAGTAAGAAGATTCAGAAGACTGTAGATAGCAGTGGTTATTCGGAAATGAAGAGGCTTCCACCGGGTAGAGTAGCATAGAGAGCTGAATCAAATCAGTCTTGGGAACAGAAACAACAAGGTGATTTATGCGCATAATGACCATAATTAACTAAACACTGTCGTAAACTATGAAAAGAATCTAGACACCGCGCTCTTTAAAACCTGAACCCACTGAAGATAGTCATTGATTTTCAGCCTTGACGACAGTATGTCAACCTGAAAAATTCTACTGACGTGGTCCGTCTTTCATAGGCCCAAGGAAATGGTAGTCTGATGGTACTAAATCAGGGCTCCACGGTGGATATGGTAGGACAGAACAGCCTCACAAAACTGTTGTGGAGTCGGGCAGTATCGTGTTGCAGGTGGAAGTAGGCCTTCTTCTGTGGCCAGAGTCTGGAAATTCGGGTTTTCAATTTGGTTGGAGATGTTTTGTAGAGTCCTTCATTGCCAGCTGCTTTTGACTCTGAGACTTGTAGTGAAAATGTCAAATGCAAAACAGAGCTTAAAGGAAGAATGGAATGCTCTGCAACCTTATCTAAGAGAAGACATCCATCAGAGCCTTAGTAGAAAAGCAAAATTGCATAAGTCGGAGACAGTTGCAGGAAAAGGCTATGAAGGACTTACGAGAAGCACATGTGAAATGCTTGTCAGCAAGTAACAGAAAGATAAAATAGAAAATCATACGAAAAGTGCTACAGCTATAAGAGAAATACTTATAAAACACAGAGTTCGGAAGAATCTGTCCCCATTTGGAATGTGAGATTTACAAAACCCCAACCACAGACGTTCAGATAGACAAAAAACCAAACCGTGATATAAAACAAAATATGAAGTTGAGTTCCATTCCCTTAATTAAATGCTTGCAGTACTTTCAGAATATATCGTTCCAAACATTCAGAGCCTATTACAGCTCGACTCTCAGAGTAATATTCAAGACAAACCATCTCTAAGTGTGAACCTTTAGAAGTTTTAAAAAATACATAAAGCCCAAGAGAAAATCAAATAAGGTATAAAGCCGTTTGAATATACAAGTAATCACTTACAGATTCCCAAAGTACTTAAATATGATATAGTCAGGAGATAATATACCTTGAAACTGGACTAAATCAATTATAATTCATACCTTCAGATAAGCAGACCTGAGAATATGTGATAACTACAGAGGGATAAGCATACTGAAATCGGCATGTAAAATATTTGCCGACATCTTCAAAAATAAACCATACAAACACTAAGAACCTATTACGAGTGACGAGCACAGTGACTTTCGAAAAGGATGATCATTTGTGACGGCTGTTTCTCTTTGCAATTGCTAAGAAAAAATGATCGAGAATTCAATATATGTTGCTTTCGTCGACTTCAAAACAGCTATTGATAATGTCAGCAGAAACAAATTATTATGGATTTCCCCATATCGAAAATATATACAAAATTTACACAACTGTTGAGACGTCCCCTTAGAAAAATTATAAATGACTGTGCTTAAACTGACACACAATATTTTTAGCGCAACGCAATCTGACTTTCAAAAATTCCTACAAAAGAGTGGCCCTGACTAACAATAACCTATACCTTTCATGAATCACTTACTTCACAAAAATCGTCGTTACTCAAACTACTGCAATACAGCGTGCGCCAATGCTGCCAGCTGAATAAAAGATTCTAACTACTGAAGGCACTAACTACTGATGGGCATAGTTAGCAAATGAAAGATTTTGATAGAGAACAAACAATGTATTTACCTTAATAGTGTTCATCAGTTCATGACATCAAGTCTTACAAAATTACTGTCTCTGATGGACACACGTCCAGATCATCCGCTCTCAAAACTCCGCCATCTCTCCCCCCACATCCACCACTCCTGGCGGCTCACCTCCAACTGCGCAACGTTACGCGCTGTTAACATCCAACTGCCTAACACTACAATAGCGACTATTCCAACAATGCCACCCAGCCACAGACTGCACACAGCACAGCCAGTGATTTTCATACAGAGCGCTACGTGGCATTACCAATATAAAAACCTAAACAGCCTACTTACACTGTGATTCAAGTGAAGAAAGAGCACAAATTATCAGAGTGGGGCAGAATACATGTAAATGCACAGCTCTTCTAGGTTATTTATATGAAAAAAAATCCAAAAGTGGAGATAAATACAACACGGCTCCATTCAAACCAGCAAAAATACAAAGCTAGATGGATTACTTTTAGCAGATGATGCAAGCACAGAGCAAGGCCTGTTTGAAGAATAAAATTCCAGAAGGAGTGAACACATTCACATATTTAGGCTGTATACTTTGCTTGCTGGAAGAAACAGAACTAATTGAAAAAGGTATACGAAAAACAGTGGGAGTCATTTATAATGTAATGAAACCCTCCCTAAAGAAATACAGCAGAATACGCATTCATAAGACCTTAACAAGACCTGCGCTGTGTTCTGATAGTGAACTCTGCACAATAAAGTCAAATGATGCGAAAGGATTAACAGCCTATGAAATGGAATTCATGAGGTCGACTGCTGGTCGCACCGGATGGTATCACAAAGGTAAAGAAGAGGTGGTGAAGGAACTTACAATGGAACCCATCACATATTGTAAACAGAATTATCAAAACAACTGGAGGAAGTATCTCAATGAACGAGCACAAAGAGAATTCCAAGAACCATGCTGCATCACCGCCCCAACCCTCTAGATTGACCAATAAGAGGATGGCAGGAGAACTTCTCGACTTCACCGTAACAGGTCAAAAGGCCTGAAAGGTGATGATGATGATGTTACTAAATATGAAGGAAGCACACCTTACCTGTCACAGCAAACTTCATACATCACTTTACCTGCAGCTGGCTATAATAATACATTTAACTTATTATAATGCATTTGACTCATTATAAAATTACTTTTTCGATCTCGTTGTACACGATGAGTATTTGTCCGAAAGCGGTTAGGTTACCATTATCTGCATTCTTTCGTTCAGCATTGTTCTTCGTAATGGATGGCTTTTCCTGTTAAATAAGAAATATTAGGGAGAAGTGTAATTCAAATCTTTAATATCACGGAGAAAATAGGTTTGTTATAATTCCCTAACATTTAAATTTATGTTTCATTTTTCAGAAATTCGTTTCTTCCTTTTGGCAGTCTGCAGGATATGTCCTCCCTAAGTCAACCAAATAGTTACTTTACTATCCAACTGGCGAAACTCTCCTACTACTTTCAGTGACTCATTTCCTAAGCTATATCCTTCAGCATTACGTGAATGCATTCTACAACATTCCATTACCGTTTTAGTAATTTAGCTGATGTTTAACTGGCGATTCCGTTAAACTGCTACTCCAAGTTCTTTCTCGCCTCTGACAGAATAACAATATAATCAACTGATTCGACATATGAACAGGAGTCAGTAGAATACTTCAAATTTTGGATGTACACTTTGATGAAAACTCGATCTGGAAGAAGTGTTTTACCGAGTTTCTCAAACAATTAAGTTCATCTATCTTTGCTCTAATTATAATTGCTAATCTTGGTAACAAACGATTAAGTATCCCGAGATATTCTACTCTGTAATGCGTTAGGGATTAATTTTCTGGGATTACTCAACGCTTAGAAAGTACTAATTGCACAAAAACGAGCAGTAAGAATAATATGTGGTGTTCCCTCGCCGTCGTCATGTAGTTACTTCTCCAAGGAGCTGGGCATTCTCACTGCATGATCACAATACTTATAATCGCTAGTGAAATTCGTCGCAAAAAATGCATCACAATTTGAGGAAAGTACTGATATCCGTACCTACCACGCTAGAGGAAAAAATGAGCTTCATTACCCATTAGCAAAACTGTTACAGGCTCATAAAGGAGTTCAATATGCAACAAGAAAAGGTTTTTGTTATTTGCCTAGTACCGTAAAATAACTGACACGTAGCAAAGTAATCTTTAAATCTAATCTAAAGTCGTTGCTCATGGACAGCTCGTTCTATTCTACGAACGGATTTCTATTTGAAAACTGGAAACCTGTAATACGAAAAAGAGAGAACTCTAGATTTTAAGTGTAAAGGCACGATTAGATTATAATGTGAAGGCACGAGAACTACAAAACAATATCTTATTTTTAAAAAAATGTTCAAATGTATGTGAAATCTGATGGGACTTAACTGATAAGGTCATCAGTCCCTAAGCTTACACACTACTTAACTTAAATTATCTTAAGGACAAACACACACGCACCCATGCCCGAGGGAGGACTCGAACCTTCGCCGGGACCAACCGCACAGTCCATGATTGCAGCGCCTTAAGCCGTCGGTACACGGACCCTGCATCCGAACGTTAAGCGTTGAGCGTGCCGAGTTTCTGACGTCATAGCGTGGAATAGCGCGTTCGGGAGTCTTACTGAACGTGTAGAGTAATATCTAGCAAGTCAGACATTCTTAGCGTGCGTCTGAGCGTTGACCAATGAGATGGCACAACGCCACCTACGTCACATGCACGCCATCTCCATTCAGCACAGAGTTGTGAGGCGCCATATTGGCATTCATTTCAAACCTATACGTATATATGCCGTTTCTGAGCACCAGCAAATTGAGAATCACTGGAAAACCCGTTGATAACTATGTGATCCGTTGCAATAAAATAATGAGAAACATCATATTCGTGGCAAAAGAATTATTGTAACTTGCGTATTATGAGAGTATGCTATTTGGAGGCAGCATTACACTGAGCATTGTTATTGGTACGATTTGTTATAATTAAATTTCAGTTAGTAACATAGCCACGATTAAAACTTTCAGCAAGTGCCAAGATTGGTAAGATCCTCGAAATGGCAAGTCACCTTTGATGTTGGTTTAGCGTGGTGAGTATCGTTACGGTCAAATCAGAATTTTATGTTTGGGCGGTGGTTCGCGACTCGCCAGTACATACATTTTTTTCCTAACATTTGCGTCTCTATTGGGTTTTGTTACTTTATTATTAATTAAATATAAGTATATATTATAATTTTTGATGTTATGTAAATATAAGTTCACCTTTCTTTGGGTGTTCGATTGTCTTGATCTACAGGACACCTTGCACTACTTATGTAACGCTATTTTGCTCCTTTTTCTTTTACGCTTCGTAATTCACATGTTGCAAAGATTCTGCTACTGGGTAGGAACAGTGATCAAGTAAGACTGACCTTGGGGTTTAACTAAAATGTGGCAATAATGAAATAATGTTTATCTTATGTGAAGAAGTACAGAAAATTTGTATCGCACTGTTTGTAATGGAACTTTTATAAGTCTGTGTCATTATTGATTGGACATGGTACTTTCCTTTTCGTGGACATTGGAGGAAATGTGGATTTTAATAGAGCTAACGTGGGGAGAAGTCGAACGGAATGGACAGTGTCTTGAAAGGAGGATATAAGATGAACATCAACAAAAGCAAAACGAGGATAATCGAATATAGTCGAATTAAATCGGGTGATGCTGCGGGAATTAGATTAGGAAATGAGACACTTAAAGTAGTAAAGGAGTTTTGCTATTTGGGGAGCAAAATAACTGATGATGGTCGAAGCAGAGAGGATACAAAATGTAGAGTGGCAATGGCAAGGAAAGCGTTTCTGAAGAAGAAAAATTTGTCAACATCAGGTATAGATTTAAGTGTCAGGAAGTCGTTTCTGAAAGTATTTGTTTGGAATGTAGCCATGTATGGAAGTGAAACATGGACGATAAATAGTTTGGACAAGAAGAGAATAGAAGCTTTCGAAATGTGGTGCTACAGAAGAATGTTGAAGGTTAGGTGGGTAGATCACGTAACTAATGAGGAGGTATTGAATAGTATTGGGGAGAAGAGAAGTTTGTGGCACAACTTGACTGGAAGAAGGGATCGGTTGGTAGGACATGTTCTGAGGCATCAAGGGATCAAAAATTGGGGGGCAGCGTGGAGGGTAAAAATCGTAGAGAGGGACCAAGAGATGAATACACTAAGCAGATTCAGAAGGATGTAGGTTGCAGTAGGTACTGGGAGATGAAGGAGCTTGCACAGGGTAGAGTAGCATAGAGAGCTGCATCAAACTAGTCTCAGGGCTGAAGACCACAACAACAACAACAACAACAACTTGGGGATTTTACACGCGCCCGTTTAGAAAACACTGTGATTTACGAACTAGAAACTTCCCGATACAGCCGCCGGAGTGTGTTGTGATCGCGTGTACCACGTTGGGGCCCACGTACCGTATGCACAAGCCGCACCGTTTCTGAGCGTTCAGCAGCACGTTGAACTCGGCACGCTCAACGTTGACGTTCGACAGCGCGGTCCGTGTGCCGACGGCCAGACCGCTCGGCTAATCCCGAGCGGCATAATATCTTATTTAATGTTAACGCTAATCATTATCCGGGTTGGAGTATACCTGTAAACTGACCAGTTCCACATCATTTCAATAACAGAATTGTTCAAATGGTATGTGGAACATTTAAGCACCTAACTAATCAGTCTCTGGAGTGAAGACTGCAACAACAACAAAGCACTACTGCCTACGAAGTATTCTTTGCCTGCAGATTTCTGTTCCACCACGTGTGTCACCTGTAGCAGCGCCATCGCCCATTCGCAGGCCAGGCCAGTCGTGTGTGAACAAAAGCGGCCGCGACACGGCGCCGGCCTCGCGTGGCAGTGACGTTATCGAGTTACGTGCGACTGCCGGTCACGCTCCGGCTGACGCCTGACTGACGACCCCGTTATCCCCACGCCTACACACCGGGGATGCGGCATCAGCTAGCGGAATCCGATTGTTCGTAACATTACGTCGCATCTATCCCAGCTTCCGTATTTTCCACTGTACTCTTTGCAGAGTGTGACAGCTCGCAGATGCCATCCCCACTGATGTTTCTGTGAGACTTCCTGCCCATAACTTCGCGTTGCGATACTCAGAAAACGAGTGCATCAAAAATATGTGTAGTTGTTGTTCATTGACCGCAAAACTCGTTAATCGCTACCTGACTTCATTCTGAAGAATGGTGTGGCCGTTTTTGTGTATGATCAACATGGACAAGTGCAATGAATATGGATGATACGATAGTCTATGGTATTCTGCGGTTTGAATTCACTCTGTTTTTTTTTTTTTTTTTTTTTTTTTTTTTTTTTTTTTTTTTTTTTTTAACAGTTGCATTGATCTGATTTTGTAAATGATACTGACAATATTATACACATGTATAATGCATTATTCAAACTACAACTTCTCCCGGATAATTATTTTGTTCAAAATGCACAAGAATTCCACCTGACGTAGTGTAATAATGTTGAGTGTTAGCTGTGTTCATATCACTAAAATTACAGATCGCACATCAGAGCTTTTATAATTTTTTTTGTCTTCGATGGATTTAATTATTCTTAGCAAATTGATTATGAAAAGGAACCACAGAATATCACCCGCACACAACACTGACGTATGCTACCAAAAAATATTTTTCTCCGTGATTCGTCCGTAGTTTTATTTTGGCCTCATACATCAGCAATGAAATCTTGTTCAACAATAAATACCATCAGCACTGTTCTTAGAAAATGCAGTCTGATTCGACTAATTTTTTTTCTTTTATAAATAGAGTTCAGTACCACCGGTGTACATTTATTTCTTACACATCGGAATATTGTTTGCAGTTTCAAGTAATTTAAATTTGCCGCTGTAATAAAAGTTAAGATGGCGGCCAACAAAAGATGGAGGATTTCTTTTTTAATTAAGATTTTCCTTTTCCCAATAAATAGTTAATCATTTAAATTGATGCCACCAATAAAAGAATTATTAAATTGTTTTGCAAATAAGTTTAACACAAACCCATACTATTTTCAACTCGAAGTACAGACGAAGTTGCTATATAATCGCAACTACCAATGGCTGCGCTTCTTGCAGCTATGATAAAACAATTAATACAAAATTATAATTAGAAGAGGAAGTGAATTTTCAATAATTAATCATAAATAGTTTTAACGCATTTGGCTCTATTTTTTTACCAGAAAACGAACATAAAAGTACAATAATTTTACATTAAATATTTTTCATTTAGCAGACCTCAAATCGATTCGCATCTTGCGTCGGCGATGTACATCAGAAGAAGACGACAAAAGGGTACAAAACAAAAGAAAAGAATGACATAGATTAACAAAGAATGTGAGACAAATATTGTCTCTGTTTTACATAATTATCATCTTTTTAAGAAATAATTACGTAATTGAATGAATATTATCCACACGTTCATATTCCACTCGTAATAAAAAAATATATATATCGTGGATGTTATAATGGGAGTTGCAATGAAGCATCGAAGCATCTACCGGATTAAGTTGTCGTACGGATGTTTGCTTTAGTATCGCAAAGTGATTTGTTATCTGTATTAACATCTCGAATTTCTGTTCAGATAATGATATTCTCGGTATTCCTGTTGTGTCAAATTAGCGTACTTATTTTCAACGGTTGCCTCTCTCGTCGCCGTAATCGTCAAAATGTGGCATTTATTTACTTTAATTTGGCGCGTAGAGAAATCGAGGACGTTATACCCAAAACTGTTACCTGTGGAAGCTGTGCTCGATGCACCTTCCATGTCCATTCTTCCAGCTTGTCTGGGGTTGTTCCTTAATTATGGAAGACTGTTTGTGAAAACCATCCCTGCAGCAAAAATATACAGCGATTATCAAAAATAATGATCCGATTTAAAAAAAAAACCTCTTAAACTATTATTTGAGATACGTTCGTGAACGACGTACTGTTGGAAAGAAAGAACTCTCGAGTTTTACATGGTTCTCGCTAGGTAGCAGCAGTTTGTACCCACTTCAGTTTTAGTAAAATTGGTGACGGAACGACAGAAGTTTTGTGTTCTACGTTTCGCGCACTGCGGGTCAGTAAGAACTGTTCAGTCTGATTCTCGTAACAGGTATGGTGTGGATCGTCCTACAACACAGAGTATTAGACGATGGCATGAACAATTTAAGCCGGCCGGTGTGCCCGTGCGGTTCTAGGCGCTTCAGTCTGGAACCACGTGACCGCTACTGTCGCAGGTTCGAATCCTGCCTCGGGCATGCATGTGTGTGATGTCATTAGGTTACTTAGGTTTAAGTAGTTCTAAGTTCTAGGGGACTAATGACCACAGATGTTAAATCCCATAGTGCTCAGAGCAATTTGAACCATTTTGAACAATTTAAAGAAACAGGTTGTTTGTGTAAAGGCAAATCGCCGGGTCGTCCACGAGTGTCTGACACAGATGTCGAAAGCATCCGCAGTAGTTTCACCAGGAGTCCACATAAATCCTTTCGCCCTGCAGCTCGACAGCTCAACATGCCCCCGAGGTCCATAAAAAATTCAGCTACTGCAAGATGGAGGATGACAGTTTTCTTCCACGCTTAGTGTTTAGTAGTGAGGCAACATTCCACTTAAATGAAAAGTGAACTGTCGTAATTTGAGAAAATGGGGTACAGAAAAGCCACATGAAGTTGTACAACATGAGAGGGACTCCAAAATTTTATGTTTTTTGTGCAGTTTCACGGGAAATATGTACGATCCATTCTTATTTGTCGACAACACTGTTACAGGAAACAGGATGGATAGTAAGCTGTCGTGGAAAGCCCACGTTCAGGATCTTGTTCAAAGACTTAATACTGCCATTTTTACTATTCGAACGGTATCAGAGGTGAGCGATCGTTCGACACGAAAATTAGTCTACTTTGCTTATTTTCATTCGCTTATGTCGTATGGTATTATATTTTGGGATAACTTTTCCCATTCTAAAATGATATTTTTGGCTCAGAAACGGGCGGTTCGGGCAATAAGTGGTGTAAGTTCACGAACCTCTTGTCGACCCCTGTTAACGAGTCTGGTTATTTTGACATTGGCCTCTCAATATATATATACCTTATTGTCATTTCTTGTTAACAATATTAGCTTATTCCCAAGAATAAGCAGGTTTCCTCGGTTAATACTCGGCAGAAATCAAACTTACATTTGGATTGGACATCCTTAACTCTTGTGCAAAAAGGTGTGCAGTAAACTGCTCAATCCATTTTCAATAATCTACCACTCGAATTCAAAAATCTTACCAAGCCACGCGCTTTCAAATCGAAACTGAAGAGTTTCTTCATGGGTCGCTCCTTCTATTCTTTCGAGGAGTTCCTTAAAAAGTTAAGCTGATTCTTATTGTACTGTTGATTGCGTTTACTTAAACTTATGGACTGACTTTTTTCGGTTTCATAAACATTTATTTTTATCTGTTATTACTTTTTTGTTGTAATTTCATGTACTGACACGTTCCATGACCTTGGAGATTTGCTCCTCAATTTGGTCCTACGGAACGTGACGCCTAAATAAATAAAAATAAAAATAAATCTTTCATTTCTCACTGATGGAAACGACTTTATTTACCAACAGGATGGGCCACCACCACAATGGCATCTGGAAGTGCAGGAATTTTTAAATCAAAGGATTACTGAATGATGGATCGGTCGCACTGGACCAATTGCTTCAGCCTTACAATACTGGCCTCCAAGGTCACCGGACCTGACTATACGTGATTACTTCTTGTGGGGGCTTTATAAAAGACTTTGTCTCCGTGCCACAATTACCGACAACAATGAATGAATGAACTGAGACGTCGCCGGCCGGTGTGGCCGTGCGGTTCTAGGCGCTTCAGTCTAGAACCGCGTGACCGCTACGGTCGCAGGCTCGAATCCTGCCTCGGGCATGGATGTGTGTGATGTCCTTAGGTTAGTTAGGTTTAAGTAGTTCTAAGTTTTAGGGAACTGATGACCACGGATGTTAAGTCCCATAGTGCTCAGAGCCATTTGAACCATTTTTTTTAACTGAGACGTCGCATACCAACAGCTGTGGAAGCTGTAACTCAAGACATGCTAACTGCAGTGTGGGAACAATTTGACTACCGCATTGATATATGCCGTTCATCTCAAGCGGGGCATATTGAACACCTATGAAAAGATACGAAAAAAAATTTTGAATTCCCCATTCAGGAAACAACTAAATTCATTGTATATGTTCATTAGTTTCAAAAATATAGATGTGGCAAATCGGATGATTCTTTTTGATACACCCTGTATTTTGAAGCTGACACAATATATGTCTATAGTGAAAGGAAGGAAACTGTGGTTTAAATCTGTAGCAAGAATGAGAAGTACCTCAAAACTTTTTAAGGAAAGGAAAAAAAACAGAAAGGGTATATAGAATGCACCTGTAGCGTCGTTACTCTGTCTGTCATCAACAATAATAAGGCCTTCGCCAAAGTAATAAGAGGTACCGGTACGGCAAAAGTCTCCATGGAGTGCTACGTTAGGAGCCGTGGCCCCGTAGCTACCAGGCGCCAGAGACGTACAAATACGTCTGAGTTCTGGCGCAGGGAGAACTTCTCGGCGTCAGGGACGAGCAGCACCACTACCACGACGCCGGAGGTACGCGTGATGATTGGTCAACGCCAGCGGTAGCCATGGGTTCGAGTGTGGGCTGCACCTCCTGCCAGCAGTAAGCCCTTCACTGCTCTTGGTGCCACAGTCTCGCCAACCTGACGTCCGCACGTGCTGCCGCTGATGCAGAGATCCTAGTGGGACACCACATCTCAGTGTGAGGCGCCATCCAAGTCCTGCCAGAGGGAAGAGAGTCGTACCCCACGTTGAGCGGCCTTCACGTACTGCCGCGGTGATGTGTGCGGAATGAACGACCGCCATGGCATTACGCCACCGAGGGAAACAGCGCGCCACTGACATCAAGGGCTATAGCCTTTAAATGCTGCCACCGACCAGGGGCCTGCGTTAGCATCGCAGGGCGCCAGCGCAGCATTCAGAGCGACAGCTGACGACCATAAATCAGCGCCGGCCAGGGACAATTAAGAGCGGCGCGTTTTCCTCGCCTAACTACGACACGTATTGCTCATGGTATCCATAAATTATGGATCATAGACAAAAAGGACGTTCTAATCACTACAGTATTAATAAATAATATTTTCAACATGATGTCCATGCTTTTTCGTTCATAATTTGATGCACTTTGCAAGATTAAGGTGAAATCGATGTTATAGGTCTGAACTACCGCCAATTTTAGCACACTTGCTGGTAATGTGTTCCGTTAGGTGGTTAAAATTTGTAAACTTCATCGAGTAAACTTCCTCTTTCAGCAGACCCTAGAAAAAGAAAATAAGGGAAAAAAGGTCTGACAGACGAGGAACCCACTCCACATGACCTTCAAATTCAGTGAGAAAAATTCTCATTCAATCAATCTCTAACAATGCAGCAAAATGGGCAGGGGCCTCATCCTGCTGAAACCAGTCTGAAAATCCTTCACCCAAAAGCTTAATTTTTAGACATCAATTTGTCTCTCAGATTGTTGCGATACGTTTCACTGGTTACATGTTCATAACAGAAGAAAGGTCATAGCACACGAACTTTCCACAAACCACATCACACCGTCACCTTTAGGCAGTCTTGTTGTTTGGATGGACTCACTCAGTGTGGTTTGCCTTGAGACTACTATAGAAGATTTGGTGTGTTCACTTTACCAATGACACAGTTTCATCACTAAATAGAACACAGCCTGTAGTAAAACCGATATATTCATCCAATTAATCTGCAAACCATTCACACATCTGCATGCGTCCATCGGGTCATCGTCATTAAAGTACGGACGAAACCTCTCCTCCGCCAGTATTTTGTTGATGGGTGACGTTGGAACACCCACCTCCGTGGATGTCCGACGAAGCGATTTCTTCAGGATAGCATAAACCTTGGCCAAGGCAGGCTCTTTTCGTCTGAAGTCTTTGGTCGTACGGAACGGGGTTTGTCCAAAAACACTGGCTGTTTCTTTAAACTTGGTAGTTAATTTCACAACGGCAGCAAACAAATAGGCTGACGATTTATTTATTTAGCTTATGCCATGGCACATTAAATAGGAAACAGCATAAAAGAGAATATACATTGTTAAAATATAGGTTACAAACATAATAAAATAATATAAATTGAACATTGGGACACAACAATAAATGCGTAACTACATAACAAAACTAGAAGATTGCATGAAGTCCAGATTCCAGTATTTTCAGCAATCACAATTCCACACTTGGTTTCTGTAGCCACTCACAGCTTGTGATGTTGCCCTCAGGAAGTCGTCATAAGTGCCGATGAACGCCATCAGTGGACACTAGCTGACGATGTTGTGTATTGTTTGTTCTTTGGCACCACAGTCGCAGGCAGGGTCAGGTCCCAAGATCTACATGTACATCTACATCCATACTCCGCAAGTGGTGTGTGGCGGAGGGTACCCTGAGTACCTCTATCGGTTCTCCCTTCTGTTCCAGTCACGTATTGTTCGTGGAAAGAAAGATTGTTGGTATGCCTCTGTGTGGGCTATAATCACTCTGATTTTATCCTCATGGTCTCTGCGCGTGATATACGTAGGAGGGAGCAGTATACTGCTTGACTCTTCGGTGAAGGTATGTTCTCGAAACTTTAACAAAAGCCCGTACCGAGCTACTAAGCGTCTCTCCTGCGGAGTCTTCCACTGGAGTTTATCTATCATCTCCGTAACGCTTTCGCGATTACTAAATGATCCTGTAACGAAGCGCGCTGCTCTTCGTTGGATCTTCTCTATCTCTTCTATCAACCCCATCTGGTACGGATCCCACACTGCTGAGCAGTATTCAAGCAATGGGCGAACAAGCGTACTGTAACCTACCCTCTTTGTTTTCGGATTGCATTTTCTTAGGATTCTTCCAATGAATCTCAGTCTGGCATCTGCCTTACCGACGATCAACTTTATATGATCATTCCATTTTAAATCACTCCTAATGCGTACTCCCAGATAATTTATGGAATTAACTGCTTCCAGTTGCTGACCTGCTATATTGTAGCTAAATGATAAGGGATCTATCTTTCTATGTATTCGCAGCACATCACACTTGTCTACATTGAGATTCAATTGCCATTTCCTGCACCATGCGTCAATTCGCTGCAGATCCTCCTGCATTTCAGTACAATTTTCCATTGTTACAACCTCTCGATACACCACAGCATCATCTGCAAAAAGCCTCAGTGAACTTCCAATGTCATCCACTTGGTCATTTATGTATATTGTGAATAGCAACGGTCCTATGACACTCCCCAGCGGCACACCTGAAATCACTCTTACTTCGGAGGACTTCTCTCCATTGAGAATGACATGCTGCGTTCTGTTATCTAGGAACTCCTCAATCCAATCACACAATTGGTCTGATAGTCCATATGCTCTTACTTTGTTCATTAAACGACTGTGGGGAACTGTATCGAACGCCTTGCGGAAGTCAAGAAACACGGCATCTACCTGTGAACCCGTGTCTATGGCCCTCTGAGTCTCGTTTACGAATAGCGCGAGCTGGGTTTCACACGACCGTCTTTTTCGAAACCCATGCTGATTCCTACAGAGTAGATCTCTAGTCTCCAGAAAAGTCATTATACTCGAACATTATACGTGTTCCAAAATTATACAACTGATCGATGTTAGAGATATAGGTCTATAGTTCTGCACATCTGTTCGACGTCCCTTCTTGAAGACGGGGATGACCTGTGCCCTTTTCCAATCCTCTGGAACGCTACGCTCTTCTAGAGACCTACGGTACACCGCTGCAAGAAGGGGGGCAAGTTCCTTCGCGTACTCTGTGTAAAATCGAACTGGTATCCCATCAGGTCCAGCAGCCTTTCCTCTTTTGAGTAATTTTAATTGCTTATCTACCCCTCTGTCGTCTATTTCGATATCTACCATTTTGTCATCTGTGCGACAATTTAGAGGAGGAACTACAGTGAAGTCTTCCTCTGTGAAACAGCTTTGGAAAAAGACATTTAGTATTTCGGCCTTTAGTCTGTCATCCTCTGTTTCAGTACCATTTTGGTCACAGAGTGTCTGGACATTTTGTTTTGATCCATCTACCGCTTTGACATAAGACCAAAATTTCTTAGGATTTTCTGCCAAGTCAGTAACGAGAACTTTACTTTCGAATTCATTGAACGCCTCTCGCATAGCCCTCCTTACACTACATTTCGCTTCACGTAATTTTTGTTTGTCTGCAAGGCTTTGGCTATGTTTATGTTTGCTGTGAAGTTCCTTTTGCTTCCGCAGCAGTTTTCTAACTCGGTTGTTGTACCACAGTGGCTCTTTTCCATCTCTTACGATCTTGCTTGACACATACTCATCTAACGCATATTGTACGAGGGTTTTGAACTTTGTCCTCTTATCCTCAACACTATCTGTACTTGAGACAAAACTTTTGAGCCGTCAGGTACTCTGTAATCTGCTTTTTGTCACGTTTGCTAACCAGAAAAATCTTCCTGCCTCTTTTAATATTTCTATTCACGGCTGAAATCATCGATGCCGTTACCGCTTTATGATCGCTGATTCCCTGTTTTGCGTTAACTGTTTAAAATAGTTCGGGTCTGTTTGTCACCAGAAGGTCTAATATGTTATCGCCACGAGTCGGTTCTCTGTTTAACTGCTCAAGGTAGTTTTCAGATAAAGCACTTAAAAAAAATTCACTGGATTCTTTGTCCCTGCCACCCGTTATGAACGTTTGAGTCTCCCAGTCTATATCCGGCAAATTAAAATCTCCACCCAGAACTATAACATGGTGGGGAAATCTACTCGAAATATTTTACAAATTATCCTTCAGGTGCTCAGCCACAACAGCTGCTGAGCCATGGGGCCTATAGAGACATTCAATAACCATGTCTGAGCCTGCTATAACCGTGACCTTCACCCAAATCATTTTACGTTTCGGATCTCCGTCAATTTCCTTCGATACTATTGCACTTCTTATCGCTATAAACACGCCTCCCCCTTCACTGTCCAGCCTGTCTCTGCGGTATACATTCCAATCTGAGTTTAGATCCATCTGTACATCGAGGATACGCATCGACCATGACCTGTCCGTATTCTGTTCAGTGTTACCCAGGATTTCCTTGGGAGTTGAAAGCCCTCTGTATGGTTGGGAGTATCAAATAAAGTATGCCTTTTTGGATTGGCTCTGTTTCTTCAGTCCGTTCGCCAGATTTCAACGCCATTGTAGTTTTGGCTCAGAATTTGCTGTGCAGTCTTCACAGGGAGATTTCTGGAGTCTTCTAAATACAGTAAGGTCTGTGTGGATTGGCAGGACTGTATTACTGGACATCTTTTTACACTCTCTTATGAGTATGTTGCATCGTCGTATATATTGCGGTTCGATGTTACTGAGGACTGGTAGCCAGTAGAGGGGAGTGGTTTTAATAGCTCCAGCAGTTATTCGCATCGTCTGATTTAGCGCCGCATCAGCTTTTCCCACGTGCGGGCTGTTTAGCTACACCGATGCGCAGTATTCAACTGTTGAGTAGATCAAGCTTAGAGCGGTGGTACGGAGTGTCTCTGCACCAGTTTCCCAGGTCGTTCCTGCTAATTTGTGGAGGATGTTGTTTCTGGATTTCAGTTTTGTGATCAAACTGGATGGGTGTCTTGTATAAGAGAGTGTGCGATCCAGTGTTACGCCAAGATATTTTGGATGGGAAATGTAAGGAAGCGCAGTACCATTCTGAGATATCTGTAGAAGTGTTCAAGCAAGCCTTTTATTTAGGTGGATGCACGAGGTCTCCACTTGGGATTTGCTGAAAGAGCCACCCATTGAGATTTTCAAGACTCTATTTAACAACACGTTCTCTAAAAGAGACGTCATCGTTTTACATCTAGTAGCTTTTAGGAACTTATATGTTAGACCCTCTCTCCAGGCGTTGCTCAAAGCCCCGCACAGTGAACGTTGCTAATGCGAGGACCTGATCCTCACAGTTTCGATTGGGTCTGAAGCTGGCTTGATCGACAGGCAGAGATTCCAATATGAATTGATTTAATCTGTTATAAAGGAGATGCTCAAGCAGTTTATATGCTACACTTAAGAGAGCGATGAGTCTATGGCTTTCTGGTTTATCATCTGGAGTTCCTGGTTTGAGGATGGTAATGCCCTTTGCCATCACAAATTCTTTTGGCGAAACTCTTGACTGGAGTATGTGGCAGTAAAATGTCGTCAGCCATTCTTTTGTTTTCGGTCCACAGTGTGTTAGAAAAACTCTGAGTGTATGTTGTCGATACCAGGGGCCTTGCCGTTTCTTATGGCTTGTAGGGCCTGTAGCGTTTCTGTGACTGTGAATGGTTTTGACCAGTCTTGCTGTTCACGACTGTTTTTCTATAATGGGTTTAGTTCTTCCTCTATTTTACGTGAGTGTTCTTTATCGGCACTTGCTCTAAACGTTTTGATTATATTGTTGGCAATTTGGTCTGGTGTAATACTTGGTTCAGTTTTTGGTATATGTGAATTAGCTTCTAGGTTCTTGAGAAATTATGTTAGATTTTATGTAGACATGCAGTAAAACAGTTTACCGAGCACAGAATGCCTGCATAAGCCTGGTCTGGCCACCCAGCGATCAATAGGCAAAGAGCTCAATTAACTGTCGTGACTAGTACACAGCAGTAGTATATCGTCATTACACACTAGAGTACATTATCACTAAATTTAATGTTTCGCAATAGCAAAAGATTTTGCGGCAGAAGGTACTAACTCTCAGTTGACTATGGATGATTACGAACACGATATTTTCTGTGATTTTGAATAAACCACATGCTCGCAACTACACGTATTAGTTCCATGCGTGCCGCTAGAAAGTAAAATACCGTAAACACTATATGAATTGCTTTATATTAGTGTATTTACGTCTTGCCTTTGAATCTGACCACAGATCCGACTTGCAATAGCTAAAAAATCGCTCTTTGAAGTTAGAACTAACCTTCCATCGACTTCTTCATATTCAAAGTAAACTGTACTGTAACACGTAGTTGATTTATTATTATTTGTGACTCGTATTCTAGAATAACTTTTTTAAATTGGTAACATGTCACAACGGCATAGCATCGGAAAAGCTGCTAATACCAGGTAATCAACCGATAATCGACTCCCTATAAGTACAGTTCTATAGCGTTTTCCTGCTGAAATGTTCAGTCACCGTTGAAGATAGTAAAGTCATCCCTACTGGGAGGCCATCATATTGGCTGGCAGAGGAAAAGCGCATTAAGAATTGAGCACTGGACTAAGAATCTCGTCAACTTTAATACAGCACTGCACTTTTGAGTGAATAACAGCAAAATCTCTTAAGAGTGCTGGAAACATCTGGTGAAATTCTGACGCTAAAAACAAGCTTTAACTTCTGTACTGTTGCCTTAACGTGACACGTTATTACCGCTGTGTGGCGTCAGATGTTTGTATGTTGACACGTGTGAACTAGCTTGCTCAGTAGGAATGTAGCTATCTTATACTCCGGCTGGTGTATTGAAACATATACGAAACAGTAGGAGCTGACAGCGGCCTTGCCTCATTGACTACAACGGTTCTCATCAGATCAACGAGCTTAAGGAATATCGGGTGTCTCTGGTACTATGACTGGTAACTGCCGGGTACCACGAGCTGTTCGCGGCTTCCCTCTTATCTTCCTGGCTAAAAGGTAAGAGGGATGGTACCGTAAAGTTCCTCATCAGCGGATCTTACGCCAATGTCCTCGATTAAATTCTAAACCTCTGCAGTGTCCCGTGAAGTGAAGGCATCTGACTCTGCTGATTGACTGTGATCAAGTTCAGCAGCCCACTTGGTGCTCATCGAGATAAGTAGCCTATGCATTAATACCAGGTCTCACTCTCTCCACTCCCCCATTATCATATGGTGCAAAAAATGAGGCTACGCTACACTCACATCCATAACATCTATAGGATACACTTAACACACAACTCTCACACTTCACAATGGGAAGATGTCATTGCGCATGACAGATAGGAAAAACCTTTCTAATCATGAGCCTAATCTCAGCCATAGAGTTGTGAGGTAATTGGCGAGTTGTGCCGCCCTGAAAATATTCTACGTTCCGATTTGGCGTGGCCGCATGGGCAGCTCGGCAAGCCGGGCCCGGCAGCAACCACGTGGTGCCAAACATTAGCTGAGCAAGAGGAGTGGACCCAGTTCATGATCCAGCCGACGCGTGGCTGGGAATTACATGGTAACGCTGTGACGATGAAGGAGACATGCCGGGAGTGACAAAGATGACGGGCTTTGTGTAAACATCATGGCAGACATTTCACAGTTTGTATAGAAATTAGTAGTAGCCAGATGAATCATTATATCTCAAAAAAACATGTACATTACCATTATTACCACAAAGATTGTGATGGTGTAATCAGATTTTCAATATCTTTGTTAGTTTAAAGTTTAGTATCTGACAATAAATTATGCAAGTAACACGCAGCAACGAATTTCCAAAATCTAAACGGTTCAACCGAGTTTGTCGATCGACATGTCTTTAGAAACATATTAGTGTAAACTATATTGGTATAAATTACAGGCATGTAACTTGAATAGCACATGAATTATTGGAGGTCAAAGTGGCCAGTTACTATCGATCGCGTCAGGCCATAAGTACTCCACAGTTACACGAAAAAACGGTAGCAGCATGCTTATAAATATATTTATTAATCTATGTCTTTGTTTATATCGAATATATGCTATTCATGAAGAAATTGACCTATAATTTACTGTGTTTTAGAAAGCTCAGAGACATTAGGCTGCTGGCTCACTTCTGTTCTAATACTTTGGTATATGTTTATTTAATTAGTTTGTGCATTTTATTATGTGTATTAGCGCGTGTTAAGGTCCAAATATAGGAATATTTATTTAATTTCAAGTTATTTAAATGTAAATCCAGTACTTCGAATGTGTTTCATTACGTTTGTCAGTGTGCGTTGGCTTGGATATAGAGCAGAAGGAGCGCTCTAGCCAATCACAGCGATCGTTTCCAAAACGGACACGTGGAGAGACTGTATGGGGTGGGGGAGGGAGTTCTGAACAATGTGACGCGAGGGAGATTCGCACAGTACACGGGGATAGTGCTAGACAGTGCGGCGCGACGCACGCACAGTTGCGGGAAAGACTTGGAGAGTGGATCAGATTCCGCGTGGTGTTGGGAGATAGTAATGTTTTGCAGTGCAGACTTGTGCACTTGTGAGATTTCCGTGGCTTCTGCACTGAAGACGTAGTATGCATTTAGAAGGGAATATCTCGTGAGCTATGTTGTTATTCATAACTAATTACGTGAAGTAGGAATCTATTGTTTCCCTTTTATTCAATTTATATTTTATTTGATTGCTGGACCATCGACACCAATAAGTGTTTTGTAGTAATAAACGGCATTCTTGTAGGTATGTCTACTACCGTACTCATCATTTAAAGTCGTTAAGTATAGCACCTGTAGATTTTATTTAATTGCAATCTTTCATTTGTAAATGTCTATTCATTCAAAATTCGCAATTGCTGAGTGATAGGATCCTTCGACCATTCGTTTCATTTGTATATTCATATTGTATACGGTAGGCTCAGCCGTATTTGGACTGTAATGCGGCAACTACGTATCCCAGGCCCTAGACAAGGAAACCAGCCAAAACTTTTAATATTTCAACTCTGAGTCTGAGGGTACGTAGTTGAGGGCCACTCCTCTCATTTCATTTTTTTATTTGAAAGCCTGCAATTGGGGGCTCATCCGGGATTTGTGTCCTGCAAAGTGGTAATTCCTTTGCTCTCTGTCATTCAGTCTACTATGTGAAGTGTAAAAACCTTTGGAATACAAGCAGAGATATCTGTAGAGTTCAACCTCTCACAAAACACAGTGTGAGATCGGTTTACTTTTTGTGCAAGTAGGTTTCTGGAAATAGCGAAATTACGGAGCAGTTTTTACAATTAACCCATGCCATCGATAGATGTCCTACTATATCACGTTAAACGCAATTTGCGTGGGGTCTCAGATTCTAAGTACGCTGAGTGCAGGAAACAGTAGTGGTTAGCGTATTTAACGGACAGCGGTATCGGAGTCAGTTGGAACTCTCTGTAACCACCAGCAGCTACAATTACATCAGGTGACTTCTTCAGAGGCGGATGCAGATCAACAGCAATATGATATCAGCGTCTTCGAGTACTCCAGGGCAGACTTCAATGATGACTTCCACTACAACCGACGGCATCACCATGGCAGAGGGAACCATCTCAGATCAGATACGTGCCTGCGCAGATTGTGAGATAGTGTTTAACTCTGAAGTTCAACCTCCAGATATGAAACAGTCACCTAGTATGTGTAATGCTGAAAACGGGAGTAAGACGGCTAGTCCGAAATCAGAGCGTGAAAGTGTAACTAGGAGGAATTCAGGCAAGGGGAATGAATGTGGGGGAGATATGACGTCTCAGGTAATGCAAATGATCCAGGGAATGGCAAATAATATCAGTGCAGTTTTAATTGATATGGGTACATTGCGAACAGGTATGGTCACTTTACAAATAGTTAGGGATGCAATTTGCACTGACATGGGTAAAATGCGAGCTGAAACAAGTTCCACTGTGAAAGAGGCAGTTGAAAAAATTATGAGTAACCTTGAAAAAAACAATTGATGATAAATTAAAGTGTGGCTGAGTGAGTATGGGGAAAATTAAAGATAAAGTTGTAATAGGAAAATCGAAAATCGAAAATCGAATCAGTGAAAAAAGATCTTGGGAAAAAATGGATAAGATACAGACGGAACTTGGGGGCAAGGTAAACGATTGTATAAAAGCACAAGATGCTCATAAAAGCAATTTCAATTTAGCAATTAGTGACATTGCCAATCGTGTAGGTGAGAGGGAGAAAGAAGTGGGCAAAATTAAAGATAAAATAGAATCCACTGTCACTAGTGAAAATTAATTTAAAAAACAAATGCAACAGGTAAAAAGTGTTTTAAATTCGTTAGCCTCCCAACAGGCCACGGGGGTTATAAATGTCCCTTGGGCAAATACCGGATCTGTGAAATGTCACATAGACGACAGAAGATATCACCCAGTAAATTTCTTAGCTGCTTGTAGGGACGTTCACGGTATGTCGGACGAAGCGAAAATAAAATACGTTAAATGGCATTTGTAAGGAGACCCACAGTCTTGAGCAAATGTTAAATGTAGTTCGTGTGAATCGTACGAACAGTTCGAAAAGAGTTTTTGAGTAAATATTGGTGCGAAGAAAAGCAGAAGTAGATCCAAAATGAATTTTTAAACGGGCCGAGTTATAGGTATGGTAATGGGACGATGAGAGATTTTTGCAAGCGTGAGCTTGGCAAGCTTATGCATGTAAACATCCATTGGGGGTTTTAACGGAAATCACCACGCTAAAAAGGCGATTACCCGAAAATTTACAGTGGGATCTTGTCCATAGTCCATTTGATTCTGCGGACGAATTTCTATAATTTGTAGAAAAATTAGAGAGGGCTTTGAAGTTCAAACCTCAGAGCAAACTGTGTGATAGTTATCAAAATGGGAATCCAAATAATCACCATCAGAATAATAATCGCGAGAGAAATCAAAGGAATTCTCAGGGAAATAGTAGCTGGAATGAGCAGAATGGTCAGAGAACGAATGGCAGTGATAACTTCCGTGAACGGGACCCAAGTAAGAAAAGCAGATTTGATGGGGGAAATTCGAGCGAAGTGCAATTGCATAACAGCCAGTCGTGAAACCGATATTCACCACATCTCAGGTCCAGGGATGGCGATCTAAACAGGAAATGAAAAAGACTGGAGATAATGGTAAGGGTGGAAATGTTGATAGGTTTGGAGAAAGGCAACAAATATGTAATATGGAGTATGTTAAAGAGGAAGGCTATATAGGTGGCTCTTTCAATAAAGCAGGTGCGAACGGCGGAAGCATAGATTTGTGAGAGATTTAAATAAAAGTAATGGGAATAAATTTGTAAGGAATGATGTATGTTATGAATGTATAATGAGTGAGTGTGTGAATGGTGATGTATGGAAAAATTCGGTAGTTCAAAAAGAAGTTAAAGAGGAGCTGAATTTTGTGAAAGCAAATTGTGTAGAAAGCTCTGAAGAGGTATTAGCAACCAGTAGCAACTGCAGTAACGAAGGAGTTGTAGTAGCAAGTGTTTGTGAGTCGGTGAAAAGCGTTGCTGTTAGCAAAGGCAGCGTAGGTTTGGTCTCGCCAGCTGCAAGTTAGGGTGCTTGTGTTTCGGCAGAAAGAGTCAATGTTACTAAGGGAGGCTTAGCATTGGTCTTGCCAGCAGTTGAAGTTGAATATGTATCTGCGGAGGAATCATGTAAAAGCTACTGGTATTGATACTTCGGAGGAATTTACGCTTTTCCAGTCACGAATGAAGGCGAAACGAAACTTATTGATGAATGTGTGGATCTAAAGCGTTTGTCAGAGTGTGAATGTGAGAATGTATGTAAAATAGGATCGGGGGTTAATCTGGATGAAAGGTGAGTAGAAATGGGAGTGTGTACTGATTTTTGTCCGATCACAGCGGAATGTAGCAAGGCTAGAAGTCCCAAAATTGTACGAGAAGGTAGCAGCAATTTGTGTAATGTAGCGGCGGAGGAATGGAAAGATTCAGTAGTTCAAAAAGAATTTAAAGAGGAGCTGAATTTTGTGAAAGCAAATTGTGTGGAAAGCTCTGAAGAGGTATTAGCAAACAGTAGCAACAGCAGTAAGGAAGGTGTTGTAGTAGAAAGTGTTTGTGAGTCGGTGAAAAGCGTTGCTGTTAGTGAAGGCGGCGTAGGTTTGGTCTCGCCAGCTGCAAGTGAGGGTAAAGTTAATTTCTCGATGGAGGAAAGTAAGGTTTCTGATGTGAATTTATGTAGTGATATAAATGGTGTATCACAGATAAGGTTGCTGAGATGAATATTTATGGCGATGATGGCTTAAGCATGGATGTATTATTTCAGGAAGATAAAGTGTTTAACGGTGAATTGATATGTAATTTTGTTGAAGCTGGAAGTGTAGATATTTTGGAAGGGAAAAACACTAAAGTTGTGCGTATTGTGGGTAGTGGATTGGCGAAATGTAGGGAAGAACTAATAGAAAATTTAGAGAGGCTGAAGTAGATAGTGTGGATGGCTATAGTTTGTGTAATGAAGTTCGTACGAATTGGTATATGAAGGAGGAGTGCGATTCTAGTGAGACTGATTGGCGTTGGTACAGTAGAACGCTAAGGTCGTTGCTGCTGCATATGTGGAAACGAGAGAAGTTTAAAATTGCTAAGGATATATAGAGCTAGTAATTTGTTAGTTTACTGTGACACTGTGCATGTGCAAAAGGGGGAAGTTTAGACACTGAGGGTGCGTGGAGGTCAGTGACCTTGTGGATTTTAGTAAAATATATATAGACTTATGCTTTGTATAAGAGTGTGGCAAAGAATTTTGTAGTCAATTTGAAGGGTAGTAAAACTGTAATTGTATATGCATGCAAATTTTGGTGTCTGGAGGTAGCAAGGATTTTTTAAAGTCAATTAAATAGAACTTATGGGAATTTGAGCTTACTGTGATTCAGTCGTTTGCCTTGTGACTTTCTTCCTAAAGTATCGTTTTCCGCTGGAGGGAATCCGTAGGGAGGATCCTGGATTGGTTTTGGGAAATGGTTCGTTGGTGGGTTTCTACTTTGGTTTTCGTTGTAGACGGATTTGTCACGATAGACGGTGGAACTCGGAATTTAGAGGCAGACACGATTTCTGCGAGGAACTTGGTCAAAAGACTGATGCGAGTTGATCAATACTTCGTGCTAAAATCCCTGTGTGTAGAGCGACGCAAAAATTAGTGCAAGAAGGTGCCTTAGCGCTGAGTGAGTGGCACAAGAAGTGCTTACAAGATCGCACATAAGTGAAAGTGCATTCAAAAAATTATATTTCTTGTCCAAAAAAAAATTTTTATGCATAACTGAAATGCGGGAATTTATATAATATGCCGTTTCGTTCATAATTTGTGTTAGTTTAAGTTATGACGAAATTCATGCTGCTCCCACACCACTACAAAAATTTTGTAAACGCTATTGGCCTCGCGTTTTAATCATTTACTTCTGTTATGTATAATTTGTTTTATATGTACATCTGAACATTCAGGCAAGACAGAATGGTAGTAAGTGGAGGTTCAAAATGTTCAAATGTGTGGGAAATCTTATGAGACCTAACTGCTAAGGTCATCATTCCCTAAGCTTACACATTACTTAACTTAAATTATCCTAAGAACAAACACACACAAACATGCACGAGAGAGGACTCGAACCTCCGCCGGGACCAGCCGCACAGTCCATGACTGCAGCGAATTAGACTGTTCGGCTAATCCCGGGCGGCGTAAGTGGGGGTGTTTGGGGTAACAGGTGAGCTGTGGCGCTCTGAAAATATTCTAAGTTCGAAGTTGGCGTCGCCACACGGACCGCACGGCATGCCGGGGCCCGACAGCAACCACGTGGTGCCAAAAGTTAGCCGAGCAAGAGAGGTAGCACCAGCATGTGGTCCAGCTGACGTGTGGCTAGGAATTCCATGGTGACGCTGTGTCAATGAAGGAGACATTCCGGGAGTGCCAAAGATGGCAGACTTTGTGAAACCTTAATAGCAGACATTTCAGAGTTCATATAGAAATTAATAGTAGCCAGATGAATCATGATAACTCAAAAAGATACATGTACATTACCGTTATTTGCATGACGATTCTGAGGGTGTAATCAGATTTTCAATACCTTTATTAGTTTAAAGTTTAGTATACGACAATAAATTACACAAGTAACACCCAGCAACGAATTTTTAAAATCTGAACGATTCATCCGATTTTGTCGATCGACTTGTCCTGAGACAGCTATTAGTGTAAACTATACTGGCATAAATTACAAATATGTAACTTGAATAGTACATGAGTTATTGGATGTCAAAGTGGCCAATTACTATCAATCGCGTCAGGCCATAAGTACTCAACAGTTACACGAAAAAACGGTAGCAGCATGCTTATAAATATATTTATTCATCTATGATTTTGTTTATATCCGATATGTACTACTCATGAAGAAATTGGCCAATTATTTACTGTGTTTTAGAAAGCACGGAGACATTAGGCTGCTGGCTCACTTCTGTTCTAATACTTTGGTATATGTTTATTTAATTAGTTTGTGTATTTTATAATGTGTGTTAGAGCATGTTTAAGGTCCAGCTATAGGAATATTTATTTAATTTCAAGTTATTTGAATGCAAATCCAGTACATCGAATGTGATTCATTACGTTTCTCAGTGTGCGTTGGCTTGGATATAGGGCAGAATCGCTCTAGCCAATCACAGCGATCGTTTCCAAAAAGGACACGTGGAGAGACTGTATGGAGTGGGGGAGTTCTGAACAATGTGACGCGAGGGAGATTCGCGCAGTACACGGGGATAGTGCTAGACAGTGCGGCGCGACGCACGCACAGTTGCGGGAAAGACTTGGAGAGTGGATCAATTTTCGCGTGGTGGTGGGAGATAGACAACGGAGCCAGCCAAAACTTTAAATATTTCAATTCTGAGTCTGAGGGTACGTTATTGAGGACTGCTCCATCTGATTTCATTTTTTTTTATTTGAAAGCCCGAACAGTTCTCTTACGAAACAGTGGAAAATGACCTAATTTTTTTACAATAGGAATACCTCTCTATGTGCTGTAAACTGGCAATCGAAATAAATGTCTCAGGTATATTGTTACTTTCTCAGTCTCGTCCAGAGCAAACTATATATCTTTGATTGAATGTAGCGACGGAAGTTGTCATTAGAACACAACAGACGATAGGAGATATTTTTCAATATTAAATGATTTATATGTAGATGTATTGGCATCGTTGACAGATAAGACAGTAATTTGTTAGTTGGGAAGGTATGGTCTATGAATCAATAAGTATGTATGCAAGAAGCTTTGATCAGAAGTAGAAATGCTCTTCTGGTTATGTGAGATATGTGACGGATTAATTTATATGAATGATTTTCACCCAGGAAACGTTTGTACAATGATACGTAAGTGAGTGTCAAAATCTTGACTATTGATGAAACTGTAATTTATTATTATATTTGTTGGTTTTCAAATAGACCTACATTTCTGTGGTTAACATATCTGAATTTGCCAACATGTCTGATACTATGATGATGTTCAGTGTCCTCCAGCGTTTCAAAGCGACTGGATTTCAAGATCAAATTATAATTGATGATAAAAGTGTTTGTGTTCTTTAGAAAGTCTTGTGATTAATACATATGCATTTCATCAGAACATTTACGTACACCTTATTTAAGAAATGGATTGTATAGGAAGAACACATTTTCATGTTAAGTTTCTTCAGTTCTTTACTACTTTATGTATATTTATCTGGATCGTAACAGACTGCAGCGTGTTTTAGGAACTAGGAACAAAAATAGTCAATGACCAAATAGAGGTTAATGTAGACAGGCTGGTACACTGCAGACATTCTCTGAAAGGCTTTCAATGATTTTTTTTGGTCATCAGTCTTCTGACTGGTTTGATGTTGCCCATCATGAATTCCTCTCTTGTGCTAACCTCTTCATCTCAGAGTAGCACTTGTAACCTACTACCTCAATTATTTGATGGATGTATTCCAATCTCTGTCTTCCTCTAGAGGTTTTTGCCCTCTACAGCTCCCTCTAGTACCGTAGAAGTCATTCCCTCATGTCGTATCATCCTGTCCCTTTTCCTTATCAGTGTTTTCCACGTGTCCCTTTCCTCTCCGATTCTGCGTAGAACCTCCAGATTCATTACCTTACCAGTCCACCTAATTTTCAACATTCGTCTGTAGTATAACATCTCAAATGCTTCGATTTTCTTCTGTTGCGGTTTTCCCACAGTCCATATTTCACTAACATACAATTCTCAGTAATTTTTTCCTTAAATTAGTCCGGTATTTGATATTAGTAGATTTCCCTTGGCCATTGCTAGTCTGCCTTTGATGTCCTCCTTGCTCCGTCCGTCATTAGTTATTTTACTGTCTAGGTAGTATAAATCCTTAACTTCATTTACTTCATAGCCATCTATACTGATGTTAAGTTTCACGCTGTTCTAATTTATACTATTTCTCATTATCTTCACCTTTCATCGATTTACTCTCAATCCATGCTCTGTACTCATTAGACTGTTAATTCCGATCAGCAGATCATGTTATTCTTTCTCACTTTCATTCAGGATAGTAACGTCATCAGCGAATCGTATCATTGCTATCATTTCACCTTGAATTTTAATTCCACTCCTGAACCTCTTTCCATCATTGAATCCTCGATGTACAGGTTGAACATCATTGTCTTACATCCCTTTTAATACGAGCACTTCGTTCTTTGTCGTAGACTCTTATTACTCCCTCTTGGCTGTTGTACATATTGTATATGACCCGCCTCTCCCTATAGCTTACCCCTACTTTTTTCAGAATTTCATCTTGCAAAGCTATACATAGTCGAACGTTTTCTCCAAGACGACAAATCTTATGAAAGTGTCTTGATTTTTCTTTAATCTTGCTTCAAATATTAACCGAAACGTCAGTATTGCCTCTCTCGTGTCTTTACCTTTCTTAAAGCCAAACTGATCGTCATCTAGCGCATCCTCAGTTTCGTTTTCCATTCTTCTGTGTATTATTCTTGTAAGCAACTTGAATTCAAATGCTGTTAAGCTGACTGTGCGATAATTCTCGCAATCGTCAGTTCTTGCAGTATTCGGAATTGTGTGGATGATGCTTTTCGAAAGTCAGATTTATGTCGCTGTCACCAGACTCATACATTCTATTCCCCAACGTGAATAGTCGTTTTGTTCTAACTTCCCCTAATGATGTTAAAAATTCTCATGGAACGTTATCCATCCCATCTGCCTTAATTGATCTTAAGTCGTCCAAAGCTCTTTTAAAGTTTGATTCTAATACTGGATCCCCTATTTCTTGTAATTCGATTCCTGTTTCTTCTTCTATCACACCAGACATATCTTCCCCCTCACAGAGACTTTCAATGTATTCTTTCCACCTATCCGCTCTCTCCTCTGCATTTAACCGGGGAATTCCCGTTGCACTCTTAATGTTATCATCCTTCCTTTTAATGTCACCGAAGCTTCTGTCCTTCCGAGAATCATTTCTTTTTCAATGTCTTCACATTTTTCCTGCAGCGATTTTGTCTTAGCTTTCCTGTACTTCCTATTTATTTCATTCCTCGGCGACTTGTATTTCTGTATTCCTGAATTTCCCTGAACATTTTTGTACTTCCCCCTGTCATCGATAAATTGAAGTATTTCTTCTGTTACTAATGGTTTCTTCGTAGTTACCTTCTGTGTACCTATGTTTTCGTTCCCAACTTCTGTGATGGCCATTTTAAGCGATGTGTTATCGTTCACAACTTCCGTGATAGCCCTTTTAAGAGATGTCCATTACTCTTCAACTGTACTGCCTACTGAGCTATTCCTTCTTGTTGTATCTATAGCCTTCGAGAATTTCAACTGTATCTCGTCGTTCCTTAGTACTTCCATATCCCACTTCTTTGCTTATTGATTCTTCCTCACTAATGGTTAACTTCAGCGTACTCTTCATCACTACGATACTGTGATCTGCGTCTGTATGTGCTCCTGGGTACGCCTTACAATCATCTGATTTCGGAATCTCTGTCTGGCCATGGTGAAATCTAACTGAAATCTTCCATATGACCCGGTCGCTTCCTAGTATACCCTCTCCTCTTGTTATTCTTGAACAGCGTATTCACTATTACTAGCTAAAATTTGTTACAGAACTCAATTAGTCTTTCTCCTCTCTTATTCCTTGTTCCAAGCCCATATTCTCCTGTAACCTGTTCTTCTACTCCTTGCCCTACAACTGCATTCCAGTCTCCCATGACTATTATATTTTCATATCCCTTTACATACTGTATTACTCTTTCAATATTCTCATACACTTTCTCTATCTGTTCATCTTCAGCTTGCGACGTCGGCATGTATACCTGAACTATCGTTGTCGGTGTTGGTCTGCTGTAGATTCTGATTAGAACAACCCGGTCACTGAACTGTTCACAGTAACACACCCTCTGCCCTACCTTCTTATTCATAACGAATCCTACACCTGTTATACCATTTTCTGCTGATGTTGATATTATCCGATACTCATCTGACCAGAAATCCTTGTCTTCTTCCCATCTCATTTCACTCACCCCTACTATACCTAGATTGAGCCTTTGCATTTCCCTTTTCAGATTTTCTACTTTTCCTACCACCTTCAAGCTTTTGACATTCCACGCCTCGACCCGTAGAACGTTATCCTTCCGTTGATTATTTAATCTTTTTCTCATAGTAACCTCCCCCTGGGCAGTCCCCACCCGGAGATCCGAATGGAGGACTATTTGGAATATTTGCCAATGGAGAGATGATCATAACACTTCTTCAATTACAGGCCACATGTCCTGTGGATACACGTTTCGTGTCTTTAACGCAGTGGTTTCCATTGCCTTCTGCATCCTCATGCCGTTGTCATTGCTGATTCTTCCGCCTTTAGGGCAGTTTCCCTGTAGGACAATAGAGTGCCCCAAACTCCTGTCCGCTCCTCCGCCCACTTGACAAGGCCGTTGGCAGAATGAGGGTGACTTCTAATGCTGATTATTAACCAAAATTTAAGCAGCGGCGGGATCTGAACCCGGGACCGAAGACGTTTTGATTCTGAATCAAAGACGCTACCCCTACATTGAGAAACATAACAAGATTATACACTCTAAGAGAAAAATGAAGAAGAGGAAATTGACACACCACAAACGGATTATCCGAATGCGACGGAAATCGGTGGATGTGATGTACATGACGAGACAAATGATTACAATTTCAGGAATATTCGATGATTTACTCAAGAGTTGGTGGGTTTCCTTATGACGGATAGCATCCCAAATTACGTCCAACTGTAGCGTTTAAACGTCAAAATCCCGAGCTTCTTGATGGCCCTGGCATAATTCTTCAAAGGTTCTCAGTTGGTGAGAGGTCCGGTGACCTTGCTGACCAAGGTAGGATTTGGCAAGCACGAAGAAAAGCAGTAGAAACTCTCCACGCGTGCGGACTGGCATTATCTAGCTGAAATGTAAGCCCAGTATTGCTTGCCATGAAGGGCAACAAAACGGGCCTTACCACATCGTTGACGTACCTCTGTGCTGTAAGGGTGCCACCAAAGCGGTCCTGCTACGAGATGAAGTGACACCTAACACCATCACTCCTCTTTGTCAGGCTGTATGGCAGGCGGCAGTCAGTTTGGTATCCCACCATTGCCCGGGGCTTCTTCGGCCTGGAATCTCATTGACTGGAGTAGAATTTTCTTCAGCGATGAACCCCACTTCGAGTGAGTCCAGGAGCCCCGATGCGCAGCGAAGATGTGTCTACAGCCGCCCTGGACAGCAGTCGCCCACCATACGGCCCGACAAATTCGGAATGATGGTCTGAGGTGACATTTATTTTCATAGTAGGAAACCTTTGGTTATCTCCCGTGGCACCCTTACAGTACGTCGACGATATCCTACGCCTCGTTTTGTTGCCCTTCATTGCAGCCACGCTGGGATTATATTTTAGCTAGATAAAGTCCGCCCCCACTCGGCGCCACTTTCTACTCAGTTTCTACAACTTGTATTCGTGCTTGACAGATACTACCTTGGTCAGCAAGATAGCCGGATCTCTCACCAAATGAACCCGTTTGGAGGATTGTGGGCAGGGCATCATTTTGCAGCCTTCTACGAACTGCGAGCAGCCTGCCCTGCGTTGGGAGTGGCAGACTCCGTCAAACTTGTTGGAACATGCCTTCAGAAGATAAAGAGGCCAAATCACTATAATACGTTGGATGTGGCAGTACCTCAAACCCTACTTCAGTGTTGGTAGCCGTGATTTTCCAACTCGTATAGAGACAACCGTTGTCGTGTTGAAAGAGCACTTTTTGGTGGTGGTGCACTGTCTCCACCCAATGTCACCAATCATCTGGGCATATCTGCAATGTTTATGCCCTTCTTCCACAGAAACCATGTCTTCCAGCGCTGTCCTTCAGGATCATGTGGTCTGGTCAAGTAATTACAGCAGTTGTGAGAATGGACTGTATCATGCAGGGATTACATTTCTAGCGACTATACTGCGATTGTATCAGACTACTACTTAACAGGCACTGTAAGCATGAGGCAAATGACACACCATTAATGATAGCAAAAAATGAAGTCAATATGGGAGGCCTCTCGTAGTTAACCGTAAGTCAATAAAACAACCAGCAAACGTAAATGCTGTAGAATTACAGTAAATGGAACACAGGGTAGCTAAACGAGTCTCAGAAAGAAATGAATTCCGCATACGCAACTGCAAACATCGTTCTTTTCGTGGTTATCCGTTTCAGCATTCGATTTACAAGGAACAAAATTGCTCATATTTAAGGGAAGACCTAAAATTAAAAGAGTATTGTTTGGTACGCTAGATATTCATGTGGTGCGGCGCGCTGTGGTGCGAGTCGTTTTCCCGCACCGCCGCCGGCTCCGCTGTGTACGGCGGGCCGCACCACTTGGCCAGGTTGTATTTCACGCGCCGGGCTGCGCCGCGCCGGCACACCTCATTTAGTACAGAGCTCATTTAATACAGCTCCCCGGAGAGCTAAGCGGTGCCACGCAAAAGTTTATTTTCGTTCGCTGGAATCTGCTCTGAGCTGCAGTACACAGATATATGGGTGGCGTCCGCGACCGAAGGGTAAAAGACAAAGGGGAGCTAATGAAACGACAGGCACCTACATTACTGTCCGTTGAAACGGCAACACCGAAAAGCATAAGGAATAGCGAAAATTTACATATTGTTCAATGCAGTAAGAAGATCACATGACTGAAGTTGTACAGATGGAGTAAGCTGTTACACAAAACTGTCACCTCAGGCCACAGTTCGGTTTGACATCCAATCGAACTGACCTTGGATGACAGACACGATTCAGGTCTATACCAGAGTTCATCAGCTGGTGGCTAGTGGCTGACATTCTCTCGGGAGTTCATTGGACGTTGTGTAATCTAGCGGAAAGAAACCGTCATTGAGGCCTCAAAGATAGAGCACAGCCACTGGTTTTAACATCTAAAAAAAGTAATGACTGCAACCATGGTATCACGACAGATGCCAGGCCTATATTACGAAGACGATTGGAACCTCGAAATGATATCTCTCCTCGGAGGCTCTGCATAGAGATATGTCCATTGGGATGCTGTCGCAAGTACGGTGTCTCATCTCTAGAGTAGACTTGATGCCACTCCTGTGACCAATACTGTCGTTCGGGCGCAACAAAGCGACGCAACTCTCTACGCTGCCGAGTCAAAGAAAGCCGCAACAGTGATCTCTCCGCTCACAGCCCATGGTTCTCCAGACGTTGTCCCACTGTGTAGATACTTGCCTTGTTGCAAACCAACCCATTATCTGACCCAAAAGTTAATGACGTTACTGTATGGCCAAGAACTTTTCAGATTATAGTAGTCTCAAGCCGACGACATTCTGTGTGGCTTTGAAGATGACCCTTTTGAACCCTCAGATTCGAGATTCAAATGACTGTCATGGGATTCTGACCGACGCAAGCAGCAATATCGCGGACCTATGAACCACGGGACTGGACAAGCCGACACGTGTTGGAAAAAGTTTCTTATTCTTACTGAGGAACTGGGTAGTAATACATGCAATTGCAGGCTTCCTTAGAGTATTCCAACGACGAAATCTTCTCGGATGATTATCCGAATGGTGGTGTCGTGTTGTCGTAACGTTTCGATGATTTTTATAGCCATCATCTCCAAGCGAAGTGTCAGGATATTGACGCTGAGGCTCCAGTGGAAATCATTTCTTGCCAGGCATGTTGAGCAGTGTAGCCAACAAAATTCTGTACCTGCTTTTTCTGTGGGGAAGAAAAGAGAAACCTTACCTATATCAACTGGCCTTGCATGATTTAGTGATGATTTCCTGTGTATTATGCGAGAAAATTATTCTTGCAGCAGATCATGCGAACGTGGGCTTGGCCTGTGATGTGGTCGGTACCTCAGTTCACAAACGAGCCGGTTGCAGGATTGTCCCATTTTCTCTAAGACCTCTCCATGATCCCAAATCTGTCCTGCAGGAGCGCGATCCTGTCTTCGTGTATTACACAAATGGATTATTTCCTCGGAAGACGCAGAGCGATCTTAAGAGCTCTGTTCTGGATCCTATATAATACAGCCCGAAGGCGCACTATGGCTGTGCTTCTCACGTCTCGGATATGAGGCGTCCAGGAGAATCTTTCGGCATGTTGATTTCCGTAAGGAGAATGTCCCATTACGTCCTGTACTGTACAACATAATTCGCTGACATATCAGATAGCCAAGACTCTAGCACAGCAGCTAAAATCCACTCGTGGGTCACTGCAGAATTCGACAGAATTTGTTAAGGTACTCCGAGAGTTACAAAGGGACAAGATGGACCTGATATTCAGCATTGATGTCACTTCGCTTTTAACCCGTGTGCCATGGACGATTTTTTGCTCTATTCGAGAGTCACTTCGACGTGGACACAGTCAAACTCCTCCGTCATATTCTAACTATCATCTACACTACTGGCCATTAAAACTCCTACACCACGAAGATGACGTGCTACGGACGCGAATTTTAACCGACAGGCAGAAGATGCTGTGATATGCAAAAGATTAGCTTTTCAGAGCATTCACACAAGGTTCGTTCCGGTGGCGACACCTAGAACGTGCTGACAAGAAGAATGCTTGCAACCGATTTCTCATACACAATCAGCTGTTGACCGGCGTTGCCTGGTGAAAAGTTGTTGCGATGCCTCGTGTAAGGAGAAGAAATGCGTACCATCACGTTTCCGACTTTAATAAAGGTCGGATTCTTGCCTGTCACGATTATGGTTTATCGTATCGCGACATTGCTTCTCGCATTGTTCGAGACCCAATGACTGTTAGCGCAATATGGAATCGGTTGGTTCAGGAGGGTAATACTGAACGCCGTGCTGGATCCCAACGGCCTCGTATCACTAGCAGTCGAGATGACAGGCATCTCATCCCCATCGCTGTAACGGATCGTGCAGCCACGTCTCGATCCCTGAGTCAACAGATGGGGACGTTTTCAAGACAACAACCATCTGCAAGAACAGTTCGACGTCGTTTGCAGCAGCAACAGCTCGGAGACCATGACTGCGGTTACACCTGACGCTGCATCACAGACAGGAGTGCCTGCAATGGTGTGCTCAACGACAATCCTGGGTGCACGAGTGGCAAAACGTCATTTTTTCGGATGAATCCAGGTTCTGTTTACAGCATCATGATGGTCGCATCCGTGTTTGGCGACATCGCGGTGAACGCAAATTGGAAGCGTGTATTCGTCATCGCCATACTGGCGTATCACCCGGCGTGTTGGTATGAGGTGCCATTGGTTACACGTCTCCGTCACCTCTTTTTCGAATTGACGGCACTTTGAAAAGTTCACGTTACATTTCAGATATGTTACGACCCGTGGTTCTACCCTTCATTCGATCCCTGCGAAACCGTACATTTCAGCAGGATAATGCACGGCCGCATGTTGCAGTTCCTGTACGGGCCTTTCTCGATGTAGAAAATGTTCGACTGCTGCCCTGGCCAGCACATTCTCCAGATCTCTCACCAACTGAAAACGTCTGGTCAATGGTGGCCGAGCAACTGGCTCATCACAATACGCTAGTCACTACTCTTGATGAACTGTGGTATGGTGTTGAAGCTGCATGGGCAGCTGTACCTGTACACGCCATCCAACCTCTGTTTGACTCAATGCCCAGGCGTATCAAGGCCGTTATTACGGCCAGAGGTGGTTATTCTGAGTACTGATTTCTCAGGATTTATGCAGACAAATTGAGTGAAAATGTAATCACATGTCAGTTATAGTGTAATATATTTGTCCAATGACTACTCGTTTATTATCTGCATTTCTTCTTGGTGTAGCAATTTTAATGGCCAGAAGTGTACTTTACATGTGGTGGGAATTTCAATAACAAAATGAATGGTGTTGCCACTAGTTCCCCCTTAGCTCCAGGCAGGGCCGGCGCAAGGCACGTGCAAAACGTGCGGCCGCACGGGGTGGCACTTTCCGAGGGGCGGCAAATCTGCCGCCGCCCTCCCCATCCACCCCCCCCCCCCTTTTTTCGGGACAAACTCACTATTCATGCCTAAGAGGGGATTCGAAACCAAACTTCTGAGGGAACTATGGCATGGCGCCTCGACTAACTGCCGGCCGCCGCTGTTGAACAAGGGGAGGGAGGAGGACTAATTTGTTCCTCGCCACTGTGGCAGCACCGTCGTGTTTACGCCGGGGGAATAGAGAGGGGGAAGCAGTCTGGCGTACACGCCAGTATTCTTATGAGCGAAGCGCCACCAGCCTGTTACGCGCCATGCGTTAACTCACTACTAATTTTGCAGAAGACGAAATCTAATTTGGAAATTCGAATGCAATGTTCGATACTGCGGGTACATGTTACGCCTGAAGCAATTTTGCTAAGCCCTTCAATGGCAATTTCCGAGTGTTCAATTCTTCCCACATTGTGGAAAAAATTGGTTGAACAGTTACTACAATCAAACATGTCCAATACTTCCAATGGCTAGAAGTATTACGTTTGGGTAAATACGCTGCGAGTAATTACAAGGGATAAAGACATTGTTAATAAGCCTGGCATAAGTTGGGTTTCGACGTATTTTGGAAAAAATTTTGCATCCGTTTCTGAGTGATAGTCGGACGTTTTGGTTTTCGAGCCATGAAACACCTGTCTCCGCCTGCATGAACTACAGTTAAATTCTGACCGGCACTTTAGTTTGACACTACTGCTCGCACACCATTTCTTTGCCAACATTTATTTACTGTATAATGAGTGTGAATCCATGTTTCATCTCAGTAAACTACTGGTCGCTTTGATTGTGATGAAAACCTGAGAAAGTATGGTGTTTCTGGTAACAATGCCCTCTCGTCAGCACAAAACAAATCTTTAATTTTGACTCCATCTAAAACGAAAATCTATAGACAGAACATTGCTTCTAAGCGTTTCCTTGCTAGCTTTGAAGCTCATTTCTGTTTGACAAAAGTTGTGCAGTTTTCGCAAAGTTCGTATTTCTTTCTATTGTTCGCAGTGCCGTAGAAATTGCTGCCTGATAATACATTTGTCCATATCATCGGTCACATACTTATTGTTTCGTCCAGGAAACAAGACTCGACGGGGTGTACGATGTCCGAAATCGGGAGCATTTCTTGAGATTTCTTCTAGTGCCCGATTCTTCAGCGTTGACACAGGTCTTACTCAAGTTCTTGGAAAATAAAAAAAATCCTATTGTGTAATATGAGAGGGCAAGAATACGACAATGGAGTAAACATAGAATGAACAAATGAGCATTTCATGAACCATGTAGCATTCACTCTTCGAATCTTGTTGTAAACGATGCTAAATGTGTTGTTTCCATGTTTTCGACAGTGAGAAGCTTTTATGACTTCTTCTCGTCCTCCGTTCGACGTTGGGATGTCTTGAAGAAGTATCTGCCTAACCTGTCGCTGAAGCCACTGAGCGATACTAGGTGGGAAAGCCTCATCGATGCGCTTACTCCCCCGAGGTTTCAAATTGGAGGCGTTTATGATGCACTGGTTCAGATATCAGAAAAATTCGATAACATGAGCGCTCACGAAGCAACGTCACTTGCGAATCAAATAAAATATTACACCTTCCTCACTTCTCTGGTAATCTGGTACGACGTCCTGTTTCACATCAGTGAAGTCAGCAAGACCCTCCAGACCATTGATATAAATGTTTCTGAGGCTGTGGAAATGCTTGAAAAAACGAAAGCATATTTTGAGACCTGCAGGACAGAAGAAAAGTTTGTCTATTTATTGACGGATTCCAAAGAATTGGCTACAGAATTAGAGCTAGAAGGTCTAACGTTACCACGGGTAAGTGTTTCCCGGCGTCGAAATAAGAAGCCAATACACTTTACGTATGAATGAAGGGATGGGTGTGTGTGTTTGTCCTTAGGATAAATTCACAAGGCTTATTAAAATTATTAGATCTCTTCAATCAGGTTTGACTCCATTTGTGAGCTGGTGCCGAGTGACTGTTTTGTACAAATCTGTAGTGAATGTCACCAATCAGTCGCAATTTTTGTTTTTATTTTCCAGATTTACATGGATTTCGAGCACAGTGCGGCTATTATCAATGCTTTGAGTTATGTTTACATCTATACCGCCATGACGGTTTAGATGTAAGCACATATTAAAAGCTTTGGGACTGGCCACTTAGTGGCCGAAACCTAGGTAGATCTGAAAAGTAAAAACAAAAATTGCGATCGATTGCTGCGGGGGGGGGGGGGGGGGCGGCAATTTAGCAGCTCGCACGGGGCGGCACTTGAGCTTGCGCCGGCCCTGGCTCCAGGTGTTGCATTTTTTACACGGAGAACTTTGAAGTAGTTGCACTGTACACAGCCAGCAGTAATCCAAACACGTTCTATAGATACGTATATTACACTTTTGTAGTGCGCCACATGGCAAGGGAAACGTGCAGTAGTTCCTACGTCATCCCAGAGGCATACAAGACAGCGTCAGATTCACCATGGAGGTAGAAGAGAGCGGATGCGTACCCTTCTTGAACATTATAATCTAGAGAAACTAGGACTCTCGGTCCACAGGAAGAAGACGCACACAGACTTACGCCTTAATCCTAAGAGTTGCTACCATTCTCGGAGTTGCCACCATCAGCACAACATAACTCGATGCTAAATACCTTAGTACAAAAAGCCAGGTGTATCTGCGATAGGAAGAGCTTGCCGCAGGAGTTGCAGCATCTGCGTGAAACTTTCCGCGAAAGCAGCTACAACGAGATACAATTTCAATGCACATTACGTACAGAAAAAAGGAGAGAGGACAAACCGGAAGACGGCGAAGTAATGTTAATAAACGGGCTGAAGGATATGATCAAGAGATTTGAAGAAAGGGGCGAATTAATTGGCGCAGCAGGGAGAGGTGGCCCACTCCCATTGCAGTTGTTGCTGTAGCTGCAGCTGACCGTGTAGAATATGCCTCAAATTCTGTAGCCAGTGCTCGAACCGTGTCACGGGAATTCTCTCTCCCCTTGTCAACAGTTCAAAAGGTTTCGTGGTGCATGTTACATTGTTACCCCTGTAAGATTCAGAAAGTGCACGAAATGAAGTCCCAACGTAGTCTGTAACGCCGTGACTTTGCCCTTCGGTTTTAGCACACTTGGTAAAGGGAGACATGTGGCCTGGGAATATTCTTTGGACGGATCAGATACATTTTTCTCTACACGGTGCAGTGAATGCACAGAGCTGTCGTATATGGGATTCTAATCCGCTACATGTTGTGCAGGAACATCCACTGCACTCAGCTTGTATGACTGTGTGGTGTGTTTGGTTGCGCAAGCTCCTTCACTCTTAGTCCGTTTTTCTTCGAGGAGACGACACCTCTCGTGCTTCGAAAGAAAATGAAAGATCTAAACTATAGGTAAATAAATGCCGTGTGGCCTGGACCTCCCGTCGGGTAGACCGTTCGCCTGGTGCAAGTCTTTCGAGTTGACGCCACTTCGACGACTTGGTTGTCGATGGGGATGAAATGAGGATGATAAGGACACCACAACATCCAGACCCTGAACGGAGAAAATCTCTGACCCGGGCTGTTAGGTATGACATGCCGTCACGCTGACCACTCAAATGTTCAAATGTGTGTGAAATCTTGTGGGGCATAACTGATAAGGCCATCAGTCCCTAAACTTACACACTACTTAACTGAAATTATCCTAAGGACAAACACACACACCCATGCCCGAGGGAGGACTCGAACCTCCGCCAGGTCCAGCCGCACAGTCCATGACTACAGCGCCTAAGAGCGGTCGGCTAATCCCGCGCGGCGCTGACCACTCAGTTACCGAGGGCAGCCACTACGATAGGTGATGATTATGGATGTAAACAGAACAGACTTGTTTTTACATTAAAATGTCCATGTTGTAAGTTTTACTTTGCGCACCAGGTTCTGTGACAATATAAGGGGTGTCTGCCAGAGGTTTCTTCTCAAGCACCATTTTATGAGGTACAATATAAATCTTTTTTCTAGTGCGTCCTGCAATCAAATTTTAAATAACACCGTTATCTAATAAAAGTACATGGCATATACATCATAATCAAAATGCAGCAAACACCATATTAGGAAGAAGGTGTTCTTTGTTTTGAAGAAAGGTGTTCGATCTTAGGAAGGAAGAAGTAGTTAAACTGTAGAACGACATGCTATTTTTTGACACATTCATGAGACGGCCAGAGACAGTAATAGAGAGAGAAATATGACACGTCCAAAGGCAATGGCAGAGTCACTATCTCGAAAAAAAGTATATAATTATTTTTCATTTATTGCGTTGTCTGTAAGATACCATCCTTTGAAGATCTACGGAGCTTCTAACTAAATACTTCCTCTTGCACTTTCTTACGTTGCGGACGTATTTTGTCAGACATTTTATATGTAGACAGAATAGTGTCACATTTGACAAATATTGTATATGTACTAAAAATAATTAATTTGATATTCTATTGTGTATTAATATAAGTGTGGTCCTTATGGGCAGACGTCTGTTGGTCACACTAAACAACTCATGGTACAAAGAGCGAACAACTGACCTATTTATCTGTCCATCCACCTGTTGCTAACAATGAGAAACTCGTTGTACAAAGATGAAACTGCTGGTCGTTTCAACATGAGATATTCGCTATTTTTGACTTCATTAAAACAACAAATACGAGTAGTTAATACTTTCAGCCAGAAGGCAAATACTTGTTTGTAAATAACGATTAATGTATAATAAGGCGTCGCATGGCGACGGTGGAATTTTCTAGATAATGTAATTCGTCGTCTTTGGGCGGCAATAAAAACAGAAAAATACGGATAGATATACGATCCTTCACTATTTTGTTCGAGGGAGAACAAATGAAGCCTTGAGCGCTAAGAAGACTTTTACTGTTTTTCTGAAGTAAGACGGACTCAGATTTGTGGCAGTCTGATCTAATTTTTACTAAATGTATAAAAACGTGTATGTCTGAGTTGAGTGAAGTGTAAAGAACTGTTATAACTTGCCGTGACGACGCACGAGCGACTCAAAGAAGACAATGGCTATATAAAAGAGCGCTAAATGGACATGATATGGACATAAAAATCTACCGTCATTGTAGTATTAAGCTTAAGGTACGATATATGTTTTAGTTATAATAAATATTTGTTCTGGGAATACTGAATCATTTAGCAGTGCTCATTCCTATTATCTCCTCAGTATTATTTTCATTTTAATTATGCATTTTGCTAATATTACAGACGCCAAGATCAGCAGTCCAATGTGCGTGTTACATTGATAAAAAGAAAACTGTTTTATCGTCTTCTTGCATCAGCTTTAATATTGGATTTCCTTTTGTGTGATGTTACAGTTGTTTTTGCGCCCTTAAGAACTTTCTGGTCCCTTAGGAAATTGTTTTGTCATAACAATAACTTCACAACCGGGTATGATCGTATCTACGATCATGAAGTAATTAGAAAGACGATAACGCAATTTCTTATTCAACAGCACGCTAGTTGTGACTGCCTCAAGCCACGCGAAACCGCAAGTAAAAACTATTCACATCTCATAATGCAATATTTTATGACAATGGTCAATCCATGATTCTTACGCCAATTGTGATTGATAAAACAGTTAGTTAAATCTCAATTTCCAACTTTCCATTGAATAGCAACATCACTTCTATTTTGTAACATCACACTTGGCGCCCGAACAGGGACTTGACCAAAAATTAGTTCAAATTCTTGGAAAATTTTCTATGTGCTTGTGTTAATAAATGTTCTGTCGTTTCATGTACACATCGTCTCTCTGTGAGAATAACGGTCAATAATGCAGTTTAATTACCGAGAGAAAAGAAAAGAAAAGAGACGTGAATTTGCTGAGACAACATAGCGGTATTCAAGCCATCAAAAAGTAAGTCAGAATTTTGCATACGCAGTGTAGTGCTTCAGTAGCAACGTTGCTTTTCCAAGTCGATCCACATCCTTTCTATCTCCTTCCCGCTATAGAAAATCTGCTTTATTTTATCTTTCAAAGTAAAATTCTTCGTAGTCTGATAATAGAAATTATTTCTCCCCATTGTTAGTATACCTGTATTGCATTTTCAACATGGTGGATAGTGTGCGCAATTTGCAGTGAAGAGCATCTTCATTCATTTGTCTGAAACGGTTAGGTTCCATCTTGTCTTCTTGCCAGATAGAATTTCATTTGTTGCTCACGCGAGAGTGGTGCTCTTAGCGGACTCACCACGTCACTGACAAACGACGAAAGCCTTACGTAGCACGTGATTTACTAACGAAAATGGCAGATAGTAAACAGAGACAGGTGACAACAGGAGACGGGAGTGAAGACGTTAATAGTATTCCATACCCTTTACGATCGCGAACGGTAGGTTCCCGTGTGGAAACTGAACTAACCATGTCTGTAACAGGGGAAAGTGACCCTAAAGTCCAAATTCTTCCCGCTGCAGCTACAAATGACCTCGGTGCGTTAATGGAAATGCTGAAACAACAGTTTGACGCAGTAAATGAGACTATAAAAACACAAAATGAGACTGTTAACGCCCGATTAGATGCTGTAAGCGAATCAGTAAAAACACAAAATGAGACTGTTAACGCCCGATTAGATGCTGTAAGCGAATCAGTAAAAACACAAAATGAGACTATAAAAACACAAAATGAGACTGTTAACGCCCGATTAGATGCTGTAAGCGAATCATTAAAAACACAGCTAGGCACAATCAAAACAGATCTGCATAAAGAAATTACGGCTGAATTAAATACCCATTTGGGTGAGGTGCAAACTAAGATCAGTGATCAAATTCAGAAAATGCAGAAACAGGTGAAAAGTGAAATAGCTGAAGTATCTGGAACATTAAACACAAAAATTCAGGCAGCTACCAAAGAAATAAACTCAGTTAGAAATGCAGTATCTGACATTGAAGGTGTAGTGGAGGATCTGTCGAGGCAGATAGACTCAATCAATATTGAAGAACAGGTTAAGAGCACCGTGAAAGCACACGCGGAGGCATTGTCGGAACACTACAGTGAATGGATAAAGGGTAAAGATATTTTTATCGAAAAGAAGGTCAGGGAGGAGCTTAGGGAGACTGTCAAGGATGTAACTTACGAAATCTTAGCTGCTCCTGGTAAGTCGGGAGACACAGTAGTTTCTGAATTGGGACAGATTCGGAGGACACTCACACGGGATCTTCCCGAGTGGAAGCAGCAAGTAGTGGACGAAGTCAGAATGCTGAGAAACTGGGTAGAAAATCCGCACACGCATACGCAAACTATAGGGAACAACTATTTAGACGGTGACGAATGTCAGTCAACTCCTTATTGTTCACCGCCTGATTACATGCAAAACAACAGTCCTGTTGAGTCCCGAGTAGGGAAACTAAATGATCCGCCCACAATTGTGAGTTTAATGCAAGAGGAAAGTGTGATTAAGCATCGCACTTTTCCTGTTTTTCATCCGCAGAAGCGAGAAATACACCCCATCGTGTTCCTAAAGAATTTTTCCGGCATATTTCCCAGGAGCTGGACAGACAGACAGCGTATTCAGTTCGTCACTGGCTTTATTTCTGGTGATGCAGCATTATGGGGAACGGAAATGGTAGACACGTGTAGGAATTATGAAGAGTTTGAGAAAATGTTCTTGGCAAAATTTTGGAGTAATGGGGTACAGCAAAGATTAAGGAAGGAGGTGTATGGTGCGGAAATTTTCAATGAGAAGCATGGAAGTCTCCGGCGATACTTTGAGAAGTATCTAGCAAAAATTAAATTCTGGGATTCTCCGATTTCTTCCAAGGACGTAATTATGATTCTCAAAAGCAAACTCCCTGTGTCTATTAGAGAGAAATCAGTAAATGTGTCCGAAGAAGACACGGATGTATTCCTTTCTGTGCTGGATTCCTTAGATTTAATTAGCGAGGATGTGCGCTCCAAGGTTGGCAGCGGCAAATTCTTCCCTGGCAGCCAGCAGAATGCATCGCACGCGGACAACAATGCGCCCAAGGAGAGAGCGAGCTACTGCGACCGCTGTTGCCAACCTGCCAGCGGTTATCAAAACGCAAACGGCAATAACTTTAAACGGAAGCAGAAAACCAATTACAGTAATCAGCAGAGATACCACCCAATTTACAACCACCAGGTAAAACATCAGTACGGAAACCCACCCTTTAATTCTGCGCCTGAGCAGCATGGAAATTCTCCACAAACTAGTGGTAATTTTTCAAATGGACCAGTGTACAATCAAAGTTATAGGTCGAAATATAGCAAGTGGCATGGGCAAGGCGGAGGCCACCCAGCACAACATAAGAACAACTATTCACAGGATAGAGGACCGCGGAACAATTTTCAAATGGCACCAAATGCGAACTTTCCTTCACAAGGAAATGGTTTTGCCGGCAACCAAAAGATCGGGCGACATCAGCCTTCTCAAGTATTCTATTCACAAGTGAATGCACCCAGTGGATTTTACCCCTTTACACCGGCATTTGTACCACATAACCAGCACCAATATGAAACGGAACAAACACTTAAGGCCATGAATGACAAACAGGTTAAACATCCTGCGGAAAATTAGAGGCAGCACCTTTCAGCCTCCTAGAGGTCGCTGCCGGTTCCAGTGGGGGTACTAACGAATACTCTGATTCTGAGTATGTTAATGCGATACGGTACGACCATGAGACCGACTTACGAGATGACCTTGCACCTGACCTAGAAGCTCAAGACATTAATGACATTTATGATGAACAGGTCCAGGCTTCGATTAAGATTTCTATTGCCAACATTCCTGTCACAGCCATTGTTGATACAGGAGCAAACATCAATGTGATGTCATCATGTCTCTTCAGACAGGTGTCTTCTGTTTCAAAAGTTTTATCATTGCCGATTCAGGGCTGCTCCATATCGGGAGCGATTGGTCCATTGAAACAGAGAGTTAGTTTACAGACGCAGCTTCAACTGCAGATAGAATCTGTTTTGGTTTTTTGCCACTTTCTAATAGTAAAGAACTTGTCAGTTCCATGTCTCTTGGGGATGGAGTTTCTTCGACAAACAAAAGCAGTGATAGATATTGAATCTGGAATGTGTACCTTAATCGTAAATCAACAACAAGTTGTTGTTAACTTGTTAAGGAGTAAAGTGAAGGCAGTGTTGACATTGCATCAGGTTTGGAGACGACAGAGGACCGCCAAACCGTGCTTTGATCAGACAAATGACCTGAGTAAATGGGATGACATAAATGACAATGAGTATGAAGACTTACTTCCAGACACAGACGAGATCGATGCTAAAGCCAAGGAATCGACTGAACTCAGGGGGGAGCAGAAATATGAGTTGTTCCATTTATTAGTAAGTTACAAGAAAATCTTTTCAAAGAAACCAGGAGTAATAAAAGGGTTCGAGTATAAAATGGAAGTGCTTCCCCACTCAACGTTCTGCAAAGCAAGCTATTCAGTACCCTACGCCCGACGAGAAGCTGTAAAGCATGAGATTAGGAAAATGCTGTGTTGGGATGTTATCGAGTTATCGAATTCGCCGTACTCAAGTCCCTTGTTGTCCGTACTTAAACAGGACGGTAGTGTCAGACTAGTACTGGACGCCAGATCAATAAACAAAATAATTGTACCGATAAGGACTCGGCCTGAAGCACTTGAGGAGCACTTGCAAAAATTTCATGGCATTAGATTTTTGAGTACACTCGATTTAAGAAGTAGCTATTGGCAGGTGAAATTGGCCAAGGAATCCAGAAAATATACTGCTTTTATATTTGCCGGCCGCTCATATCAGTTTAAGGTCATGCCTTTTGGTTTAAATGTAAGCTCGGGAATATTTATTTCTGCTCTCGATTTTGTGTTAGGACCTGAACTTCTGGATGAGGTAACTGTTTATGTAGATGACGTGTTGATAGCCACTAAGAACTGGGAAGATCATTTAGCTATTCTACGAAAGGTGTTTCAGAGATTTCAAGAACATGGTGTTACAGCGAATCTGAAAAAGTCAAAATTTGGAAAACGTGAGGTAAAGTTTTTAGGTCATGTGATTACACCTGAAGGGATTAAACCCGACCCGGAAAAGTTGTCTGCGATTAAGAATTTCCCTACGCCGGTAACTAAGAGGCAACTAAGAGGATTTCTCGGTCTTTCGTCTTTCTTTCGACGATTTCTGTCTGGTCAAGTAATGAACAATCCCGCTTTGCACAATCTTCTGAAGAAAAGTACGCATTGGATTTGGACACCAGAGTGTCAGAAAGCTTTTCAGGCAATTAAAGATGGTCTTGTAAACAATAACATTCTCTGTCATCCACAAATGGACAAAGAATTTTGTATCACCTCAGACGCTTCGTTTGTTGGAATTGGATCTTGTTTGTTTCAGATTGAATTAGTAGACGAAACAGAGCAGATCAGAGTGATTAGTTTTGCGAGTAGGGTCTTAACAGAATGTGAAAAGTCCTATTCAGTTACTGAGCTGGAGGCACTTGCAGTTATTTGGTCCTTCAAGAGGTTTAATTATTACATTTTTGGCAGAAAGATAAAAGTGTTTACGGACCATCAAGCACTTTCGTATCTTTTGACCTGTAAATTACAACATCCGCGTCTGACCAGGTGGTGTTTATTTCTGCAAGAATACGATTTTGATATTGTGTATATAAAGGGCAAGGATAACATTATTGCAGACGCACTTTCTCGTTCACCAGAAGGTCTGCCTGAGACAAGTGAGTTGGTAGAACAGATGTCGAATTACAAAGTTCTTCTTATGCAGGATCCCATTCATAGAAAATATTTCTTGGAACTGTGCAAGCAAATCCAGACACTACAGACCACAGATCCTAAGTGGGGAAAAGTAATCAGACTTCTTCAAGAAAATCCAAACCATAAGTTGTCCAAATTCTTCAAGATTCATAATCAGGTATTATTTCATCGTACCTCTGTGTCATCAGACAACTGGCTTGTTTGTATACCTAGCAGTTTTGTCGAACATCTTTTGTGGTATACCCACATTTCTTGGGGCCACTATGGTCCAGAGAAGTGTAAAAAGAAGATTGCTACTTACTGTTATGTGCCCAACCTACATCGTCGGATACACAAGTTGCTAAAATTCTGTGTCATCTGCCAAAAGGCGAAAGCTCTGAATATTCCTACTTTAATTCCATTGAATCCGATCATCGCAGAAAGACCTAATCAGCTCATTAGCATTGACCTGGCTGGCCCTCTACCGATGGGTAGGGGAGGTGTCAAATACCTCGTTGCTGTTCTCGACAACTTCACTAAATACGTTCGAATGTATGTTATGAAGACATCTTGTGCTCCGCCTATTATACGCTGTCTTGAAAATGACTATTTCCCTCGATTCGGAGTCCCCGAATCTATACTTTCAGATAATGCATCCAACTTTACTTGCCGCAAATGGCGTGAGTTTTTGGCCCATCACAATGTCAAGCAGATCTTAATATCACGTTTTAGGCCTCAGTCGAATTTGACTGAGCGGATCTTCAAGGAGTTTAACAGATTTGTTCGGACGTACATTCCAGACAAGCAAACTCGTTGGGTTGATTTTGTGACACCTTTTGAGGAGATAGTTAATAATTTGCCACACACTTCCACAGGTTTTACTCCACACGAGTTGATATCTCGAAAGAAGGAACAGAATGAGTGGGTTGATCCTCTTCCCAAGATACCTAGCCCTGAGGTAGATCTAGATGTCAAAATTCGAGAAGCTTTAAGTTCCATTACCACCAATGCTCAATTAAGGAAGAAAGGCTATGATAAAAAAGTAAACAAAGTTGTAAATTACCATGTAGGTGAAAAGGTATTACTTAAGACTCATTTCAAGCCATCATTAATATGTAAGAAAAATCGCAAGTGGCAACATATGTACCAAGGTCCTTACCTTATTTTAAGGAAACCGCACATAGGGAGTTATTTGTTAACTGACCCGGCTACGGGGAGAGTAAAAGGCTTATTTCACCATCAAGACTTAAAGAAATTTTATAATGGTAGTGGTTAAATACTGTCGTGGAAATGAATTCTTGCTTACTGGAAATTTCCTTGTGTGAACTGTTAATGATAAGTACACTACATGGTAACGGCTATTACATGTAAACTTTAAGTATTAAATGCTATGTATGAAAAAATTGTTTATAGTGATGGACATGAACCGATATTTCTTCAACAAGCTGAAGCAGGAAACTGGGGTTGCACCAAGAATTTCAATTTAATTTTAAGTTAGTATTAAAAAAAAAAAAAAATGCTTGCGAGGCGATTGCCCGGAGCTATATAAATATGTAAAGGTGAGGAATGGAGAAGGATGCGTAAATAAGCACTTCTCCCAAGGTACAAGAATATTTATAGATTTATTTTTAGTAATGTAAGTACTTGAAGTTCTGTAGTAAAAGCCCAAATTACCTGCTTAAAAAAAAAGGTACATGGTCAAACAGTCCAGACAGTGGACAGGAGTAGAAGAAATAGCTTAAAGTTCAGTTAAAGCGTGCTGTTAAATGGAAAAAACAAGTGGTAACCCGCATGTGTTCACGCAAGGAGACAAAAAGCTGTAGTAAACTAAGTAAGGTGAAATACAGTACAAATGGAGGCAAACCATGAAGCATCAATAATGTAGCGTAAGTACTCCACGAGGCCATTAATTGCTATGAAAGTAAACTATTTCCCTGTGATCTGAGCCCAATGTAAAGAGTATATGAGGAATGTTAGCTGACGAATTGATTTCAGTAGAATCAAGTTACTAAATAACCACACAGCAAGCCCCCTGTATCATAAATAAGTCCAAGTAAAGATCTTCAGAAGATTTGTAGTGTAATCTAGCGACCATTCAATACCCTAATTGAAGGCTAATCTAAAGAACAAGCAATGCAGTGATATTTAAACTTAATATTGACTATAACCTGAGTAAGACGTAGAAGTAGCAAAGCATGCTGTAAGGAAGGAGGTTGAAGTTTATATATGTGCCTATGTTTATTAAGATAATTTTATTTACATGCAGATTTTATTGCAAAAATGTCTCCTAAGACACTCCTCCTATGAAATCCATTTTCCTTGTGCCCGTTCCTTTTGATCCTGGTTCATTAACCCAGACCAAGGGTCGACTTGTAAAAGGCACGTGTGCTTCGGGGCAAAGCAGTGCTTATGAGAAATGAGACACGTAGCGTGATGAACTTCGCTAGCTTTGGTAATGTTTGTTATGGACCGGTTGCGTAAACCCAGTGAACTGTCGGTAATTCCATTCATGCAAAAAAAAAAATAGTAGACACGCGTTACCCTATTTTTTTTAACAGAGAACGATTGCTGAGTACATGAAGCGAAGAGGGAGACCTATTGTTATCCAGTCTGCCCTCAAATATAAAAACAAATTTGGCAAGCAAAAAAAAAAAAAGATTCAGCGTTAAATGCGTACTCGTTATGTAGTAGATATGCTGCGTGGCAGTAGAAAATGATCTTGGGTGCACTAAAGAATAAATGCAACGAGTGTTGCGAAACCTGTAGTTTTCATAATGAGGAGATGAGCCCTTAAAAGAAAGTTTGAAAGAATATTTTTAGGTTCACTAGTGAAAGCAAATCTTGAGATATAAAGAGTCCATTCATAAAGCAGTTGTTCACTGGACTTAACAAAAGGAGTGACCATTAATTGTAAATATTAGCTTGTAAGTGATCTTTTGTAAATAGTAGAATATAAGTCTTTCTGTACCAATGGAGGAAACCTGCAAAATTAATTATTTTGTAAATGAACTCCATCGGCGAAGGAACTAAGCACGAATGCTGTGTGAAGATGCACACTAAAGTGCGACGTGCATAATAAAAATAACTGTTCACTGTATATTAGTGGTAGTGTTGTACTGCAAGTGTAAAAAAAGAAGTCAAGGCTACGACAACAGGTGCAACGCAAAGTTCAGTGTTGTTCTAAGTGCAGCGACAGCTAAAACATTCGTCGTCACTTACCTGTGAGCCTCATGGGAGGCAGTTGACAGAGAAGTATGGAGGCAGCTTCAGTGTCTGGCTCCTCCGATGGAAAACGCGTGCGAGGTGTTTGTATCGATGCACTCGTGTGATACGAAGTTTACACACAAAAAAAAGGAGCACTCGACGACCAACAGCTCTGTTACAGCCTGAGCGCGAACGGATACTAAGTATTGGAGCTCACGCAACACTGTGCAGCTGCTGTGAGTGGCTGACGTGTGGGTGACGAAACAATCCAAACTTTAAACTGCTAACCGCCATGACTTCCATCGTACATACTGGAGGAAAGACATTTGTACACTTGTGTGACTACATTTTCATATGTAAATTATGCAATTTTCTTGAGTTAAAGTTAAGATGAGTGAGAAGTAGATTGTTAGATTACTCAGACCTTAAAGCCATTAATACCGGCACTCCTGAACACTGCTAAAATGAATTATAATCCTGTCTCTTGATGGACAAAGAAAATGAATGTGCACTATAGGAAGACCCTAAACTCCAGACCAGTCCCGATCCTTAATAAATGTATCCAGTAGCTTGTAAGTCATACTAATAATTTTCCACTTCTTCTGTTTCATATTGTAAATAAAAACCCGGGAAGCCACTTGAATTCCTGGCACCACAGTGGAAAGGACAGATGTACTGCATGATGAACGCCGTAGACAGCTAACACAGAAAGTGAAAGCATCACGAAGTGTAGTGCTACGTTATTAAACTGTAATTGAACCACAAGGAGTCAACAGATGCTCGAACATTGTCCACTCTAGTTTAGTGAAAATAAGCACTCACTGTACTCATGTATTAGTTGTTAAGCTCAAGAGAAAGTAATTCCTGAATTCTATCCCCTGAAGTGCGAAATGAACGTTCACTTATTGTTATAAGCAAATATGGACCAAACTTAAATATGCACATAAATGTTAGTCTTGGTATTATGGAATGAAGTGACTGATGAACAAAGAATGAAAAACTTTATTTTGAAAAATGATAAATATCTGATATATGTTTATAAATGTAATTTCAATTTAAGTACATAGTACGCCAGTAACATTATGTAAATGTCACACAAAAAATCACGAATATCTCATGAGGACATGAGGATCGAGGTAATCCTTCGGCATTCCCTCTCTCCTCATGGGAGGCAATGAGATATTCGCTATTTTTGACTTCATTAAAACAACAAATACGAGTAGTTAATACTTTCAGCCAGAAGGCAAATACTTGTTTGTAAATAATGATTAATGTATAATAAGGCGTCGCATGGCGACGGTGGAATTTTCTAGATAATGTAATTCGTCGTCTTTGGGCGGCAATAAAAACAGAAAAATACGGATAGATATACGATCCTTCACTATTTTGTTCGAGGGAGAACAAATGAAGCCTTGAGCGCTAAGAAGACTTTTACTGTTTTTCTGAAGTAAGACGGACGCAGGTTTGTGGCAGTCTGATCTAATTTTTACTAAATGTATAAAAACGTGTATGTCTGAGTTGAGTGAAGTGTAAAGAACTGTTATAACTTACCGTGACGACGCACGAGCGACTCAAAGAAGACAATGGCTATATAAAAGAGCGCTAAATGGACATGATATGGACATAAAAATCTACCGTCATTGTAGTATTAAGCTTAAGGTACGATATATGTTTTAGTTATAATAAATATTTGTTCTGGGAATACTGAATCATTTAGCAGTGCTCATTCCTATTATCTCCTCAGTATTATTTTCATTTTAATTATGCATTTTGCTAATATTACAGACGCCAAGATCAGCAGTCCAATGTGCGTGTTACATTGATAAAAAGAAAACTGTTTTATCGTCTTCTTGCATCAGCTTTAATATTGGATTTCCTTTTGTGTGATGTTACAGTTGTTTTTGCGCCCTTAAGAACTTTCTGGTCCCTTAGGAAATTGTTTTGTCATAACAATAACTTCACAACCGGGTATGATCGTATCTACGATCATGAAGTAATTAGAAAGACGATAACGCAATTTCTTATTCAACAGCACGCTAGTTGTGACTGCCTCAAGCCACGCGAAACCGCAAGTAAAAACTATTCACATCTCATAATGCAATATTTTATGACAATGGTCAATCCATGATTCTTACGCCAATTGTGATTGATAAAACAGTTAGTTAAATCTCAATTTCCAACTTTCCATTGAATAGCAACATCACTTCTATTTTGTAACATCACAAACAGTACAGTCGTCTGTTTGTATAACTGAGCAGTTGTATATGAAACAGCAGTTGGCTTTATTTTGCGGTTTTTAGTGTTTGCGGAATAGTATTAAAAGTAAAACTCATGCTTGACAACTACCTATTACTAACTTCTAACTACATTTCATAATCAAACGTTGTTTACCATTTATTTATAGAGATTATGTTATATACCCTTTCCAGTACCCCGTAGTGAACCGTAAATAGATTCATACGAAAATTACCAATGAGCGTTGTGGGCCAGTCCGTAAATGATACGCCGGCCGGTGTGGCCGAGCGGTTCTAGGCGCTTCAGTCTGGAACCGCGCGACTGCTACGGTCGCAAGTTCGAATCCTGCCTCGGGCATGGATGTGTGTGATGTCCTTAGGTTAGTTAGGTTTAAGTAGTTCTAAGTTCTAGCGAACTGATGAACTCAGATGTTAAGTCCCATAGTGCTCAGAGCCATAAATGATTTTTTGAAAGTAAGTAATGCAAACATAGTACGTTATCTTTTATTCAGATATTTTGAGACATATTTTTGACAAACATTTTGGATAATTTTGAGCACAGCCCAGATGGATCTACACTGCAACCGTAATACTAGCCTATGGTTGGAGCAGAGGAGAGAGATGTATGTGACGTATTTTTATAAATATTTAATAATGTTTGGGTACTTTTCAGGAGAGGTCTGGTGGACGTACTTTCAAATGCTAAAGTCTTCTTCCGCCTTGGCTGGCTGGTCCCTGCTGATGGTGCTTCGTGGTGTCATATAACTGTGATGTACAGACCTATTATGAGAGGAAGTTGGATTTTCATAATAAAAAAGGGACTGAAAAGAGCAGTTGATTCTTATTGGCTGAGAGCAAATTGTCCGAGACCAATATGGTGCCATGGGGATTGGCCAAGAACTTGACACAGATGCGTAACTGGCTAGGAGGGAAGTGTGTCAGGATGCGGGGAGGGGAAAGGGGAGGGTGGGTGAAAGAGGACAGGAAAAGTTCAACGTAACAAGAAAAACTGAAAAATTGCCTCATCTGTGATTTGCAGTTCCTAGAAGACTAGAAAAAATTGCTGAGCGATTTCCTGCCCAGATTACCCACTGCCTTCGTACTTATCGCCCTTGGCATTAGGTGTGAACTGAAAGAAACGTCAATAAAACCCGAATCTGTTACATGACTTAGTCTATTTTCTCCTTGTTGTATTAGTTTTATTCTATTTCCAACTTTATTTCATTTTCAGAGTCGCAGAGTAAGCGTTGTAGAAGCTGTGTTTGGTTGGTACCTTGGTTTTCAATCTCCATGTATTCTTTCACAATATTTGCCAGTGAAGGGAATTTGAAGACTGTAAGATTCAGGGTGATGGTGGTTCTGCGGCCAATATGAGTTTTTTGCGTCCATTTCCTCCTACCTTCCCTGTTAGCTATGTTGTAGGAAAACTTTGTTCATTACAGCCTGGTATTCCAGTAGGCTGGGAGCAGGTAGAGGGATTTCCAGTTCGGAATACGATGAGATTTCCAGTTCCAGCATTAGACTGGTAACAAATGGAAACCTCGTGAAAACCTTGCTGTGAACCAGGAAGTTGCCCCAACTCTAGTTTATTTCTCGTGCTATGTGAATTAGTGCCCCAGTTAAAAATTAAAGTTTTATCTATGTATATCTATGGATGTGTCTATGTAGCGTAGAGTGTACATATGTGAGCAAACAAGAAGCTATGTGGCTTTCTCGTTACATATCTAATACGTAAATCCACTGCGTGAGACAGTGTAGAGACTGTTTTACTAACCACACTATTTGCAAATAGAGAATGAGTTGTGGATAGTACTCGTATATTGGTGGATAATTGTGCTAACCTAAGAGAATGCAGAGGGTGATGGAAACCATTTCATGACCAATAACTGAAAAAGTATAACAAAGATCACTCCATTGGTAAAACATCCTCCATTCGGATGTCAGTGATGGGAGCGGCCTGGCAAGACGGAGATAACCATGAGAGAAAGGCTAGGTGAGCAGTGAAAGTGTACGGTTCGGAGCGCAGATTGCCAGAATTTTGATTAAAAAAAATGTTCAAATGTGTGTGAAATCTTATGGGCCTCAACTGCTAAGGTTATCAGTCCCTAAGCTCACACTCTAATTAACCTAAATTATCCTAAGGACAAACACACACACACTCATGCCCGAGGGAGGACTCGAACCTCCGCCGGGACCAGCCGCACAGTCCATGACTGTAGCGCCCTAGACCACTTTTTTTTTTAAATTTAGTTTTGTTCGTTTTCGTTCGTTCTATCTGCTCTGGGCGGACGTCGAAAGACACCCGTTTCACTTCGTTGTTGACCCATTAACTCAGGTTTTTATTACAGAGGGCAGCTAGCCCTCTGACCGAACACGCTGAGCTACCGTGCCGTCGACCGCTTGGCTAATCCGGCGCTGCAAAATTTTGATACAGAAGCTAAAATATGAAGAGGAAAGTACAAAGGCTCCACCTAGATATAATGGACGCCAATGAAGTAAACTGAAAGAAGGTGAGATTTTCTGGTAAGATGATTACAAGGTAATGTGAAGAGGAGTAGAAAAGTATAAAAACGTTGTAGGATTCCTTATGAATACAAGGTATCTGCGAGTTACTCTGAATAATTCAGTGATAGAAATATTCTCTTCAGAATCGACAGCAATAAACATATTTTAGATACATATGCCAACCTTGCAAGCAGAAGATCAAAAAATAAAGTATATGAGGGTACTGAATATGTAACTCAGTATGTAATGGGAGACCGTAATGTGAGAGTGGTGGGGGACTGGAACGTTACGGTAGGGAAATGATCTGGAGACGGCATTAAAGAATTTCGACTCGGTAAGAAAAATGAGAGAAGAGAAAGTGTAGTAGAATTTGTTAGTAAATTTCGGCTGATAGTAGCGAATACTGTATTCAATAGTCACAAGAGAAGGAGTATACTTGGAAAAGTTCTGGAGACGCAGGAAGATACCTACTGGTTTACATCACGATTAACAGTAGCCTGAAGTTTAAGAGAATCGCCAGGAAGAACGAACGTCGAAAAAAGTGGGATACATAAGTTCTGAGGTGTGCCGACGTTGAAGTTCTCTAAGATTGCAGATAATGTGAAAATGAATACTATAGTAGGCAGTTCAGTTGAAGAGGAATGAACATCTTTAAAACTGGCAATCATAGGAGGAGGACATAAAAGTAGGACATAAAAAGCAGACCAGCACAAGCAAGGTTATCATTTCGCACGAAGAGAAGTTGACTAGTGGCAAACATTGGCCATAATTTCATGAAGGAACATTTTACTTATAATCCGTCTTGATTGCAAAATTTTTTATTCATATCACCGGTTTCAGTTCATTCAGAACCATCTTCAGATCTGATATTTCAGTTACAGGTGTAACCCGTCCAAATCCAGCAACTTTCACATGCTGCGTCACGTGAATAAATAATTATATGAATAAAAAATTTTGCAATCAAGACGGATTATAAGTAACATTATACAATCACTAAATGCTGATATCACATCAGACATTATGTCTGTTTTTGCAAAATCATGAAAGAACGTCTGAAAATACGTTTGGAGCCCATCAGTGAGTGAAAATGAATCTTGGATTGTGGGGGAATTGGAGAAGGAGAGAATCGAAGTTGTCACAGAATTGGTACTGCAGGAGGACGTTGGAAAGTTGCTGGATTGATAAGAAATGAGGAGCTTTTCCGTAGAATCAAGGACGAAAGAAACGTGTGGAAAACAGGGACAAGATAAAAGGAACAGAATGATAAGATATGAGTGAAGATTTCAGGGAATAGCTTGGAAGGTACTAAAGGGCAAGGAGACGTAGATTGGAATATATGCAAAAGTAACTGAGGACTTTGGGTATATGCACTATTTTGTTATGAAGAGGCAGTCACAGAAGTGGATGTCGTGGGAGAATGCATCAGACCTTTCGGAGGGCTGATGATCCAAAATAAAAAGTAAATAATCAGTTTTTATCTTAGGAAATATCCAGTTTCCTTACTTACATCAGTGTAAACGCAGTGTGGTTTCAAGTTCACTTTTTTCAAAATTTTCGTTTTACCACTTTCATTTACGACGTTTGGACTCAGGTTACCTCACAGTAGTATTTCCTTTTCGGTTTCCGCTTTCTACGGCCAATGGGGCCGTTTCTGAACAGCATCGTGAACATGTGCTCTTTCCTGTACCTTCTGTATAGTTTCCTTACCTACACTTTGTTCTGATAGCGTCTCCAGTTCGTATAGCTCGGTGTTTAACGAAGGTAGTAAAGTTGGTGATGAACGGCGTGCTGAGGCAGCCGGCCAGCTGCTGCGAAGCGGCCCGCCGCCAGCCACTGCGGACCGCAACGCACCGGAGTCTAGTCGCTCCGGAATCCGCACCAGACGCGCGCCTAACGAAAATTTAATTTTGTTCCGCGCCTCGGCTCGCTGGCCTCGCCTGTGTGTGCAAATGTAATTAAAGTGCCCGCCCCCCCGGAGGCCATCTGTTCCGCCCGGGTGGTGCCCGAGTCGGTGAAAACTATGCGGCCGCTACGCTAGGCGCGAACTGCTGTTGCTGCCGCTGCTGCTACTGCTACTGCAACCTGGAGAGGCTAGGTGCAGGGCAGCCACAGCTCCGTCCCGTCCAGCGCGAGCGAACGTCGCCCAGGAGGAGTGATGGCGAGTGCCGCAGCGTCTGGCAGGCTAGAACCGTCTGGACGCCCACGTGAGTGGTCTCAGTACCGAATAATCCAGAGCCTTTGATACGGGTGTCACTTGCAGCTTCCCTACAGGGACACCTTTGCCTTTCGCGGGTGAAGTTTGGAAGATAGGAGACGAGGTACTGGCGGAATTAAAGCTGTGAGGACGGGGCGTGAGTCGTGCTTGGGTAGCTCAGTTGGCAGAGCACCTGCCCGCGAAAGGTAAAGGTCCCGAGTTCGAGTCTCGGTCCGGCACACCGTTTTAATCTGCGAGGTAGTTTAATATCAGCGCACACTCCGCTGCAGAGTGAAAATCTCATTCTGGAAACATCCCCTAGGCTGTGGCTAAGCCATGTCTCCGCATTATCCTTTCTTTCAGGAGTGCTAGTTCTGCAAGGTTCGCAGGAGAGCTTCTGTTAAGTTTAGAAAGTAGGAGACGAGGTACTGGCAGAAGTAAAGCTGTGAGGACGGGGCGTGAGTCGTGCTTGGGTAGCTCAATTGGCAGAGCACTTGCCCGCGAAAGGTAAAGGTCCCGAGTTCGAGTCTCAGTCCGGCGCACAGTTTTAATCTGCCAGGAAGTTTCATATCAGCGCACACTCCGCTGTAGAGTGAAAATATCATTCAAGTATACACTAATGATCCAAAACATAATGATCGTTGCTCACCGCTAGACTGAACGCCTCCAGGTGGCGTTCCGGGCACCCGACACGCCAAGGTGGTGTACAAAGTGATTCACCCACAACTTGCACCTCATTTATTGGGGAATGGAAAATATTGTTAATGAGCGGTTTTCACAGAATGGATTGGTATCCAGGGGCTTGTACTGCTAGCTAATAGGTTCAAATGAATCTGAGAACTATGGGACTTAACATCTGTGGTCATCAGTCCCCTAGAACTTAGAACTATTTACTAACCTAAGGACATCACACACATCCATGCCCTAGGCAGGATTCGAACCTGCGACCGTAGCGGTCGCGCGATGCCAGACTGAAGCGCCTAGAACCACTTGGCCTCACCGGCCGGCTGCTAGCTAATTAACAGACTGTTATAACATTTAATGATTTTTGTGCAAACATACACTTATTAAAAGTAAAAATACCTGTTGACGTTAACAAACTAAAAGTAGGGAAAATTAGGCTGTTAGTCGGGTTTTTTGCAAGATTCTAGTGCGAGTTGTTTACGAGATGTCGTATTTTGAAAACTTTCCACACCGACATTTGCTTGTGAATTCAACCTGCGTAGTTGCTAGCTGCGATGTTGTTCTGTTCGCATACAGCGTGCTTGTGTTCCTTGAGTGCACTGTGACTTGTTAGTCAGTGTATGATAGCCGAAGCAGTAGGTCGATGGACTATGGGATTTACCAAAGCAAAAAGAAGGCGACTTGCTCAGTGTGCATGGAGAGTGTAGGGAGAATGCAGTTCGTCTTTATACAGTGTATACGATAAGATATCACAATAGACGTCAACTATTTCGGCAATCATTTATCAACCTCTTCAACTAGTTGCGTGAAAATGGTAGTGCAGCACCTAGACCAACTAACAGAAGGAAACAAGCGACAGCAGAAAAGGGTGAAATTGATGTTCTTACTGCTATTGCAGTTTATCCGCACGTTAGCTCCAGTGCAGTTGCACGAGGCAAGGGCATGAGTCAGGCAAATGACCTTCACATTCTCCATCGACATAGGTTCCATCGCTACCACATCTCTCTCCATCAACAGCTGCATGGAAACGATTATTAGAATAGAGTTAACTTTTGTAAGTTGGCACTAAGACAGGGTACTAATTAACAGACTGATGTATCATATTATATATTTTGTTTAGTGATGAAGTCACGCTTACCAATAATGGCCAGGTGATTGTTCTGTTGAGAATCCCAGTTGGCTTCGTCAGGTGGAATGCCAGTGTGATATGTGATAGTGAACCATCAGCTCATAGGTCCATGTTTCATAGACGGAACAACGCACCGCAGAGGTATCGTAGCCTCCTAACAGATTAGCTTCCATGGATACTAGAAGATGTTCCTCCGCACAACAGGAGGAACCTGTGGTACCAGCATGGAGGCTGTTCAGCCGATGGTGCACGAAGTATTACGGGATGTCTTCGGGAATGGTTGTAAATGGCTGGACTGTAGGCAGAGGATCTATAACCTGGCCGGCCCATTCCTCGAATCTGACGCCCGTATATTTTTCTCTGTGAGGAAAGGTAAAAGACGTTGTCTACGAGAGTTGCGAACTAAACCATATAATTCTATATTCCGACATAATTTTCATAAGGAATGTGAGCAAAATATAACTTAAATGTTTATTTGACGCTACAGAACGTGCAGCCCAAGCAATAATAGCAATACAGGACATCAAAAACATCCGCCTACCCAGTCTAGAAACAGCCATGAAATTATTCAACGCAAAAATCTTGCCAACCCTGGCCTATGGGATGGAGGTTATATGGGACCACCTGACAGAAAAAAATCTGGAAACACTAGAAAAGGTAAAATCGACTTATCTAAAAAGAGCACTATGTCTCTCAAAGGCAACAACATCTAGACTAGTGTACCTGCTAGGGAGAGAGACATTCCTAATTGAAGACATCAAACTTCCATATACGATGTCACACACCAGGGCTTTGAAAAATCAACTGAAGATCATGGAGGACAAACGAGAAAAAGTATGGCCGGAGTTCTATGGCACCGAAGCAATGAAGAACCGCTCATGGACAGAACCGAACTTAGAGCTGCGATAAGTCGTAACTAGACTTTCTATTCACGGCTTTCATCATCTAATTTGCAAAAACAAAACTTATCACAAGCCAACCACAACATGCGTATGTGAACCGTGTAACGAAGCCTGTGAACGATATCACATATCACGTAGAACAGTGCAGTAAAAGAGTGAAATCGATAAGTGAATATGCAAAAATGTAAAATGTAAATGTAAATGTAAAAATGTTAGGGAAAGTAACTGTATGTGGCCATTTGGCTGCAAATTTACTAAATAAATTATTTGACACTACAATAGTGAAGTCACAGTACATAATTTTTTTCTTTAAAACAAGGGTAACATTACTGGTTTAAACAAACTACGTCGTTATTTTCAAATGTAAAACATCAGTTGGGGAATATATAATGAGAATTAAGACCATACATCTTACAAGTTTGTCGAAACCAGTAGAACACATTTTATGTACTGTGACTATGTCTTCACTATTATAGTGACAGCCGGCCGTAGTGGCCGTGCGGTTCTAGGCGCTACAGTCCGGAGCCGAGCGACCGCTACGGTCGCAGGTTCGAATCCTGCCTCGGGCATTGATGTGTGTGATGTCCTTAGGTTAGTTAGGTTTAATTAGTTCTAAGTTCTAGGCGACTGATGACCTCAGAAATTAGCTCGCATAGTGCTCATAGCCATTTGAACCAAGCCATTTTATAGTGACAAATCAACCTTTAAACCAGATGACATGCAACGACGTTACTACTGCAGCCTGCTTGCAAGTTGTATAACTTTAAAAACTCAATTAGTGAAACAAAAATTGTAGTTTTAAGGTGACAGATTTTGAAACAAGTATCGAATTTTAAATATCTTCGCTGTGACATATGCTTTTATAGTGACATGAAGACTGAGAAGAAGTTAGCAAATTTCAATAAATATGAGGTACTATTCAACGAAGTTTTGAAAATGAAGCTTCATGACAGCGAAGCCTGGGTGCCTGCTCAAAGCACCTGAGTAAAATAAACCCGGCAGAAATGTTCTTGTTAAGAGATGTACTTTGAAGAAATAAGTATGAAACGGAGATACTGAGAAAGAATTAAATACAGAATCACCACAGATTAAAGTGATAGAGAATAGGGAGAAATGGACCGACCAGTTCAAAAGAATAGAAAATACCAGACGTTCCAAGACAGCGTTTGTTTACATTCTCAGGGGAACAGGAGATCGAGGACTACCCGAGACACACTGGAGACAACAGCGAGGCAGAAGCAGGCAAGAATGCTTAACAGTTAACTCGCGTTAACAGTTAACTCGCGAGGTGATTTTTGTGCAAAGTATACGACGAGGTGATATTTGTGCAATATATACGACGAGGTGAGGCCTTCGAGGCCCCTATGTTTAAACTAAGATTTAACGCACATATCAATGAAACTTTTCATTTATGTTATATAACATTTATTTTTACAATTATTTAAGAGTTATTTGAATGTTCCATGTTTTTTTATTGAATTAAACATAACATACAGACTTTTGTGTCGATTTTTTAAATAGTGTACAAAAACGGACTATCAGAGAACTGAATTGTACACTCTGAAAAATTATGTTCTCTCTGTAACAAGTAAAGTTCCATATATTACAGGCGTCACGTTTGCACATAAGAATTCCATTCTGTAGGTACAAAAACAGAGCCTGCAAAACTGACAATCATTACCGGGACCTAAATTTTTGCCATCGCCACTCAGAACACATTTCATTTTAACTAACAATTCAACAGTTATGTCTGGCAAGCAGACAGATCCCAGTCACAACTCTCCTGAAATACTTACTCTGCATAAGTGTGAGCACCGGATAACGCAAAAGCATTGTATTTGCCGCCTATTTCTTAATCTATATCACTGACGCCTTCCTCCATGAACCGTCCAGCAGTTCCATCAAACACGGGAAAGATAAAACTAACACGTTCCTGCGAACACATTTTGTACTGCACGGTACCGTACTGAAGCAAACAGGCAATTAGTTGACGAAGCGCGTTATAGGAGACCTAAAATTTGTCAATAACTTGTGTCATCTAGAATGAGTTTTTCACTCTGCAGCGGAGTTTGCGCTTATATGAAACTTCCTGTCCGATTAAAACTGTGTGCCGGACCGAGACTCGAATTCGGGACCTTTGCTTTTCGTGGGCAAGTGCTCTATCAACTGAACTATCCAAGCACGACTCACGCCCCGTCCTCACAGCTTTATTTCTGCCAGTACCTCGTCTCCTACCTTCCAAACTTTACAGAAGCTCTCCAGAAAACCTTGCAGAACTAGTACTCCTGAAAGAAAGGATATTGCGGAGATACGGCTTAGCCACAGCCTGGGGGATATTTCCAGAATGAGATTTTAACTCTGCAGTGCAGTGTGCGCTGACACGAAAATTCCTGTCCGATTAAAACTGTGCGCCGGACCGTGACTCGAACTCGGGACCTTTACTTTTCACGGCAAGTGCTCTACCACCTGAGCTACCCACGCACGTTTCACGACTCGTACTCACCTAAATCGACATTTACATACATACTCCGCAATCCTCCATACGGTGCGTGGCGGAGGGTACCTCGTACCACAACTAGCATCTTCTCTCCCTCTTCCACTCCCAAACAGAACGAGGGAAAAGTGACGGCCTATATGCCTCTGTGCGAGCCGTAATCTCTCTTATCTTATTATTGTGGTCTTTCCGCGAAATGTAAGTTGGCGGCAGTAAAATTGTACTGCTGTCAGCTGGTTCTCTTAATCTCCTCAGTAGCGATTCACGAAAAAACGCCTCCTTTCCTCTAGAGACTCCCACCCGAGCTCCTGAAGCATTTCCGTAACACTCGCGTGATGATCAAACTTACCAGTAACAAATCTGGCAGCCCGCCTCTGAATTGCTTCTATGTCCTCCCACAATCCGACCTGATACGGATCCCAAACGCTCGAGCAGTACTCAAGAATAGGTCGTATTAGTGTTTTATAAGCGGCCTCCTTTACAGATGAACCACATGTTCCCAAAATTCTACCAATGAACCGAAGGCGACTATCTGCCTTCCCCACAACTGCCATTACATGCTTGTTCCACTTCATATCGCTCTGCAATGTTACGTCTAAATATTTAATCGACGTAAGTGTGTCAAGCGCTACACTGCTAATGGAGTATTCAAACATTACAGGATTCTTTTTCCTATTCATCTGCATTAATTTATATTTGTCTGTATTTAGAGTTAGCTGCCATTCTTTACACCAGTCACAAATCCTGTCCAAGTCCTCTTGTAGCCTCCTACAGTCACTCAACGACCACACCTTCCCGTACACCCCAGCGTCATCAGCAAACAGCCGCACATTGCTATCCACCCTATCCAAAAGATCATTTATGTAGCTTCAGTTCTGCCAGTACATCGTCTCCTACCTTCCAAACCTCACAGAAGCTCTTCTGCGAACATTGAAGTGTTGTTAACTGACCTTGGAAAGCGAGTTCGAAAATATTCGCGCGGTGTGAGAGACTACACATCGTGAGTTAAGGTTAATCCATAAAACGCTGACGAAAAGGATGAAGAACAACAAGAAATAATGATTAATGTTACACAGTGCCTTTGCATTGTTTGTGGAACGTTATGATGTGCAGCGTAGTACGAGATCTACATCTACATCCATATTCCGCAAGCCACCTGACGGTGTGTGGCGGAGGGTACTTTGAATACTTCTATCAGTTCTCCCTTCTATTCCAGTCCTGTATTGTTCGTGGAAAGAAAGATTGTCGGTATGCCTCTGTGTGGGCTCTAATCTCTCTGATTTTATCCTCATCGTCTCTTCGCGAGATATACATAGGAGGGAGCAATATACTGCTTGACTCCTCGGTGAAGATATGTTCTCGAAACTTCAACAAATGCCCGTACCCAACTACTGAGCGTCTCTCCAGCAGAGTCTTCCACTGGAGTTAATCTGTCATCTCCGTAGCGCTTTCACGATTACTAAATGATCCTGTAACGTAGCGCGCTGCTCTCCGTTGAATCTTCTCTCTCTCTTCTATCAACCCTACCTGGTACGGACCCTACACTGATGAGCAATATTCAAGCAGTGGGCGAACAAGTGTACTGTAACCTACTTCTTTTGTTTTCGGATTGCATTTCCTTAGGATTCTTCCAATGAATCTCAGTTTGGCACCTGCTTTACCGACGATCAACTTCACATGATGATTCCATTTTAAGTCACTCGTAATGCCTACGCCCAGATAATTTATGGAATTAACTGCCTCCAGTTGCTGACCTGCTATTTTGTAGCTAAATGATAAGGGATCTATCTTTCTATGTATTCGCAGCACGTTACACTTGTCTACATTGAGATTCAATTGCCATTCCCTGCACCACGCGTCAATTCGTTGCAGATCCTCCTGCATTTCAGTACCATTTTCCATTGTTACAACCTCTCGATATACTACAGCATCATCCGCAAAAGCCTCAGTGAACTTCTAATGTTATCCACAAGGTCACTGATGTATGTTGTGAATACCAACGGTCCTACGACACTCCCCTGCGGCACACCTGAAATCACTCATACTTCGTAAGACTTCTCTCCATTGGGAATGACATGCTGCGTTCTGTTATCTAGGAACTCCTCAATCCAATCACACAATTGGTCTGATAATCCATATGCTCTTACTTTGTTCATTAAACGACTGTGGGGAACTGTATCGAACGCGTTGCGGAAGTCAAGAAACACGGCATCTACCTGGGAACCCATGTCTATGGCCCTCGGAGTCTCGTGGACTAATAGCGCGAGCTGGGTTTCATACGATCGTCTTTTTCGAAACCCATGCTGATTCCTACAGAGTAGACTTCTAGTCTCCAGAAAAGTCATTATACTCGAACATATTACGTGTTCCAAAATTCTACAACTGATCGACGTTAGAGATATTGGTCTATAGTTCTGCACATATGTTCGACGGCCTTTCTTGAAAACGGGGATGAGCTGTGCCCTTTTCCAATCCTTTGGAAAGCTACGATCTTCTAGAGACCTACGGTACACCGCTGCAAGAAGGGGGGCAAGTTCCTCCGCTTACTATTTGTAAAATCGAACTGGTATCCCATCAGGGTCAGCGGCCTTTCCCCTTTTGAGTGATTTTAATTGTTTTTCTATGGCTCTCTCATCTATTTGGATATTTACCATTTTGTCATCTGCGCGACAATCTATAAAAGGAACTGTAGTGGAGTCGTCCTCTGTGAAACAGCTTTGGAAAAAGACATTTAGTATTTCGGCCTTTAGTCTGTCATCCTCTGTTTCAGTACCAGTTTGGTCACAGAATGTCTGGAGATGATTTCTAACAAATAACGTTATCCACATAACGAGGAAAATCCTAATACATTTTCTGAAACTAGAAACTTTTTTAATGTTGTGTAACTGAAGGTACGTGCGTCGAAGAGTTTCTGTGTTGAGATTTTGTCTTTAGTAACCAGCTGAGAGTGTGAGAGAGATAGTGAGAAGCGTGGTAAGAAGGGCCGGGTGGAGGGAGAGACGACGGCGCACAAGTTTCTTTCGCGGACAAGTCGCCGAGCTTGGCGCAGAGGGGCGTCCGCAGCCGCAGCTGCAGCCGCAGCGGGCGCTAAAAGTTTCAGCTCGTCGGTGGTACTACCTGGTCCGGTCCGGCGGTCACGGAGCCGGCGCGAGGTAGAGGCAGCACGTCGCGCACCGCGCATCCCGTGCATTATGCACGGCGCCCATTCTCATTCAAATTTGAGGCAGCGCGCCGCCCCGCGCCGGGCTCCGGCGGCGGCAGTGCCGGGATGGGACGGGGCGGAAAGGGGCGGCGGTGGGCGGCGACAGCCAGCCAGCCAGCCAGCCAGCCTCGCTGAGCTTCCGCGCCGCTGGGCACCCCGCGCGAGCTGTCTACTGTGGGAGCTGTCTGGTGTCTGCTGTAGAGCGGCGCGTTCCATAGCCTCGTCTAGTGCCAAACCAAACGAACCGTGATGTACGAGCCGTCATCTTAATCTACTTCATTACTCTTACAATTCCCATCACAGTGCCATGCAGTCTCAGCTAGAGCAGACTCAAAGAAAACATCGCTCTCTCGTTGGTAGACTTAAGATTCATTTCCTCTTTGTAAACAGCTCTAAAGAGTGTTTGAGACTCAAAATAGACTACTGGCCATTAAAAATGCTACACCAAGAAGAAATGCAGATGATAAACGGGTATTCATTGGTCAAATATACTCCTGGAAATGGAAAAAAGAACACATTGACACCGGTGTGTCAGACCCACCATACTTGCCCCGGACACTGCGAGAGGGCTGTACAAGCAATGATCACACGCACGGCACAGCGGACACACCAGGAACCGCGGTGTTGGCCGTCGAATGGCGCTAGCTGCGCAGCATTTGTGCACCGCCGCCGTCAGTGTCAGCCAGTTTGCCGTGGCATACGGAGCTCCATCGCAGTCTTTAACACTGGTAGCATGCCGCGACAGTGTGGACGTGAACCGTATGTGCAGTTGACGGACTTTGAGCGAGGGCGTGTAGTGGGCATGCGGGAGGCCGGGTGGACGTACCGCCGAATTGCTCAACACGTGGGGCGTGAGGTCTCCACAGTACATCGATGTTGTCGCCAGTGGTCGGCGGAAGGTGCACGTTCCCCCGTCGACCTGGGACCGGACCGCAGCGACGCACGGATGCACGCCAAGACCGTAGGATCCTACGCAGTCCCGTAGGGGACCGCACCGCCACTTCCCAACAAATTAGGGACACTGTTGCTCCTGGGGTATCGGCGAGGACCATTCGCAACCGGCTCCATGAAGCTGGGCTACGGTCCCGCACATCGTTAGGCCGTCTTCCGCTCACGCCCCAACATCGTGCAGCCCGCCTCCAGTGGTGTCGCGACAGGCGTGAATGGAGGGACGAATGGAGACGTGTTGTCTTCAGCGATGAGAGTCGCTTCTGCCTTGGTGCCAATGATGGTCGTATGCGTGTTTGGCGCCGTGCAGGTGAGCGCCACAATCAGGACTGCATACGACCGAGGCACACAGGGCCAACACCCGGCATCATGGTGTGGGGAGCGATCTCCTACACTGGCCGTACACCACTGGTGATCGTCGAGGGGACACTGAATAGTGCACGGTACATCCAAACCGTCATCGAACCCATCGTTCTACCATTCCTAGACCGGCAAGGGAACTTGCTGTTCCAACAGGACAATGCACGTCCGCATGTATCCCGTGCCACCCAACGTGCTCTAGAAGGTGTAAGTCAACTACCCTGGCCAGCAAGATCTCCGGATCTGTCCCCCATTGAGCATGTTTGGGACTGGATGAAGCGTCGTCTCACGCGGTCTCCACGTCCAGCACGAACGCTGGTCCAACTGAGGCGCCAGGTGGAAATGGCATGGGAAGCCGTTCCACAGGACTACATCCAGCATCTCTACGATCGTCTCCATGGGAGAATAGCAGCCTGCATTGCTGCGAAAGGTGGATATACACTGTACTAGTGCCGACATTGTGCATGCTCTGTTGCCTGTGTCTATGTGCCTGTGGTTCTGTCAGTGTGATCATGTGATGTATCTGACCCCAGGAATGTGTCAATAAAGTTTCCCCTTCCTGGGACAATGAATTCACGGTGTTCTTATTTCAATTTCCAGGAGTGTATATTATACTAGAACTCACATGTGATTACATTTTCACGCAATTTGAGTGCATAGATCCTGAGAAATCAGTACCAAGAACAACCACCTCTGGCCGTAATAAGGGCCTTGATACGCCTGGGCATTGAGTCAGAATGAGCTTGGGTGGCGTGTACAGGTACAGCTGTCCATGCAGCTTCAACACGATACCACGCTTCATCAAGAGTACTGACTGGCATATTGTGACGAACCAGTTGCTCGGCCACCATTGACCAGATGTTTTGAATTGGTCAGAGCTCTGGAGAATGTACTGGCCAGGGCAGCAGTCGAACATTTTCTGTATCCAGAAAGGTCCGTACAGGACCTGCAACATGTGGTCGAGCATTATCCTGCTGAAATGTAGGGTTTCGCAGGGATCGAATGAAGGGTAGAGCCACGGGTCGTAACACATCTGAAATGTAACGTCCACTATTCAAAGTGGCGTCAATCTGAAAAAGAGGTGACCGTGATGTGTAATCAATGGCACCCCATACCATAACGCCGGCTGATACGCCAGTATGGCTATGACAAATACACGCTTCCAATGTGCGTTCACCTCGATGTCGCCAAACAGGGATGCGATCATCATGATGCTGTAAACAGAACCCGGATTCATCCGAAAATATGACTTTTTGCCATTCGTGCACCCAGGTTCGTCGTTGAGTACACCATCGCAGGCGCCCCTGTCTTGATGCAGCGTCAAGGCTAACAGCAGTCCATGCTGCTGCACACGTCGTCGAACTGTTCGTGCAGATGGTTGTTGTCTTGCAAACGTCCCCATCTGTTGACTCAGGGATCGAGACGCGGCTGCACGATCCGTTACAGCCATGAGGATAAGATGCCTGTCATCTCGACTGCTAGTTATATGAGGCCGTTGGGATCCAGCACGGCGTTCCGTATTACCCTCCTGAACCGACCGATTTCACATTCTGCTAACAGTCATTGGATCTCGATCAACGCGAACAGCAATGTCGCGATACGATAAACCGCAATCGCGATAGGCTTCAATCTGACCTTTATCAAATTCGGATAGTGATGGTACGCATTTCTCCTCCTTACACGAGGCATCACGACAGCGTTTCACCAGGCAACGCCGGTCAACGGCTATTTGTGTATGAGAAATCGGTTGGAAACTTTCCTCATGTCAGCACGTTGTAGGTGTCGCCACCGGTGCCAACCATTTGTGAATGCTCTGAAAAGCTAATCATTTGCATATCACAGCATCTTCTTCCTATCGGTTAAATTTCGCGTCTGTAGTACGTCATCTCCGTGGTGTAGCAATTTTAATGGCCAGTAGTGTACGATCGTAGCTAGAAACTGTGTGCTGTCACATATCGATACCACCCTACGGCGTATAAAGATTGGTAATGGAATGGCAAGTTTCCGTCTGATGCCGGTAGCGGTCGTGCGGGATCTGGTGGATCCAGCCTTCAGCAGTTTTGAACTTCTAGTGCCCTCTGCCGCCGTAATGTAGGACGGGGGGAGGCAACCACTCAGACCAACATGCGTTTGGAGTCACTTCGCCACGACACTTTAGGTCGTGCTTGCGACAGTGAGTCTCATGACAGCGAGTCTCATCTTAGTTGCTGTAGTATGAGCTGGACTCCGTTTCCTGCTGTATTATTTGTAATGAGTCTTCGTACGTTTGGAGAAATACAAGTTAATTAACCCCTCGGGATGACTGGGTGTTGTGTGATGTCGTTAGGTTAGTTCGGTTTAAGTAGTTCTGAGTTCTAGGGGACTGATGACCATATATGTTGAGTCCCAAAGTGCTCAGAGCCATTTGAACCAACCAATTAACTCCTATGTTGTGTATATACGTACTCGGTAATCGTCCGCCCGGTTGGCCGTTCGGATGGTTTTTAGGCGGTTTTCCATCTGCCTCGGCGAATGCGGGCTGGTTCCCCTTATTCCGCCTCAGTTACACTATGTCGGTGATTGCTGCGCAAACAAGTTCTCCACGTACGCGTACACCACCCTTACTCCACCACGCAAACAGAGGGGCTACACTCGTCTCGTGTGAGACGTTCCCTGAGGTGTCCAGCGGGGACCGTACTGCACAATAACCCTGGGTTCGGAGTTGGGCGGCGGAGGGTCGAAGTGGACTGCGGTAGTCGTGGGGTTGTGGACCACTGCGGCTGCGGCGGGGACGGAGCCTCTCCGTCGTTTCTAGTTTCCCGGTTAACATACAATACAATACAATACAATACTCGGTAATCACTTCTTCTCCTGTCCAGTTTTCCTACGACGACAGTGGCCTGAAATTCGGCAGGGAGCTGGTGTTGAGTGGACAGGTACCGCGCCGTAAAATTTATTAACGTTTATATAAACAGTAATGAATTTATTTTTAAAAAGCAAAAAATCCAAGAATAACGTTAACAAACTGCCTCCAGAACTGAAAAGGCTAAATTTCAGTGACACAACTGGTAGAAAACACCTCAAAACGGTAACAGTGTAAAAATTTTAATCGCTCGCCACATTGTACCTAAGTTGTTATGAACAGCTTTCTTTGTGCATCTTCCTGATGTCCTTATATGAATAAAGGTAAATTATAATATGTAGTTTTGTAAGGCGCTAATGGATAATATCTGTGCCTCAATGCTTTTACTTTGTAATTGACGTACTTTATAGTGATTATAGTATGTACAGGACATGTATGCGCAAATGTGGGCTTTGCATGGGTATGTGACAAGCATTTATAGTAAAGCTGCGTTTTAGTTGCAATGAGCAGTTGTACCGTGGGACTGTGTGTGTTCTGCTTGGACAGCGCTATCTGGTGAACCGCTAGAATCACAGCAGGTAAGCCTGCGCGGAGTAGGGCAGTGATGATGCCGACCGGTGTTAGGCGAGCAGTGGTAGTTTCATCTGCTGACTTTAGTTTTATATTTTATGGAAAGAACGCCCATGAGTGCAGTTTTTTATTATTTTTATTGGTTGTGACAATCATTTTTATCAGATGGTCTGCCTCATGTGCCATGATGTCCATATGGTTTTATAAACGTTAATCCACGTTTCACGTATGTGGTTCTGTAATAATTGTAATGTATATACATTACAATTATTACTGAACCACATACCTGAAACGAGGATTCACTCATGTAAGCCCTCCCTGGAATCTGTTATGTTATACCTTCACAGATCCGATGATGGCACCTTCAGAGTGCTGAAACCGGTCATCTAGAAAACGATATTGAAGTGATCGTAGCTTTTCAATTATTTTAAAAACAGAATGATCGCCCCACGACACACCATTTGTTCACTGTAAAAACGTATAAAATCACTTCCATGTAGGAAAGAATATTAAATGAAGTAAAAATACATTTACATTACAAACAGCAAAACATATGATTAAATGAATATGTCACAAATATCAACCATTGGCTATTGGCAGTAATTGTCAAAACGCAATTGCCTTCGAAGTAGCCAAAATGACTGACCAATGTGGTTCAAATTTATGATGATAGTGACGGTGGCAGAGGCAACGCCAGTAGCATTAATTCCTCGTTCTCTATTAACATAGGACGGCGGTTGCCGCTACCACAGTACTAGAAACCGTCATTAAAAAATTTCAGTCATGGTACTCAGGCATCTTTAACAAGATCACAGTTAACGAGTGATACAGTCACCTATCTTGTAGCCGGATGGGGTGGCCGAGCTGTTCTAGGCGCTACAGTCTGGAACTGCGCGAGCGCTACGGTCGCAGGTTCGAATCCTGCGTTGGGCATGGATGTGTGTGATGTCCTTAGGTTAGTTAGGTTTAAGTAGTTCTAAGTCTAGGGGACTGATGACCTCAGATGTTAAGTGCCATAGTGCTCAGAGCCATTTGAACTAACCTATCCTGTAACATGGATACAGCTCGTTGGTTCTTTAGTGAAATTATCAAACCACAAATGCAGAAATCCTTGTATAGTTCTTTTTGTAGATGCACACAGTTTAGCAAACAGCTCCAGCTCGTGATACTAGTCAACAGATAACTGTAGGCATGCCTCAAAGAAGGTAGTGAGATGCAACGATTTTCACTGACTATAAAATACAGTTCTTAAATCAGAAGAATTACGTCTGCATTCTATACCCTCAGATTCTTAAGGGGGTTAGGACGTCGAACGGGTCGTCATGGAGCTGGAGAGACACCACAGGACATTTTGATTTCCACTGTCTATACTTTTACGAATAAATTCATAAAACTTTGTCAGCGTGACCAGGAAGGATTAAGGATTCACAATCATAGCAGTGGAAGTTCAAAAAAATAACAAAATAATTTTTTTTACATGTGAAAATTCATCATTTTTTTCACTTCTATTGGCTGCGTTTGTTGCTATAGGTACATATTTCTTCATAACTAAGAGAGATTCTTCGATGAATTTGTACAGCATACAAACCATACTTACAGGTGTATGAAACTCTAGGAATTATTTAATTTATGGAAAAATAGATGTGCTGCTACATTTTAAACTTCATGTTTAGAAAAAACTCAAATTTTATAGTTAATTATCTCAATTTTTACCACAGTTTTTAATAGATTTGGAAAATTCTAGAGTTTCATACACCTGTACGTATGGTTTGTATGCTGTGCAAAATTCATGGAATAATCTCCCTTACTTATGAAGAAAAGTGTACCTATAGCAACAAATGCAGCCAATGGTAAGTGAAAAAAGGTGAAATATAAACGTAGAAAAATAAATTATTTTCTTATGTTTTTGAACTTCCACCCCTATAAGTGTAAATCCTGAATCCTTTCTGGTCATTCTGACAAAGTTTTATGAATTTATTTTTAAAAGTATAGACAGTGGAAATTAAAACTTCCTATGGTGTCTCCCCTGCTCCAAGTCGTCCCGTTTGACGTCCTACCCCCCGTAAATAATTTTGGGGTAGTGGCAGCCACAAGCCCACACACACTGTCAGAACTGAACTCAAGTAGTACCAGGCAAAACCTTTATAAATAACACATTTATATACATAACAATGGGCAACGAGAATACGGAGTGACGTGCACACTAATCGGATGCTCACCGTAATTCCTCGTAAAATCCAACATCCACTGACCAACGCTTGCTTAGAGAGCACTGGGAGCAGGATGTAACGAAGATTACTCGTAGTCGGAAACCCACGGGTATCATCCAGCAGACGCCGCCGCGTCCAATACCACAATGGACACAAACTGCTTGCAACTTCAACACCAGAGGATACGCCGAATGCTGTGCGTCCAGCCCAAGTAGCTTTTAACGAACTATGATCACGGCTGCGACCAACAATCTACTCTGCTAAACCCGCAGTGAGGTAAGTGACCACTATTGCCAACGGGCCACGTCAGACGCTTGGCCACAACAACACGCCGCCTCACTTTTGCTCTTCGCCTCCTTTCCTCCAGGTCGCCGCAGCCCTTAACTACCTTCTCCTCCGACCTTCCCTCTATCAGCTCCATGCGCTCTTGCAGCCAGATGGACCAGTCCACTGGATCTGACGGGATACCAATTCGATTCTACACAGAGTACGCGAAAGAACTTGCCCCCCTTCTAACAGCCGTGTACCGCAAGTCTCTAGAGGAACGGAAGGTTCCAAATGATTGGAAAAGAGCGCAGGTAGTCCTAGTCTTCAAGAATGGTCGTCGAGCAGATGCGCAAAACTATAGACCTATATCTCTGACGTCGATCTGTTGTAGAATTTTAGAACATGTTTTTTGCTCGAGTATCATGACGCTTTTGGAAACCCAGAATCTACTATGTAGGAATCAACATGGATTCCGGAAACAGCGATCGTGTGAGACCCAACTCGTTTTATTTGTTCATGAGACCCAGAAAATATTAGATACAGGCTCCCAGGTAGATGCTATTTTTCTTGACTTCCTGAAGGCGTTCGATGCAGTTCCGCACTGTCGCCTGATAAACAAAGTAAGAGCCTACGGAATATCAGACCAGCTGTGTGGCTGGATTGAAGAGTTCTTACCGAACAGAACACAGCATGTTGTTATCAATGGAGAGACGTCTATAGCACGTAACATAACTGCAGAGAAGGCTGTGAGACGACGTCAGTCAATGGAACGCTGCCTAGAAGTGCACCATGGCAGGAGCAGCACCTGTACCAAGAGAATATAAGCACCGCTCCTGCTAGCCTTGGCCACAATAGGAGACACACTAGAAGAGCCGCACTGGAAGATGAGCTGTCTTCCTAACTGTCGAGTCATGACTTACATTTGGCTTGCATGGAAATTGTATAAATCGTAAGAGTGATTATTTGCATGTCGCTAATTGCTTTCTACACCTGTTTGTGAAAAGGAAAAGTTAAGTATTGTCAATTCAATTCACTGTAATAAACTCCATTAATAAGATTTGCTTGAATGTTGTCTAGCTATCCGAGAAAACAGCTTCCTAGGCACCCTATACAAGACGAGTGGGCTGGATCGTACACTTCTAAGATGAGAAAACGAGTAACCAAGATAAACCTCATAGCAATGCCCTCAAACAGCCGCCATTGAACATAAAATGAAAATAGTTCTTGAGCTTATTAGAGGAGACAGGAGTATCACAGAGAATGAAATCACTGCTAAGATTGCAATAGGGCAGTGCTGTTCAAGAAATGATTCAAAGCTTAAGTTATCGGAAACTTTGTGCTCCTTTGCCCCAAGTTTATTGACAGAGGGTCTCAAACTTGAGAGAAGAAACTCTGCGTGTGAAACTCAATAGTTCCGACTTGGCACCCTACAACTACTGTGATTTCGGTTCAATAAAGGAACAGATATGAAGTCAGTACTACGAGATGGTGTATACTCAAAAATCAGTCCAAAGTGTCCGTGACTTCGTGCAGTTAGAAAGAAATTCAATCGTAAGGATATTTTCAGATTTGCAGAACGATGGGGAACATGTGTGCAAAGACTTTTGCCTGTCATGAAAAGTGAGAGAAAAGGCTGTAGGTTATGACGATGTACTTAGTTTCTCAAAAAATAAATATTAAGAGATTGAAAAGCTTTTAGTGTTCAGAGCTTTGTCCATGAAAGGAATTTTCTATATTATCTTTGAGGCCTGTCTCATTTTTAGGCAAATGTCTGCAAGATTTTTTTTATTTTGTATTGTGCACTGGGTTTGAATAAGTATTGTGTAACATAGGACACTTAATCAGTATAGTGCTGGCCTCGCACAACACTACAGGTCCATAGCAGTAGCCCTGAACGACCACTATGTCATGTATCCGAAGGTGTTTATTATGTATCCTTCTCCATCATAACTTTGCAATATAATCCAGTTTTCTGTATGAAAGAGATACTATAAACTGTTTGGAGATGAGGACTGTTCGCGTTGCTCGTTTTTCAACCAAGTGGTCGGATCTGACAATTTGGCGGTAGTCACATGGCTATGGGACATGGCTTAGCGCTGCTTTGCCCATTCTTGCGGTTAACAGCGAGGCTGGCGACCCTTATATAACCAAAAAGACTTTAAGGAGCAATGCACAGCAAAAATTCTTGCCCGCCAACAAATATTTCTGCCGAAGTCTACACAGCAACAGATAGCGATATTTCTCTGGCGTACAAACCGGTACTAAGCGTGAGTGGATTCTAGCCGCTACCACGTTAGGCACTTCACCCGACGCTACGTAATCCCAGAGACGACGGATGATAAGGAGCGTTTAAATATTCTCTGTAGAAACAGTTGTTAAAAAACAAATACATTAACTTTCAGCTACAAAAATGTTAATGGAAAGCTAGTTACGGAGAATAAGCAATATATATTATACAGTGATGAGCCGCATAAATTGGCACACCTACCTAACATCGTGTAGGGTCCCCGCGAATACACAGACGTGCATGGACTCGACAAATGTCTGAAGTACTGCTGGAGGGAATTGACACCATGAATCCAGCAGGGCCATCGACAAATCCGTAAGAGTATGAGGGAGTGGAGATCTCTTCTGCACAGCACGTTGCAAAGCATCCCAGATATGCTCTATAATGTTCACGTCTGGGGAGCTTGGTACCCAGCGCAAGTGTTTAAACTCAGACGAGTGTTCCTAGAGCCACACTGTAAAAATTCTCGACGTCTGGGGTGTCACATTGTCCTGCTGGAATTAACCAAGTTCAACGGAATGCACAATGGAAATGAATGAATGCAGGCGATCAGAAAGGGTGCTTGCGTACATGTCACCTTTCAGAGTCTTATCTATCAGGCACCCCATATCACTCAAACTGCACACGCCCCAAATAATTACAGAGCCTCCACCAGCTTGAACAGTTCCCTGCTGACATGCAGTGTCCACGGATTCATAAGGTTGTCTCCATACCCGTAAACGTCCGTCCGCTCGTTACAATTTCAAACAAGACTCGTCCGTCAAAGCAACATGTTTTCAGTCATTAACAGTCCAATGTCAGTGTTGACGGGCCCAGGCGAGGCGTACAGCTTTGTGTCGTGCAGTCATCAAGGGTACACGAGAGGGGTTTTGGCTCCGAAAGCCCATATCGCTGATGTTACGCGCTGACACTTGTTGATGTCCCACCATTGAAATCTGAAGCAATCGGCGGAAGGTTTGCATTTCCGTCACGTTGAACGCTTCTCTTCAGTCGTCGTTTGTCCTTTTCTAGCAGGATCTTTTTCCGGCCTATGCGATGTCGGAGATCTGATATTTTACCGCATTCGGATATTCACGGTAGACTCGTGAAATGATGGTATGGGAAAATCCCCACTTAATCGCTACCTCGGAGATTCTGTGTCCCATCGTTCATGCGCAGACATTAAAATTCACTTAAATCTTTATAATTTGCCATTGTAGCAGCAGTAACCATCTAACAACTGAGCGAGACACTTGCTGTCTTAGGAGTTGCGGACCGCAGCGCCTTTATTCTGCCTGTTTACATATCTCTGTATTTGAATACGCATGCCTATACCAGTTTCTTTGGGCTTCAGTTTAAATGAAGTGCACAATGTACGTGGCGCTAAATCTCGAAACTACTCCTGATACTATGAATAAAGTTATTTGGTGTGGAAGCACTGTATCCCCCATTCTTGAAGATGGCTCCTGTTTTTACCTGAAGGGCGTTCTTTTGGAGGTATAAGGGATGTTCTGAAACATTCGGGATAGTGTGAAACTTTTGGGGAGATTCCAAAACGTTCTGGAACATCCCGGAACGTCCCATATCATTGTGGAACATTCTAGAACACTCTAGAGTGTTGTGGAATATTCTGGAACCTTATGTACCATTCCAAACCTTTTGGTATGTTCTGGAATTCGTCACTGGTGGGGCTATTTCATTTTGGAGAAGTAGAAAAACTCAACTTACTCGAAGAGATGGGAGTTTCTCTGCATTTAACGGGTAACAATGATGGGCTTCTGAATGATTAGTTGGTCAGTAAGAATCAAACATTTTACGACGTCTCGACACCTGTTTTACAATCTGTGAAATGAATTTTTCCCTGTTTTCTCCTTATTTTGCACAATGTACTGTTACGATTTTAACATTCTGATTGCTTTCATGAACATAGTTATTTTGGTCATATTTTACATACACCCATTTGTAACCTTTCGAGATCCTCTACTGTTATTGTATTAACGTTTGAGTCTACAGTATTTCTTAGTCTTTATGTTTTCTTAATTTCTAAGCATTCTGAATTTGTTTGTCCCGTGCGCCGTAATACATCGTCACTTAAGTTGTTGATCACTTTCACTTACTGCCTGTAGCTACTTTTTGTAGTCTTATGATTATGTTAGGTAAGCTGTACAGATATTAGAGCTGTCTATTAACGTACCATCCTACTAACGCGGGAAACATGGTTTTCCTGTGAACCCTAATTCTAATGTGGCCTTTTATGAGGAGGTTTACTCACCTGCTCACTAGGTTTATTCGATGTATGTATGCCTCTACGCTGCGCTCCTCCTGGCGGCTATGACTATTTCACGGTAACTTTATTTGCCTGTGCCCTTTACGTTTGCCCTTATACACGTGTCCCCGGTTTTTATTCTTGCAAGTATACAGACTTGGGTTTGTTCCACGGTTCTTTCCTTAGATACTTTATTACCATAGATCTGTCGAGCTCCGTACCAACTTCCGATATGCATTGCTTTGATATCCTTTCATGAGTGACACTTTTTCTTTTATTTAATTTTTAATATAATTGTCTAAAATTTAGCTCTGCTTAGGACCATGCCACGAAGCTTGTAGTTTCATATAATTACACACTCGGCTTTTCTTTTCTTTTAGAAAAAGATTTGAGGAACCCTTAGTCAGGTGAAGTGCGCTATCACTATATACACTCCTGGAAATTGAAATAAGAACACCGTGAATTCATTGTCCCAGGAAGGGGAAACTTTATTGTCACATTCCGGGGGTCAGATACATCACATGATCACACTGACAGAACCACAGGCACATAGACACAGGCAACAGAGCATGCACAATGTCGGCACTAGTACAGTGTATATCCACCTTTCGCAGCAATGCAGGCTGCTATTCTCCCATGGAGACGATCGTAGAGATGCTGGATGTAGTCCTGTGGAACGGCTTGCCAGGCCATTTCCACCTGGCGCCTCAGTTGGACCAGCGTTCGTGCTGGACGTGCAGACCGCGTGAGACGACGCTTCATCCAGTCCCAAACATGCTCAGTGGGGGACAGATCCGGAGATCTTGCTGGCCAGGGTAGTTGACTTACATCTTCTAGAGCACGTTGGGTGGCACGGGATACATGCGGACGTGCATTGTCCTGTTGGAACAGCAAGTTCCCTTGCCGGTCTAGGAATGGTAGAACGATGGGTTCGATGACGGTTTGGATGTACCGTGCACTATTCAGTGTCCCCTCGACAATCACCAGTGGTGTACGGCCAGTGTAGGAGATCGCTCCCCACACCATGATGCCGGGTGTTGGCCCTGTGTGCCTCGGTCGTATGCAGTCCTGATTGTGGCGCTCACCTGCACGGCGCCAAACACGCATACGACCATCAGTGGCACCAAGGCAGAAGCGACTCTCATCGCTGAAGACGACACGTCTCCATTCGTCCCTCCATTCACGCCTGTCGCGACACCACTGGAGGCGGGCTGCACGATGTTGGGGCGTGAGCGGAAGACGGCCTAACGGTGTGCGGGACCGTAGCCCAGCTTCATGGAGACGGTTGCGAATGGTCCTCGACGATACCCCAGGAGCAACAGTGTCCCTAATTTGCTGGGAAGTGGCGGTGCGGTCCCCTACGGCACTGCGTAGGATCCTACGGTCTTGGCGTGCATCCGTGTGTCGCTGCGGTCCGGTCCCAGGTCGACGGGCATGTGCACCTTCCGCCGACCACTGGCGACAACATCGATGTACTATGGAGACCTCACGCCCCACGTGTTGAGCAATTCGGCGGTACGTCCACCCGGCCTTCCGCATGCCCACTATACGCCCTCGCTCAAAGTCCGTCAACTGCACATACGGTTCACGTCCACACTGTCGCGGCATGCTACCAGTGTTAAAGACTGCGATGGAGCTCCGTATGCCACGGCAAACTGGCTGACACTGACGGCGGCGGTGCACAAATGCTGCGCAGCTAGCGCCATTCGACGGCCAACACCGCGGTTCCTGGTGTGTCTGCTGTGCCGTGCGTGTGATCATTGCTTGTACAGCCCTCTCGCAGTGTCCGGAGCAAGTATGGTGGGTCTGACACACCGGTGTCAATGTGTTCTTTTTTCCATTTCCAGGAGTGTATTATAAGTGTAAGTGGTACAATGTCCGTGCCGCTAAAACTCAGAAACGAGTCCTGCTACCATAAGTGGATTATATGATGTCGAGGCCGTCTGTTCCTCATCTACTAAGAAAGTTCCCGTTTCTACCTGAGGTGCGTGCTTTTGAAGATGTAAAGGCTGGGCCGCTTCTTTCGCGAAGCTGGTCGCAGGTGATGCTCCAAAAACTAACAGTAATACTGTGCATTGACAGTGCCAGAGATTCGACAGGCAGTAGACCTCTCCATTTGCACCATCAACCGAACAGGCTCTGCTAACGGTATACTACGCCTTCCACATCGCTGGCAACGGGTTCTACACAACGCTGGTGACTACTTTGAAGGACAGTAACAGGTGAAAACAGGTCACTCTATCGGTTGTGAATAAATAGTTGCCACTATTTAAATTACAATCCTCGTAATGTTGTCAACTATATCAACTTTAATATTCAAAAGAAAATTCCCGGTGAAGGGAGAATATACAAATCGATCAACACAATGGTAAACATTGAAATTCCCTACAGAATTTATAAACTCTTTGCAACTTCCAGGAAAGCCATTTCACTGCCTTCGACTTAAAATTGGCTCTCCGATCATATTACTCAGAAATCTCTACTCGCCGAAACTTTGTAACAGAACAAGAATGATCGTATAACAGCTATCGAATAACATCATCGAAGCCGAACTTATGACTGGAAAGTACAAAGGACACACACTATCTATCCGCAGAGTACCACTGATCTCTGCTGAACTGCCACTCCAATTTAAAGGACTGCGGTCTGCAGTCAAATTAGCTTAGAGTTTTACAATTAACAAAGCGCAAGAACTGACTTTAAAATATTGCTTCATCAGCCTCAAAGAATCCTGCTTGCCTCACGGTCAACTCAACGTAGCTTTTCTCTCGACTAAGAAATTCCAAAAATTTGTACATACATACCCCGGATATTAAAATGAGAAATGATTTTTCTAAGCATGAATTATAAATATTTGTAATACGTTTTCAATAAAATCTTTTTACCGCTTATATCTGAATAAGTGTTGTAAAGAGCTCAAATATTTTTCCGATAATTTTTTTTCCTCATATACTTTAAAGTTTATCCCTTTCTTCTAATCATCACAGAATCTCATATCAACACCACGAGTGAAGCCGTGTACCGCAGCTTGTTAAACATGACTTTGCATCCGAGTCTCTCTCTTATTATAATAACAAACTAATTGTGACATCCGCTTCGCACAGCTGTGTTTAATGTTGTTTATTAATCGCTATCGATTTCAAAGCACTATGGGCTTCATCATCAGGCACCTAGGATACGAACGTAAGTCTAGTCATAAGATGGCAAATACGGGTTAGCTGCGATGTGTACACATTATCCTACAGTTAGCCTACATCTAATTGCAATATACATATCAATCATAAAATGGAATTAACGAATTCACGTAATTAGTGGCAGTAAATAAGGGAATGAAAAACAAAAGAGAAGCTTGATACCATAATGCCAATACCGACATCCATTATACCTAACGAGCTTTTAATACCAGGACGCCCAGTACTTGCCACCGACAGCCGCTAGCCCAACGCGAGGGGCAACATTCAGGCTGTACAGATTTATGCGTGTAACCGTTTGTGAGGGCTTTGGTCAGTATAGTAGTCACGGAAAGTAGATCTACCGTTGCTGAAGATGACATTGAGAATGGTAACATACGGCGTGATTGTAAAATTACGCTAAACTGTTCTCCACAACAAGTTTGCAACAATCTGAACATGTATCCACGGACCCCTTCCCCCACTCGCTTCGTGTAATACGGAACTGACCTCTAGATGTACGAGGGGCGAACCATCGAGTTTAAAAGGAGGCCGAGAGTTTCAGTCACATAGCTGAGATGTATGGCCATAAAGAGGCAGAATTTCCGTGTTTACAACCCTTCTTACTCTAAAGGTACAGTGCTCTCACTATCTGCTAGTTTTTTTCCGCGCACCGTCTAAGAGTAGAACGAAGAGGAATAGCTTGCAGATGGTTCGATGAACCCTCTGCCAGACACCTAATTGCAGAGTAATCATGTAGATGTAGATGCAGGCGTACCTCTGGGGTACAGAAAAATTAGAAAAAAAGATGAAGTGCACCTGGTTACTTTCCATATCAAATTTTAAGTTTGCCTTTAGCAGTCGCTCTTTCATTTAAAGGATGAAATACGTTCGTAACTATCTTAAGAAATGCAATGGAAACCTTTGATACAGAAATATTATCTCGTCCATGATCCTCTGATTGCGAAATAGGAGAGAGGCTGTGGCGGATATGATGCGCGAGTTGACGTGGCAGTCGGTGAAACATAGTCGGTTTTCATTGAGACGAAATCTTTTCACGAAATTTCAATCACAAGCGTTCTGCTCTGAATGCGAAAATATTTTCTTAACGCCCACCAACATAGGGAAAAGTGACCATCATAATAAAATAAGAGAACTCGGAAATCGCACGTAGAGATGTAATTGTTGGTTTTTCCCTCACGCTGCTCGAGAATGGATCAGTAGGGAAACAATCTGAAGATGTGTAGATGAACGCTCTGTGTAGAATTTAAGTGTGAATTTCAGAGCAGTCATGCAGATGTAGATGTGGAGATCTAATCTTGATCCTTGATACTCCCTTGTATGCATGCTGACTGACAGAGCAATGTGCGCAATTCGCATACACGGATGATACTAAGCATTATGACCAACTTTTTAGTGCAGGATTTGTCTACATTTTTAACACAATAGTTCAGCTATTTTGTATGACATGGTTTCGACTTTGATAAATTTCTGTAGATCTGAAGATATGGGGCACGCAGTTTCACTGTCTTCCCGATCTGTGATATGTGGGTGCGGTGCTGGTGCCCGACTGCTTCTCAGATGTATGCCATCGGGTTCATAACAGGCGAATTTTGCGGAAAAGACATCAGCGAGCTTTCGCTATCATGCTCTTCAAACCTCTGTAGCACGAGTATAGCCTTCTTTAGCCTAGTTTTCGGATTGTAACAAGAAATCACTGTCGGTGAAGATATCAGGCATACACGCCAACATATGCTTTGCAGTAACGTTCATGTGCCCACCGGGTTAGCCGTGCGGTCTCACGCACTGCTTCCTGAGCGGGAAGGCGTGCCGCCCCCGGTATGAATCCGACCGGCGGATTAGTGTCGAGGTCCGGTGTGTCGGGCAGCCTGTGGATGGTTTCTAAGGAATGCAGGCAGGTTCCTCTTAATCAGCCTGAGTTACACTATGTCGGCGATTGCTGCGCAAACACTGTCTTCACGTACGCGTACACCATAATTACTCTACTACGCAAACATTGGGGCTGCACTCGTCTGGAATGAGACGATCCCAGGGGGTGTGGGGTGTGTGTGTGTGTGTGGGGATGGGGGGGGGGGGGGGTTGGCGGGGGCGTATGTTCCACTGGGGGGCCGAACAGCACAATAACCCTGGCTATGGCGTGGGGCGGTGATGGTGTGAGCAGACTGCTGTCGCCTGTTGTGGGGTTGTGTTTCACTAAGCTACGACAGGGGCGAAGACTCTCCGTCGTTTCTAGGTCCTCAGTTCAATGCGATATAATACAATGTTCATGTAGTCCACAGAGGTCATGGTGCCTTCGATTACTACCACAGGTCGCATGGAAGTCAATAAATATCCCACTTAGAAAATACTGCTGCTATGGTCCAGCGTCAGGTGCAGTGTATGTTTCTGTTGTGCCAGACGAAAGTACAGTCGCCTACGCACCGGTGGATTCTTCGGTTTGCTTCGTCAGGAGGCCAGGTGGTTGCTATAACACATGAAATAGTAGTTCACGTTATTACAACATAAATAAGAAGAATTACTTAACTTTATAAAGTCCGTTTCCGCAGGACTGTCACGAGTATTTACGACCGTGTCCGTACATTAACGTATCACTTGACATGGCAAAGTCTCTCACACAGATACATTGAACAATAGCTCCAACAAAATGATGTGCCGAGTACATTGGTGACACAGCAGGCCGGCTGGAAGATGATGCTGTCGGCTGGGGTAGAGCTGTCATATGCTCGGCCGTAAGTAGATGAGCGGATACGGCGGGGTGGTGAAACTTTTGTGGGTGTTCATTCTTCGATGTGTCTCTCAGTAACTACTGTTTCTTTGAGTTGCGAGGTGCCAATCTTGCTTTGACACCTCGCTCTTGGGACGAAACCACAGTTATGGACAGCCGTGTGACTGAATGGCACCTTTTGCATACTCGAACAACGACTTGCTGTAACAAGAAACATAATCATCCAACCACCTGTGCCTCCGTCACACTGCACTCCGTCGTCATACCTGCAACAGATCACAGCATATCCTGCTTGACAGAGCGAGCAAACCTTCGATCTACGTATTCTTTAGTAAAGTAACGACGTTGAACACCTTGCAACAATAGTCCGGGAACAGCTGAACAGCTACGCCGTTTTAGAGGTGTTCGTTCCAGCCCTGGAACAGTAAGATCCTACCACCTGTTGTAGTTATTGTTCGTAGTCATTACTGTCAGTGAACTTCAATACATGCGGCCCACATGGGGAAGACATACGGCATCCAGTACTACAGTCAGAATTTAAAATAACTTTGGAAGACTTAAGATCAAATAAGACGAAAGGGCTGGATAAAGTTCCATCGGAATTATTAAAATCATTTGGGAAGTGGCAACAAAAGCACTGTTCACGTTGATGTCTAGAATGTATGACACCGGTGACAAAGCTTCAGATTTTCGAAGAAAAGGTCATCCACACAGTTCCGAAGATTGCAAGAGCTGACAAGTTCGAGAGTTATCGCACAATCAGCTTGACGGCTCACGGATCTAAATTGCTGACAACAATTGTATACAGAAGAATGGTAAAGAAAAGTGAGGATCTGCTTCATGACGTTCGGTTTGGGTTTGGGAAAGGTAAAGGCACCAGTAAGGCAGCTCCGACGTCCCTTACAGGGAAATAGCGCTCGATAATGTAAAATGGTTGAGGATGTTCTAAATTCAAAGAAAAATAGCGGTGAGCTGTAGGGAAAGACAAGTAATAGACAATATGTACAAGAACCATGAAGGAACAAGAAGATTAGAAGGCCAAGAACGAAGTGCTCAGTTTAAAAAAGGTTGTGAGTCAAAGATGTGGTGTTTCGCCCCTACTGTCCAATCTATACAACGAAAAAACAGTGACGGAAATAAAAGAAAAGTTCAAGAGTGGGATTAAAATTCGAGGTGAAAGGATGTCAGTGATAAGATTCTCTGAAGACGTAACTGTTCTCAGAGAAAGTGAGGAAGAATCATAGGATCTGTTGAATGGAATGAACGGTTTAATGGGTACAGAATATGGATTGACAATAAATCCAAGAAAGAGGAAAGCAATGAAAAGAGGCAGAAATGAGAATAGCGAGAAACTTAACATCAGAATTGGTGATCACGACGTAGGTGCTACCTGAGCGGCAAGGAGGACATGAAAAGGAGACTATCACTGTCAAAAAGAGCATTCCTGGACAAGAGAAGTCGATTAGTATCAAACATAGGGCTTTATTTGAGGAAGAAATTTGTGGAAAAGTGCGTTTGGAGCACAGCTACGAGTAGTAGTGAAACATGTACTGCGGGAAAACCGTAACAGAAGAGAATCGAAACATTTGATTTGTGTTGATATAGAAGAATATCGAAAATGAGGTGGGATGATAAGGTAAGGAATGAGGAGATTCTTCGCAGAATCGCGGAGGAACGGAATATGTGGAAAACACTGACAAGAAGAAGGAACAGGATGATAGGTCACCTGTTAATAATAAACTAAACTAAACTCCTCCCGAACAGACCATGACTGACCAACGGAACTGACCGGCCGCCGTGTCATCCTCAGCTCATAGGCGACACTGGATGTGGATATGGAGGGGCATATGGTCAACACACCACTCTCCCGGCCGTATGTCAGCTTCCGAGACCGGAGTCGTTACTTCTCAATCAAGTAGCTCCTCAGTTTGTTTCACAAGGGCTGAGTGCACCTCGCTTGCTAACAGCGTTCGGCAGACCGGATGGTCACCCATCCAAGTGCTATCCCAGCCCGACAGCGCTTAACTTCGGTGATCTGACGGAAACTGGTGTTACCACTGTGGCAAGGCCATTGGCTACCTATTAATAAACCAAGGAATAACGTCCATGACACTTACTGCTGCAGGTATCTACTTCCTTTACTGCGTCACTTGCCCTCAATGCCAACATGCAACATTCCTACTCGTGAGTGGGCAGTTGTCAGCGGCTTTGGACTCATTACTGTATGTAGATATGTTGGGTGTTTCAAACTTCTAGGGGATGTAAAATGGCTCTTGAGGAACAAAATGAGGATAGGAATCCGTGTCCGGAAAAGTCATCCGTCGTGTAGAGTGACGGAGTTAGAAGGGGCGGCGCCTATGTATATATGTATACATAGTGCGATTCCATGGTGATGTTATAAGCTTTCAGGGGTGATGAAGAGTGATAAATGAATCAATTTGAGGTAACGGACCATGGTCCGGAGACGAACGAGTTGAATATTATAAGCGTAAATCTTCCTAATACCTCTGACAGTGGAATACATGTACTTGTATTGTTTTTACTAAGACTGTAGGGGAGACAACTTCAGAGGTGGTAGTATGGTCCAAAACAAGGGGAAAATATCTGGTAAATGTGGGCTCTCAAATGCGTACATTAAAAGCTACAAGCACTTATTCAAAAGAGGAGATGTGTTCCACAGTAGCGACTATGGACAAGTGCTGTTAGCTCCTCAGGTATGCATTACAGTGTTATGGCGAAAGTCAATCACCGACACGCCAATTGGGAACGAAAGAGGGAGGGAGGGCTATGAGAAGACGTCAATCAATTGCACGCTGACCGACCGCTCTCCAGGACGGTAACGCGACAGCAACGGCCCCTATAGAAGAGGACATAAGCGCCGCGCCCTGCTGGTCGTGGCCCAGTCGGAGAGCAGCTTCAAGATTAGGCACATGTACAGCGGCGACTTAGGATTGTTTATACTGAAGAGGTTTCTTGTTTTATCTGTCGCCCTTTGCTTGCGACACATTTGTGTAACACAAAGTTAAGTATTGTATTTGTTCATTAACGAAACTCATTAATACAATTTGTTTAAATGTTGTCTAGCGATCCGAAAAAGCACACTTCCTAGACACCCCATATTTGGCGACTAGGCAGGATTTAACGTTTAGAGACAGAGCCCTTGTACACTGGATATTTTTCTTGTTTTGGTCCATTCTAACACCTGAAAGTTGCCTACTCTACAATTTTAGCAACAACAGAACAGTTTCATGTATTCTACAGTTAGAGATATCAGGAAGATGTTCGCTTATAATTTTGTATTCGTTCGTTTCCATTTACCCTTTTCCATCAGTCCTGAGAGTCTGTAACATCATCACGGAATCGCACTCTATATGCAGTACATGCATATACAGGCACCGGCACCTGTAAGTCCGACGGCCAGTAGCGTCGATGGACGATGTTCCCGGACACGGGTTCCTACTCTCATTTTGTTCCTCAAGAAACCGTCTAAATTTCCTTGCATTTGTCGGTGAATTGTTGAAACACCCTTAACACACTGATGGGAATTGATAATGTTGTAGCAAAAGAATGGCTCTGAGCACTATGGGACTTAACATCTGTGGTCATCAGTCCCCTAGAACTTAGAACTACTTAAACCTAACTAACCTAAGGACATCACACACATCCATGCCCGAGGCAGGATGCGAACCTGCGACCGTAGCAGTCGCACGGTTCCGGACTGAAGCACCTAGTACCGCTCAGTCACCGCGGCCGGCTGTTATAGCATGAAGCACCATTGTTGTATTTAATAACTTGTTAAAATGTTCATCGTATAATTGGTAATCAGTGATTAAACATTCATTTAATTCGAAATTGATCTCCGTCATAAACATCAATATTATGTGGATGCCTGTAGACACTGTTACACCACTGTATTTGTTGTCGCATGGAGTAATTGCTCAGTAATTTTTTGTCTTGCCTGATACTCAAGCTAGAGGCTAGTATGATATACAAATCTTCGTGTCGCATATCAGATATTCCAAACAGGTGACGAATCTGACGACCACGCTGGTAAGTCTACGATCGGCGAATTCCTCAGTTTCGCGCGGGGTATTGGATTACGTTGCTGGATATGACATTTGGTGTCCTGGTTATGGAGGGATTGACTACTGCGTTTACCGCTCTCGCCACATGCCGACGAGCATTTAGCTTCTCTTCAGCAATTATCGTTTGCAGTGCCTCTCTACAATATGCTTCCAAGAATTGGAAAGGTCGAAAGTTGCTCATCTAGGATTTTGCTGTGTGCATATAAAAACTCTGGGTCTGAGATATTATTATTGCGAGTAGCAGAGAGCGAGCAGTTGTCGAAGGGAGTGAGAAGTGGTCGGACACAGGGTGCAGTGGAGAGAAGCCGCGAAACATGAGAAGTCGCAGCCTGCCGTGATCGTGCTGGTAGGGCCGGAGGAGACTTTGGTATTAATTGAGGATGTTTTGGTAATTTGCCTTTTCGCTGCACGTAGTTCTTGGTGGCCTGCGCACTGGAGGGATTTTGTCAGGTTTGTGTGTGGATACACTCAGAACAATATTCGGATTTTTGTTGTGGCCAGAAACATGCTTCTTGACTATAGACATTGTAGAATAATTAGAAGTCTGTGTAATGTTTGTTAGCAATCAAATCATCATTTTTCTGAAAGTAGTAAATTAAAAGGTTTTATTGCTTGCTTTCACTTTTCTTCAGATTGTTTAAGTTTAGTTGACCAAACCCCTCCTGATTATTCAATTTATATGTGTAAAAGTATGGCAGTAATTGTTGCAATTAGTCCATCCATTGCATTCTGCATAAATCGCAGTATTGCTTTTTGAAATATTTTAGCATGTTGCTGATCACGCAGTTGCAGCGTCAAGACGAGCTAAGTTGTCTGTTGCGTACCGGTGCATTGCCGTAAAATTGTTAGGAGACGTTAGTGGATATTTTGAAAGTCGCAGTCAGAAGGCTGAAAATGGATTTCTTTATAATTCGTGGGAGGAGTTATTAATTTTCTATTAAGATTCTTTTTGCTCTCAATCAGAATACTTTGACTGTCAGAGACGGAAGGTGGCACCCATGTTTCCGTGCATCTTTAAAAATAATTTACCCAAACCCGTTTCACCCTTCGACCTGCCTGCCAGGATTTCGTTTCCTTGGACGATTTCACAGTTACAGATGCTAAATTTTTAGCAGCAGTACTCAGTCAGTTGTTGTTGCATAACACTTTTTGCTGATGGCACACTGCTTTGCGTTAATTCAAAACTATTATTTCAGCAATGTTCTAGTTCAGTATCTATTTTGTAACAGTGAGGTTAACAGTTTTGTGTTAAGATAGTTTTTTTGCATATTTGTGCCATTTTCTTTATTGCTACAACGACAATGAAACTTAGAGCACAGCCAGGAATGGACAAGACAGTACAAGTAGCTTCAAATGAAGTTTCGGAAAATTTGAGACATGGTGTAGAATACTCTTCTCAGAATTAAACAATTACACTAGCCCCTCTCCTCACGTTCGGTCTGTGGAATCGGTTCGTCAGTATTTGATGTGGTTTACGAAATATATCCAGCGGTAACGTTAGGTGACTCACCCTGTATGTGCAGACTCCCTTCCTGAAAATGAAAATGAAAATCTTAGAACCTCAAAACCCACTCTACTCTGCTATACATAGATCTCAAAAGAAAAATTCCAAACTCAAGTTACAATATAACTGTATTACGTTTCAACCGGATACTTCACCAGTAAACTCAGAATAATACCAGCTGAATTAAAATTGTTCACAAATGGCTTACCATTACATATTATCATAGTGAAAATACAGATAAAAAAATTGTCCGTTTCTAGTATTTTATCAGCTTGTCAGACTATGCTTAGCAAATTCCAAGTACATTTCTCCACACAATAGAAATCATAGATCATCACTAGTCTCTAAAATTCCGTATTAAGAAGACTGACCGTGAGAGATACATTAACAGAGACACAGATTAGTTGAGGAGTATGAGACAGGGCTGCAAACTAAAGTAAGATAATGCACTGTAACAACTGGGGCACCTATGCTCGCTACTGCCTGTGTGTACCAAAGTATAATATTATTCTTTGTACACTTTGACGCTGGATACATGTTGAAGACCTCTTGATTTATGTGTGCTTATGGTTTCAAGTTGCACAGTATTTGCACGTGAGATTCGCCGTATGCGAAAAGGACCTTCATACGCCAGAAAAACTTGCTACTTAATCACATTCCTTTATGAGATAAACGAGACGATTTGAGCAACACTTTATGACCTACCTGTAAACTCTTGATGTTCAGCCGTGGATTCTGCAGCTTCTTCCTTTTCTCTGCGGCTTTATTGATGTTCTCCAATGCTAAATTAATTGTTCCACGGTGTCTTAAGCGTCGTTGTGTCCGAAGGGCTATTATATCAGATATAGTGGTTGTTTATTCTGTAGTATAATGAGTGTAGGTGTCCGCCCCCGGTAGCTGAGTGGTCAGCGTGACAGGATGTCAATCCTAAGGGCCCGGGTTCGATTCCCGGCTGGTTCTGAGATTTTCTCCGCTCAGGGACTGGGTGTTGTGTTGTCCTAATCATCATCATTTCATCCCCATCGACGCGCAGGTCGCCGAAGTGGCGTCAGTTCGAAAGGCCTGCACCAGGCGAACGGTCTACCCGACGGGAGGCCCTAGCCACACTACATTTCATTTCATTTCATGAGTGTAGGTAAAGTTGTAGAATCACTTGGTAGTTCGTTAATGATATTTTGAAAATCAGATAGTCTGCAAGGTTTACCTAATTTTTCGTAATGGGTTCTGAGGGATTAAAAGATTGCATAAAACATGATATAAAGATTGGTCAAATCCTACTACGCCTAGATCTTTGTTTTGCCTTTTGTCATCGCTTACATCTCGCCAAGGCAGTACGAATTCTGTTTTCCATATTGTTGAAATAACAAATTCTGAAGGTGGCAGGGTCAAATACAGAGAGCGAAAGACTATTTACAATTTGTACAGAAACCAAATGGCAGTGATACGAGTCGAAGGGCATGAAAGGGAAGCAGTGGTTGGGAAGGGAGTGAGACAGTTGTAGCCCAACCACGACATTATTCAATATTTCCTACAATGGCCGTCTCACTCCTCCCATCTCGATCCGTCGATCAGTGCGTCAACGCTGCCCGCTCTCCGCATTGTTGTATACTTTCGCCGTGGAACCATTGCTCTGCGGCCTCCGTCAACGTCTCTCTGGGATGTCCCTCAGTGATCATCTATTCAGCTGCACTGCTTATATAGGCGAACTCGGCATCCCTCTTCGTAGCGGCGCTAAGTACAGGAAGTCACTGTCATGGGTTACCACTTACGGCGAAGCTTCTGGTAGCTGCCTTAACGTCCACAAATCGAGCTCCATGGCTGTAGGTGTGGGGCTTCCTGCCGACTGTGCTGCTCCTTTGCGTGTAGCTGATACTATCCGGTGCTTAGGACACTATTTCGCAAGTGATTTGCGACGGACATTTGCCCTCAACTGCCGGGGCATCTTTTCCCATCTGCGGGCTGGGCTCGTAGACCGCCGTTTACGAGCGTTCGATCTTCTGCAACGGACAAGATATGTAAATGTAAATTTTGCGTCACGTCTCCCCCCCCCCCCCCCGCCCCCCCCCCCCCCCCGCTCTGGCACAGACACTTCCTATACCGCCATCCATGGCCTGCCGCATGCTAGCGGCATTGGGTTCATTGGTTGTTGTTTTTTTTTTTTTTTGTTATGGTTTTAGGGCGCAAACCTGCTACGGTCATTAGCGCCCGATGGGTTCGTTGGTTTTCCACGGCTTTCTATTCAAGGTAAGGTGCGAGACCCTCACTCTCCCGCGGTGCAGAGGCGGTTTAGGTCCGTATCACGTGCCTGACAGAGCGGTAGCCCTTTTCATTGGCTCTCACATGGCGTTGTGCCGTCGTACTCCTATGTGCCTTACCAGCCTGTTGCCGGAGGTCCTTGCACCACACTCTCTCTCAGCACCTATCCAGCTTTCGGAAGTCCCGCCACCATTCTTTTATTTTCGCCACTTTTTCCTCGAATTAGGCTACGTCCGTGCTGTGATACTGCCAGCGCATTTTACGTCCATGCAGGAGATCTATGGTTTCCTTCAGCAGCACGGGTCACTAAATGTAGTTGAGGAAAAGCATACCCAAGGCTGTTGGCGTGCCGTTTGGCGATCTGTGTGCGCTCCTTGATACTGACGTCCAGTCTGCATGTCAATGGGAAGCAAGTATGCCGGTCACTCCTTCACAGGATTCAGCTCACAGGCACCCCGTTGTGTGTCGTCTGTGATATTTTCGACACAGACGAGCGTCGCCTGGGGTGCAGATCGGCAAGAGTTGTCTGGTTTTTGGTGCCACAGATGTCCATATGACTACTCATCAGATAGCTACTCACTTGCTTCTCTTTCCGGACGCAGGGTACTTCATGCAAGCGAAGATGAACTTCGTGAAGCAGATTTGTGGACACGCAGCTCACTACCTGTTTGCTGATGGCGAGAAAAGTATCCTTGACTTTTGGCAGTTCCTGAACGCTGTTGTGCAGTTGTCCGCAATCCAAAACATAGACAATTTTTCTCCAATTTTCTTTGCAGTATCTTCCTTACCCCACTCCAGAGCTGGGGTATTCCTGTCATGAAGAGTTGATCATCGTCTCATCTACACTTAGAAGCGATATTTTCTCTGTTCATCGGAATGCTCTTCTCGAAAACATTACACATCGGTAGTCTCACTGAGTCTGACATCTTCCTCTGCTCTCCTCCTCGCGAGGCCGGTTTCCTACTATTCCCGTTGGCATTAACGTTAAAGAATAAAGAAAAAAGGAAAAGGAAACTAAATAAATACACGATATTGATTGTACCTCTGCTCCACGTTCCCTAGGCTGTCCTTGGTTTCTGGAGGGTGGGAACGAGACATGGTGTCCAGGTCTCGCGTTGCGACCCCTGCCTACTTTGCCGCCACCCCTTCCTTTAGGCACCCGGTAGATTCTTTAAGAAAGTAGTAACGCGCTTGCCTACCAGTTTCGATTCCCGGCCGGGTTGGAGATTTTCTCTGCTCGTAGACTAGGTGTTAGGTTGTCCTCATCATCATCTCATCATCTCCGGCACGAAAGTCGCCTAATGTGGGGTCACATGAAACAAGATTTGCAATCCAGCGGCCTAACTCCGTGGATGGGGCCTTCCAGCCAACATTGCCCCACGATCATTTCATTTTTTCTGTTCAAGACCTAAGTTAGTGAGAAGAACTCTTCTGCAATTCAGTAAATTATTTTTCCAATTTGGAAAGTTGAAAAGGAAATTTCAACATGCAAATATTGCTGCTATATCAATGAGTGTGTAGAGGTCGGACATAAGCAACCTACTTTTTCCCCTCTTCGTTCTGTAATATTTTGCCATCTGGTCGATGGTGTCCGCGCCTCCCATTATAGAATCATAAAAAAATATTTATTTTGGTCTTTTTTTAGTCTTCACTATTCACCCCTTCTGTGTGATAAGTCTAAAGCATCAACAACAGTCATTTAGTTTATCACGGATTAGAGGTGATGCGAGAGTAATTGGTGGCCTCTGTGTCTGAGGGTCAGTATATGCAAAGATGGATGAGTGTACACTGCGGCCAGTGGCAGTCTTCAGCTCTTCACGTAAGTGTCGTTTGATCGACCGCAGGGTGCCAACAAGTGTGAGATGAAAATCATTCCATAGTCTCAGTAAGTTCCACTGAGGTGCAGTACCGATCAGTGGTAACATTGCGGCCACATTTCTTAATGACTTTTATTAGTCTCTTTACAATATCAATAGGTCCATTTAGACGCTGTGCATTTTCAGACTTTCCTGTATAGACGTCCATGCTGATCACATATGTTGTCTCAGAATGAGACAGCAATCTAATTAGACTGCCGTATTTTCCAGATTTTTCTTGTAGAAATACCCTGAATGGGCGGTGTCCACAATATCTCATACACTGTGGTGTGTGGACCAGGAATGAAATACAGTGGATATTAAGAAGCCAATCTTTCAAAAATTTCCCTCATTGGAATAGGTTGTCAGTCTGGCGTAGAATTTCTCTAGTACTCTCCTAATAAAACCTCAATATTTTAGTCAGTTCGAAAAATCGGGTCCGATTCATCGATCCTTAGTACACTTTTCGACGTCGAAGCGTAGACCGTAAATCTTGGACAGGTATCTTACTGTCATGAATTGAACCCATGATTAGTAAGGGGCCTGTATGGCAAAACAGCTTATCTTCATCGTTATGCTGAATACCTACTCGAGAAATCTCTTCATTTGAATGTTATTTTATTAGATTCATAACATGAGGTGTAAACAAGAGCTCTATAGCCCCTTTCGTAGACTCAGTGTTTCCTTGTTGTCTTAGAACCGTTCTCTCCCGCACTGTATTTTGTACAGAAATCCGACATTCTCGATATGGCTATGTAACATAATCGCATCCACTTTTGGCAATGAATTTATCACAGTTGGGTTCATTAGCATCTGATGGGTTGGCCTGAACCTCATCTTCATTTTCAGACAGTGAATCAGTTCAAATTTCTTTCACATTGTCATCCACTTCACTTCCATCTAAATCTGATTCGTTCAAGGTTTCTTCAAGCATTCTTTCAATAGAAGTGTCACGTAAACGTTGCCTATTCATGTTATTTGTTGAAAAGCAACAGAAACAATGGAACTAAGAATCGTCGCTTAAATGTATTTGATGACCTGAAATCTTCCTTAGTATTTGAATTTAAATTAACAAATTCTGTAATAACTGAGTTGTGAATGTGGTAATGAACAGTTAGCTTTAATTTCCAGTTTATATATCAAAGGATGTGCATATAACATAAAAGTATCGAGTCAGAGGGACTACGAAGCCCCGCCTCCTTTCGGTAATGCTAGGGTTAACTTAATTTGGGACCGTTCTATAGAATGGTCGACTTTAAAAATGATTTTTTTTGTACAGGAAATAAAGTGACGCTTCCCGTTCACACTAGGCAAGACGTGATGTGCAGTATTGGTATGGGATGACTGCAGCTACACATGGCCAAAACACATGCAAATATGCGGCGTAACACCAGAGAAAATGCACCTCACTACTCTTAGAAGACACGACAGATATATAAAAGCACTTAATTTATTAATACTCCTGTTTGAAGTGCAGTAACCTGTAACATTCCAATTCAACTGGTGCTAAACTTATATTCATTGCCTTTGTTTTCGTATTTATACTGTATGGCTTTTCTTTACAGAGAAGGGAGATTGTGGAGTATTAGATACAGTAGATGTCTGCTTGTATAAAATAATGCTTTCGGAATGAGACTGCTGTCCCGCTGCAGCTTATCTCAGTAGAGAATATTCATTCTCTTCAGCAGATGTTCCATCCAGACAGCCTTTTATTTTCAGTACGTTTAAGCAGCGCTGGCTGTTTTCATTCCATTAGAGATATTCTCGTTGCTTCCCCTGTAAGAACACAGATATCCTTTGCTGTGTGGCTGACCAAATCCCCTAGCAAATTTTCCATCGCTTCTCTGTGTTTATACCTCAAACAAATTTTGTTTTCATTCCGCTGATTCACCGTTTTGTTGTTATTTCTACATGATAATGTTTCTGCCAGCTAAATGTAGTGTAAGCTTTGGTTTCTTGGTGATCAAGCTTATATGATGACTGAATACAAATCACTCTTTTTATAAAAATGATTTTTTTCTTTGCTCCAAGAAGCGAAGTATATTTTTTACAAAAACTTTCTGATTATATTGCTGTAAAGCGTATATAATTTAAATTTCTCTCTTCTTCTGCTTTAACCTAACTAAACCTTGTGCTAAATATTTGCTTGTGCCTGTACTGCTGCCCTTCATTGCATCCACATGTAGTTTCTCATTTAAGTAAATTGTTATGCCAGAATACTCTTGTTCTTCAATAAGCTCTCTTTGAACTGTATAGACAATAGACATTCGTATGTTCATTCATTCACTGAAACACAGCACACGTTCATTGGATAAACTTCAGCAAAAGTTGTGTATACTGTGAATTGGGCAGCAGATGTACGCATAAACTGGTAATTAAAACAATTGTTTCCAGAGCTAATGTTACCTGGCAGATTCTAACTGTGAAACTTCCTGGCAGATTAAAACTGTGTGCCGGACCGAGACTCGATACCGTGTTCTAGTCTCTGTCCGGCACACATTTTTATCTGCCAGGAGGATTCACGTCAGCGCACCCAGCGCTGCACAGTGAAAATTTCATTCTGAATTCTGATTTTAATTGAATGTGTTCATTTGTTCTGATTGACTAAGATTCATTCTGTATGGCGAAAGTTCAAAAGCAAAATGTTATATTAACTTCTTAACGTCTCGTGTGGATGTATCTCACGGGAGTCCTATTTATTCGAATTAATTTCCCCGATTGACGGATCTGATTATATGTGTGTAGGGATTCAACCAAACCTTGCCTGTGGTACAGATTTCTGTGATAATTGAATATGACTGACCCTTTGGATGAATAAAGTTGCACTTTGCACTACCAAACTACTCTTTGAATGATTAAATAAATTTCTGACATTTTAAATAGTAACTGCTACTATGATTGATATGATAATTGACAGCAATCTGTAGGAACTGTTCCTTCCTCACACACGATGAATTCCTTTTGATTTGCTACTGTTACCAGCGACGTAACTTTTTACGTTGCTGAAGGCCGAAAGCTGCGTAACGTCTACTCTTCTACTGTTGTATTATATGAATGTCGTTCTTGCAGCAAATGGCAGCCCTCGGCAATCATTTTAGAACTAACTACTCTGAAAGATGTTACATCCAAAAAGCTTAATCCTGGACGTGCTCCATTCAAAAAGTTTGTGCGAAGTAAAATTTTAAATAGCCACAAGGGACTGTTGGATGGGAATGGCTGTGTTTTTAAAGAACACACAATATTATGGTAGCAAATAGCACATACCTAACTTGATATATTTGCTCCAGAACGCGAACGTTTATTAGCAAAAGTCATTTCATTTAGAGTTTCGTATTACCCCCTCACCACTGTCTGATAGTTCTAATTAAGTTACCATTTCGAACGTTCAAATAATATTTTAATTAGGTGCGAACACAGTCCATTCAGTAGCTACAACAAGATTATTAATGTTTGATTCTAACAGTTTCTTCACTATTTTCTCACTCGTATGTCCTGATACAATGACAGTCAACCACGAAGCTTTCGTCAAACAGTTTTATGGCACCGCCACTAAGCGGCGACACAAATACAATTTAGAACACCCGACAGGTTCTTTCAAAACAAACTTCACTTTGCTCAGTATCGACATGCACTTCTTTTACTGCTCCTCTTTACGACTCGCCGTAAAATTACTACACCGCCAAGTTCCTTCTTTTAGTGACGTTAATAAAGCCGCGATCATCAATGCACGACCGTTTCAGCTTACTATCTACCGGCAACTGTCTCCTTCTTCCGTTTTACCAAACAGATTATATCTACATCTACACCATACTCCACAAGTAACTCAACGCTCAGTCCCGGAGGGAACTTCTGGTACCACTAACTAATCCCCACTTCCCTCTTCCACTTGCTAATGGCCCGTGGGAAGCCTCTGTGTTAGTTCTAATTTCTTGAATTTTCTCTTTGTGGTCATTTCGTGAGATGTATGTGGTAGGAAGTAATATGTTGTCAAACTTTTCCCGGAAGTGCTCGCCCGAAGTTTCAACAGGAAATCTCTCCATGATGAATGACGCCTCTCTTGTAACGTCTGCCATTGGAGTTTGTAGCCCAACTCTGTAACGCTTTTGCACCGACTAAACAAACCGATGACGAAACGTGCCTCTCTCCTGAGAACATTTTATCCTAACGACGCGCAGCAAGTGAGAAGTGAATACAATTATTAGTTACGGAAAACAGAAAAAAAACAAATATGTGTAAAGAACAGTTTTAGAAATAACTCTTCTACATAACGAAGTGCATTGATAAATTAATTATATCGATGTGAACAAAAATAGGTTAATAAATAAGAACATATGAAACAAGAAAACGATAAAATATTTAGAAAATATAGTCTAATCAGAATCAATAATTCAACTTTAATAAAATTTCCGTCTCCTCTGTCATCCGCAGTAAAGCTACAAATATTGTACAAAACAGAAACTGTATGTACTGGGTAGTAAAAGCCGAGTGCAGTCATATATGTCGAAGCATTTTATTAATTGTTCGATAAAATACCAACGTTGATGGTCTGAGATCTAAATAAGGAAGTTCGAGGACTAAAATGCCAAGGAATTCAAAAAAATGTTCAATATGAAAACACTTCGGCCTCTAATACAAGTTTCTAATAATCACATGCTTGCATGACAGAAATACCTATGGATATGAATACAACAAATTTTAGTTGTAAGATGGTACTGCTTCGATATGTTTGTTCTCACGTCGAAGCTAATGTAGCGCACACGTTTTCCTCTTTTTTTTTTCTTTTTTTTATTGCTCCATATAGTTCGCTGCGTTCAGTCTGGGTAATAGACGTCACAAGACATCTATCAAACTTGGTTATTGATTCCTTTAGTCCGTTTCTTATTACGTAGGACAAACAGCAAGCTGACCGAACATGCTGAGCTACCGTCCCGCCGTTACAACAACTCATATACATTCAGTGCTTTATTCTACATAATTTCAATCGAGAGAAACGCAGGTCGACTTCGTTGGTGAATGATGCGGGCGTAAGTCGTAAATGCATGAAATTTTGGAAGGTTTCTTCTATCAAGCTTCACAAAATTCCTTTGCGTAGTTACTTAAAAGCTTTAAATGCGTTTCGGTAATTAATAAGTAAACCATTAGCGGAACAAAGTACACGAAGTCACTAGTAATTTCAGCTAACACTCGTGTGATACCCGTAAACAAAGCTTACCTTTTGACATGTAATGATTTTTTAAGCTCTTAATTACATAAAAATAACAGGTATATTGTGAGATTATTGACCAAAAGTTTTTTTTTATTTTATAATCATTCACAGTAACATACCATATTTCTAATAAAGGAAAATAGTTTATTATAAACTCACTCTCCACTTGGTCGCGTCCTGGTGATTCTTCAGTAACACAATCACTAAATCCGAAGCTAAAACCGCTCAATATTTTTAAAATAACAAATTCTAGGTGTAAATAAACCACACCGAACTGAACGGGAGGGCCATACTGAAATCCAAACCCTCTCGGTACAGTTGTCGAAAAATAGGCAGGAGGGCTGATCGGTAACAGGTCTCAGACGGAACTTCGGACAAAGAACAGAAAATCGCGTCACCTCCGAGTCTAACTGCACCCATCGGTATGAACGATACAGAGTAGTGCCCTGTTACAGACTGAGTCTTGTAGGACACCGAAAATTACAGCAATTTTTCTCTTCTGTAAGACAGTGCTTCGAATTCTGTTTGCGTAAAGGTTCCGATCTTCCCGTCTGTGCGTAGACGTTGCTCTCTTTGCAAGCAGCAAGAATTCTTTTATGATTAACGGCTTTCTTCACGAGCGTGCACAGACATAATGAGGGCCTTTAGCGGTGAGAACATATACCGTTTCTGAGACATATGTTGAAAGCAGGACGTCACGATTTCCAGGAAGAGAGCACGTGGTGTCTCGTTAGGACCATCAGGAAGAATGCATTCGGTGTTATTCTGGGCTATTTTCGTAAACAGGTCCTGTTAGAGGAAGATTTTCCGTGCAGGCAATCTGAGAGATCACAAAAGCTCCTACAAAAACGATGGTTAACTATTCCTGCAGCACTTTACGAATTCTGGGAAGGGACTGATAAGTAATGGACGCATTGTCCCGGTACATCTCTCTCAGCGATGGACCCGCAGCTCATCGTCATCGCGTCCAGATAAACACGTATTTCGACAGGTATTTCTTAGGTGTCATGTATCAAAGGTATGCCGCTGCCTCATCCTTGCAGGACCCGAACTGACACCTGCATTTTTTCGGCATCTGACAGCCACGTCGTCACCTCGCGTGTGCGGTAGCTTCCCGTGAGGTCCAGTGGGCAGGAGACGGCGGGCGGTGCGTGCTTCGCGATCGAAAGATTTTTAACTGTGTGTAATTCCGTGTGATATGTGATTCATGACGGTATTCTTTGCGCTATCGGAATAAAAAGAGAAATGCTATCGATGTAATTATTTCTCATAAGACCTGCATCTTTCTAAACAGCAGAGAATAATGAGAAAGTGAAACCGAAGCCCCGCAAATAGAATTTTTTTTTAAAAGAACAATATACCCTTGAATTTCCGTTCGAGAGATCCTTCCTCTCCATAACAGAGCCGTCAATTTCCAGGGCGAGGGGGATAGAGCCGCCAATTTCCAGGTAGAGGAGGGGTGAGGAAGAGGGGGGGCGAGGGGGCGGGGATGGGATGGCGAGGGTGGTGACCGATTTCCAGAAAAATTCTTTAAATAAATAAATAAACTATGTTCTATTCACTGCCTTGAATCCCCTAATTTTTTTAAATAAGCAATATACCGCCATTGTCTAAATTTTGTAAACAATATTCCATACACAGCATCGATTTCCGGACTAATTCCTCAACTAAATAAATAAACTATATTCCATACACAGCCATAAATAACTAAACAATATTCTATACATTGTATGTGGAAATTTGTGGTAAGGTGTTATGGGACCAAACTGCTGAGGTTATCAGTCCCAAAGCTTATGTACTACTTAATCTAACTTAAAGTAACACACACACACATGCCTGAGGGAGGACTTGAACCTCCGATGGGGCTAACAACAAATTGCGCCTGGATATTAATGGTGAAAAAGACAGGGTGGAAATAGAACCTGTTGTAAGAGATGTCGCCGATTTAAATTAAGTCCTAGAACAGTCTGGAAAAGGTATTGGCTACGTACCAGTATCAATAAACTTAACTCTGAAATAAGAACTGTGAATGAAAGGACTGGCTTTAGCCAGAAAGATTCAGTAGGGCGCCTATTGAGTTTCACAAAAGAAAAGGGTTTGAAAAGGATGCTAGTAAACGTTACAAGTCAGATCAGACTGTATACATATCGCCTGTCAGCACAATCTGAATCGAGTGTAACAATGCAACACACTATCTCAACAAGAGCCTGATTCATACTATTTATGGGTTCTTCCCCTCAGCTACAACAGGATATAAGATTGCTGAGTCTGCCAGCAATGCAGTATATCTTCCAGTGACAGTTCAGGTATCGGACTATTCGCAGTTGCCTATTGTAGACCAGAATAATCAACTTCTTGACTTTCGCAGTGATGAAATCATTGTACGACTACATCTATGACAGGACAGGTGTACGGCATGAAACCAATGCACGCAGTCCACAGCACGTCACTTTGCTGCTGAATCACAAAGTGATAACATCTACGAACTACGAGTTTCTCAAATCAGTTGGCTTGAAACTTCGCAATGACGTCCTGATTCAATATAATCAGTCCAGTATAGTATGATGAGCGACTTGTACATCAGGAATAGCATGCATAAGCAGTATGCTTCAACCACATTTAACAGGAATGAAGAAATTAGGATTGTCATCCGGCAAGCAAGAATTTCATATATTTGTAGGAATCGTGCAAGAGAACCCACGGTAGTGCCACAGTGGGCTCAATGCTTGCGTGTTGTGCTTTAGCAATTCCCATTCCAGGCGATATGCTATGAACTCAGTGGGTCTGAAGTCGGCCGTACACACAATGTCTCCATAATGTCTACCCTTAAAACAAACATCTCTCCATCACCCACTGATTTCAATGTTTGAGAAAATGCAGGATGGTACATTGACGATCCAGTGGATAGAACAGTTGTGGATACAAACGATTTACTGCATGCAGACCTTTAAAAATGCGAATCTTCTATTTGAGGACATGAGGCAGATTATTATGAATGCTAATCAGGAATTCATTCTGGTATAGAGTGCATCAGATAATAACTCACACACTCAAGGAGTTCAAGAGGAGAATACAATAACAATCAGAAAGATAATATGGAAATTGCCTCACATGAGTCAGGCATATATCCAGCACTAACATTCCGCTCTTAGTAGGTTTTCGAGTGCCCAGTGCTACCGAGTGCAAGCAGACGAACAAGGGCTATTAAAACCTCTTCGCAGCTAGAGAAACCTAGATTCATCATGCTTTCGATTCAGTCTGTTAGAAGGGGGAATATAGCAAATGATTCCATTGTATTCGCAACAGCAAGTCAACTAATGCCAGAGTCTACCTGAATTCAGAATTGTATCCATATGACAATTTACTCCTGTAGTGGGATAAAAATATATACAGTCCAGCATACGACATGTACACCAGGTTTTGTACTTCTTACTATGCAAGTGCTAAAGAAGGAGGAGGAGGGTGTTTATTCAGTCCACGGAAATTCAAGGAGCTATCGCCAGTTATTGCAATAGTCTGCTCAAAACAGAATGAGATAATTAAGTCTAGACCTATAGGGATGTAGGAACTGAATTTGAATCATCAGCGAATTTCCTGGAATGTGCTGGAATGTGTGCTATAGTTTTGCATGGTAGTGTGAGTAACTGCCCGCTCACTGGTGTTATGCAACGAGCTGTATAAATGAGCAGCTGCTGCGCCGTACCCACAGCATTTCACAATTGTATCACAAGGTGTGAACATCACAGGAGACGCTCAGGGTTTCTATGACGATGAGCGTAGACAGACGCCGGAATAACAGAGACATTCTCAGCAAACATTGCATCACAGAGGCCTTTCAAGGATGAGAGGTGCGCTAAAAATCGAAAGAGTGCTAAGTGGTTAACACATTACTACCATGGAATTCATGGGATCATCCTGGAAAACCGTATAGAGATGTAATGGCATTGCTTCGATTTTTCGACCACATGGATATCATCATCTACGTAAAGTTGAAGCAGATCACTTGGATGCGTCAAATCTTCAACTTTTCTGCTATTCAGGACCTGGAATTCTATGGGTGTCCGTCTCTCCATTGACTCAAAAAGAAGATATGTGAAAATTGTATTGCTGTGTCTGCTTATGAAAATGTAAAATTACTTTTAAGTTGGATGAGTAATAGATCAATTTTCACCTGATATTATGTGTATGATTTCTCTTCACCCTGTTCCCACTTTGATAGTATACAGTTTCGTGCAAATACTATGTCTGTGGTTTTCTTCAAGCACAGGAGATAAAATTTTAGACATGTTCGCTATATGTCTTCAGAGGCAGACATTGTCACACAGCTCCGGCTCCCATAAGTCAATTTGTGCTGCTTCATTGGGGTAATTCCATGCAACTATTCTATATATTTTGTTATCTATCATCTTAAACTTCGCGTCCTCATCTTCAGAAAAACTAGTGTTATTTGTGCCATGCATGCCCTTTATACATACACACAAAGCAATGGGGGATAGATTTTTCTTCTTATTTGTAAATAGCAACAAAGATGTATGGCAACGAATTTTTTCGTATATTCAGTTCCCACAGATAGAATATAATTCTTGAGATTATAATTCTGTTCTTGAGATTTCACTCAGTTCTAGAGGTATAGTTCAGTTCTTGAGGTACAATATAGTTCTTGAGGCACAATGTGGCTCTTGAGGTACAATTTGCCCCTGCTATTCCAATACAGAGCTACTTCAACTTACAAGATACAACACTAACACTTTTTTTACGACTTTTTTCCAGTAGCACTGGATGACAGTGTTTACAGTTTTGCCGGTTTACAAATCTACACTAGAAACTAATGTTGAGGTATTCTTTTTATTTATTTATTTTTTTACTGTAACATTTCCACAGCCCCTATAGCAAAGGTCTTTACAATAATTTTAACAGACTGTGAGCGCTCTGTCTCTCTCTCTCTCTCTCTCTCTCTCTCTCTAAAAGCCGTTGTCATTTTGATTTTTATGTGGTTTTTGTCCCAGCAAAATCAGAAAACGAGGGCAGAAAACGAGGGCATTTTGTTTCTTATGCGGATTTTGGCCTCAGGACTATTAAAAACCGATTATTCGCATCCGATGTGGTACGACCTAGTCCTAGTGGATGGGTTTACCTAACGGAATCACAACTGTTGACTGGCAAACTTATGCAGCCATACACATTGAACAGTACGGATGATGTAATGTGTAACTTAAAATATACCATCGTACTGCCATTCGTTCCCGGCGGGGTCAGGGATTTTCTCTGCCTCGTGATGACTGGGTGTTGCGTGATGTCCTTCGGTTAGTTAGGTTTAAGTACTTCTAAGTTCTAGGGGACTGATGACCATAGATGTTAAGTCCCATAGTGCTCAGAGCCATTTGAACCATTTGAACTGCGATTCATCCGTCATTTGTAAACATCCTCATTTACGTTAAGACGCGTAAAGAGACATCTATAGGTGAAATTTTCGTTTTTCTTTTGTTCTTTTTGAGCAGTGGTTCTTTTCGTACAGCGTCTTGAAACTGGAAGTTTAATTATGGACACTCAGTATGACGGCTCCTTTTCATTTATGTAAAGCCAACTGTGAAACATTCTGTGTGTTCATTACATTTTCACAACTGAATATGGTTGATTGAGTTGTACTGGAAACCTTGGTGTGTTTTCCAAACAGTTTCTTTAAAGAACTCTCCGTGGTTTCTTTCTTTCTTTTGCGTCCGGTTAATAGCAATGATCCCAATTCCTTCCGCCTTATTTGACTCCAAGTCTTCGAATGTTACGTTAACTGCTAGTTTCACTTAATTTCCTCAGCGTCTCTTCATCCGATTATTTTTGAAATGCGTTCGTATGGCGAATTGGCCGCTGGAAGGAAATGGTCCGTACCCGATGGCGGAAGTGGTCTGCACCCGCTGGCGAATGGGGCAGCTACCCCCGTGGCGGCCGGGCGCAGCTACAAGGCAGCAGGCAGTGCGCAGCACGCGGCCCACGCTTATGCAAATCCAGCGGCGCCGGACGGCGCGCTGACGGCTGCTGATGCATCGCGCTCTGCCACAATTACTGCCGCGCTGCATCACCACCGGCAGGTGTTGCGCCTGCGTCGCATCACCATACGGCTCTGTTCCGTTCCCCATTGGCGGCAAGGATACTGTCTGCAATTTAATAGGCAGACATTTTGGATTACGTCGAACTTAATTTGGATCACTCCTTGATAAACACAAACAGGAAATAAGTTGCTATTTTGTCTAAAGCTGACATAGTGAGACCGTGGCTATGTACAGTTAATGTAGGTTGATTCTTAAAAAGAAGAAGACAGCAACCAACCACTTTTAATACTGCCATTTATTTAAGTAAATAGCGCCGTAACCGGTTTCGAACTGACAAGATCATCATCAGACAGCTGTTCACATGATTTACACGATACACTTTACATAATCGTCAGTTTTCGATTTTTATTCTTACACTGTGGCAAAATATTCTTGGTGTGTTGGTGCCCTATGGTAGAAAACAGCGTTAGAAGCGCCTTATATGAACATAACTAACCTCCAAACGATGAAATACAGAGTAAATAAATATGTGAGGTTAAGTGGTTGTGGTTACTTACATCAAAAATTCCGAATGATTTTGTTGCGAAGTTGCAGGATTGTACTTTTCAAATATTCCAAAATATGTACAGCACTTATATAATTTGCACATCAACAAATTGTGCAAAGCACCACACACATACTCTGAAAAGTTTTTGCTACATGTGAAGTTGTATTGGAAAATAAGTTAATGAACAAACAGAAAAAAATCACCCAACCTAATGCGAGAAACTTCATGTCATTCATGACACGAAAATAATTTTGAAAAATACTTAAGTAAATTAAATACTTAACCAAATCAAACGAAAAGTAATCTTGATCTTACCAAAGAATCAATCTGGAAATAAAATTTGATATTCACGTAAATAATAAAGAGATATAAGAATCCACATGAGGCAAGGAATTGGTGTGCATTCCTGTCATTCCAATGTGCGAGAGGTAAATGCGGATACATGAACTATGACCACGTTATTACCAAATGCACCCAAACTGGACCAACGTGTTGTTATTCTTTTCTTGGCTCCAGACGGGCAAACAGTGGTAGCAATTCATCGTAGAGTGGAGAGTGCGGATAGGTCAGCCTGTCTGTCAAAAACCACAAGTCTAGAAATGAGCACTGAGGGATGCTTCTGCTTCGCCGTAATGCACGTCTCCAGCATCGAAAAATTTCGTAATGGAAGACTCTTCAACAACCGCCCTATGGTCGTGATCTCTCCACGTGCAATTATGACTCCTTCAGGCCCCAACACAGGTCTTGGTGGCCGACGATTCCCGCTGGACGAGGATGTGAAAACAGGCACTTGCGGACGTCTTCACCCAGCAGGACACAGTAGTTTACCAAACGGATATCTTCAACCTGGAACGTTGGTCAGATAATTGTGTCAGTGCTTCGTGTGGTTTTGCCTGATTGTCATAGAGATTCTGGACTGTACGGTCTACGAACGGAACCTTTTTGACTGCGCCTTGTGTAGGGCGTCCATAATAAAAGTACAAGTTTCAAATCGCTGTAGAAAGAGAACCACTGCTCATAATGACGTCAGATTTGAGCAGCATATTATTGACGCAGACGGCAACAACATGGAATAAAAAAAGGGAAAAATGAAAATTTTATCAACATATGGCACTTTAAACGTCTTAACGTAAATGAGGACGGCTACAAATGACTGACGAATCGCAATACGATGGTATGGCATTAGCTGGACCTTACACTATCCGTACAGTTCAATGTGTATAACTGCACAAATTAGGCAGTCAACAGTTTTGCAACTGTTTGTTAGGTACGCCTATCCATCACGGCAAAGTCGTACCAAATAGGATGGGAAAATCGGGTTTTAATCATCCTGAGGCCAAAAACCGCAAAAAATCAAAATTGCATCGGTTTCTAACTGTCGTGACACAGGCCCCAAGCTATGTTCAATATCATGTCCAACGGCTTTCTGCCACAAGTGCAAATCGAGGTACAAATGGTTCAAATGGCTCTAACCACTATGGGACATAACATCTGAGATCATCAGTTACCTAGACTTAGAACTACTTAAACCTAACTAACCTACGGACATCACATACATCCACGTCCAAGGCAGGATTCGAACCTGTGACTGTAGCAGCAGCGCGGATCCGGACTGAAGCGCCTAGAACCGCTCGGCCACAGGCAAATCGAGAAACAACACGTTCCACAACGATTATAGTTTCTCGGGAGCAACGTTCAAAATGTGTTGCGCAATGCGTGTCTTCAAATCAGCTACGTTCGTAAATGAAGCGCTGAACACAACGTATTTCCGATAATTCCACAACTAGAAGTCATATGGACTAAGATCAAGTAATCTGGACGGGCAGGCTGTAGCGAAATTACGACCGATAATTCCAGAAATTTCCGAAATGCCTCTGCAGCAGCCTCTTCACTGGCTATGCAAGTTACGGAATAGCGTCAACTTGAGTAAAGAATGAGCCTACTCACTCATGGACGCTGCTGAAATGGGCTTCATATGTCCACAGATAGTTCCATGGATATTCATTGCCCACTTCCCCGGGAGCAATAAAACTCAGAGCTTGCTGGTGGGTGAGAAGAGAGCAACTTCAGAACGTAAGTGATTTTGTATGGATAGTAAAGAAGGTTCTTTCGTAGGATTTTTTGCACAGTGCTCACAGGCGTGTTCAACATTGGGGCAATCCCCCGAGTACCACATGTTTGCACACCATGAATCTGAACGTCCTTGGAGATGGAAATTGGCTTAGTCTGTCCATTCACATTGGATGACGTGGAGACTTGGAAGCTATTGTACACTGTCAAGTAATATTGATGTGACCAACTTTCAGAAGGCTCAATAACGACATTTTGTAGCGCGGACCTCTACGAGACGTGCAGGAAGGGAGTCAGTGTGGTTCTAGAAGATACAGATTGGATGTAGAACCATGCGACTTATTGCCGTGGTCAGCCGCATCGGGTTTCTCGGTTGATGATCCATGGCGCGAACAGATCGATAAAGTAGGTACCACGGATTCTCGATTGGCTTTAAATCGAAGGGGTTAGGCGTCCATGGTGTGGGGCGACGGGTTAATAATAATTCATCATAAGTAATAGGTAATATTAGAATATTGTTCGCCGTCTTTTAAGAGAGCCTAGAAACTATTTTTGTGATCAGCAGGAAAACGATGGCAGATGTACTGACCATAGTTTCCAGTCTGCAAGTCCACTGACAGAAATGTTTCTATTCTCTGTATACTCAGCAGGGTCAAAAATTATGATTATAAATGAAGATATTGAGCTATAATTGATAGATATATTTGATAAATTTTCACACACACAACATCGTAATATTCATGATGTTAATACTAATAATAAATTTCTCTAAGCTAAACAGCATTATGAGCAGTTCTGAGGCGACCTCTACGGTAAGTTCCCATTAAATGGTCTTTCGTCCTGACTTCTGATAATCAAAATAATTGCTCGCCACAAAAACGGAAAATAATTGTCACTACTTGCCACACGGATTGCTAACATCATGGGCCGCACACTAACAGTTACGTCAGCGAAATCTAAGCGATCGGGGGAGGTATACAGTCCTCGCGAGTTCACTTCCGATCTGTACCGAAAACATCAGTTTAGTGGCAGTCTGACTCTGACGTCATTCGAAGCAGCGCTTACAACGGCGTTTTACTAACGGGGACCATATAGTAGCTGGGCGCAAAATGAGGTCTTTTTAAAAATCTAAACGATCCAGGCCGGTGTACAATCCTCGAAAGTTCACTTTCTATTATTACTGAAAATATGCATTTACTAACAGCCTATGTCTCACGCCATGCCGCCCGGAGTGGCCGCGCGGTTTGAGGCGCCATGTCACGGATTGCGCGGCCCCGACCGCCGGATGTTCGAGTCCTCCCTTGGGCATGTGTGTGTGTGTGTGTGTGTGTGTGTGTGTGTGTGTGTTTGTGTGTGCGTGTGTGTGTGTGTGTTGTTCTTAGCATAAATTAGTTTGAGCTAGTTTAAGTAGTGTTGAAGTCTGGGGACCGATGACCTCAGCAGTTTGTTCCCTTAGGCATTCACGCACGTTTGAACATTTCTGACGTCATCCGAGGCAGCGCGTACTCCGGTGTTTGACTGACGGGGATCGTAGGGTAGCTGCGTGCGATGTGAAGTGAAATCTTGCTGACGCTGAAAAAGACGAGCATGACCTTGGCTCGAGGTGGTGCAGTTCAGATAGAAATTGTCGTTCCTGCGGTTCCTAAGGGGTGGAAGGATGGATATTACCTTTCTTCTTGATTCGTCCTTGCTGGGTGAAATCTTGCCTCTCTGGCTGTATAGACATACGGGCGCAGCGGACGGCCGAGGGTACACCTGCTATTATCTTCTCTATGCCCCGGTAGTAGCCTCTAAACGACCGCTTTCTCGGACACATATTATTTTATAACGTTGTTGTGTATTAATTTAGAATCCTCGTAACTTTTTGAGGATATAATTAAGTTGGTTAAAACAGCTGAAAAAGTTTTGGCTCACCTGAATTTAGACTTTGCCGTCTAGAATTCTGAGAACAGAACTCACAGTAGAGCATGACGCCTGAACTACCACTTTAAGAGGCATTTTATTTGTTATTATTTAAATCCAGGCCTCGTAAGTTGTTACAGTTCTATTATTCAATCGCTTACTGTTATCAGAACTTTCTAACATTTATGTAACAGATACTTAATCTACTAGAAATAAGGACTTCTTTGTTTAAAATGTAGTTTTCAGTAAATTATTCGAAAAACTATAAGACGTAGCTCAGTGAGGTTGCATAGTTAATGTTTTCATACTAATCTGAAGATTCATATAAATTTTCATATTTGTAAGTCTAATATTTAGCGCCTTCAATTTTTCTTAAAATTCTGGATTCTGACTAAAGTTTTGTTCCTATCAAATAGAAACTATTAAAAATTGATTTTCACATACATTTGCACATTCTGACCAGTTTCTGGGTTCCTAGCTTCATTATTTAGTGACACTTATTTTTTTCTTATAACCGTTTATTTAGGGAAAGATATTCATCCGATCAGTCTGAGATTTGTCAGTTTAAACATTAATATACTAAAGCACATGCTGACAAAGTTTGGAAAAGCAACTTTAATTTTTAACTTCATTCTCAAATTATGGTGTAGCACAGACGCGTTGTGTTGACCTAGCGCTAGTAGCAGTGAACTGGGTAAGTCCCGGCACACTCGCTCGCCTCTGTATTTCTAAAATGATACCAGCGCTTGTTTCGCCACAAGGTTAGAACAGCAAACTCATCTTGGAGCTCTTAGAACTGTGCACGAGCACCGCGAGCTGTGCAAGTCGTCTTCACGTTTTTGAGATCTCAAACTTTGTCCTACCCGAAGGGTTTGAGGACAGGTGACAGCGTGATATTTTCGATCCAAACTGTGGCCCGTTGCCCAACAAAGTTCGTCTCACATTTTCCACTACTCGAAGGAAGTGATTTTGGAATGCTCTCGACACTGTCCTACCCGTGGCGTTCCTTAGCGGAGTAAGTGACACAAATTATAAGGTCAGCTCTACCATTATGAGTATATACAGATAGCCTACGCTCGAGGTTGGAATAAGTCCGAAAAGACATCTGGCAGTGATGTCTTTGAATCCCTTTGGTGCTATCTGAAACGTGGAGGCCCAATGTCTGACAGTGGTCGGTTTACCTTTGTGGCAGGGCGTGCACATGTTCAGTATTTTCCTTATTCTCCTCTCCATGTTCTTAAAGTATCCATGCTGTCTCCTTTCTTGCGTAACATTTTCAGGAACCAAAATGCACTTGGTTTAAATGCACACACTACATCATTTTGTTTATGAACTCTTCCGGAATACGTCCTAGCCCAGGTTCGTGCGCCACATTTGTGCGCCTAAACAAAACAGCATTTCTATTTTCGAATAGTTTCTTATTGTCTTCAGATTGTGTGTCCCTCGTCTCTACACTCTCCTGAAGTCATTTCCTTATCTTCCTTACCCAGAACACTACTTCCAAATGCGATGGTTCTCGTAACTAGCTGTCCGTCCTGTTCTTCCCCTTGATATAGAGGTATGCCGAGACCTGATTTTGATGCATCAGTATACGTCCCCAGGTTAGGATGAAAAAATATAGACGCCATCTTTAATGCTGTTTTCAAACTTTCAGTCCATTTCCAAGTGGCGTTCTTTCCTGTCAAGTAGCATAGAGTTCGCCTGGTAACAGTGTCGTTTATAAATCTTTTAAAGAAAGTCATGAATCCTAGAAAATCACATCCTTTTTACATCACCCTTGGTATAGAATATTTTTCAACGGCCTTTACTTTATTTGGACCAGGCTGCATCCAATCCATGGATATTACATGTCCCAGGAAGTCCATCTCGTTACGTCCAAATTCCGACTTTTGTAAATTGACGGTATTTTCTGTGGTTTCCAAATGTTTCAAATTGCCAAAAAATATCATACTGCTTTTCCCACGATAATCCTGCAAGCAGTGTGTCATAAACATACAATGTCGTATATTGTCCTGTGATCTCTCTCATTTTCGTCGCCGCTTCCTCTCTGCAGCGAGCAGAAACAAACCTTATTTTCGAAACATGTGGCCAAGACCTCGGTGACGGCTTTCTGAATTCTTCTTTCCATAGCTTTTGATGTAGACAGTTCGCAGCGTCCGAAAACAGTGTAAACTCTTTTATTGAGCTGAAGAGCTTTCTAAGCTCTCCTCGCACATGTTGCAAGATATGGTATCAACAGACGCGATGATAATTACGGGTGGATCAGAACGTGCTGATTCTCCCCTTATTCATCATAATCTTTTGGTTAAATCTCACATCGGCAGCGTTCATTTCCAATCTGAGTCGTCATATTCTATTGTCCATTAATACTTGTCGAAAACCTACTGCTCTATTTTTCTTTCGCTAGTGCGTCTAATGTCACCCTCAAAAAAATGTTGAAATGTGAGTGAAATCTTATGGCACTTAACTGCTAAGGTGATCTGTCCCTAAGTTTACGCACTACTTAACTTAAATTATCCTAAGGACAAACACACACACACCCATGCCCGAGGGAGGACTCGAACCTCCGCCGGGACCATCCGCATAGTCCACGACTGCAGCCCCTCAGACAGCTTTTTTCTTTTTTTTTCATTTTGTTCGGTAATGTTCATTGCGTTTGGTCTGGGTGGCCGTCACAAGACATTCGCTCAAGTTGATAGTTGATTCCTTTACTCAGTTCTTTAATTACAGAGGGCGAGCAGCCCTTTGACCGAACACGCTGAGCTAACGTGCCGGCTTAACCGCTCGGCTAATCCCGCGCGGCAGTGTCTCCATCTTCCGGATGTTTAAGGTCTTCTGCACGTTCTTAAATGGCACCAAATCTCTTATTTCAACGTGCTCACTGTAGTTTACCAGTCTCGTTCAGTTAGAGGCTGATTCACTGCTGGCTGACAGTTGCTCGATGGCGTTGGTTAACACTTGGATATTACTGGAATTTTTATCAGTGTTCTTCGGATGTGTCCCAGTATTCTTCGTATTTGCGTGCAAACCTCTCTTCAATCCTTCTGTCGTTTCTTCAGTTTACTGTGTAACGTATCTTTTTTTGAATTTACTTCCCACGTCGCGAAGTCTGCGTTATTGTTTATTGTTTAAGGTTTTTCCCGACTCCCTGCATTTTTTAAAGTGGTCATCTAATTTCTGATTTATATGTGACTGCGTCGAATGGTTCGCTTTTATGTATTCTTTGAATGTTGCCCTGCGGCACTCTGCATTCCATTAAATGTTTCTGAACTATTCAAAACCTCTCCCTCTATTTCACTCACTCGCACGAACCTGTCTCACTCGCAGTCGTAAAAATTGAAAATCTGTAACGCAAGCATTAAATTCTATATGTACTTATAATTCAAAGTAAATCCGATGAAAATAACATGAAATTTCTCAGTTTTCACCTTCACATTTAAACTGGTTCCTCTCATGAAACACAACACACATGTTGTTGTTGTTGTGGTCTTCAGTTCTGAGACTGGTTTGATGCAGCTCTCCATGCTACTCTATTCTGTGCAAGCTTCTTCATCTCCCAATACGTACTGCAGCCTACATCCTTCTCAATCTGCTTAATGTATTCATCTCTTGTCTCCCTCTACGATTTTTACCCTCCACGCTGCCTCCAATTCTAAATTGGTGATCCCTCGATGTCTCAGAACATGTCCTACCAGCCGATCCCTTCTTCTAGTCAAGTTGTGCCACAAACTGCTCTTCTCCCCAATCCTATTCAGTACCTCCTCATTAGTTATGTGATCTACCCATCTAATCTTCAGCATTCTTCTGTAGCACCACATTTCGAAAGCTTCTATTCTCTTCTTGTCCAAACTATTTATCGTCCATGTTTCACTTCCATACATGGCTACACTCCATACAAATACTTTCAGAAACGACTTCCTGACACTTAAATCTATACTCGATGTTAACAAATTTCTCTTCTTCAGAAATGCTTTCCTTGCCATTGCCAGTCTACATTTTATATCCTCTCTACTTCGACCATCATCAGTTACTTTGCTCCCCAAATAGCAAAACTCATTAACTACTTTAAGTGTCTCATTTCCTAATCTAATTCCCTCAGCATCGCCCGAGTTAATTAGACTACATTCCATTATTCTGTGTTTTGCTTTTGTTGATGTTCATCTTATATCCTCCTTTCAAGACACTGTCCATTCCGTTCAACTGCTCTTCCAAGTCCTTTGCTGTCTCTGAGAGAATTACAATGTCATCGGCGAACCTTAAAGTTTTTATTTTTTCTACATGGATTTTAATACCTACTGCGAATTTTTCTTTTGTTTCCTTTATGCTTGCTCAATATACAGATTGAATAACATCGGGGAGAGGCTACAACCCTGTCTCACTCCCTTCCCAACCACTGCTTCCCTTTCATGTCCATCGACTCTTATAACTGCCATCTGGTTTCTGTACAGATTGTAAATAGCCTTTCGCTCCCTGTATTTTACCCCTGCCACCTTCAGAATTTGAAAGAGGTTATTCCAGTCAACATTGTCAAAAGCTTTCTCCAAGTCTACAAATGCTAGAAACGTAGTTTTGCCTTTTCTTAATCTAGCTTCTAAGATAAGTCGTAGGGTCAGTATTGCCTCACGTGTTCCCATATTTCTACGGAATCCAAACTGATCTTCCCCGAGGTCGGCTTCTACCAGTTTTTCCATTCGTCTGTACAGAATTCGCGTTAGTATATTGCAGCCGTGACTTATTAAACTGACAGTTCGGTAATTTTCACATCTGTCACCGCCATCTTTCTTTGGGATTGGAATTATTATATTCTTCTTGAAGTCTGAGGGAATTTCGCCTGTCTCATACATTTTGCTCACCAGATGGTGGAGTATTGTCAGGACTGGCTCTCCCAAGGCTGTCAGTAGTTCTAATGGAATGTTGTCTACTTCCGGGGCCTTGTTTCGACTTAGGTCTTTCAGTGCTCTATCAAATTCCACGCAGTATCATATCTCCCATTTCATCTTCATCTACATCCTCTTCCATTTCCATGATATTGTCCTCAAGAACATCGCCCTTGTATAGTCCCTCTATATACTCCTTCCACCTTTCTGCTTTCCCTTCTTTGCTTAGAACTGGGTTTCCATCTGAGCCCTTGATATTCATACAAGTGGTTCTCTTTTCTCCAAAGGTCTCTTTAATTTTCCTGTAGGCAGTATCTATCTTACCCCTAGTGAGGTAAGCCTCTACATCCTTACTTTTGACCTCTAGCCATACCTGCTTAGCCATTTTGCACTTCCTGTCGATCTCATTTTTGAAACGTTTGTATTCCTTTTTGCCTGCTTCATTTACTGCATTTTTATATTTTCTCCTTTCATCAATCAAATTCAGTATTTCTTCTGTCACCCAAGGATTTCTACTAGCCCTCGTCTTTTAACCTACTTGATCCTCTGCTGCCTTCACCACTTCATCCCTCAAAGCTATCCATTCTTCTTCTACTGTATTTCTTTCCCCCATTCTTGTCAATTGTTCCCTTATGCTCTTCCTGAAACTCTCTACCACCTCTGGTTCCTTCAGTTTATCCAGGTCCCATCTCCTCAAAAATCCCACCTTTTTGCAATTTCTTCAGTTTTAATCTACCGTTCATAACCAATAGATTGTGGTCAGAGTCCACATCTGCCCCTGGAAATGTCTTACAATTTAAAACCTGGTTCCTAAATCTCTGTCTTACCATTATATAATCTATCTGATATCTTCTAGTATCTTTAGGGTTCTTCCATGTATACAACCTTCTTTCATGATTCTTGAACCAAGTGTTAGCTATGATTAAGTTATGCTCTGCGCAAAATTCTACCAGGCGGCTTCCTCTTTCATTTCTTAGCCCCAATCTATATTCACCTACTATGTTCCCTTCTCTCCCTTTTCCTACTCTCGAATTCCAATCACCGATGACTATTAAATTTTCGTCTCCCTTCACTACCTGAATAATTTCTTTTACCTCATCATACATTTCATCAATTTCTTCGTCATCTGCAGAGCTAGTTGGCATGTAAACTTGTACTACTGTTGTAGGCGTGGGCTTCGTGTCTATCTTGGCCACAGTAATGCGTTCACTACGTTGTTTGTAGTAGCTTACCCGAACTCCTATTTTTTTATTCATTACTAAACTTATTCCTGCATTACCCCTATTTGTTTTTGTATTTATGATCCTGTATTCACCTGACCAAAAATCTTGTTCAAATGGTTCAAATGGCTCTGAGCACTATGGGACTCAACTGCTGAGGTCATAAGTCCCCTAGAACTTAGAGCTACTTAAACCTAACTAACCTAAGGACAACACACACATCCATGCCCGAGGCAAGATTCGAATCTGCGACCGTAGCGGTCGCGCGGTTCCAGACTGTAGCGCCAGAACCGCTCGGCCACAAAAATCTTGTTCCTCCTGCCACCGAACTTCACTAATTCCCACTATATCTAACTTTAACCTATCCATCTCCTTTTTTAAATTTTCTAACCTACCTGCCCGATTAAGGGATCTGACATTCCACGCTCCGATCCGTAGAACGCCAGTTTTCTTTCTCCTGATAACGACGTCCTCCTGAGTAGTCCCAGCCCGGAGATCCGAATGCGGGACTATTTTACCTCCGGAATATTTTACCCAAAAGGACGCCATCATCATTTAATCATACAGTAAAGCTGCATGCCCTAGGGAAAAATTACGGCTGTAGTTTCCCATTGCTCTCAGCCGTTCGCAGTACCAGCACAGCAGGGCCGTTTTGGTTATTGTTACAAGGCCAGATCAGTCAATCATCCAGACTGTTTGTGGTTGCACCTACGGTAAGGCCATCTGTGTCGCTGAGGCACGCAAGCCTCCCCATGAACTCCAAGGTCTATGGTTCATGGGGGGGGGGGGACAACAACACACATATGCACAAAATAAAATACAAATCTTCAGAGTGAATTTTGATGTAACTGGATTACTACAAAATGATGTTATCGTCGCTAGACATCATTTCGACTTTGCGGCTCGATCTCACCCTAATGCTGTAGGTGGAGGATGAAGTGACTGCAGAATCAATCACTGGCGGAACCAACGACTCTCATCAGCAGCTAAGAGCACATCAGCAAGGAAATTTTCTAAATCCCCAATACATCAGCTCAGGTGGCATGTCAGTCCGACGGAGCCAATAGCGTGGAAATCTAACGACGAAGACTCCTGAAGATGAAGTTCATTCTAATGGAATGTTAATTAAAGAGAAATCTCACATTGCCACATTTTGTGTCTGTTACTGATTGTGATCGGATCTTCGAAGCACAGACCGATAAAACTACTTCTTACAAAAGAAGAGTCCCCTTCCTCTCAATAGTTAAAAATAATGTACATCCTGCCACCCTCTATAGAAAACAGTCGCGTAACACTATCTCTGGGGCTCTTCATCGCCAGTATCCGGTGTCTCTTCCGATCTTTCGATTTATTTACGTTTGCCAATGCTGGTAGCTTTTTACACTGCGAAAACGTTTATTGTTTGCTCTGTCAAAACGTTCAGTAGTGTCTTAAGTTTTTAAAGGATAAGGACTACACGCCCCCATTACATCTTCGAGATGTTTGTTTCTAGTCTTCTGTGCATCCTGGAGAAACGGCCAGCCTTGTACATTTTAATCACAATGGTGCCTTCGGCCAAAAGGCGAGCCTTCGCACTCCATTCCCAGGTCGCAAATTGTGTTTTCCAGGAGTTTTCTCCACGAGATACGTCATCTGTGTTTTTACACCATGCGGCCAGATGCCCTGAGGCAGCACTACAGAAAGATGGCCGATGGCTGTTGACCCCAAGCTTTGTCTCAACAGTCTTTCCCAAACTGGCTAAGGGTCGATCAACTTTACTGCCTCTGTGATCCAAGTGACTTATTGTAGTGGAGAATTTTTCAACGTCACTTTTACAAAGGCACGCAATCCGAATTCATAGGAAAAGAGTAGTAAAGTTGCATTGGTCATTTACCGACAGTCACCAGTAAGCCTACTGCTGTTTACCATATTCCTCAGTGTCAGTTAAATATCCTGATAAAATCGGACTTTCATTATGAATTTGCATAAGTTAAATTGACTGTTTCCGGAAAAATGGTCCTATAACACTAATACATTCAGAATTTTCAAATTCCATGTTTCGATTCTTAGGATGTTATCCCTTGGTTACTTAGCCATCATTTTCTCATCATCACCTCCTCCTTGGCAGCCCCTCCTGGAGATCAAATGGCAACTAATTTTTTATCTTTTGACAACGATGCCCATGACATTTTTCAGTTACAGGCGACGTGCCCTGTCGATACACATTATGTGTCTTAAGTGCAGTGGTTTCCATTGGCTTCTGCATCATCACGTCGCTGAAAGTCTGCCTTTTAGGTACAGCTTCCCACTCGAAGGGCAAGAGAGTGCCCTGAACCTCTGTTTGCTCCTCCGCCCTCTTTGACAAGACCATTGGCAGTACGGCTTCTTATGCCGGAAGTCTTCGAGCGCCATGGCCGATGATTTAAGTAATGGATGGGTTCTAAGCCGGGATCCGTGATGTTCTGACTACTAGTCAAAGAAAGTAACTAACGAAATCCAGAATAAATCTCTCCTGCTGCTTTAATACGCATCTAATGCTGGACTTGATAAATCTGGGTTGAAATAGGTAGCCTCCATTTTATAATTTAACAGTTGACGACAGCATAACTATACTCGGGGACGACAAAAGACATGATACTCCGTCTTCAGGCCACGAATGGCCTACTGGGACCATCCGACCGCCGTGGAGGATGCGAATAGGAGGAGCATGGTGGCAGCACACCGCTCTCCCGGTCGTTCTGGGGGTATTCTTGACCGAAGCCGCTATTATTCGGTCGAGTATCTCCTCAATCGGCATCACGAGGCTGAGTGCACCCCGAAAAATGGCAACAGCGCGTAGCAGCTGGATGGTCACCCATCCAAGTGCTGGCCACGCCCGACAGCGCTTAACTTCGGTCATTTCACGGGAACCGGTGGATCCACTGCGGCAAAGCCGTTGCCACAAAAGACATGATATACCTGGTAATATCGTGCCGGACCTTCTTCGCTCAGCATAGTCCAGCAGCTCGACGTGGCGTGGACTGAACTAGTGGTTGGAAGTCCCATGCAGAAATACTCAGCCACGCTGCTTCTATACCACTCGGTAAGTGCCGGTGCCGGATTTAGTGCACGAACTGACATCTCGATTATGTTCCATAAATGTTTTGATACACCTACTGGAGAGCCATGTGGTATTTAAATATATAGTATTTATTATTATTATTATTTCGATTATTCCCATTTAAAGAGAGCGTTTGAACTTGAATTTTTTTGATGATTTTTTATGTTTTTTCTGAGCCCTAATTTTCTTTATGTGTTCACTGTGTTGTTTCTTTCGCTCCGCTGTCCATTTGCATCTCTTCTGTGTTGTGGTGTCAAATTTATGTTTTCGGATGATGTTTCTGAATTCAGTTCTATTTCCTGCATCGTTTACTGTTATGTGTGCTTGTCTGAGGTCACCTTCAGCTTCTTTTATCAATTTTTTTCCCCCTGCGTGAGCTGATGACTTTAAGAATTCGGTTTGAAATTCAGTTTTACCTCATCCTGTGGATATGTCCATAGAACTAACTGCATTCTTCTTTTCCTTATTGTATCCGTAATCTTGTCTGTGTATTTACATAATTCTGATGTTGGTCTCTTCTTCCAGTTTCTTTGCACTTGTATCGGACCAAAAATTTTCCTTTCTCGTTTGTCTATTTCTCTGATTTTTGTTTGCCCACCTATTTGCGTTGTTTCAGATGCATACAGTGCCTCCGGAAGTACGACAGTGTTGTAGTGCATTACTTTTGCGTTAATGGATATGGACTTTTTGTTATAATAGTACCACGTGAGTTTATATGCTTTCTGTTAAAACTATAGTATTATATATTAAAATTATTATTTACTATGTGTATTATATAGTATAAACGTTTATATACCTCATGGCACTCCAGTAAACATACAGGGTGATTCAAAGAGAAAGAAGCGACTCAATTGCTAGTTACAGACAAACTACAAATGATAAAAATACACTGTGTTTGTCACTGGATAGCCAAAGCTTCAAAGATTTATGTTCACACAGACAATATAACATAAACGCAAAACGAACACCATGTGTCGCTTGAGATGTATCTAAACGGTAGCCCATTTCACAACACGTGCGTGTCAACTGGTCGCTGCCTATCGAATCAACAGCTTCAACAGTTCGATTTCTTAGATCTTGAAGAGTAGCTGCCATATGTAGGACAGTGACTCTGTCTTTAAGGAACCTCACCGAAAAAAATCGCAAGGCATAAGGTGTGGTGATCTGGAAGGCCAAAATCGATTAACCAGATCTTGTTGTCCACATCTTACAAACCAACATTGTTGGACGATGTTGTCAAGGTAAAGCCGCACTTTAAGGTAAAAGTGAGGCAGGGCGCCTTCGTACATAAAAATTAAGTCATTGGACTGTTCGTGAAGTTGAAGAAACAATCAATTTTGCAGTACGTACTGGTATGAATTTCCTGTCTCTTTGTCCTCCGCAAATAAGAAGGGTCCTCCATAAACTTTGTGAACAGACATGGCACAAAGCGCCAGTACTTTGTGACCCGCAATATGTTACATTACTTTACCCAATACATGAAACTTCGAAAAGGTGAGTCATTCGGGAAAAGTGTCCTCTGCCGTATCCTGGAGAACTGTAACGCAAAATTCGTCGTCGGGTCACAATTGCTGCAGTAACTAAAACTTTAAGGCGTCGTTTCGGAGCACGCCGCACCGTTGTTCGAGGAAGGTGAAGTTACTCGCCTGTCCTCCTTGTGGACTTACGAGGTCTCTGTCTGAACGCATCTCGGATACGCTCGACATTTTCATCAGAGGTATGTGGTCTACCTGTGCTCTTCACTTTACATACGCAACCACTTCCAAGAACTTTTTATGCCAGTCATAAACCTGCTTGTGCAGATGTGACTTCTTGCTGAAACGACGGCGGAATGCACGTTGCATTTCAACGACGGGTCGACTTCGCCCAAATTTCAACACACAAAATGAATTCTCTTGTGGTGTATTCACCATGTTGCTACAAAAGAACAACAGAGCGGCTGTGTCGGAACTTTGAACTTTCCTCTAGCGAATGAGTTGTCCACGCAGATCGCCTGATATGAATCCACCTTGCGTCAGAATTTCAAAGTAATCGGAGAAGAACTTCCAGAGATTTACGATTCTGTACAAATGGACATATACATCTATATAAGTGAAAATGTAAATGTTCATTCATTTAAAATGTCCGTGCCGATAGCTGGGTGGTCAGCTTGACGGATAGCCGTTCTACGGGCCCGGGTTCGATTCCCGACTGGGACAGAGACTTTCTCCCCTCAGGGACTGGGTGTTGTGTTGTCTTCATCATCATTTCATCCCCATCCGGCGCACAGGGCACCCAATGTGGCGTCGAATGTAATAAGACGCAACAAGGCGGCCGGACCTGCCCCGCAAGGGGCCTCCCGGCCAATGCCACCAAACGCTCATTTCCATTTTCCATTCGTTTAAAATTATAAATCTCCGAAATTTCTTCGTTAATTTCTTCGATATTTTGACAGAACGTTGCAACTGAATATGCACCTGTTTCTGTATACATTCTTTTAATATCTGTAATATACAAATAAATATGTGAAATATGCACTCCGTCTTCAGGTCACGAGTGACCTACCGCGACCATCCGACCGCCGTGTCATCTTCAGAGGAGGATGCGGATAGGAGGGGCGTGGGGTAGAACACCGCTCTTCCGGTCGTTATGATGGTATTCTTGACCGAAGCCGCTACTATTCGGTCGAGTAGCTCCTCAATTGGCATCATGAGGCTGAGTGCACCCCGAGAAATGGCAACAGCGCATGGCGGCTGGATGGTCACCCATCCAAGTGCCGACCACACCCGACAGCGCTTAACTTCGGTGATCTCATGGGAACCAGTGTATCCACTGCGGCGAGGTCGTTGCCAAATATGTGAAATATGAAGGAGAATGTTTATTAACAAAAAGCTTGAAAACTTCTTGACCGATTTACTTCAAATTTTCATACAGTACTCTTTTCCACCGAATTTCGAATACATTGTCGAATGCTTTTTCCAGTCGACAAATTCTATGAACGTGTCTTGATTTTCCTTTAGTCTTCCTTCTATTACAAAACGCAACGTCCCAAAGCCAAAGGGATCCTCATCTAACAGACCTTCAATTTTCTTTTCTATTCTTCTGTGTATTAATTTGTCAGCAACTTGGATGCATGAACTATTTAGCTGATTGTGCGATGATTCTCGCACTTGTCCGCCATTCAGTCTTCGGGAATGTATGGACGATGCTTTTCCGAAAGTGAGATGTTATATCACCAAACTCATACATTCTTAACAACAACGTGAACAGTCGTTTTGTGCCCACTTTCCCCCCACTGATTTTAGAAATTTGGGTGGAATGTGGTCTTTCTTTTCTGCCTAATTTGATATTAAGTCTTCCTAACCTTTTTTTAAATACCACTTCTAATATTGGATCCCCTATCTCTTCTAAATCGACTCCTATTTCTTCTTCTATCACACCAGACAGAGGCTTTCAATGTAATCTCTCAACCTCACAGGTCTCTCATCTGCATTTAGCAGTGGAATTCCCATTGCACTCTTAACGTGACCACCCTTGCCTTTAATTTCACCGAAGGTTGTTCGACTTTCCTATAAGCTGAGACAATCCTTCCGACATTCGTTTCTTTTTCAGTTTCTTTACATTCTTCATGCGGCCATTTCGTCTGAGCTTGGTTACACTTCTTATTTATTTCATTCCTCAGCGACTTGTGTGTCTGTATTCCTGATTTTCATGAACATTTTTGTGCTTCCTTCTTTCATGGATCAAATGTATTTCTTGTGTAATACATGGTCTTTTCAGAGATTCCTTCTTTGTACGTATGTTTTTCTGTCCAGGTTCTGTGGGTACCCTAGAGATGTCATTCCCCTTTAGCTGTATTGCCTACTGAGCTATTCCTTATTGCGGTATTTAGCGCCTTAGAGAACTTCAAACTTAACTCTTTATTCCTTTTATTCTTGCATTCCACTTCTTTGCGTATTCGTTCTTCCCGCCTTGTCTGTTAAATTTCAGCTACTCATCATCACTATAAAATCGTGATCTGAATCAATATCTGCTCCTGGGTATGCCTTACAATCCAGTATCTCATTTCGGAATCTCTGCCTGACATGATGTGAGCTAAATGAAATCTTCCTGCGTCTTCTGGCCTTTTCCAGGTATACCTCCTCCTCTTGTGTTTCTTGAGCAAAATATTTGCTATTACTAGCTGAAATTTATTACAGAACTCAATTAGTCTTTCTCCTCTCTCATTCCTGGTACCAAGCGCATATTCTCCTGCAACCCTTTCTCTTACTCCTTGCTCTATGACCACATTCCAGGCCCGACAACTGTTAGATTTTCATGTTCCTTTAAGTATTGCATAACCTGTGCAATATCATCACATACTTTCTCTGTCTGTTCATCTTTAGCTAGTGAAGTCGGCATGTATGCCTCAACTATCGCTGTCGGTGTTGGTTTGCTGCAGATTCTGCTGAGAACACCATATCATTGAACTGTTAACAGGAACACACTCTTGTGCCTACCTTCCTGTTGATATTACGCTATAGTTATTTTACCAGGTCTTTGCATTTTCTTTTCAGATTTTCTAGCTTCCATACCACGTTCTAGCTTCTGACATTCCACGCCTCGACTCGTAGAACGTTGGTTATTGAGTCTTTTTCTCATGCAGTGGTTTCCATTGCCTTCTGCATCTTCGTGATATTGATCACTCTTTATTCTTCTACCTTTAGGGCCAGTTTGACACGTAAATGACATGAGAGTCCCGCGAACCTCTGTCCGCTCCTCCGCCGTCTTTGACAAGGATATTGGCTGAATGAGGTTGACTTCTCATTCTAAATGTCTTGGGCCGCCAATGCTGACTATTAGTCAAAATTTGAGCGGTGGCGGATTTCGAACCTGTGACACAGGACTTTTTGATTACTTGTCATAGACGCCATCCCCCCCCCCCCCCTTACACCCCCCTCCCCCACCCAGATTTTTCATTTTGTTAGGTATTATACGTTGCGTTTGATCTGGCTAGATGTCACATGACGTCCGTTTTAGTTGATCGTTGATTCCTCTACTCAGATTTCTTTACAGAGGGCATCCTGCCCGCTGATCGAACACTCCATGCTACTGTGCCAACAACCCTTATACTACTCTGGGCAGAGCTAGTATATGATAAAAATATAATATAGCTAATCTGCTGTCTGAGTCTACGTAATATGCCTTTATCTGATGAAAGTCATTGAAAAAAGACAAGGTAACACGAAGCACTTTCTATCTTAGTTCTCAGCCTTTAGCGCTGACTATTCACTATACTCAACTAGTGGTATGATCCCCGGTTACAACATGATTGTTGAGCTATGTTTCAAAATACTGGGATAGGAAGATACTGGTGAATTTTAGTACTTAACCACTTATCACTTTTTGACAGCAAGGAAAGGTTTTTTTTCTTTTTTTTTTCTTTATTGAATTTCAGTTCCCCATCTGGGACAGGCTGGCAGCAGCATATGCACCGATCTTCAGCCAAAAGACAATAATGATACAACGGAAGACATTTAAAATTACAAAGGAGAAAATACAACAGACAAAAATATAAAAAAAGGGAACATAATGGACGAAAACAGACAAAAAGGGGACGACTGTAAAACTGAGACCAAAATCTTAAAAAGTATTCAGCACAAAAAACCACACACTGCGACAATTAAAAGAACACAAGCAGCATAATAGTATCGATGGATGACATAGCACATAACGATCACTGACAGTAACGCTACGTACAACTCCAGCACACAATTAAAACCACAGCTCTTGGTGCACAGGAGAACAGCACCAAACACAACACCGACATAGCACACTGATGACGATGAGCAAAACACAGGATTTACATGGGGCATGGAGATGAGGAAGAAGGGAAGAAGGGAGGGGAGTTGGAGGGGGGCAACAAAGACGGCTGGGGAGGGAAGGGCGTGGGAGGGACACAGTTGAGGAGAGGATGCAGGGACTCAGTGGGGGGGAAGGAGGAAAATCCGCTCTGGGAGAAGGGGGGGAGAGGAAAAGGGGGGACCTGGGGAGGGGAGGGAACAAGGCTAGGTTACAGTTGGAAGAGAGGGTAGATGTCATGGTGATGTTCAACATACGGGAGGGGGAGGTGCTGAAAATTGCCCTGATGAAGGAGATGGAGTGTGTGGAGGTGGAGAGATGGAGGGATACAGCGGTAGAGCCATGGTAATGGGCAGGAGGGGGGATGGAGAGGAAACCAGGGTGTGTGGGGGGGGGGATCAAGCTTGCAGGTAGTGTAAGGAATGCAGAGATTGTGGAGGAAAAGAAGAGGTGGGGGAATGGGATGAGGTCGAATAGGAGCTGTGTAGGGGAAGGAAGGCGGATATGGAAGGGAAGGCAGAGTGCATGGCATTTGAGGATTTGGAGGGCCTTGTAAAAACGTGTGGGAGCAGAGATCCAGGCGATGCTGGCATAACAGATGAAGGATTTGTAGGTGTGGAGGATGGTGGAAGGATGTAATCCCCTTGTCCAGCCGGACGGGAGTTTCAGGAGGTGGAGGTGGGAATGGGCTTTCTGCTGGATGGTCAGGAGGTGAGGCATCCAGGTTAGGTTACGGTCGAGGGTGAGGCCAAGATATTTCAGGGTGGGGGTGAGCTAGATGGGATGACCATAAAGGGTGAGGCAGAAGTCATGGAGACAGAAGGAGCAGCAACAGTGGACTGACTATCTTTTGTATATCAATCCTCTTGATTGGAGTTTTGAGAGGACTCAGGCCGTTCTGTTAAGGAATAAAATGGAGCACCTACAGCTGTCGTTGTGAGGTTATTTATTATATGGCTACCAGTTTCACTGCTTTAGCACACCATCTTGAGGCCTTAACTGTCATTGAGGGGGTTAACTTCAATTGTAAACATGACTCAACAGTGGTCAGCAACTGTGAACTGGTTTTCGCAGACTATCTGTAACAATGATGTTGTTAGTTGTAGATGCTACACCATTGTTATAGGTAGTCAGCGAAAACCAGTTCTTAGATGCTGGCCATTGATGAATAATGTATACGTTTGGAGTTAACACCCTCAATGTCAGTTAAGGCTTGAAGATGGTGCACTGAAGCACCGAGAACGATAGCCATATAATCAGTAACACCATAAGGACGGGTGAAGGCGCTCCATTTTATTACATAAGTTACTCTTTATTCTTCTATTCAACTTAATATTTTGAATATATGTATCATGAAAAACAGACAGGCAATATTTTTCAATCTTTTTCTTTTTCTGCTTTGTTACAGAAAATGACAGGAATAAAAATTCGAAAATCCGCCAGAAACGGATTATTTTGAGCAGTTTCAATAGTCTGGTCAAACTGGAGTTTCAGCCATCACCGTCTTATCATCCAGGGCACGCTTACGGACGTCTTGCCAGACTTCGACTCAGTTTTCCCTGTGCTCTTTGGACACATCACGGAGACGAACTTGGCATCAAAACGCTGCGTGTTGAAATCGGGAGCGATAATTACCTGCTCTGTTCCGTGCGACGCACCAACTATGGCGGCAGTGTTAGGTTGCTGTCCTACGATCCTCGTGCACAAGTCGCATCTGGGGGCATTTTACAGACGTAATAGCGAAACATTTTGATACTCTCTAGCAAGGGGCACAAGTGTTTTCTTTCTTTCCATATCCGCTTCTAAGAACTTTAGTTTGTTTCTAACCATTGCGCCATCTGCCACAGTCTGAAAAACAGGCCAGAGTATATACTGCGATCGGAGTTTGCTTCTTCTGCAGACTACTGGCTCCTATGCAATGGCACACGCAGCGCTCGGTAATTTGCAAAACACACTTTGTATTTTCGAAAATCTCTTTTGTCTTGATAAGCACACTTTTCTCCTACAATCCAACGTTACTGCCCCAGCAGGTACCCAGTTATAATTAATACTGCGGCCAATGCCTCAGCTACAGCTAAAGAGGTTTAGTAGAACCAATGCGTCTCTTTGCTGCATAGTGGAGGTTGTTAAAAACCTTCCTGGCAAATTGTAAAATACTGTAAATTCTTGCTCGAAGCTTGCCTTTCGCTGCCAAAGTTCTTTCTGAACTTAAGTGAGTTTAAGAAAATGCGATAGAGGTTCTGAAAGTTTTTGCGGTGAAGTAAATCTTATGTCAAATCTTGAGAACAGAATCGATAGTACAGGTTTACTGTAACACGCAGTTTCACACTTAGCCCTCTGTATTCTGGCAACGCCACAGTGAATTTGAGAACATATTTAGTAACTTAGGATTCATGAAAGCTTTAATGCTAGGTGACTTCGGAAGAGAGCCACAGTCTAGACAAGACAATTTTATTGTTACAAGTCATGCTATTTTCTTCATCGATGCACATGAGGGTGTGGTAGACGCTAAATTTTATTCACATTATCGTCAATCGATTATGTATTGATGGAATGTGATTCGTCAAAAATCGAGCTGTAATATGTCTTCGGGTATTTACGTAGTCATCACTATCGTCACCAACATCTTCAGTTGCATCAATCAGTTCAACCACTTGGTGATGGGCTTTTTTCAGTCAGCGTGTAACATACACAGAAGAGCCAAAGAAACGGCTACACAAGCTTAATATCGCGTAAGGCCCTCGCGAGCACGCAGAAGTGCCGCAACACGAAGTGGCGTTGCCTCGACTAATGTCTGAAGTAGTGCTGGAGGGAAATGACATCATGAATCCAGCAGGGCTGTCCATAAATTCGTAATATGACGAGAGGGTGGAGTGCTCCTCTCAACAGCACGTTGCAAGGCATCCTAGATATGCTTAATAATGTACATGTCTGGAGAGTTTGGTGACCAGCGGAAATGTTTAAACTCAGACGAGTGTTCCTGGAGCCACTCGGTAGCAGTTCTGGACTGTGGTGTGTCGCATTGTCCTGCTGGAATTGCTCAAGTCTATCGTAATGCACAATGGACATGAATGGATGCAGGGGGACAGCCAGCACCCTTATGTACGTGTACCTGTAAGAGTCGTATCTAGACGTATCAAGGGCTCCATATCATTCCAACTGCACACGCCTCACAACATTACTGAGCCTCCACCAGCTTGAACAGTCCTCAACTGACATGCAGGGTCCGTGGATTCACGAGGTTGTCTCCATACCCGTAAACGTCCACCCGCTCGGTACAATTTGGAAGGAGACTCGTCCAACCAGACAACATGTTTCGAGTCATCAACAGTCCGATGTCGGTGTTGACGGACCCAGGAGAGACGTGAATCTTTGTGTCTTGCATCATCAAAGGTACACGAGTGGGCTCTCGGCTCTGAAATCCCATATCGATGATGTTTCGTTGAATGTTCCGCATGCTGACTCTTGCTGATGGTCCACCATTGAAATATGCAACAATTTGCGATAGGGCTACACTCATGTCAAGTTGAATGGTTCTCTTCAGTCGTCATTGGTCCCGATCTTGCAGGATCTTTCCCCGACCGCGGCCATGTCGGAGATTTGATGTTTTACTGGATTCCTGATATTCATGGTACACTCGTGAAATTGTCGTACGGGAAAATCCCCACGTCATCGCTACCTTGGAGATGCTGTTTCCCATCGCTTGTACGCAGATTACAACCCGCTGTTTTAACTCACTTAAATCTTGATAATCCGCCATTGTAGCAGCAGCAATCGAGCTAACAACTGTGCCTCACACTTGTCTTTGTAGGCGTTTCGACCGTAGCGCCGTATTCTGCCTGTTTACATATCCCTGTATTTAAATACGGATGCCTATTCCAGTTTCTTTGGCGCTTCAGTGTAGAATCCTAGTACATTTATCCATTGTTGCTGATCTTGAGCTTCTTACTGCCAGCTACATCTGTCTTCTGTACGTCTCCATCCCATCTGACCGCGGTTCTTCCTCTAGGTCATTTTTGGTAAATTAGACTCCAATCTAGTATTCTTTTACTGTCTGATATTCTTCCTTCGAGGGATATGACCTGCTTTCTTTCTGATATCTAATGGTTTATTTCCGTCTCTCTTTGTTTGGTCTACTTTGATATTTCGATTCCTCTTTGAACTACTATGAGTCTTCTAACAACGAACTCACTTAATGACCATGTTTCATATTCATCATTACTAGCCATTGGTCGAAAACGGTTTTTTTTTCAAATATATACTTTCAGAAACAGTCTTGAACACAATTTATTTATTATGGTAACCGGTTTCGACCACTACTGTGGTCATCTTCAGACCTACAAGTCGTATACAAAGCTTTAATTAGAGGGCTACATACATTAAAGAAAATACATAAAGTTACAAAACAAAAAAACGATGAATTACCGATGAGTAAGAACCTCCTTCTGCTGGAGAATCACTACTGAAGAAACCACTTCTGACAGAATGATGTCATTACTAACCAATGGGTTATAAGTCGAATAACAATGTAAAATTTTTTAATTAAAAGAACACTGTCAAGAAATAAAAATAAACAGACGCTAAACTTAGCTTATTTAACAGCTATTGTCAATTAAGAAGCGTTAAAAAATTGAACCATGTGGGATAGATGAACTTCGTTTTGACAGTACATGGATTGCCCTCTCAAGGCCTGTTAGTGAACCATTTGGATCCACTGTTTGCCATGGTGAAGTTGGACGCCGTTCCAAAGATGAGGCAGCAGGCTTCTTTCCACTGAAGTTGCTTCAAAGTCGATAGGCAAACTAGTGGTTGCCATGGTGAGGATAAACGCCAGTGCAAAGATGTGGCAGCAGGCTTCTTTCTAACGCAGCTGTTGCGAAAGTGGAATGGCAAAGACTGCCACGTCAGACGATGTACTATTGAGCAGCAATATGTCTTTATTGAAACGATTTTCAATGAGTAGGTTGCAATAATCTTTAGCTGACATGTATAGTACATGCTGCACAGATACGATACGAAGTAGTTGTGCATATTTATGAAATATTGTCTATGAAGTTCATATGTACATTCCATTTTTTTTTAAATTTCATGTGGTAATTTTTAAAAAGGCTTTGCTATTACTTATGTTGCATGCCAGTCTTATAAACAAATAAAAATAATGAAAATGGAAGGAATTTAAAATTATAATACTATGAGCCGTGGTGTCAAAAATAAAGGGATGTGTTTTAGTAATATGCAGTCTAAAAGCATATAAGCAAACTTTCTAAAACAGATAGTCAGTCATAAAATAATGTTTGGTGAAATAAAATTACAAAGTAAAGATAAAATATTTCCTAAAAGTCTTAATAATTTTAAAAACGAAGGACAGAAGAGTGAACATTCTAAAGCAGATCATCGAAAAGCTCAAAGAAATGTTTGTCTTTGAACTGAAGTTATTCGTTTAAAACACGAATTACTTTTGTGAAGTGAAAAGATTTCAATTTGTTCTAAGATATTTAATAGCAGTCCTTTTGGCACAGTATGTAATACTTTCAAATTGTTAGAAATACAACCCTCAGAATGACTGTATCCATCAAGATGTTGACCAAATATTTATTTTGTGTGTGTAGTATTAGTAGTGTGTTCTTTAAAACTTGTTAGAAAGTTACGGCCAGTTTGGCCAATATACTGTTTCTCATAGTCATTACATAGTATTTTGTAAACTCCTGACTTTTGGTATATATTTGATACGCCAATTGTGTGTTTCAGTTTCATCAGTAGTGGGTTATTAGTTTTAAATACTATTGCCACGCTTGTATTCTTAAATTATTTATTTATTTTATCTGAAATAGGTCCCATGTATGTCATTTTTGTAAATCCCTTTTTGGAATTTATAACAGCATCATTTGTTTCTTGTAATTTTTGATATAACAGATCAACCTGATGGGAATTATAATTGTTAGCAACTACTATCTGTTTTAATGTATCAATTTCGCTCTGGATTGCATCAGGTTGAATAGGTAATTTCTATATCCTATGTATCATTGTTTTTAAAAATGCCATTTTGTATCTTAATGGATGGCATGATGTAGCATTTATTATTATGTCGGTTGATGTGGGCTTTCTATAAATGGAAATATTAGGTTTTCCATTCCTGTTTGCAATTGTGAGGTCCAGGAGATTAATAGTATTGTTACCTTCGTGTTATACTGTAAATACAAGTTTTGGATGTAAATTATTTAAGTTGTAAGCGAAAGCAACAATTTCTTCCTTAGAACCGTTATATCATTTCAGTCTCCTGGTAATGTTCCAGTGCACAAATAACTTGAACATATTTTAGGTAAATGATTTACAGATTCCTCGTCCGTCAGCTTTAAAACATCAACAAACAGGTCACCACTACCTAAAGCTGTTCTTTTTTTTTTCATCTTGTCGATTTCTTCTTTAGCTTGTGATGGTAGTGCTTCGATTTTACCGGGGACAGAAGTTCACAGTTTATCTAGGATTAAAGTATCATCACTGATTCTCCTATACAGATAGCCATACAAACTTACATTATAGTGGGGTATTTTTTATGGTTTGTAATATCACCTTGAACTTTGTCTAACGCTGTTATATCATTCTTTCCAATAATAAGCTTCGGCTTTGTCGTCTTTAAACTACATTCATTTTCAAGAATGGCATTCAGCTTGTCTTCTTCATACTTCTTGATGTCTTCTTTCGTGTGTTCTTTCTCAGAGCCTTGCACAGATCTGTGTATACTGTTTTATCTTTGTTCCTACTTTCATTTTTCTTCTCTTGTCCGTCATACTTTCCGTTTCATTTTTCATCCTTTTTGATTGCTTTTGAATCTTACAAAATCATCCACTTCTTCAGCTGTTGGAATACTACCTTTGTTACATGTTTACCTTCTTTTGAGTGTTCCCTAATTATCTTGACATTCATGTTATATCTTCTGTAATATCAATGATTGTATGATTTCTTATAATACACACATGAGACGTGATGGGAGTGTTAATATTCATGACTACACGTGCGCAACATAAACTTATTTGTAAACACAGGAGGACGCAAAACTCGACTTCAAATTAGAATATGTAGCACGTAATGGAGATCAGAGACTGGTTGAGCACGTTTAACGCGTTACACATCTGATTACGAATCTGTAACGAACAGTCGCGCCACACTTTCTGCAACGTTTCAAGAACTCACTGAGGTTTCTCACTGTTTAATTACTTATTCTGTTCTTTTAGTCATTTGTAGATTGGTTGTGATAGTAGACTTCACAGGAAGTACAATATTTTAATTTTTTTGCAGTGTATGTGTTTAAAACGTACTACGCATTGTCCTTCAAACACGCATGCATGTCTGAAGTAACGACGTGCTATGTTCTATAGATGTATACAGTAAACTTTCCAGTCACATTAATGTGACCGCCTGTCAAATCCACGGACCTCTGCGAGACGTGCAGGAAGAGAGTCAGTGAGATTCTGGAAAGTATCGACGGATGTGAAGGCATGCTGAATGCTACACTGTGTGTGGTCAGTTGCACTCGTTTCTCGATTGAGGACGCATGGTGCGAATAGCCCGATCGCGGTGGTCCCACAGAGTCTCGGTTGGCCAAAATTCGGGAAGTTTGGTGGCTAGGGGAGTACGGTAGCCTCATCGTGATGCTCTTCGAAAAACGCTCGTACACTTCCAGCTGTGTGACACGTTGCGTTGTCCTTTTGGCAGATTCCATCGTGCTGAGGAAAAGCAACTTGCTTGTAGCGGTGGAAATGGCTTCACGGATAGGTGCAGACTTGTGTTGATCCACTGTAACTTCCAGAATGACGATATAACTCAGAAAATCCCAAAAAACATTCCACAGACCATAATACATGCAGACTGTTTGCTATCAGTTGCTTCATGCCGTACACCTCAACGGCCATGTGTCCGACGAAAACTAAGTTCATCTGTAGACGCCACCTGTTGCCACTCACTCGACGTACAGTGGCAATACTGGCGCGAAAATTCTAGTCTTTGTAGGCGATGAATAGCAGTCAGTATGGGCGCATGAACCAGGCGCCTGCTGCGAAGACACATACGCATTCTCGTTGAGGAGACAGTGTTGATAGCGCTTGCTGTATCTGAGTGGTCTGTTGCTCAACAGCTGCACATCTATTCGTCTGTACACATCTCTGCAGTCGTCATTCACCCCTGTCATCTAAGGTCCGCGGGGCCGGTTTTGGATCGCGCCCTTTTGCCAGGTATGATTTACTTTAACCACTGTGGCCCACAAACAGTTTACAAACTGTTATGGAAATGCTTCCACCCTTGGCTTGAAAGCAAAAGATAATGCACTTTTGGAAGTCAGGTAAATCTTTCCATTTTTGCATTACGACGACGACTGCACTGCTCTCTGCATTCAGCCGACGGGCTCTATACAGGATGTTACAAGGTATCCTTTTAAAAATTTGGGGATTGGTTCCAGACACCAAATCAGTTACCATAAACATGGGCTCTATGCTGCTTGCTGTAAGACCCACAAGCATTTGGCCGGTAGAGGAGATGTGTTTCACAGTAGCGAAGATGAATAAGTGATAGTAACTCTTACGACATGCAATTTAGAGCACATGTTTACTGGACACCTCTTATTGATTTCGTCCATACGACCCCTTCCCAAAAAATAGAAAGCAAAGAGCTTTCAGTAGAAGAGATTGGTTCACAGTTTCGAATGTGGACAAGTGCTCATAGCTCTTAAGACATACATTTTAGAGCCCATGTTTTTCAGACAACTCCTCTTGATTTGGTGTAAAGAATCTGTCCTGCATATTAAAAAGGTTTTTATGAAACAGCCTGTATACCCTCCACTGCAAGTGTTGCAGTCTTTGAGTGTTTATTGCATGTTGATGTCGAATAAATGCGACACTCACAATAACGTGTAATGTGCAGAAGAAATATATTCGCACTTCCTAGTAAGGTTAGACTTCAGCAGCACAATTTATTAGTGACACATGAGGTGTAATACACTGATAAGCCAGAATGTTATGACCATCTACCGTACAGCCGGTATGTCCACCTTTGCCACGGTTAACAGCCGCGATGCACCGTGATACGGAAGAAATGAGGCCTTCGTAGGTCTCGCTGGAGGCAGTTGGAGCCACATCTGCACTCAGAAGTCACCTAATTCCCGCACATTCCGGGAAGATGGGTGATGAGCTTCGACGCCATTCCCATTTACATACCAGATATTTTCGATCTCGTTCAGATCTGTGGAGTTGGGGAGAGGTACATTAATTGGAACACGTCATTGTATTCCTTGAACCACTCCATCATATTCATGACCTTGTGGCATGGCGCAATATTTTGTTGAAAAATGCCACTGCCATCGAATCTTGTTAATTAATAATCTTCGTCCACCTAAACGTTCATAAATAATATTAGACAAGCAAAACAAACCAGAAACGTGATCTTCATGAAGGGGTGTAAGTGGCCTGCAACCAGTGTACGATATTCCTTAGCCTCCATCGTACCCTGCAGGAGTTCCATTGGATCCAGGGATGCTTGTGCGAATGTTCCCCACAGCATAATAGAGCTGCCACCAGCCTCTAGTGAGATGGAGATTGTTCCCTGATGTCTTAAGACATGTGCTATCACATCGTCCGTTCTTCTTTCCAGTGTTGTCTGTATGTTTCTTTCCTACCGAGGGAGGTGGCGCAGTGGTTAGCACACTGGACTCGCATTCGGGAGGACGACGGTTTAATCCCGTCTCCGGCCATACCTTTTCCGTGATTTCCCTAAATCGCTTCAGGCAAATGCCGGGATGGTTCCTTTGAATGGGCACGGCCGATTTCCTTCCCCATCCTTCCCTCACCCGAGCTTGCGCTCCGTCTCTAATGACCTCGTTGTCGACGGGACATTAAACACTAATCTCCTCCTGTTTCTTTCCGATTCTGCGAAAAACCTCCTGATTCCTTAACTTATCACTGCACTAAACTCTGAACATCCTTCCGTAGCACCACATCTCAAACGCTTCGATTCTTTTCTTTTCTGGTTTACCAACAGTCCGTATTTCACTACCACACAATGATGTGCTCCAAATGTACACTCTCAGAAATTTCTTCCTCACATTAAAGCCTACTTTTGACAGTAGTAGACTTCTCTTCGCCAGGAATGTCCTTTTTACTAGCGGTAGTGTGCTTTTTATATGCTCCTTGCTCTGTCCATCACGGGTTATTTTGCTGACTAAGTAGCAGAATCCCTTAACATCATCTACTTCGTGATCACCAATCCGTGTGTTAAATTTCTCGCTACTCTCATTCCTGTTACTTTTCATTACTTTTGTCTTCCTTACATTTACTCGCAATCCATATTCTGTTCTCTTTAGACTAGTTATTCCATTTGCAGATCCTGCAATTCTTCTTCACTTTCGCTGAGGACAGGAATTTCGTCAACGAATCTTATCGTCGATATCCTTTCGCTTTGAATTTTAACTCCACTCTCGAGCCTTTGTTTTATTTCCGCCATTACTTCTTCGATGCATATAATGAATGCGAGCACATAGTACTGGGTTTTCCAGTCTTACTGTTCACGCTGGCCGCTGTGGCGGAGCGGTTCTAGGCACTTCAGTCCGGAACCACGCAACTGCTACGGTCGCAGGTTCGAATCCTACCCCAGGCATGGATGTGTGTGCTGTCCTTATGTCAGTTAGGTTTAAGTAGTTCTAAGTCTAGGGGCTCATGACCTCAGATGTTAAGTCCCGTAGTGCTTAGAGCCATTTGAACTTACTAAATGGCTCTGAGCACTATGGGACTTAACATTTGTGGTCATCAGTCCCCATTTGAACTTAGTGTCCCCTTTTAGTTCTTGTACGTAATGCATATCACAAGTCTTTATCTGCAGGTTACATCTATTTTTCCTATAATTTTGAACATCTTACAGCATTTTTCACTGTCGAACGCTTTTTATAGGTCGACGTATATAATGGACCTGACTTGATTCTTCCTGTCTGGTTCTATTATCAAGAGCAGAGTGAGAACTATCTCTCTGGTGTCTTTACTATTCTTAAGGCTTCCCGTGGACTAGGGGCAGCGTCTTTGATTAGTAACCAAACGTCCTTAAACCCCCTGCTTAAATTTTGAATAAAAATCTTCACCAGAGGAGGATGAAGACTTTCGGCTTAAAATATCACTCTCATTCAGCCACAGGCCTGGTCAAAGAGGGTGGAGAAGAGGATAGAGGTTCAGGGAACTCTCCTGCCCTCAGGGTGGGAAACAACCTCTAAAGGCAGAAAAATTAGCAACGGCCAACTGCTTGAGGATGCAGAACACAATGGAAACTACTGCATTAGATACCTGTAATGTGTATCCATAAGACGTGTGGCCCGTAAATGAAAAAGTGTCATGTTGAGGTCTCTGAGCATGGGCGGCTCATTGCACCATCCCATTATCGATAGCTTCTAGGTGGCATCTCACCAGGTGGTGCGTATTACTCCCTCTTGCGGTTGTCGCTCCTCCAACTATGCTTAAAAAGCAGCAGATAGAGGTGCGTCGGAGACGTCCTCGAACAGCGCAGTGCAGGCAGTTCACGTGTGGTCTTCGCGCAGTATGGAGCTGGGGGCAGGGGCAGTACTTGGAGCAACGGACAGACGGTGCGGATCGGCACGACGTCTTTTTCAGGCCATCGGTCATTCTTCTCCGCCAGCACTAGGTAGAAGGCAAAAGGTTTGGCTCGTCTATGCTGTGCGTATCTTGTTGTTAAGCTCTATGCACCGATTTCCCGCTCCGCAAGCTGTTTGAGCTGATGTGTCGCGTATATACACTACTGGCCATTAAAATTGCAACACCACGAAGATGACGTGCTACAGACGCGAAATTTAACCGACAGGAAGAAGTTGCTGTGATATGCAAATGATTAGCTTTTCAGAGCATTCACACAAGGTTGGCGCCGGTGGCGACACCTACAACGTGCTGACGTGAGGAAAGTTTCCAACCGATTTCTCATACACAAACAGCAGTTGACCAGCGTTTCCTGGTGAAACGTTGTTGTGAAGCCTCCTGTAAGGAGGAGAAATGCGTACCATCACGTTTCCAACTTTGAAAAAGGTCGGATTGTAGCCCATCGCGATTGCGGTTTATCGTATCGCGCGACTTTGCTGCTCGCGTTCGTCGAGATCCAATGACTGTTAGCAGAAAATGGATTCGGTTGGTTCAGAGGGTAGTACGGAACGCCGTGCTGGATCCCAACGGCCTCGTATCACTAGGAGTCGAGACGACAGGCATCTTATCTGCATGGCTGTAACGGATCGTGCAGCCACGTCTCGATCCCTGAGTCAACAGATGAGACGTTTGCAAGACAACAACCATCTGCACGAACAGTTCGACGACGTTTGCAGCAGCATGGACTATCAGATCGGAGACGATGGCTGCGGTTACCCTTGACGCTGCATCACAGACAGGGGCGGCTGCAATGGTGTACTCAACGACGAACCTGGGTGCACGAATGGCAAAACGTCATTTTTTCGGATTAATCCAGGTTCTGTTTACAGCATCATGATGGCCGCATCCGTGTTTGGCGGCATTGCGGTGAACGCACATTGGAAGCACATTCGTCATCGCCATACTGGCGTATCATCCGGCGTGATGGTATGGGCTGCCATTGGTTACACGTCTCGGTCACCTCTTGTTCGCACTGACGGCACTTTGAACAGTGGACGTTGCATTTCAGATGTGTTACGACCTGTGGCTCTACCCTTCATTCGATCCCTGCGAAACAATACATTTCAGCAGGATAATGCACGACTGCATGTTGCAGTTCCTGTACGGGCCTTTCTGACTACAGAAAATGTTCGACTGCTGCCGTGGCCAGCACATTCTCCAGATCTCTCACCAAATGAAAACCCCTGGTCAATGGTGGCCGAGGAACTGGCTTGTCACAATACGCCAGTCACTACTCTTGATGAACTGTGGTATCGTGTTGAAGCTGCATGGGCAGCTGTACCTGTACACGTCATCCAAGCTCTATTTGACTCAATGCCCAGGCGTATCAAGGCCGTTATTACAGCCAGAGGTGGTTGTTCTGGGTACTGATTTCTCAAGATCTATGGACCCACATGTAATCACATGTCAGTTCTTGTATAATATGTTTGTCCACTGACTACCCGTTTATCATCTGCATTTCTTCTTGGTGTAGCAATTTTAATGGCCAGTAGCGTATTTACTGAATCGTCACGTACATCTTTCTTGTTTGACTCAACTTAATTCTGGGGCAAATTTATTGCCCTGTCTGCCCTGTGTGTATTTTGAAGTGACTTATATTTTTCTGCTGACCAGGGGCCTCTGTAAAACTGTAGCATGGGTAATTATTCTCACGATGACATGTTCAGGTAATATGAATTTACCACATTCGGCCCTGCCTTAGACTGTAAGGTTTAAGCCCCCATTTTTATTGGGCGAGTACGCTTGCTGAATGTTACGCCTGTTCCTTCGTGGTGTATGAAATTTGGTGACTTGTTATAACTGGTTGTTATGGCGATTTGGGTTACTACGTAACATACCCAGCTTTCACGCGTAGTTGTATCAGGGCCCTATGCATTACCTAGGTTTTTTTTTTTAATTTTGCGTTTTTGCTTTTAAATTGCTTCATGCGAGACAACAAACTCTTTGTGAATTCTAATATTTGTTTTCATTGGAAGCTGGCGTGCTCTCACATATTATTACTATCCAGCCTCGTTTGTTTATTATGACCTCCAGCTCATGATCTAAGGGAGTTGTTATTTATATTCCTTCCTGGAAGAATTTACATCTCCCTTTGAGTAGTTCTCTTACACCTTACATTTTTAGCGACCCTTATTTCCTAGATCGCATGACTATATTGGAAAGTCTCTATAAGTGCAACTGTGATTAAACTGTGACATTGAAATGTTGGGTAAATTAGTGACGGATACGCGTCAGGTATTTGTTGATAGCACCGGCTAACTTGCAGGGAGAGCGTTCTGTGTCTGCGGCTTCCCGTAGCGTGGGCCTTGCTTGCCTGTGGCCGTGTGGACGGCTCCCAAACATTTCCTAGCGCGGCCTGCTATTTGTTTACAGTCACGTGTCCTTACTGCCTCTGCTCAAGTTGAGTACCTTACGTTATCTGACTTGCACTGGACTGTAAATGAAATTTTGCTGTCCGTCAAGACGCCTTTGTGTGATTTATTTCCCTTTAATGTTATTGTTCTATTAAATATGTATTGTAACTTTGTTCTAAATTTTACTTTAAACTATTTGAAGTAAAACCTTTGGAAACGCGGTAAAGGTGAAATGTTATGTCTTGTTAACTAGTTAATATTTATCTTTTGGGGTCTGCCTAATGACTCGGTTTGTGTTCATTTGCAGAAATTTATCTAGTGCTCAGTTTTAATTATTTGCTGGTTTATTTAAGTTTTTTAATTTAAATATTTTAGGTCTAATTTAAGGTCACAAAATGGTTCGAATGGCTATGAACACCATGGGACTTTTCTGAGGTCATCAGTCCCCTAGAGCATAGCACTACTTAAACCGGACTAACCTAAAGACATGATACACACCTATGCCCGAGGCAGGATTCGAACGTGCAACCGTAGCGGTCGCGCGGTTCCAGACTGAAGTGCCTAGAACCGCTCAGTCAGAGCGGCCGGCTTTAATTCTCCATTATGAAAGTTTTTCAACTGTGTGAATTTAACGTGTCAAATTAACTTGCAATTTTTCTTTTTTTTCTTAAAGGGAACCTGTTGTTACACTGAAAAATAAATGTATATTGTCAAAAGGATAAATTGTTTTAGTTAAAGTGACCTAGTTCGTCCACGTCATTTTCCTGATCCTGGTAGTTCCCGATCACACTTTCCAGTGGCAAAAGATTCCAGACTAGTCCCCCAAGCGGATTTCCGGGAGAAGTCTGTTAACGGGTCAACGGGATGGTAACCATTAGCAAAATATTGAATGATCAAAGAAAGAATAGCGTTCTACGAGTCGTGATGTGGTATGTTAGAAGTTTGAATGTGATACGGAAGATAGAAAACCAGAAGAGGGAAATGGTAATGCTTAATCTAGATATACTGGAGGTCACTGAAGTGAAATTGAAAGAAGACAAGGGACAGCCGCAGAACATCGTATAACGGGAGTAGGATTCACTATTGTTTGGAAGGAAGGGCAGAGAGATACTCGGAACAGTTCAGAGATAGGATTGTTCTTATCAGAATTGACAGCAAACCGACTCTGACAACGGTAGTTCAGGTGCACAGTAGAAGAGAGAGTTACGGGAGAACGTGGTCTTGGTACTGGAAATGATAGAGGAGAAATACTGATTGAATTCTGCAATAAATTTCACCTAGTAATCGCGAATACTCTGCTTAAGAATCACTAGAGGAGGAGGTATACTCGGAAAAGGCCAGAAGATGCAGAAATATTTTTGTTAGATTAAATCATGTTCAGGAAGAGGTTCAGAAATGAGATATTAGATTGTAAGGCATACCCAGGACCAGATACAGACTCAGATCACAGTTTAGTAGTTATGAAGAGTAGCTGAGCAGTCAGGAAGTGTCAATGACCAAAGAAATGGGATACGGAAGTGCAAACGAATGAGGAGATACGCTTAAGGTTCTCTGAGGCCATAGATACTACAATAATGAAGAGCTCAGTGGGCGGTTCAATTGAAGAGGAAAGTAGACCTCTAAAATGTTGGAGAGAAAAACGTACATATAAAGAAGATAACTGAAAAGAAACCTACGGTAACAAAAGAAACACTTCACTTTATTGATTAAAGAAGGAAGTACAAAAAGGTTAAGGGCACTGAGGAGTGCAGAACTACAGGTTACTTAGTAATGAAATAAACACGAAGTGCAGGGAAACTAGGGTGAAATGGCTTCATGAAAAGTGCGAAGAAATCGAAAAAGAAATGATTGTCGGAAGGACTAACTCATCGTATAGAAAAGTCAAAACAAGCGGCGGTAAAATTAAAAGCAACGGTGGTAAAATTAAGACTACAATTGGAATTACACTGTTAAATGCAGAATAGATAGTCGAAAAGAGTACACTTAAGGCCTCTATAAGGGAAGAATTGTCTGACGTGATACAAGAAAAACCAGGAATCGAAGTAAAAGAGATAGGGGATCCAGCATTAGAGTCAGCGTTTAAAAGAGCTTTCCAAGACTTAAAACGAAATAAGGTAGAAGGGATAGATAACATTCCATCGGAATTTCTAAAATAATTTAGGGAAGTGGCAACGAAACGACTATTGACTTCGGTGCGCAGAATGTATGAGTCTGGCGATACCATTTGACTTTCAGAAAAATGTCATCCAGACAATTCCGAAGACTGAAAGAGCCGACAAGTGCGAGAATCATCGCACAATCAGCTTAACACCTCTTGCATCCAAGTTATTGACAAGAATAATGTACAGTAGATTGGAAAATAAAATAGAGTTCGTATTAGGTATCGATACGTTTGGCGTTAGGAAAGGTAAGGGCACCAGAGAGGCAATTCAGACGTTGGGGTTGAAAGTTTAAGCAAGATTAAAGATGTATCAAGACCAGTTGCAGACAGGCTGAATTAAAATTCAAGACACTTTCATAGGATTTGTCGACCAGGAAAGATAGTTCGACAATATAAAATGTTTCCAGAATGAGATTTTCACTCTGCAGCAGAGTGTGCGCTGATATGAAACTTCCTTTTCAATACAAAATGTTGCAAGATGTTAGGATTACTTAGAAACATAGGGATACGACGTAGTCAAAGACGGATAATATACAATATGTACAAGAGCCAAGACGGAACAATAAGGGCAGAGGACCACGAACGAACTCCTCGCACTGAAAAGCGTGTAAGACAAAAATGTAGTTTTTCACCTCTGCTGTTCAGTCTATAGATCGAAACACACTGGCGGAAATGAAACAAAGATTCAACAGTGGAACTGAAGTCAAGGTGGAGGGATATTAATGATAAGATTCGCTGATGAAATTACTGTCCTCAGTGAAAGCGAAGAAGAATTACAGGATCTCCTGAATGGAATGGACAGTTTAATTAGTACAATGTATGGATGGAGATTAAATATAAGGAAGACGAAAGTAATGAGAAGTAGCAAGAGTGAGAACAGGGAGAAACTTAACATTAGAATTAATGATCACGAAGTCGATGAAGTTAAGGAATTCTGTTACCTAGGCAGCAAAACAATCCATGACGCACAGGACAAGATGGATATAAAAAGCACACTTGCACTGGTGAAAAGGACATCCCTGGCCAAGAGAAGTCTAATAGTAACAAATGTAGGCTTTAATGAAGAAATTTCTGGAAATGTATGTTTGGATCACATCATTGTATGGCAGTGAATCATGGACTGTTGGTAAAACAGAAAAGAAGAGAAACGAAGCATTTAAGATGTGGTGCTATAGAACAACACGAAAAATTAAGTTCACTGATACCATAAGGAGTGAGGAGGTTCTCTGGAGAATTGGCGAGGAAAGGAATATAAGTAAAACACTGACAAGAAGAAGGGACAGGATGGTGGAATATCTATTAATATATCAGGGAATACTTCCAGGGTACTAGAGGGAGCTGTAGAGGGTGAAGACTGTAGAGGAACGCAGAGAATGGATTACATCCAGCAAATAATTGTGGACGACGTATGTGGCAAGTGCTACTGTGGAGAGAAGTATTCGTGGCAGGCCACATCAGACCAGTCATAAAAACGATGACCTCTTTCCTCCCTCCCCCCATCCCCCCACCATCAAAGAAAAAAGCCTAACTGACCGCCATGCCCTGCCGGGTGTTTATGTGTCCCGCTAACTGAACCTGTGAGTTGTTAGAGTGCGCTGCCATCTTGCGTGGGAACCTTCCTTGTTGTCACGTGACTACTCCTGGCTGGGGAGACACTGAGCATCTCTTTGTAGTGTTGTACAGTAGGGTGTGCTACTGCTGTAGCACAGCGTCGGTTGGTGATAGTGAGTCCCTGAGGGGTCTTCACTGCATCAACAGATCTTTTCCGTTTCGATGTGACGCATGCTGTTGGATTCCTGCCGTTGTGGAACGAGGGGGCAGATGATTCTTGCATGTATTTTATTGATATATAGAGCGGTCTACGAATTAGAATTGCTGGCGTTATCTTATATTTCTTGTTTTTCACGTTGGCTGTAACAAGTGTAAGTTTCTGTTGTCCTTATCACGTCGCTGAATTGGTATCTCAGTCGATACTTTACCTGTGTGGTTTATATTCTCTTAGTTTCAGGTATCATGTGTGGTCGGCTAAAATTGTGGATGTAGCGCTGGGTGGGGGTCCTGCATTGGACAGCTATTCAAATGGTTCAAATGGCTCTGAGCACTATGGGACTCAACATCTGAGGTCATAAATCCCCTAGAACTTAGAACTACTTAAACCTAACTAACCTAAGGACATCACACACATCCATGCCCGAGGCAGGATTCGAACCTGCGACCGTAGCGGTCGCGCGGTTCCACACTGAAGCGCCTAGAACCGCTCGGCCACACCGGCCGGCGGACAGTTATTCATTTAACTATTAATGAAGTTGCCTGTTGTGGGAGGATGTACCGACATCTTTCTGCTAGAAGGCTAGATAGTCTATTGTTAAACGGTAAGTGTCTTAATCGGTTGTGTTCATGTTTGAAGCTTACGATTGCTTGTCTGTGGCTCAAATTTGTTACGATATCAGTGAGCCGAAAATAGGACTGGTAGTTATTGTGGAGAGGCTACCTTGTTGCTATACTCAAACATTAGTTTTTAGTGCTGGCCTTTGAGGATGGCATCTGTAGCCGCGCTTATGGTTTTGTCGTAGTACACTTAATAAAGCAACAGCTTTCTAGTTCTGTAATGTAAGCTACAAGTATTGTGCCCACATTTAAATACGTTGAGTGTGCTGTGTAGTTCTTGGTTAAAGTGAACTAATAGTGTAAGATTCCAGAGGTGAGCAGTGTTACCCCTTATTACTACTTGAGGGATTATATATTGTGATTTTTCCATGTAAGGCTGCTTCAGTTAAGTTAATATTACAAAGGCTAGTGCGAAAACCTATGGCTACCTAGTACTAAGCTGTGCGCTAGCCAGTGTAAGCAGTACTTTTCTTTTGTGCCTGAGTGTATTAGCGGCACAGATTGCTAAATGTAGTAGTTGCACACTGGATGTCATTTAACGGCGGTTGTTCTTTGTGCATCTGTGTAATCACATTTATATTCCGTCATGTATGACTTTTTGGCCGAGGCATACGTATAGGCATACCTTTTATGTATGATATATTGTTAATTAGGTTTGATTGTCAAATTTCAAAGCGTAAAAAATTTAAATTAATTAAAGCCGTTGGATATGTCCTTATGATATGCTCTCTTGTCATTAAGATCATTTTTTAATTATTGAAACATTTCAAGACTTTCACTCCACTTTAAAGTAATACATTTCGAACTGCCAGCATGCTGACATCTTCGAAAATGCTATTTTCAACTTTGTTATGATGATTTGAAAATGGGTTTCGGCCCGAAACTAGTCATCGAATGAATAAAAAGTACAAATTTGCGACTTGGACTGGTTTTTCGTTGTGTTAAGTAATTCGTTTTTCAGATTCATTAAGTTCAGATCGCAATACAGCAGTCAGTTTAGAATTCTGAAGTTGTGTCACGGTAACAGTGAGATATTTTAAACTGCAGAGATAATCGTTACGAAATAATGTAGAATTTGCAAATCACATTGTTTTGATAAATAACTTTTACCTATCTCCTTCTTTCTGTGGCAGACGCCAGAAACTGAACTGTTGTTGCAACTGACATTTAATGGCCTGCTACTTACACGGATCTCTGTTTCAGAATATACTGCTGGTCGTTGTCGCGAGAGTCTGTTACATCTGATTTCGTATGGTGTAGTTACTCCCTCGCTCTTGGGAAGAAGAGGCGCAAGAAGCTTCTGGCAGATACCATTGCTTTTACCAAACTTGAATAAAGAAAGTTCTGTTCAACCGTGCCAGTCAAATAAACGTAGCCATTCACCTTAACCATATATCGCCACAATCTAAGAGATCCTCCTTTCCATTCTTCTGCATATTATCCTTGTCAGGAGTTTGGATACATGAGTTGTCAAGCTCTGCGATAGTTCTCGCACTTATACGTATTTATGTATGTCTAAAAGCGAAGTCAGTAACGTTTCATTTACTTATAAACATTGTACCTTTCCTAAGATCCTGAATATGTTCATTAAGTACCGACATTGCATCACCAAATTGACTGACATATCAGTTTTCGATTCGAGGATCGCAAAAGTTCTCAAGGACACGACCTGAAAATTATAATTTAATTTCAATAATATACTTAACTTCATGTTGCTCAATATTTTGTTAATCGTCTTTTATCTAGTAACGATGGCACCGCTACGTTCATCATATCATTTGACTATGTGCAGGGTCCGTTTCAGATTCTCTAGTTAGCAAGACCAACACTATATGCGCAGTTACGTGTCCTATACGATTATAAAATATGTACCTCATAGAGCGGTATCGTCACGACTTAAGAATCGTCCTCGTAGTTCTCACATATCTTCTTTACATGAATAAATCTTTTTCTTGTTAGTCACTGCTGGTTGGTTGGTTGATATGGGGGAGGGGACAAGATGGCAAGGTCATCGGACCCATCGGATGAGGCGAAGGATGGGGATGTAAGTCGGCATGCCCTTTAAAAGGAACCGTCCCTGAATTTGCCTGAATCGATTTAGCCGGCCGAAGTGGCCGTGCGGTTAAAGGCGCTGCAGTCTGGAACCGCAAGACCGCTACGGTCGCAGGTTCGAATCCTGCCTCGGGCATGGATGTTTGTGATGTCCTTAGGTTAGTTAGGTTTAACTAGTTCTAAGTTCTAGGGGACTAATGACCTCAGCAGTTGAGTCCCATAGTGCTCAGAGCCATTTGAACCATTTTTTTGAATCGATTTAGATAATCACGGAAAATCTAAGTCATGATGGCCAGACGCGGTTTTGAACCGTCTTCCTCCCCAATGCGAGTCCAGTGCGCTAACCACTGCGCTACCTCCCTCGGTGGTAGTCACTAGGTTCCCGAAAATGTCCGCGTATTGACTGTACGAACACATTCGTGTTTTGTTTCTATCTAAATTGTAGCATTTGAGAGATTTCATCTGATTGACATAAAAATTTCAGATAAAAGTTTTTTATAGGTTGACAAGCGTCACGCAGCACCAAAAACAAATGACAGTTAATTACTGCATAACGGTGTTTTTTTTATAACTTACTGGAAATCACATACAAACTTGTCTCACTGTGTTATAAATCATAATTACGAGTGGAGGTTCGACTTTTTTACTTTTTTTAAGGGTTTCCTGCAATTTATTCAGCAGCTTTATTTCCGCATTAGTGTCCGTAATAACAGAGTCCTTAGCCACATATTTGAGGATATAAGCATTTTCATAGATGTAAGAGAATTCTTTGTGAAAATGAAAGTCTGGGACATAGCAATTACTCGTAGTAAATATGGACAGTGATGAAATCGTGTAAGGGAAATCTGTAACGCGATACTACAGATGTTGCTATCTAAACTGAGAAGTATGAAATGAAGATTTACTAAACAGGTAAGAAAGAAGTGTACTGCCAACCAGAAGAAAGAACAAATTGCGTAGAAGTCGACAACAGCTTGGAGCATTAACAAAACAAAAACGTTTTAAAATTATTTACATTCCGAAACAATCACTCCTACTTCAAAACAATAGGTTTCATTCCAGCCTCCACAGTCCTTTCTCAAATCAGTTGCAGTGGTTCAGTCCCACCAATACGAAAACTATTTTAAAAGCAAGTGATCATGGTGTGCCTCCAGTTCGACTGACACGTCCATTTTTATAGAAACATGTTAATTTATTTACCATGATGAAGATCTACGTACGATCGTCATTTAACGATTTAAATTACTATCTTATAACTTCGATAAAAGCAGTCTCGTTTTTGGCCTGCTAATTAGAACTACGACGGTTTAGATCCTTTTGTAGATTTTACAACAATTTCGATTTTTGCAACGAATCTCATGTTTGCATGTTCTTTTTAGCTGTTCAAAGGGAGCTGTCGTAGGGAGCAGTTTCGGAGTTTCTGTCACGCTATACTACCAGTAAAATCTCCTCGGTGCTGAAGCTGCTTTCGGCGGTCCTTATCATAAGTGAATGAAAACAGACTATGTCTTTTGAAGCACCCTACGTCTACATTCATTAATGCCTTGGAGATCCGCGAAAGCCACTCTACGTGTTGATATTACTGTCTTCAGTCAGAAGACTGGTTTGTTGCAGCGCTCCTCGCTGGTCTGTCCCATGCATATATCACCACCTACGCTTAACTATTGCAGCTTACAGCCATTGGACCCTGCTTATTTTATTCGTTTGTAGGTTACCCATCCATCATTAACAATTTAATAATGCCTTAATGGCTCAGGATATGTCATAGCAAATGATTCCTTATCTTCATTTAGTTGTGCCATAAATATCTTTTGCCCCTCAGTTAGGTTCCGTACGTGTTTATTAGTTGCTCCATCTACCGATTCTAATTTCATCATTCTTCTGATCCACTACATTCCAAAAGCCTGTTTTCTCTTCCCGTCTCAACTGTTTGTCGAACACGTTTCAATTACGAACATGACTACACTGCATACAAATACATTCAGAAAAGACTTCCTACCCGCTGAATTTAGTGTATTCGATGCTAACAAATGTTGTCTTCTTGAGAAATGCTTTTCTTGCCGTTGTGAGTCTGCATTTTACAACCTCTTTACTTCACTCATCATCAGTTATTCTGCAGTCCATATAGCAAAACTTAACCGCTACGTTTAGTGTCTCATAATTATTTGCACTTACATCGATTTGAACCTTATTACTGTATTCCACCTACCTCTCAGTGTCGCCTGATTCAGTTCGACTACATTCCATTGCACTAGTTTTAATTTTGTTGATATTTATCTCACAATCTCCTTTCAAAACACTGTCTATTCGTTCAACTGCTCTTCGAAATTCCTTGCCGTATGTGACAGAATTACAGTATCACCACCAAACGTAATTTTTCCTACTCTTTCTGAACTTAGATTCCCTTTCCAAATACTTCATTAGCTTACATTACTGCTTTCTCAATGTAAACTGAAGAGCGGCATGGATTTGCTACAATCCTTTCTTCCTGCCTTTCACGCCTGTCAACTCTTATAGCTGCAGTCTGATTTAAGTGCCAGTTGTGAATCATCTTTCGCTCCTACTGTTCCATTGCTGCTACTTTCAGATTAAAAACAAAAAAGTGTATTCCAATCGAAATTATCAAAAACTGTCACCTGATGCGTCGTTCTACTGGGTGCTAGATCGGCGAGTTGGGTGTCCCTAACCTATTCACGTTATCCAGATGGAGAAAGGGGACCTATAGTTCAAAGTGGAATCCGAACGACTCTTGGCATCAACTGATATAAAGGCTAGATTAAAGGTGGAATTAAAATGTCAATGGTCTGTGAGAGATCCGGTCTGGCGCCACCTAAGTTTACAGGCGTGCATTTCACTGATAGAGCACCAGGCCCAACTACACTTTCCCTGAAACCAAAAAATACTATAAACCTAGGTTTTCCTTTCCTCAACACATCTTCTGACTCTCAGAAAACAGTTAAAAAAGAGCAAATCAATGGAGACGAGAAACGACCTTACTGGGCTTGAGGTCAGAAACAGCTGTAACGCCGGAGGGACAGCCACCAGAGTCGTCATGTTCATTTTGAGCTCTCTGACGTAGCTAGGCTATGGCAATCAAGTTGCTACTCTGAACATTATTGAAATTTGCTTGCAATTGTAATAGTCTGAGAGTTCTTTGCGTAAGGATACCTAGTAATTTGACACATAAACACGGATATCGACGTGAATTATAACATTCTTCGCCTTTACTTGTCGTTAGAAGTAAAATTTACCTTTGGTTCCGTAATCGTACTCTCTGTGGCCAGAAACTACTTCAAATGTATGCAAATTTCTAGGTTTTTTGGTCAACGGTGTTACTTGGTACAATCTAAGACAAAAATGGAAAAAAAAAGAAAATTACGAAGCACCGCGAGAGAATTACCCGAATGAGACGGATCTGTGATGTACATGCACAGACAAATAAATGATTACACTTAATGAAAAGGATGGTCTATTCAAGAAACAGCCCCACACATTGAGCAAGACAACAACGCGGTGGTCAACCTCTGGCTCTTATGGAAGTAGTTATTCGGATTGGCATTTCTTGATAGAATTGTTGCATGTTCTTCTGAGAGATATCGTTCCAAATTCTGTCCAATTGCCGAATAAAATAGTCAAAATCCCGAGATCGCTGGAGAAGCCTGTCAGTAATGCTCTAAGTATTCTCAGTCGAGGAGAGATCCGTCAGGCCTATGTGGCCGAGAGGTTCTAGGCGCTTCAGTCAGGAACCACGCTGCTGCTACGGTCGCGGGTTCGAATCTTGCCTCAGTCATCGATGTATGTGATGTCCTTAGGTTAGTTAGGTTTAAGTAGTTCTAAGTCTAGAGGACTGATGATCTCAGATGTTAGGTCCCATAGCGCTTAGAGCCATTTGAACCAATTTTTGGGGAGAGATCGGCTGACCGTTGCTGCCAAGGTAGGGAGTGGCAAACACGAAGACAACAGTAGAAACTCTAGCCATGGGCGGACGAGCATTATCTTTCTGAAATATTAGTCCAGGATGGCTTACCGTGAAGGGTAACAAAATGGGGCATAGAATATCGTAGACGTTCGGTTGCGCTGTAAGGGTGGCCCGGAAGACAACCAAAGAGGTATGAATAGGAATGGCACCCGAGACCATCGTTCCTGGTTGTCACACCGTATGGCAGACGACAGTCACCGCTGTCTGGGGCGTCTCCAGACAAGACACGTCCTCGGCCTGGAATGTCATTGACTGGAGAAGAGTCGACTTCGGTGTGAGTACTGCTTTGCATTGAGCCATCATGATCAGCACTGTATCCCTAGAAGGCAAGATACAGCAGTATATCTCACTATTGCTAGTGGGAGCATTGTATTTCGACATATCCATCCTTGTTAAGTAGGAGGAGAGGACTACAGCCGATAGGAAGGAATATAACGATTGTCTACATTACCGCCAGCTGTAATTTCCTTATTAGTTTATTGGCAACCGGTTTCGACGATACGCTTTGTCATGAGGCCCTCTAAATATGTAGTGGATGAGTTTTCCCGAAAGACATGTCAGAAAACCCGACTTGAAAATAACGGGTATCCGCATAAGCTTTCACAGTAAGCAACCACAAACGATGAGACCACAAACAGAAGTAAAGCAAACAAGAGTCGACTCTCGTTTGTTGTCTGCGTCTCGTGGACGGTTGCGTGCAGCTGTGCTATCTCTGGATTACTGCGAACCGCGGGACAAGCACGTGGTTCAAATGGCTCTGAGCACTATGGGACTTAACATCTGAGGTCCCCTAGAACTTAGAACTACTTAAGCCTAACTAACCTAAGGACATCACACACAACCATGCCCGAGGGAGGATTCGATTCTGCGACCGTAGCGGTCGCGCGGTTTCGGACTGAAGCGCCTAGAACTGCTCAGCCACTACAAGGACGTGATAAGGAGGCTTGCCCAGTGGGACGGTCCAGGGTGTTTCGAGGGCGGCGACGACGATATGGCATTCATGTTGATGACACGTTGGCTCCAGCAGTTTAAATACAGCTGTCTGGCACTTACGATGCTGAAGAAGGCATGTTTCTGTTTTACATGAAAACAACTAAAATGATGCCAATAATTTCGGGGAAGCGAAAGGTCAACGCGAAAGCGGCACGCGCGCGAACGGTTGCTGTGATGACAAGTCGTCGTTTGTGGCTGCTGACATTTGCTGTAGGCTATTCACAATTCTTTACCGCGGTGGAGTCTTACATTTAATCACTTTTTAGGTAAATGGGGCTCACTGGATTGCTATTTAAGAGTCTAATTGCAATAGAAACACCGATATGTCAATCATTGCCGGGCGGGGTAGCCTAGCGCTTCTAGGCGCTTCAGTCTGGAACCGCGCGACCGCTACGGTCGCAGGTTCGAATCCTGCCTCGGGCATGGATGTGTGTGATGTCGTTAGGTTAGTTAGGTTTAAGAAGTTCTAAGATCTAGGGGACTGGTGACCTCAGATGTTAAGTCTCATAGTGCCCAGAGGCATTCGAACCATTTTTTTTGTGAATAATTGTTTTTTACATTCTCCTGCATGAATTTGGGGGGGGGGGGGAGAGGGGGGAGCGCGTTTTTTGTGTAGCTTTTCACCGTTGTGTGTCCGAACTTTTTTTCCGCATCACAACTCCCCCTTCACTTACTGACGTTGAATCACAGCACGTGTAGCTTAACTTAAAGTCAGGATGCGATTACGGCAAGTCTGTGTCTTAAGGTAGTGACGTATATGCTAAGTGTAACTTGCATAACACTGTGTGTGTGTTGTATGAGTGTCAGTTTCACTATCACTTAACCCCTCAACAGATCGTTACATGAAAAACTTAAAACTAACATTTGGATAAGCTATCTGACTTCGTATTTGAATATGAATTTGCAAGTGATACAGAATCTGACTTGTGCTACGGAATTTACTGGACTAGCGTACATGACACGCCGTGGTGTGTCAGTATCTCTGTTTTGGCCCTAAGTTTTGCACTCAGCTCTTTAGATGACTGCCTTTTTCCATGTGGTGTACAGCAATACGCAGAAGCATGCAGCTTCAGCGGCTAAAACTTATTGTTACTTAGAATGAATGTAAGAAAAAGGAGTTTGCTTGTGTCCCGTTAACTACTAAATTACTTTTGGGAAGGGACTTCATTAATAAAATCTATTTAAAACTTAAGAATCGTCATGAATAAATATTAATAATGAGAATGACAGGTGACTAATGTGTCAGTAATGGCTGAGTGCCAGATTAACGAATTATTTCAATTTCAAAACTGCATTAACATTTAGTTACCACATCATATTATTTAGACGTGGAGAATAATTATTATTATTTGGAGGATAAGAAGGCTTCACTGACAAGCAAAACATGGAATTATTGCAAACTCCCTGCCGCTTCTTTAAAGTTTTGAAAGTGACGTATACACAAATAGGACAAAAGGAACTAAAAAATCTTAATTGAAATAGGGAGGCAATGAGGAGTGTGTCAGAACTTTCCATTACATAACACAATATATCCAGTTAACGCTTTTCTTTGCATTGTGTAAACACTCAGATATTGATAGTAAGAACCTGAGGGAGAAATATGGTAGCGCGATTCTAAGTATTGTTGTGAAACGAGGTCTGTCTGTGAGACTGGAAGTAGTAGTGTCGGTCGAGTGCTCGGAGACAGAAGACGTGTTACACTGCCCTCAAGTCGGTGATGGCAGATCTTACCACACTCAAGGCCTGATTTCATTTATATAGGCAGGAGAGGTTTAGATGGCTCGAAAATGGAATTAAAGGTAAAATTCGCAAGCATAGCGCAAAAGCAATTGCAGGGTTAGGCTCGTGATCGTCAGTCCGAGTTTAGTTCATTATCTTCAAGAACTACGAGAACGAAAAACGAAGCTGTATTCGACAGAACGGATGTTTATTACTGCTATTTTTATTTGAAGAACCGGCTGTAAGGGATCTTGTGATCCTTTAGGTTACCTTCATGAAGAGAGGGATAGAGGGGTATAAAGCGTTACTCGTATACAAGAGAAGTGCCACGTGAATGAGAAGACATATGTATGGAAGTTTCATACATTCGACATTTATAGCAGTTTCGAAATGCTATAAAAGGGACAATCGGGGACCAATGTGTGCAAATGTGTGCGTTGGATCTACGGTCGTTGAGCTTGGTTTGTGGGGAAGGGTTTATTAGCCTTAGAAAAGAACTAATCGATATTGGTGCCAAATACGGGACAGTCAGAGGGAAAAAGATTTTGCTTTCTCCGAGAACTGTCTCTCGACGAGTACGAGATTCTGCCGATAAAGTGAGATGTGAGATCTTGCCTCAAGTAAAGAAAACTATTGACCAGAACGAGTGTTCTTTTACGCGCGATCTCTTGGGGTACGCCCGAATTCGCTCCCAAGTCTGAATACTTATCGCCATGGAGAATGACATTCTGTATTCTGTTTGCTAGGAACTCTTCATTTCAGTCACACAGTCGTAGTCTGATATTTCGTTCGCTCATATTTTCATCAGGCGGCAGTGCCATATTGTATCGAAAACTTTACGGCAGTCAAGTAACACGGTATGTATCTAGGCACCGGTTTCTCTCACCTTCTGAGTGTCCTGGATGAATAAAGCGAACTGTTACTGGACTGATCACGTCTAAAGATGGCGATTGACTGCCGAAGACGGTAATGTGAAATTGCGAAATTGCAGTTATTAGGCGACCTTGTCGTAATAAATTATTATATAATCAATTATGTAATAAAAAGGGACAAACAAATTTTTAGAACCAAAAATATTATGGCCGCAGTGTTTGGGGATCGAAACGGCGTCTCAGTCATGGAATTTATGTCTAGACGAAAGACCTTAATTGCAATGACGTGCTGTTGCACCCCACATCGACTACGCCGAGCCGTTCAACACAAACGGCAAGCTGTCTGGACTGTTGTCCACTGTCATTCCCCTACACGACAACACTCGCCTCATGCTGCTGCGTTGACGTGGAATTACCTTAAGAGGTTTAAGAGGGAAGATTTTGTATGCTCACCTTATAGCCCAGACATGGCCCTGAGTGATTACCATCGTTGCCCAAAACTGAAGGATTGTTTTGAGCGCGTAGCGCTATGGAAGTGGCAACGAACTGAAAGAACACTTTAGTCTCTGGTTCAACAACTTGGTGTCATCTGAGCATGCAGAAAATCCTAGGAAGTTATGGTCTTAGGTTAAATCAGTAAGTGGACCGAAACAGCATATACAGACACTCTGGGATGATAATGGCATTGAAACAGAGGATGACACGCATAAAGCTGAAATACTAAACACCTTTTTGCCAAGCTGTTTCACAGAGGAAGACCGCCCTGCAGTTCCTTTTCTAAATCCTCGCACAAACGAAATAATGGCTGACATCGAAATAAGTGTCCAAGGAATAGAAAAGCAACTGGAATCTCTCAATTGAGGAAAGTCCCCCCCCCCCCCGCCCTCCTCCCCTTCTAACAGCCGTGTACCGCAAGTCTCTAGAGGAACGGAAGGTTCCAAATGATTGGAAAAGACCACAGGTAGTCCCAGTCTTCAAGAAGGTTCGTCGAGCATATGCGCAAAACTATAGACCTATATCTCTGACACTGATCTGTTGTAGAATTTTAGAACATGTTTTTTGCTCGCGTATCATGTCATTTCCGGAAACCCAGAATCTACTCTGTAGGAATCAACATGGATTCCGGAAACAGCGATCGTGTGAGACCCTACTCGCTTCATTTGTTCATGACACCCAGAAAATATTAGATACAGGTTCCCAGGTAGAGGCCATTTTCCTTCACTTCCGGAAGGCGTTCGATACAATTCCGCACTGTCGCCTGATAAACAAAGTAAGAGCCTACGGAATATCAGACCAGCTGTGTGGCTGGATTGAAGAGTTTAGAACACAGCATGTTGTTCTTAATGGAGAGACGTCTACAGATGTTAAAGTAACCTCTGGCGTGCCACAGGGAAATGTTATGGGACCATTGCTTTTCACAATATATATAAATGACCTAGTAAATAGTGTCGGAAGTTCCGTGCGGCTTTTCGCGGATGATGCTGTAGTATACAGAGAAGTTGCAGCATTAGAAAATTGCAGCGAAATGCAGGAAGATCTGCAGCGGATAGGCACTTGGTGCAGGGAGTGGCAACTGACCCTTAACATAGACAAATGTAATATATTGCGAATACATAGAAAGAAAGATCCTTTATTGTATGATTATATGATAGCGGAACAAACACTGGTAGCAGTTACTTCTGTAAAATATCTGGGAGTATGCGTACGGAACGATTTGAAGTGGAATGGTGATACAAAATCAATTGTTGGTAAGGCGGGTGCCAGGTTGAGATTCATTGGGAGAGTCCTTAGAAAATGTAGTCCATCAACAAAGGAGGTGGCTTACAAAACACTCGTTCGACCTATACTTGAGTATTGCTCATCAGTGTGGGATCCGTACCAGGTCGGGTTGTCAGAGGAGATAGAGTAGATCCAAATAAGAGCGGCGCGTTTCTTCACAAGGTTATTTGGTAAGCGTGATAGCGTTACGGAGATGTTTAGCAAACTCAAGTGGCAGACTCTGCAAGAGAGGCGCTCTGCATCGCGGTGTAGCTTGCTGTCCAGGTTTCGAGAGGGTGCGTTTCTGGATGAGGTATCGAATATATTGCTTCCCCCTACTTGTACCTCCCGAGGAGATTACGAATGTAAAATTAGAGACATTCGAGCGCGTACGGGGGCTTTCCGTCAGTGGTTCTTCCCCCGAAACATACGCGACTGGAACAGGAAAGGGAGGTAATGCAGTGGCACATAAAGTGCCCTCCGCAACACACCGTTGGGTGGCTTGCGGAGTATAAATGTAGATGTGGATGTAGAGTTCATACGAAATTTTGTGGAGCGTTGAGGCGAATGCTTAAATGTGGGAAGCAACTAAGTAGAAAACTAGCTACAGTATCGAAATATATGGTAAAGTAAGATTTTAAAATTTCTTTCCATCTCTTGAATAATAATATCTAGAGAAACAAACGTTCTTTTTTTTTAGGCTGGCTCTCGTAGCTGTAAATGTGAAATAATGCACTTCACAGAACGAGAAAGTGTAGTTAGTATCCTATGCCCACACTGCAGGTTTGAAATCCAGCCAGAAGTTTCTGCAGACAAACTGCGAAGGTTTTCCATTGTCACTTTGAGTGATCTGAGGGAACATTGAAATGAATACTACAAATAAATGTGTGAATAGGTCGTCCTGTCGGGTAGACCGTTCGCAGGGTGCAAGTCTTTCGATTTGACGCCACTTCGGCGACTTGCGCGTCGATGGAGATGAAATGTTGATGATTAGGACAACACAACGCTGAATCTCTGAGCAGGGAAAATCTTCGACCCAGCCGGGAACCAAACCCAGGCCCTTAGGATTGACATTCTGTCGCGCTGACCACTCAGATACCGGGGGCGGACATCATCGATAATTTTATATTTTTTGTTTGTTTGTATTCAAGTCATTTGACCATTTTGAAACTTTACTGCTCTTTTTCCGGCGGTAAATACGGTCTGATGATGATGCTATAAGAGATGGAAATCGATCACCAAACGAAATAAATAGCTTACATGCTACTGAGACTGTTTTTGTTTAAATAATTTTATTATGGTCGCAGATTTGTTTGACCTGTGGGAGAATGTCACAGAAATGCTGGAGAAATTGAACTGGCAAGCAGTTGGAGATAGATGCAAACTATTGCGTTAAAGCCTGATTATAAAGCTTCAAGAAACGGTTCCACTCTATGACCCTAGCCATTTAGTATAACTCCCTACATATTAGTACAGAAGGGATCGTGAGGACAGGATTAGATTAATTATAGCGCTCACAGAAGAATTCAACCCTCGCAATATTAACGGGGAAGGGGTGGCAGTTTTATGCCCACTTCTTTTAAATATCATTATCTAAATTTTTAGACAATATAGTTGCGTGGAAATAACAGCGATTGGTTTACTTATAATCAATTATTCAAAATGATAGTCACAATCTCATTATTTATTTTGTCGCCAACCGCTTTCAACCCGCGATGGGGTCATCTTCAGGGCAATTTACACCATTTGGTCGCTCACTGGAGTCGTCACCCTGCCTGTGCACGGTTGGTAACTATCTACCAACTGTGCACAGGCAAGGTGACGATTCGAGCGAGCGACCAAATGGTGTAAATTGCCATGAAGATGACCCCATCGCGGGTTGAAACCGGTTGGCGACAAAATAAATAATGCGATTGTGACTCTCATTTTGAATAATTGATTATCATTATCTAGTCATGTACCATAAATTTTAAAATTTTGGAAATAACTATCTATTGTTTTTAGTGATTTCTTCTATCAGTTTCCGTAACTAAATTTTTCGGTATTACTTTACCCGGAAAATTAAGTCTTAGTAATGAAAGTGACCTTTTACAATTAATGCCGTATTCACATCTTCATGTTCACGGGCTTTCTTACACGTCAATATAACCAAAAAATTACGCTGTGATTAAAAGTCAGAGGTATTTAACGAAATTTTTATTTATTTTATTTATTTAGTTTTTTTTCATTAAGTTTCGTCCCTTGGTAATGGAAAATGCGTTGGTATTAGTTCTACGAGATGTTTTCAGGTATTTATCCTACTGACATACCAGTATCTATTTAAAAAGCGTGTTGTTGATAAAAGTTCACAGCAATTAAGGGAATCAGTTTTTCTTAATATTTTTAGGTGGCCATAATCGTTGGTAGTACCCGTTAAGGAAGATAGTACTGATAGTGATAAACAGACGTTCCTACTACGTTTCGCACCTGAATATGGTGGGCAGAAGCCCTAATGACTGCCACAATGGGAAGTAACGTCTTCCTTTGAAACTTCCTCCAGATTAAAAATTTGTGTGCCGGTATGAGACACGAACTCGGGAATTTTGCCTTTCGCGGGCAAGTCCTCTACCAACTGAGCTACCCAAGCACGACTCACGGCCCGTCCTCACAGCTTTACTTCTGCCAGTACCTCGTCTCCTACCTTCCAAACTTTACAGAAGCTCTCCTGCGAACCTTGCAGAACTATCACTCCTGAAAGAAAGGATATTGCGGAGACATGGCTTAGCCACAGCCTGGGGGATGTTTCCAGAATGAGATCTTCAGTCTGCACAGTTTTAATCTGCCAGGAAGTTTCATATCAGCGCACACTCCGCTGCAGAGTGAGAATCTCCTTCTGGGAACTTCTCCCTTTTCCTACGCGTTTCACAGTGATTTGCGGAGTGTGGGTGTCGATGTAGATGTAGAGCCATCAGATACACGAAATGCAGCCACTGCTGAGACGTGTAAGTTCCTCGTGAGAATGGATACGAAGTAGCCGGTGCACAAACGAGTTGGCCTCATCTCGACGTGTCACGATATTAATGGAGAAATCTCGGCGCAGAATGTCAGTTGCAGTGCCGAGCGCAGGGGAGCAAGTTGCAGTGGAGCGGCGGGGGCGTTGAAAGGTCGAGAAGGGGGGGGGGAGCTAGGTGGGGGCTGCCACTGCACGGGCGTCGTCGTTAAGTCTGGCAGGCAGGCAGGCTGGCATTAGCTGCAGCGGGGCGCAGCCGCGCACAGCCGCCCGGAATAATTGCTCTGCCTCACCTGGGCCCGCGGCGGGCTGCAAGAAGCACAGGCGGGCGGGCCCGCTGCTGTTATATTGATTCAGCAGCGCCACCGCCGAGAAGCCCGCCCGTCTGTCCTTCTCCGACGTGTGAGTGCTGTGTGTGTGTGTGTGTGTGTGTGTGTGTGTGCTGCTGCTGTACTTCGCCCCATGCTTCCGCGTCTCACTCCCATCACAGCCGTACTCACGTCTGCTCGTTAAACCCACTCGAGGCAGGAGGGCGGCCGGGCTGCCTTGAGACTGTTGTGCGAAGTCGCAGACTCGGCTCTCCTCGTAAGCGAGTTCTCTTCCGCCCCTCCCCGCCACCACCCCTACTCACGGGATGCGATTTCCGCGTTCTCTCTCCTTACCTTTCAAGGAGGAAGAGGAAGCGTGGCGAGCGGGGGCCTGCCATTACCCTCGTAAGTAAATTACGAGGATAAGTCAATTATTATCCGCAAAGTAGAACTTCCTGGCAGATTAAAACTGTATGCCGGACCGAGACTCGAACTCGGGACCTTTGCCTTTCGCGGGCAAATGCTCTGCCCACTGAGCTACCCAAGCACGACTCACGCACCGTCCTCACAGCTTTACTTCTGCCAGTACCTCGTCTCCTAACTTCCAAGCTTTACAGAAGCTCTTTCCAAGCTTTACAGAAGCTCTCCGGCGAACCTTGCAGAACTAGCACTCCTGAAAGAAAGGATATTGCGGAGACATGGCTTAGCTCAGTTGGTAGCCGGCAAGGTAGCTCAGCGTGTTCGGTCAGAGGGTTAGCTGCCCTCTGTAATAATAAAAGCCGGCCGCTGTGGGTGAGCGGTTCTAGGCGCTTCAGTCTGGAACCGCGTGACCGCTACGGTCGCAGGTTCGAATCCCGCCTCGGGCATGGATGTGTGTGATGTCCTTAGGTTAGTTAGGTTTAAGTAGTTCTAAGTTCTAGGGGACTGATGACCTCAGATGTTAAGTCCCATAGTGCTCAGAGCCATTTGAACCATTTTTTGTAATAATAATAAAAAAACTGAGTTAATTGATCAACAACGAACTTAAATGGATGTCTTACGACGTCCGCCCCGAGCAGATGAAACGAACAATAGCGAACAAAATGAGATTATTAAAAAAAAAAAAAAGAAAAAATTGGTGGAGCACTTGCCCGCGAAAGGCAAAGGTCCTGAGTTCGAGTCTCGTTCCGGCACACAGTTTTAATCTGCCAGGAAGTTTCATATCAGCGCACAATCCGCTGCAGAGTAAAAATCTCATTCTGGGATCCGCAAAGTAGATATGAAATTTTATTGTTATCAAATAGAAAACACACAAGAACATCATCTTTCGACATAGTCTCCTTGCCTTTCAACGCACTTGGTCCATCGTTGTACAAGATTTCTGATGCCCTCATAAAAGAAGGTCCTCAGTTGAGCTGCGAGCAAGGAATGCTCCAATTCTTTCACTGCTTTGTGCGAGGCATTTCGACGGCCCCTTAATGCCTGTTTGAGAGGACGAAACAAGTGACAGTCAGAAGGATCAAGATCGGGACAATATGGAGGATGATCCAGTACTTGAATTTGGAGTTTTTGAAGCGTTTCAGCAGTGTGGGCAGCAGTACGCCGACGAGCGTTGTCGTGCAAGAACACAACACCTTTTGACAGCAATCCTCGGCGTTAGCTTCGAACTGCAAGCTTCAGCCGGGCAGTAAGCGTCTCACTGTAAAGTACACTGTTTATTGTTGTGCCCCTTTCCCCATAATGTTCCAGTACTGGACCTTGTGCGTCCCAAAAACGGTAAGCATTAGTTTTCCTGCGGACGGTTGGGCCTTCAACTTTTTCTTGCACGGCCAATTTGAATGTTTCCATTCCATACTCCGTCCTTTACTCACCAACTCGTAATGATGGATCCATGTTTCGTCACCAGTAGTGATCCTGTCTAAGATGTGGTCCCCTTGGTTGCCATAGCGATCCAAATGTTATTTGCAAATATCCAAGCGCGTTTGTTTATGCAACTGTTCAAAAAATGGTTCAAATGGCTCTGAGCGGTATGGGACTTAACATCTGAGGTCATCAGTCCCCTAGAACGTAGAACTACTTAAACCTTACTAACCTAAGGACATCACACGTATCCATGCCCGAGGCAGGATTCGAACCTGCGACCGTAGCGGTCACGCGGTTCCAGACTGAAGCGCCTAGAACCGCTCGGCCAAATCGGCCGGCTATGCAACTGTGTGAGTTGTTTTGGAACCGATCTTGCACAAACTTCATGAAACCCAATTCTGTTGTGGATGATTTCGTAGGCAGAACAGTGACTAATCTACAGACGATGTGCCACTTCGTCAATAGTTTGTCGTCTGTGTAAGAGAATTATTTCACGTGAACCCTCAATGGTTTCTTCATTTGTCGCGGTAAACGGTCGTCCGGCTCCTTCATCGTGCGTAACACTTGTGCGACCATTTCGGAATTTTTCAATCCATTCGTAGAAACCCCGTTGTGGCAAAAAACTGTTCCCGTACTGTACCGAAAGTCTTCGATGAATTTCGACCCCTAATACGTCTTTCGACAGCAAAAACCGGATCACTGAACGTTGCTCTTCTTTGGTGCAAATAGGCAGCGGAGCAGCCATGATTAACAGCATGGCAGCGATAACGAAACTAACTTAGCAGGCCGGCTCTGATGGCCGACCGGTTCTAGGCGCTACAGTCTGGAACTGCGCGACCGCTACGGTCGCAGGTTCGAATCCTGCCTCAGGCATGGATGTGTGTGATGTCCTGAGGTTAGTTAGGTTTAAGTAGTTCTAAGTTCTAGGGGATGACCTGAGAAGTTAAGTCCCATAGTGCTCAGAGCCATTGGAACCATTAACTTAACAGCTTGAAAATTGAAAATATATAACAACAAATAAACAAAGCATGCGTCATCAACGTAAAACGACAGTACTACCAAAATAAAAAAAAATATAACGAAATTGCGGATAATAATTGACTTACCCTCGTACATTCTGCTTAGCCAGGAATCTTTAAGCAAAATTATTCATAGAGGCTTTCCATTTCTTCATTTGTTGTTGCGAGAACCCAGGCATTTCTACGCGTTTCTTAATTCCTAACAAAAGTGGGAATTGCTGGATGGAATAATATGTAAAATGAACAGAGCCACTCGCCAGTAGCTGACTATGGATGGGGCACAAAATCACAAAACAGAAAACAGTATTCACATTAGATTTTTAGCTCTTCTTCTGTCTCTAGCAAAAGTGAACACATTCACACAATAAACCACACAGACAAACAAACGCACACACCCGCAGCCAGAGCGATAATGAATGTTGATTATCGACTATTGAGAGCCACTGCTTGGGTAGACAGATGTGTGGTGGGGGTAGAAAGAATGCCCAAGGCCCTAAGGGTGGTGGGAGAGTGTGAGAAAGGGTCTTCCAACAGATGATTTAGAGGTTGCACAACAAGATGAAAGAAGTTTAGAGGATAGAGCATAAAAGAGAGAAGGAGCAGACAAGGGAGAAGGGAAAGGAGATGAAGATAGAGTTGAAGTAGAACACAAGTAGAGAAGGGCGTAAGAAGGGTGGAAAAGGGAGGAGAGAGGGGAGTGAGCAGAGGGAAGGGCTGGGAGAGAGAGAAAGGTAGAGGGAGAGGGAGAGGGATAGGGAGGGGGAGAGAGAGAGAGAGAGAGAAGGAAAGGAAGGGGCGAGTTAGGGGGCAGGAGGAGAAATAGAGATATGGAGGCAGAGGCTGAGAGGTGGGAGAGAGAAAGTGAGGAACAGATAGAGAAAGAGAGAGAGAGAGGAGACAACATGGGGAGGTTGAGAGAAAGGGCAGAAGAAGGCCACACACGACCTGGACTGTTGTGGACAGAAGGGAAGACGAAAGATGAGGCAGTGGGAAACAGGTTAGGCCTAGAGGTTTGAGAGAGCACATGCTGCATACACAACTCCCACCAGAGTTGTTAACAAAAGCAGTACTGGATGATGTGAGCTACGTGAAAATTGCTTGTCGTCTGGGAGCACAGCATCAGTTTTTGACATAACGATTGTACCATGGTATGGACCTGATCAGCAAAAATGGTCTCAAAGTCCTTGGCAGTGAAGCTACCTTGCAAAGGAAGAATGGGGGCAGAGGAATACAACAATATGGCTGCACAAATCGTCACCGAACCCCTCGATGATTCCCATGTAAACTCGGCCAGATGTTGGAAGCACTGCGACACGTGAGTCACTCGACCACATGACACTGCTGATGGCTTCGGCATCACGAATTCCTGTTGCGGGCATTTGCATCACTGATGTATGGTTTTGGAATTGCAGCTCGTCCTGCAATTCCCCGATACTGTAACTCCCAATGTGTTGTTGTGGTAGCCGTGCGGAGTGGCCGCGCGGTTTGAGGTGTCATGACACGGAATGCGCGGCTCCTCCCGCCGGAAGTTCGAGTCCTCCTTCGGACATGGGTGTATGTGATGTTCTTAGCACAAGTTAGTTTAAGTAGTGTGTAAGTCTAGGGACCGATGACCGAAGCAGTTTGGTCCCTTAGGTATTCACACACATTTGAACGTTTGAACAATTGTGTTTTAATGTTACTTATAATCCGTCATGATTGCTAAATTTTTTATTCATATGACCGGTTTCGGTTCATTCAGATCTGATATTTCAGTTACAGGAGTAACCCGTCCAGATCCAGCAACTTTCACATGCTGCGTCAGATGTAACTGAAATATCAGATCTGAAGATGGTTCTGAATGAACCGAATCCGGTCATATGAATAAAAAAAATTTTTGCAATCAATACGGATTATAAGTAACATTATACAATTACTGATTGCTGCTATCCCGTGAGACATTATGTCTGTTTTTGCAAAATTGTTGTTTTTGTGCTGATAGGGTTCGCGAGTGCGACATTCAGTTCTGCAGTGACTTCTGCAGTTGTCATCCTCTTACTTTTCGTCACAATCGTCTTCAGGGACCATCCGTCACGATCACTCAACACGTACTTTGGTCCGCTTTGTGGTTTAACCAATGACATTTTCCGCTTTCCCTGTATGGGGTATAAAACATAGATGTGGTGCCTCTTAAAAAATACCAAACACTCTGGCTGCCTTGCTTACAGAAGCATCCATCATACAAGCACTTTCGAATTCACTTAGATCCAACATAAGGCACTCAGAACTACACTGACCACGACTGGGACTTGCAACGCATTGAGGACATTACACAGGTCCCGTCCGTGGTCATATACAACAGCGCAATCTGTAAGTGTAATTAAAAGCTGCATTTATGTTCAAGCTAGTATTTCTTACATGTTTCCACATTTTTGTCCAAACTCTGTAAATAACACCACTGCTTTCACACGTGAGCAGGTCATTTATAAGGTAGAAAATGCCTGTGACTGGACTGCTGTGCAAAGTGGTGGGTGAGTGTTTTGGACAATTCTTGCACCTGGGTCGACATCAAGACCATGGGATGTAGGATTGGAATGGGAATGAAGAAGGGGATTCTGTACATCGGGCAGACGGTGGAGCATTGTTTGGGTGACTTGGTAGGAATTTGTGTAGGATACCCCTCATTTCAGGGCATGACGAGAGGTAGTCGCAGCCCTGGTGAAGGATGTGGATGAGCTTTTCAAGGCTAAGGCAATACTGGGTGATCAAAGGAGTGTTGGTAGGCGGCTGGTTAACATGTTTACTGGTGTCAGAGGAGGATATAGCGCGAGAAACCTGTTTACATATGATCTGTACAGCATAGTGTTTGTCACTAACGGCTCTTGTGAGGTTGTTGATATAATTCGACAACTCCTGCTTTCCACTGCAGATGTGACGACGCTGTAACGAAGAGACTTTTGGACATGGGACGAGTGGCAGCTGTCAAAGTGGGTGTCCTGCTGGTGGTTGGCGTGCTTCATGCGAATAGAAGTAGTTATGGAGCAACCTGAGAGGTGGAGTTCACCAGGTCCTCGACTTCATGTCGTTGTGCCTTGACATGAGCAATATCCTGCTCTAAATAAAACCGACATCACCCATATTTGCGTTTCGCCTCTCAACCAACCTACAGAATGTTCCTGTCCATCACCATGCTACATCTGATCTCTACCCTGCACCCACTGATAATTGCCTTGCGACCCACCCAGGTGCCTCGTATCTCAGTCCACGGATTCCTACTCTATAAATGGCTGGGCCACATGTGGGAGCTACCATGTTATATAACCGATATGCAGCAATTATTACGCAGTCTTCTATGTGGACGGGACAAGCAACTGTCTACTAAGATGAACAGCTATCGTCAAACTATAGAAAACCACAAACTTGTTCATCCAGTTGCATCAATGCTGCGCACCACAACACAAATGACATCAGCTACTGCTTCAGTGTGCGAGTCATTAGACTAGTCCTGTGCAGGACTAGTTTCTCTAGAACTATGCCAGTTGGAATTGGTTCTACTGCATATCTTGTGCTCTCGAAATCCTCCTGGCCTCACTATTGGAACACAACCTGTGGCCAGCTTAAGCAAAGAAGAGGTGATACTTTCTGCAGGACTCGCCCATCATTTTGCTTTGCTGTTCTCTGGCGCTGCGCGGGATTAGCCGAGCGGTCTAGGGCGCTGCACTCATGGACTGTGCGGCTGGTCCTGGCGGAGGTTCGAGTCCTCCCTCGGGCATGGGTGTGTGTATTTGTCCTTAGGATAATTTAGGTTAAGTAGTGTGTAAGCTTAGGGACTGATGACCTTAGCAGTTAAGTCTCATAAGATTTCACACGCATTTGAACATTTTTTATTCTCGGGCGCTTATGACACAGGTGGTGATCGCGTGGTGACTGATTTGTTCGGTCAATGGGGCTGTAGAATTGCTGTACCACTCACCAATCTCTCAGGACATAAGTCCTCGCCACTTCAACTTCACTTGTAAATTGATGGAAGTACTTTGTGGTTTTCATTTCAGATGTGACATTCGTTGGGCGATAGGCATCTCCACTCAAACTTCAGCAGAACTGGCGGTGTATAAAGGCACATTTGCATGCCGAGCGAGAGTTTCCGCGGAAACGCGAAATACTAATTAAATAAATGATCAGTGACAAATAAATAAAGCCTATGGCACACAACTGCAGCGCTGTGTCGCTGATAAAACAAAAGCACAATTACGTTACTCTTATGTTTGATTAAGAAAGAGAAAGCTCTGGTAGAGGTGGTGCGAGAAGCACGTATTTTATTTTATTGTCTGGCACACCGCCATATTTCATGTTATAGAAGAATACTGCGAGTTGCAACCACACTAGGCACTCGATTCTGTAAAGAATTTATATTTATAAAAGTAAGTAGGATTATGAACTGTAGGCTTATTCATTGAATATATCTGATTTAACTAACTGTGTAACTTTTTTATGTTTAGTAGACAATCACCTCTGTACGACGTATTGGCATGGCTGGCAAATTATTGTAATATTGAGATTTAGATTATGAGTCCGCACCTACCGCAGCAGTCTTTGGAAACGATTTAATTACGAAGTCCGATTATTCAGTTTTATTTCACGGTCAACTACGAGTAACATTGCCTTTACGAAAAAGCCATTGTCAAGCGTCTGATAACGAATAATTAAACGTCCACATTCCAGATAAGCAAAATATTAATTACAATTGCAATCACAATCACCATCATACAGATAGAATAATTAATATTTAAATAACAATATATTATTTTATTTATTTTATTTATTTTATATTGGCGACCGTGACAGGACGTTGTTCAGTTTGTCATTTGTTACATTGTTCTCTTTGTTTCATGTAAAAAATCAACTTTCTGGACCTAGACGTCAATGTATGAGAGATAACAAAATCTGAAGACATTTTCCAATTCTGAAACTTTGCGGGAAGACGCAATGAAACTTCCAGCAAAATAAGGTAAGACGCAGCATCTTTGCATTGGTAGGCTTGACCAGACGTATAATTCAGTGTATTAGCTTTTCAGTAAATTCTGTAGTGTTTCTTTTCTGCATAACAGTTTCAGTGATAAATTTCATTCTCAGTACTTTTCCCTAAACAATAACGTATGCAACAATACCAATACACGAGTGTACAATATGGCCGACTTCTGTACGATATCATGTAACATGGCCAGCAGCCATTACCAATAATCTCAAATTCAGTTTATATTTTTAAATTAACAGACAGCCATTGTTGGTACGAGCGATTCATGCTCAACTACATTTTATTTTAAAATCAGTGTCAAAAATTTTCTTGAAACATATATCACGTGTGGCATGGTAATATCTAGAAAACAATACGCAAAAATGGAACAGCAAGGACGTACTATTCAGACGCAATCCGACTCGGACGTGAGACAAGTGTTAGAAAATGACTTTACGACAGCAACCGGTAGTGACGATTCATCAAACATTGACGCAAGTGTTGACGAAAATTTTGACAATAGGCCGTCCACTACAAAAATTTCAAAATCTCAATCAGAGCCCATGTTAATACATGACGTCACGTCTAATGACGCGGCGGGGGCAGAGACCTTGCAAACGGTAAACATTGCCGACATGTTACAAATGCTAATGAAACAAAACGCAGAAAATATGGCAACCATAAGGAAACAGAACGCCGAAGACATGGCAACCTTAAAGGCACAATTAGAGACACAAAATGAACAGTTAAAAACACAAAATGACGAAATCAAATCTGATCTCATAGCAATCAAGATAGGTAATGACACTTTGTGTAAACGTGTGGAACTTATAGACGCCACACTGACCAAACAGATGACCGAACTCAGTACTAAATTTTCCCAGCTCAATACGAGACAAGAAAAGACTACAACTGACGTAGCACTTTTACAGACACAAGTAAAAAACCTTAATCTCACGTGTGAAGTTCTTACTGAACAAATTCAAACATATCCTTCAGTACATGACAACCTTGAAAAACGAATTACTGACGTACAGAATAAATTGGACAATGTTGAACAACACCTGACTGACATCTTACAATCAGATGCCACAGCTCATTTTCAAAATATTAATAAAGAATTTCATGATTGGGTTGAGAACAAAGACAAACATTTTGATAGATGCTTACGTGAAAATTTACCAACAATTGTGCACAACTCCGTAGCGCAATACATTACTAATAACAAACAGCTGATCAGTGACGCAGTACAATCCGTCACTGCACCCATGAGACAATTCACCGATCAACTACAGTCTGAATGTAACGAAAATAACAGTCAAAATGTACAGTTCAGAAACCAATATACATTCGAGTATGATACACACATTCCACACACGACAAATACACAAGAACAAAACACACCACGACTACAACACATACCACGATGTGCAAACACAAACACAAGCTATTATCATGGTAAACCACAGCAACATTATCGTAATTACTCGCCAGCTGGACATAGCAGTAATTACAGTGGGACAAATCCATATCATAATGCGAAGGAAGATGATAGCTTAATGAAACACAGGCAATTTCAGATTTTTACCCAGAAAAACGAACCATTCATCCGGTGATTTTTCTTAAATCTTTTCGTAACGCATTTCCACGCACTTGGAGTGACCGGAAAAAGATTTCATATATTGTCGGTTACATCCAAGGCGATGCAGCTGTCTGGGCATACAGTCAAGCTGACGTATGTACCACGTACAGTGAGTTTGAGCGTGCTTTTCTGAACAAATTCTGGTCGCAATCCGTCCAGGAGCGACTCAGAAGACAAATTTTAGAACCTGAAACTTTTAACAGTAAAAATGGTAACTTACGCAGATATTTTGAAAAATACTTGAACATGGGACATTTTTTAGACGAACCAGTCGCAACGCGTGATATACTCCGTGCGTTGAAGGCCAAATTGCCTTTCAACATTAAAGAAAAACTCCTACATATCCCGGATGACGATTCAGATTATTTTTTAACAGCTTTAGATTCGGTTGAGATGTTACTTGAAGATCAGCGCTTCGCGCGGCAAAACAGCAGCCACAATGTTTACACTAGTGGTACGCAAAACATGCAGGCTTGCCAACACAATTCTGGCGCGCCCACAGTTGGATACGCGGTACAACAAAAACAGCAAACTCACATGCCGTCTCAGTACGGAAATCAAAATCAACACGCGTATTCCAATACAAACAATAGTTACAACAGTAATAACATTTCATGCGGCAATCCATACAAAAGGCACCGCGGTAATAACTACAACGGTAACAACGGATACAAAGGTAATAACAAAAACACAAACAGAAATAGAAATAATAATAACTACGAGCCAAGACAGCATCAAGGTTGGACTCGTAACGATCAGTACTTTCATTCAAACTCTGCTTTACCACAGCAGCCACCAGGACAAAATTGGAGCATACCTTACGACCGACAGGTAAGTTATAATACGCAACAGCAACAACAACCGCAAAAGTTTGGAGATCATAATAGGCAATATCCGAATGTGAATATAATAGAAATGACAACTGATGCACAACCTCAATCTGTGTCAGTATCTAGTACAAATGCTAATCCAACAAACTAGAAACAGTCACTACTTTGCCCCAGGTCGTGGCTGAAGAATTCTTGGGGGGCGACTTCAATGTTAATCAGTTATTTGACACCACACTTGAACAACAGAATAATGATATGCCGAGTAATTCTAAACAAAAAACTACCTGTTTTATTTATAAGATACAACCACAATAACAATATATCAGATGAACTTTTACAAGACAGTACACAATGTCGTTTAAACACAAATGAAATTGTTTTAGCATCTACTACTGGTGTAGTAGGTGGGATTCCAACTACTATTATCCTAGATACAGGTGCAGCTGTGAGCGTTTTGTCTTTTAATTTCTATAAAAAGATGTGTGAATTGGAACCTGTGCCTGAGTTTCCTGCCCAAAACTGTAAAATAACTACTGCACTAGGTAATAAGTCATGTAGGGTTTACGAAGCAAGTTTTTGTAAACGTTAAAATAGGTAATGGAACCGTACAATGGCCATTCCTGGTTGTACAAAACCTTGTGACAAATTGCATATTAGGAATAGATATTATGAGCGAGAAGGACTGCATTATAGACTTCTCCAAAGGTAAATGTATTTTAAATGATAAAAGCAGGGTAATTATTATTGATTTGGACAGGAGAACTCTAAAGCATGACAAACACTGTACAGGGTACAAGGTTCAGTTAGTACTTGACAATGACATTCAAGACATGCAAACACACTCATCTGACACAGAGCTAATGGACTTGAAAACATTGCTTGATCATAAGATAAGTGAAGCTACAGCTCTCAGTGTACATGAACGTATAAAACTACAGGAAGCGTTATCCAAATATTTACAAGTTTTTACCAAACGATTAGGTGTTATCAACACGTATGTGTACAAGATTGAAGTTAAGCCTCACAAGATCTTCTACCATAAGACATATAACGTACCGTTATCTCAACGACCTGCTGTGTGGCAAGAATTAAAACAAATGTTAGACTGGAAGGTCATTGAACCATCCACCTCACCTTATTGTAGTCCTCTACTTGTTGTCAAAAAATCAAATGGAAGCATTAGGTTAGTGTTAGACGCACGAGCTATTAATGAAATAATTTTACCGGTTCACACAAAACCTGAAAATTTAGAAGAGCAATTACAGAAATTTCTAGATGCAAAATATTTTTCCACAATAGATCTCGCTAATTCGTTTTGGCAGGTGGGTATCACTCCTGATTCTCGGAAATATACTGCATTTATGTTCGGGGGGCGAACCTATCAGTTTTGTGTTCTACCCTTCGGACTGAATGTCAGCTCTGGGGTATTCATTACAGCCCTGGATACCGTGCTCGGCGACGATTTAGTTGAGACAGTCACACACTATGTAGATGATATACTGATAGCTACACAATCTTGGAATGAACACGTTGACACACTTCAAAGAATTTTAGAAAAATTTGCACAAGCTGGAGTCACAGCCAACCTAAGAAAATCAAAGTTTGGTTGCAGTGAGATAAAGTATTTAGGACATACCATTAATTCACAGGGCATACGTCCAGATCCCAGTAAATTAGATGCTATCAGAAACTTTCCTAGCCCTCGAACTAAAAAGCAGTTAAAATCATTCCTTGGGCTATGTTCATTTTTCAGACGTTTTTTGCCACAACCACTTTTGAACAGTAAACATCTGCTAAATCTACTCAGAAAGAATCAAGTTTGGATCTGGTCGGAACAGTGCCAGAATGACTTTAATACAATTAAACATGCTTTAGTGGGTGCTAACATATTGAGCAATCCAGATTTCAATTTAGATTTTTGTATGACTTGTGACGCTTCACGTACTGGCTTGGGCTGTTGCTTATTTCAAGTAGTAAAGAATAAAGAGGAGGAACAGATAAGAATTATTGGGTTTGCGAGTCACACTCTAACTGAATGTGAGCGTACATACTCCACTACTGAGTTAGAAACACTTTCCATAGTATGGGCATTCAAGAAATTCAATTATTATTTATTTGGAAAACATACAGTAATTTACACCGATCACCAGGCCCTGACATTTTTGTTAACTTGTAAACTTGTACATCCTAGACTATCACGATGGGCAGTTGCACTTCAGAACTACTCTTTTGAAATTAAGTACATAAGAGGTACGGACAACACCATTGCAGACACTTTGTCTAGACTTCCACAAGGTATGAATGATACCAACAGTGACTTAGAAAATATAAATGACTACAGGATTCTCTTAATGCAAGACAAGCAGTATCACCAATATTATATTGATATGTGCAGAAACATGGCTGAATTACAAAAATCTGATCCTCACTGGTATAAGATAATAACATTACTGGTAGAAAAACACAATCATCCTTTGACTAAGTATTACAAGTTACACAATGATGTGCTATTTTATCGACGACATCCAAATGCTACTAACTGGTGTGTATGCATTCCCAAAGAGTCTGAACGTAATTTAATTTGGCACACACACTTAGTTTGGGGTCATTATGGGACAAAAAAGTGTTTAGCGAAGCTCAGTACATACTGTTATTTTAGCAATATGAGAAGAAAAATTTACCGGGAACTGAAAACATGTGTCATATGTCAAAAATCAAAACCTCAGAATTTATCCACAAAAACAGATTTACATTCTATTTTACCCAGTAAACCCCTGGAAATTCTGTGTACTGACATCAGTGGACCGCATCCAGCAAGCTCTGGAGGCGTCAAATATATCTTAGCTTTTTACGATATATTTTCTAAACATGTAAAACTTTATGCTTTAAAATCCGCCACTGCAAATGCTATAATACGAAGATTCTCAAGTGATTACCTGACGCACGTGGGAAAACCTAAAGCAATTCTATCAGATAATGCAGCTTACTACTCTGGGTACAAATGGAGAAATTTCTTGAAGGACAATAACATTAAAAGTATATTTATTTCGAGGTTTAGTCCACAATGTAACGCGACTGAGAGACTTTTCCGAGAATTAAATCGATTCATGAGGACCTATATTTCATCAAAACATACTAATTGGGTGTCCTACCAAAGTCTTTTCGAAGACGTACACAATAACTTAAATATTTACGATACGAATTACACACCTAACGAGATCATGTTCAATTGCAAACAGAACGATCAGTGGATAGAACCATTACCTAAGTTGTCAGACAAGGAAATCACACCTGAACAGAAAATAAAAGAAGTATTGACTACATTGACACATCACGCACAAATACGAAACAAACATCACAGAATCATAATAAAAAGAAAACAAAAATTCGAGGTAGGAATGCTTGTACTACTTCGTACTCATCATAAATCTGTAGCACTCAAACGACGCAACGCTAAGTGGCGTCTGCTATATGAAGGACCTTATATAATTGTTAACATACCGCATCCTGGTGCGTATCTGTTACAACATCCTAGAACTAACAAAATTATTGGGCTATACGCACACCGAGATCTTAGAGCATTTCATGCTGAATAATGTCAAAGTCATACCCATCAAAATATTGCTAAGCAACTCGAAAAACTCTGTTGTTACAACACAGATAATAAGTAGTATAGAAATTTTCATTTCAGCGGTTCCAGTGACGCAGTTGAAGACAGAAGAACTCTTCTTTCAGCGCGCGCCTCCACCTGAAAGACGGAATATTAAAGTAAAATTTATGATTACGTAGCAGTGGATGACATATTAATTTTTCACGGAACATTTGTTATTGTAGGTACCACTGACTTGGTATGACTCCTGACGAACTGACAGACGTCATCTGTGAAGCGATCTTTTACTTTGAGAAATAGATTAGACGCACATCTCTCAACACGAAAAGCATCTATCAGTAGTCAAGGCCACACAGACACTCTACACACACGCACAAAACGCGAGGGATCGAACATTTTCTCTCTCTTACTATTTTGAATACTTATTGAGTAGTGAAAACGCCTGGTCTTGCCTACTGATGTAATGAATGTTGTGTCTAACCTATCTTAATTTCAGATGACATCACAAAAAACATCGATAATATCCCAGCAAAACCGCTAAAGAGGATGTAAATATCTGCAATTCATGTAATCAAATGTGACACAATGTAATAACCTATAGCGATGTAATGATGATGTAAACATGTTTATGTGCAACTATATTATGTTTATGCTAAGAAAATATGTGACGTGTGTATGTATAATTACTTATTTTTTTAACTGATGTATAGTGTAACTGTTACTATGTAAAAATTTGAACAAAACGAGTGCCAAAAAGACATTGCATAGTGAACCACTGTTCACGGACATTAACGAACATTACTAACTCTGCAACTACGCGGAAACCTATGTGAAAGAAACTGTTAATGCCATTCATTATGCAATGTATCTATGTAAACGCGATGAACGATTTCCTTGATTAATAACTACGAACATTTAGGTGAGCTATATTCAGCAAAAAACTGAAAATGTGAAGTGCATAATTCGTGCATCGTCTAGTGACATTACTACAGTACCCAACTTCAAGATGTTAACTGGATTAAATGGACACAAAGTGCCTGTCCAGAAAACAACACGACGGGTGGAAGAATTTTGGTTAGAACTTCAGGGAATGAAATGTTCTCGAAATGTGACGGACACTCTTACCTGGACTGTCCAAGGATAGACGCCAGCTATGTGCCGTCCGAGGTTCTGCAACCAAGCTTCCACGGAATGTAAAAAACGAACTGCACGTGGACCAATTACTCGACGGGTCACGTATGATCTGTAATAAGCAATGCTTTTAGTCACAACCAACTGCATCACTACGACTATAATGGAAATGGGAAATGGACACGCTTATGTATTAATCACGTTGTTATACAACGATGTTACTGTGATCAAAAAACTTTACCACGACGATACTAACCTGTAAAAAGTTATTGTGCAGCGGATGAATATGAACTGTAATAACGACACGATGTGTATAGGTCAACGCACCTGAAAAATACGGACATTTTTCTTTGAAGTATTTCAAAACAATACTATGTAACTAAGAACATTCAACAATCTAAGTTGTATTGTGTTATAACAAATATTGTAAATTTAAAACTAAGTTACCTGTCATAGAATGTAGTCTTCATATGTAATCTTGGTTGAATATTTTCTTGTGCAACGACTGAAAAACGCGCGCACACGAACAATATGATCTGCAATACTGTGCCGCGTGATCTAACTGTACGATATAACGGCAGTGCCGCAGTTACACAGACGCTTCTGCGCATGCGCGCACTCTATCTGCCAACATAAGAACTTTTACGGCGCACCCGCGTCATTCAAATTTTGTATATAATGTGTATAATGTGTAATGTAAGTCATGTAAATAGTTGTAGATAACTTAGATTTTCTTGTGCCTTTAGGTGAATTGCTCGCCTGCAGGTGTGTCCTTTCGCCTCGCAATTCAGGGGGCAATATAAAGGCACATTTGCATGCCGAGCGAGAGTTTCCGCGGAAACGCGAAATACTAATTAAATAAATGATCAGTGACAAATAAATAAAGCCTATGGCACACAACTGCAGCGCTGTGTCGCTGATAAAACAAAAGCACAATTACGTTACTCTTATGTTTGATTAAGAAAGAGAAAGCTCTGGTAGAGGTGGTGCGAGAAGCACGTATTTTATTTTATTGTCTGGCACACCGCCATATTTCATGTTATAGAAGAATACTGCGAGTTGCAACCACACTAGGCACTCGATTCTGTAAAGAATTTATATTTATAAAAGTAAGTAGGATTATGAACTGTAGGCTTATTCATTGAATATATCTGATTTAACTAACTGTGTAACTTTTTTATGTTTAGTAGACAATCACCTCTGTACGACGTATTGGCATGGCTGGCAAATTATTGTAATATTGAGATTTAGATTATGAGTCCGCACCTACCGCAGCAGTCTTTGGAAACGATTTAATTACGAAGTCCGATTATTCAGTTTTATTTCACGGTCAACTACGAGTAACATTGCCTTTACGAAAAAGCCATTGTCAAGCGTCTGATAACGAATAATTAAACGTCCACGTTCCAGATAAGCAAAATATTAATTACAATTGCAATCACAATCACCATCATACAGATAGAATAATTAATATTTAAATAACAATATATTATTTTATTTATTTTATAGGTGCCAAGTGTAACCTACGACTTCCACGTCACTGGCAACGGGTTATACACAATGATAGTGAATACTTTGGAGAACAGTAAAACTCTGAATCATTTATCTGTTTCGTGCATGTTTTAAATAAATGTCAACTATTGAAATTGCAACGCTCGTATATCGAAATGCTCGCGATTGTGAGGATGTTGAATGAAAAACACTATACAATGCGACCACCTGTCAAAAGCCACAATGAGACGTGCATGAAGAGAGGCAACGGGGGTTGGGGTTCCTGGAAGATAATGACAGATATGTGGAGCCACGCCGACTCCCGTGCCACTGCCAGTTGCACTAGGTTTCTCGGTTGGGTATTCGTGGCGCATACAACCCGATCGAGATAGTCCAATAGATTGTCTAGTGCACTACAAACTGTTTGACGCGTTCTATTGTCCTGCTGCTATCGTGCTGACGATAAACAAACCGCATGTAGGGGTGGACATGGTCCTCAAGGACAGATGCATACATGTGTTGATACGTTGTGCCCTCCAGAATGACAAAATGATGCAAGAAATGTCACGAAAAGAGATCCCAAACCAAAACACTTCCTCCTCCGGCATGGACCCTTCCGACGATCATTGTAAGATGTTTGCTTCCAGACATTTCACGCCTTACACATGAACGGCCATTTCCGCGATGGCGCTTAAAAGGTGATTCATTTGAAACGGCCACCTGTCGCCCCACATTGAACGTCTAGTTTTGGCACGCGTGAGCATATTACATCCTATGCCACGAATGAGCAGCAGTTAGCGTGGGTACATGAACCTGTTCAGCAGGTCCATTCGCTGCAACGTTCGCTGATCGGTCGTTGCAGAGAGACTGGTGGCAGCCACTTGGTTCATTTGGGCGACCAGCCTCACAACATGTGTTTCTCTTTTTGCTCATGCACCTCTCCGCATCCCGAACACATCAGCACAGTTTCCTCGGCGTCGTTTTTCGAAAGCGACATTTTGCCATGCGCGATGTGCTTGACACACGATGGCACTCGTATTGCTACAAACATAGCCATTTCGGAAATGCTTCCATCATTGGTCCGAAAGCCAATTATCATGCCCCTTTCTACGCCAGGGACGCCAGACAAATCGCTCCATTTCGCTATTACGACGAGCGTTCTGCTCCCCCTCCCCCCCCCCCCCCCCCGACATGTTTTCTATACATGCCCTTTTGGATGCCAAGGACGCCAGACAAATCGCTCCATCATTTCCGTTTTACGACAAGTGCACTGTTCTTTGCCTACCCCCCCCCCCCCTCCCCCCTCGAAATGCTTTCTATACTCTCCATTGCTAGCTCGTTTTCTAGTGGCTAGCGTTGCTGCCTCTGGATCTCGGGGTCCCGTGTTCGATCCCTGGTCGGTTTGGGGATTTTCGTCCCTCGGGGAGTGCGTGTTTGTTGTCCTCATCAGCCGGCCGGAGTGGCCATGCGGTTCTAGGCGCTACAGTCTTGAGGCAAGCGACCGCTACGGTCGCAGGTTCGAATCCTGCCTCGGGCATGGATGTGTGTGTTGTCCTTAGGTTAGTTAGGTTTAATTAGTTCTAATATCTAGGCGACTGATAACCTCAGAAGTTAAGTCGCATAGTGCTCAGAGCCATCTGAACCATTTTTCCTCATCATTTCATCATCATTCATGAAAGTGGCGAGACTGGACTATGTAAAGATTGGAAATGCGTACGGGCGCTGAAAACCGCGCAGTTAAGCGCCCGACAAACCAATCATCATCATCGTCATCATCATCATCTCAACTGCTAGTGATACCACCAGATGTTTGTGAATGTTTATTGCACGTTGATGTCGGATATAGGCGGTGGTTATATTAATACGACTGGGCCGAGTATAAGTCACCCGCGTGTTCTGTGTGGTGCGACTCTTGTTTGCCCCGAAGCTTCACGTGCTCCTGCCGGAAAGTCAATCGTTTAGTAATATCTAAATCGAACAGGGGAGTTGATGTGAGGGCATAGTTCACACCAAAGGGGAAAGAAAACTTCGGTTTAGCGGACACAGGTAGTTTCGGTCCTTCTGATGACAGTCTCATACAGATTTACGATATCTACGTGATCGCCCATAGAGGGGACTGAAAATAGTGTATTGTAACTTCCAACACATGAATAAAATTGTTGTAAAGTTTACTTTACTCTCCGCCCTCAAGCTTTAATTACGGGACAATTTTCGGATTTATTTTTGTGGCGGTGTTAGTTGTACGTCAGCATCGATGCGAAACTGTATGAACAAGTTTATTGAAGTAGAACTAGCCGTTTGCACTTCACGTATGGTTTCACTCAAAGTAATGGTAGAGTTGTCCCGCAGTTACGGAGACGGTAGACTTCTTGCATCTGCACTTAGACACCTACTAGAAACTCTATCCACCCGCCCTATAATGGAAGATACTGGTCGCGCATGACAGAACACATATAATTAAAGAAAAATTTGTCTCACGCTGCTGGTGACAGCAGTGCCATCAGAAAGTGGCGCATCGCATGAGCTCTGAACTCAAGCCAAACAACTGTGTGAAGAATCTTACATATTTTAAAATTGGATGGTTTTCTAGCCAAAGGGACTAAGCAACAAAATGTACTTCCTAGGCTATTCGGAATAAACTTTATTCAAATAGCAACAACATGTATATGCCCTAAATATATGTTAACACTGGCTCATTGAATACAGACTAGCGAATTAACGTGAAACAAAGTTAACAAATAAACAGTGACTTTTCTAAATAAGTTTGCACTGAAATGCTAAACGAGCTAAGTCCACCAAACGAGATTTGTAAGATTTCTACCTCTAGTAACCATTTAAATGTTCAGTCTTGGCACAATTCACAGTAAAACAGTTTGTGCGCCTCAGGTAGTATTCCATCACACTTTTCTTCTCTGAAAAATGTCGTTTTGCACGAATGACCTGACTGAACGTGACCTTTTGAAATATTCACTTCGCCAGACTTTTTTTCAACAAACTTATTTTTTCCCATCTCTCTATTTTACCAAATGTATTTTTCGTCTGAATTATTTCAGGCTTGCTAGTTTCAATCTGTGAGGCAGACTTGTATTAACCTTAGCTGTGTGAATGATCTTATTAGCTGCATGTTGAAATTCAATAAAATTACTACCTTCAGTTGTACAGCATTGAACTGTTGCTTATTGTGAGCTGTTGCTGTGATGTTCATTAAACTGCCAGCAACGAAATGTTTCATGTTTGCTCACGCTTTCTTTTTCTTTTTCATATTGTTTTCACTATCCATTTCACCGAAAAGGAAGACATTCAAGAGACAGGCTACAAAACTGTAGGAGCAAGCGTGTGTGTATCACTATATGTGTGATATAGTCAAGTCGTGTAACACGTCCTTCAACAAGTCACAGGAGTTACATCTCATACCATCTACTGGCCTTCATAGCATCTACATCAATTAAAAGTGGAGACAGCTCTTTTAGGACGTAAAAGCCCTATTCACATACCACCTAACTGAGCCGTGGCTGCTTTCTCGCAATGTATCGATATTACTATCCATATGATCTTTGACTAACATGTTGTCGCTGAAGCGCAGAGTCCTCTCGTGTGGCGGCTCGTAGCGTGGTGGGCGGTTTGGTGGTGACCTGAGGAACGAAGCTGTAACGAGATTTCTGCGAGACCCCTTCGCCGTGGTGTTAGCCGTTGGCGGGAGGCATATATTGGGGTGATGTTGCCCCTTGTAAATTATCAAGTACCGACGTGGCTTGTGCTGTAATGTGTAGGAAGGGGGCCGAGCTGTGAGGGCACTGCTCACTGTCATTTTGGTCTGTCTTCCTTCTGTTCGTTGGGTATGGATGCCCGTGTCTCCGTGGTGTACGAAGGGCAATGTGACTGCAAGATCTGGTAGACATTTTAAACCAGTTCGTTGGTTGACATCTCATTATAATTTGTTTTATGTGTTTATCTTATGTATCCATGGTGCTTGTGAACCTTTAGCCAGTGTTAAGCGCCGTGATCCAGAGGAAAGCTTAATTTGAATATTGATGGTACGCATTAGTTTATGTTTTGCCTGGTGTTGTCCGCCTTCCAATAATTCTCCTGATATTTTAATTAAATGATTAGTCATGTAATTTTCAATTGGAGGCGCAGTAAAATATGTAGTATTATCAGTTGCCACGATTGATTAATTGTTGGTGTCAGAATGTGTGTCTGTTTTATTGGCCTCTTTATAATTTGCTTTTGTATTCTGGTGTCTTTGAAACTCACGCCAACTAACTATGTTGTCTAAGAAATTATATAATTCGTCTGTACTGTTTAAGTGTCTCAGACAAATTTTTGTCTATTCCAGGACGGATAAGTTTTCTCCGAACTGCTATGGACTAGTGTGTGTACTGATGAGTAGTGAATGTCATGCGAGTGTCCTTGCGACTGCTTCATTGGTCTAGTAGAGAGGAAAGTGTTTCTGATATTATTATCTTACGGCAGAAATCATTTTCTTTAAAAATATTTGTAGCTGCTTTTTTAAATCCTTTGGTTAACTTGTTAAAAGACTGTCGTCATCATTTTAGATAAGAGCTCAGGTAATTAATTCTTCCCTAAGAGTATTTATTTTATGCACGGCTGTTTGTTGGAACTCCGTGCAGTTAAAATTATTTGTGCTCCCTGAAACTGTCGTTAACAACCTCTTGTAATCCGTTGCTGGTACGTGTTACCTAGGATCGGCCCGTACTTACTCACGCCTCGTCGGCTTGCTTAGCCGGCTGTTTACGTAATTTGGAGTGCGTACACTCGGTACCCCTCGTCGCTGCCTATCTTTTGAGCCCTTCCTCCAACCGCAGTCGCGATTCCTTAAGTTCCTGTTCAAGTTAAGTTTATAATTGGAATAATTCTGAATTTGTATCCATTAGCCTGTGGTCTTCTCCTTAAGCAAATTTTGATGTATGTTGGGATCTCAATGTGTACCTTAACCTGTTGTAAAATAATTATTCTTGTGCTATTGAAAAAATATCTTGCATGTTCAATTGATATGTTTTTCTGTGTTTAAATTTGTCTTTCCTAAGAATTGATGCTGAATTCTTTTTCATTGTTTTCAGTATGGTTTTAGGTTATTTCAGTCAGTCAAGTTCTCGTATGTTTAAGTACAGTTGTTTAGATTTACGTCTGTCTTAATTGCGCCTTTAAATTATTTAAATTCGCATTGAATTTTAAATGAGTTTCTAATGGCTTGGTCTTTTAATTAATCGAAAAAAGGCTCAATTGGTTGCTATGTAATTGTGTAAAATAAATTTGGGTTCTACCAGTGACTGAAGTGTTTAAAAATCCACACTGGTCCACCCCTTCCCGATTTCCCTTCCTGCCTGAATTAAGAGGGCATAATTATAACCATTACAATACCGAAGTAGAAAAAGCAATTTGTACAAAACTGGCGCTTTGCCCCTTTAGCATGATAACCCTTCAACGGTACTAGTATCATTCACAGAAGACGCAGCCACTGGAGCCAGCACACTTCATGTGTCCACTGGGCTGTACAAAACTGGCGCTTTGCCCCTTTAGCATGATAACCCTTCAACGGTACTAGTATCATTCACAGAAGACGCAGCCACTGGAGCCAGCACACTTCATGTGTCCACTGGGTTTGAACTAGGTTCCTACAGCAATGTGTTGAATATCACAAATCTGCTGTTTTCGTGTTGTTAACTGAAGATACCATGTTTCAAGAGATGGCATGTTAAAAAAAAGTTTTGGATAGGCATGTACGGTATCATCCTCACGCAACGGTGTGTTAATCTGTCGAGACAAGTTCGCTTTGAATGCATGTCGCAGTATTGTGAATGATTACTTGAATGGACTCTACCCTACCTCCCGATAAGCTGAACAGAGTCGTGTACGAAAAATTCCTTCAATGTGTCCTCCGACAGTTCATGGAAAATGTTATGTGGTAACATGTCGGGGCACCAAAAAACAAGCATTCTATGTTAGGAATGGCAGCGAAGTATAGTTTGGAGAAAAGCAGACTGAAAGCAGCGGCTCTCTTCCATGGCCAGCTCGGTCAAAAGACAAAGAATCTCTTTATCTCGGAGCAAATAAAGGGCTTATCTCACTGGACACCGGTCGATACTATGCATCTGTTTGTTAGAATTGTCGCAGCTATAGAAGTATTGCATCAGATTATTAGGATTCTCGAAGGTGTAAGACAGTCAATGGCGCGTCGCTGTGCACTCTGCCGTGTGCATGGTAGTTGAAATTTTGAACAACATGTATAAGTGAACAGCTCTGCTGTTTGGCCACGGTATACTTGATTATTGCGCTAATGCTGCCAGAAGCGGAGATAATCGGAACCACTTGAAAGATATTCCTTTGTCTCCGAGTGCTGCCCCTAGAAGTGAAGTGTTACGAATGGTTTGTGTCCACTGGGTAAGTTTATTTCAGGAACTTTCTACGAGTACTTGTTGCAGAAGTGCAGTTGTTCTTAATAACCAAAGCAGTCTTCACTGTTGTTGCATTGTTAGTAATTAATGAAAATCGTGACGCCACATAAAAATGAAATAACAGGAAAAATGTTAAAAGAGCACATATTGATTTACCAAGAAAAATTATTTAATTAACTAAAATCAGAGCATTTCACTTAGATTAAAATCTTTGAGGAAGTCGTACGCTAACTTCGAACGTCTGTTGTTTATTGCATACTTAAATATTCGATAACTGGAAGCAAAAATGCCGAGCGGTATCTCACCAAGAGACTGTCTTTTAACTACTATACGATTTTTGCATGCAGTGTCTACTACTTTTATCATAAATGTAACGTGTTTATGTTTACGGAATATTAAAAAATCAGCTAAAATTTAAAGATTTCTATATTTCCATTCTGATTTCCCTTCTCGTGAAACAAACTGATTCTTAAACTCATTTCGCACCTAATTGACTGGTGGTGCGTATCACATGTGTTTAAGGGCTCCATTGGTATATTTGTTTCGGCACATCTTTCTTTCTGCCATCCTCATTTTCGACTCTGACATTTTGGCATCGGTACTGAACACACACAACTTCTCTAAGTTTGAGAAAAGTTCCACAAGATGTCAAATTCGGCAAATACTTGTAGCAAGATGCAAGAAAGTAGATCGGATTTTCACCCTGCAGCGGAGTGTACGCTGATCTGAAACGTCCTCACAAATTAAAACAGTGTGCCGCACCGGGACTCGAAAGTAGAAACCCGGCCTGGAATATAGTTTTAGTTTATCAGGAAGTTTTGTGAAACAAACTGCTTTCACTAACTTATGAATTTCCTGAAGTTGACGAAACTACCGGATGTCGTTGGAGGGGGAGAGGGGTCAAAGATACCAATTCTATGATTGTATTGATAATGCCCAATACCACAGCAGGAAATTCGAAAGAATGCCTAATAAATATTGTTTCAGTGTTATGTTGTTAAGCGTGGTTCCGAAACAGGCAAATAGCCAGCGACGACTAGCTGAGGATAACTGACTATTGTCTAAAATAAAACAAGAAAGCCTTCGAAGTGTACATCGTGGACAAAATCGCTGAGAGCAGAGGACATGAAATAGACAGTTTGCCTCGCTACAACTGCTATTTAAATCCGACAGAATTTGCATAGGCAAAAATAAAACACAATATCAGGGAGAACAATGTCACTTGGGACATATCGTAGAAAGATTTCAGAGTCCTATTAATGCTTCTTTCCTTTCAGTTACTGCACAGGACTGGCAAGACTACTGCAGGTAAGTTCAGCAGCTGGAGGAAGAGATTTGGACACTAGATAGTATAATGGAAAAAGTCATCGACTAAGTTCTCATCAATACCACGACCTCAAGCTATGGTGAAAATGATGATCTCGAATAAAAAGTAAATAAAAAAAACAGTGATCTTTCGATCAGCATTTTGAAAATTCTTTCAGGCGCAGTCAATTATACTCTGTAAATAAACTTTACTGCCGTGCTGTGCTTGATAATTATAATGTATAAACAGATTCCACAAATCAGTTTTTGCTTTCGATTCATAGTTTCGTAAGCTGTACGTTCATCTACTTCCACTTTCCTTTCTTTGCTATGAATCAATAATACATAAGTTGTAGGTAAAACTCTCGAGCATGAATATGTCAACAGCCGGCCGTTCTGGCCGAGCGGGTTGAGGCGCTTCAGTCTGGCGCCGCGCGACCGCTACGGTAGCAGGTTCGAATCCTGCCTCGGGCATGGATGTGTGTGATGTCCTTAGGTTAGTTAGGTTTAAGTGGTTATAAGTTCTAGGGGACTGATGATCTCAGATGTAAAGTCCTATAGTGCTCAGAGCCATTTGAACCACTTGAATATGTCAACAAATTAGGTGATTTCCGATCCGACGGAAGTGCCACTTAAGTGGGCAATATTTCCGCGCGTGCCGCCTCCGATTTCACGTTAAGCACAAAATGCGGGCAGTGGTGCCCTGTGTGGCATTTGTTGTAGGGTAGGCTGAGAATTAATTACCATTTTCAAAAAGAGAAATAACTTTCCAAAAAAAAACCCTTGTAAAATAGAAACACTGCAAAAGTAGTTACATATTTGTACTAAAATTGAAACTACCAACTACTACAGAAATTGTTATAGTTAACGTTGGTTGGTTGATTTGAGTGAGGGCACCAAACAGTGAGGTCATCGGTCCCATCGGATTAAGGAAGGATGGGAAAGGAAGTCGGCCGGGCTCTTTCAAAGAAGCACTCCGGCATTTGCCTGAATCGATTTAGGGAAATGACGTAAATCTATATTAGGACGGCCGGATGCGGGTTTGAACCGTCGTTCTCCCGAATGCTTTCCAGAGTGTTAAGCACTGCCTTACGTCGCTCGGTGATAAATAAACGTATAAAAATATTAAATAGCTACACATCAATAATGAGAACATAGTAACTGACCGTTACATCTTTTATAAATTAGTTCTGTCCTCCTGTACTGGACAAACATTGATAACGTGAGATATGAACTCCAGCCGTTTACTTGCAGATTGACACAGTTCCCCTCTCTATAGCCAAAGTTGCCAAGTTGGATAGTCTGCCATTGTGCTATGAAAGTAGGTTTTAATGCGTTTTCATATACTCATCTTTCTTACGGAAGACGCGGTGGTTGCTGGAATTTCAAGAACACAACTACAGTAACTTCACACATTCAGAGAACATGTTTTTTAATCCATTATTTATAATGGATTTAAGGAGGTCCTGAGGCTGTAGACGTTTTCCTCACTATTGAAAATAAACGTATGTTCTTGTTCCAGCTTTTCACGGTTAAAGAAAAGATATATTTTAAGGGGTGTTTCAATTTTACGTATCGGAAAATTGTTTGACGTACTATAACCTAAGAACTTTCTCTTATTTACTGTCTCTGTAAAATGTGTTTCATGAAAGTCCTGGAATCTAGTTTCCATGTTTAGTGTTATTGCGTCGATTATTTCGAATATTAGCAGTCTCAGTTCCTGAATAGTATCTTCTGTTCCGTTAAAATTAATTTTAGCTATCCCTGGTGGATTTATAAGGCTCTTAGCTTCCACTATGAATTTCTTAGTTTTCAATTTAGAGCTTACGCGACTTACGTCCTCAGTTTTACTTTGCAAGATGTCAAACAAGATACCTGTATGTTGGAAAATCGAATCGTACAGCTGCAGTAGAAAAACAAAAATTTGATCGTCTAATATACTATTTAGCCCAACTGCTTCTTGTAAATAGTTATCATCCAACACTACATTGTTTATCACATCATTACATGCTCCTCTCAGGTCTGTACAGTGAACAATAATGATTTATACAGCACGTGAATGAAAATTCCACTTTGTTTCACAATGACTTGGTAGTTTAAATCCCCTTTTCCTCAGCAGGTTAATTTTTTTACTGGAACGGGTAAGTAATACGTGAAAATCTGACAGATGTGCCACAAAAATTTTTAGCTGCGTATTTTTTAAATTTTTTTTTACAAGCACAGCCGAGGACTAGGTTCAACTGATATACGCAGCCTTAGATAGAGACAGTATGAAACTATGCTTGTTTCACAATAGAATGGTCACCATAATAATGTTTCCAGCCACTGCACTGCAGCCCTCGTATGTTTGCGATATTAAGTTGTTAGTACTAATATTCCAACTGGTTAGCACTTTCAACAAAACGGTGGCTCTACCTTGCACTCTCCCGTATTTGGATACGTCATAAAACCCTACGAATTTCTCTTGTATTTCTTCTGATTCGTTATTTGCAAACCGAAAAATTACAGTCAATTGACTTCTAGTTGAGACATCCGTTGTTTCGTCGGCTTGTACTGATGAAAAAGTATTATTTTTAACTTCATTTTAAATTCGTTCTTTAACAACATCCGTAATAGAAGCTGTTAATTCATTGTGTGTGTGTGTGTGTGTGTGTGTGTGTGTGTGTCAAACGAATAGCCTTTAAATACTCAATCGGATGCATTCATGTACGATTCTTCTTCTGGCAAGAAATCCAAAGTCTTTAATTAATTTCCTTGATTTACCACCACCTCAGGTTCGTTATGACCACGAAGAGGTAGTTCTTGCCTTGCTATAAAGCAGATAGTATTCTGACCTTCTCGTTGTGTTTCAAAGATTCAACGCGTGTTAATTCTGAAAGAGCACGGTCAGTTGTTACTGTAACTAGCTACTTGTATTTAACAGTGTTGTGATATATGAAATGGAACATTCACGCTTTTTAGCTTTCGAAAGGAAATTTTGAAGACTTACATACTCCTCAGCTAGCCATTCAAAACCCATTCCAAATACTACAGAGTAAAAGCAGAAAAGTTTGTTCCTCACAACGCTACTACTTAACCAAGGTTTGAATTGTACGATTTTGTTTCGAAACGTCTTACAAGTTTTCCGTAAGATTTTTAAAAATAGGAGTTTATCTTCTAAAGAAAGAAGAGAGAAGAATGCAGAGGTTTCAGTTTAAAAAATTCAGTGAATGTCGTGACAAATTAAATGTGTCCATGGCAGTTGGAGGTAGTCAGTAACACCATGCGTTACAAGGTAATGATTTAAATATCAGCTAATTTACAGTTTTCCTTTCGACAAGACAATGACATGACAAATTGACGATACCGCCTCACAAGTGACAGGGCACACCGAAATATACTTCACTAATCAGTTAATTATTACCACTACTTAATACATTTTAACTACAAAATTCTTGTGCCTGGTTTCAATGTAAGGACGTCTAGTGATATGAAAACTTAAAGATACGCTACAGAAATACTAACGTTTTAAATAGTAAGACTACTAAATTTTAATCTGAGGAACAATAAAATGCAAAAGCTATTTCCTAAAATTGACACGTTCACTTTTATTTTCGATGAATTATGAATTTCTTCTTGTTCTTTGAGTTTTAAATTAATACTTAAATTAAGAGTTAGGGGTTTCTCATTCTGCACTGCTTGCTGCTTGAGTGCTAGAGAGTGCGCTATCTTTCAGGGAACTACTGAGTGACGTTTCATTCCACTTAGACGGGCTTCCGCCTGCTGGCGACAAGTACAAACTAATCAGAGGCCAGCTTCTAAAAGCCCTGTCCACGATGTAGAAACCCCAGTTCGCCGCCTGAGAGAAACGGGCTTACTGCGCATGCTTGTAACAAGCACGGAATTCCGAGTTGCTATTCGTTGCAAAGCTAGAGAAGTGATGCATTATACTGGCAGATGCACATACGAAGTTCAATCGTAAAATATTTGAAAAAATTTACCCGGACATGTGATGAGAACGGACTAAATTCAGTTTGGACGAATTATTATTTTGTCGAAATATTTTGCAATTTTATGAGTAGGCTCAGACTTAGTCTTAATGGAAGCAGCCGACGCAGCCTACCCCTCACCGCTCCTCACCCCTCGGCAGCCATAATGCTGGGGTATGGCCGTTCTCGACAGCGACCACGCCGATCGTCAACTTATAGTGAACAAAGTGTACATAATAATTGCTAGCATTCAACTATTTGATGTTCTACACGCAACTGGAAACGATTTTCGGGAGATAGTGCTTTAATCATCGGGTTGTCAAAGTCCGCTCACCAGGTTAAAATACTGAAAGCTCTTAACATAATTACAGCGTTCATTTGTGTTTTAATATCATGAAAGAAATTTGGCAACCTGATGATGATCGCATTGTCTGTCGAAACGCGTCCTTAAGTTGAGTGTAGTATATAAAACAGTTTAAGACTATCGTTTATTACTACTAAACAGTCGCTACCTCACATCCCTAAAATGGATCAAATTCAACAGTTTTCATTTTTAGGCATCTTACCGCACAATGGTTGAAGGCATTGCTCATACTGTGACGAAAGTATATGAGTTTCGTTTGAAGGTTGTTGCATTACACTGTGTTTTGAGGTGTACGTTTCGGGGATTGCATATTGTACGGTTTTCAGTGTTGTGAGGATTTTCCACAGAAGGAAAGGTAATTACAGCAAGAAACCGAATAATAATGATTAAATTATTACTCTGTAAGGAGCCGCTACAGACCATGAGCCCGTTATACAAACATACTCGGAAAGGAACCCTCAACAGCCTCCCGAAGTTTGACGGGACATACGGTTCACTCTGTATACAGAGTACGGTATTACTTAGCATTCGAGGCACGTTCTAACGTATTCAAAATCGGATACATAGCAGGGTCATTGTGTGCTGTGTATTCCTCACCAACGAGCAGTTCGTCATAATAGCTAATGTATGCGAGCTAGAATTACTCTTCATGAAAAGGTAGTCTAGAACAATAGCAGCTGCAAATGCACATATTATTGCAAAATATATCTTTTCCTCTGGCCGTTAACAATATTCTTCCGCTTGTCATAGAAGCTTCGTAATTCATCCAGTAGTACTGCTTCCCTCATTAAGATTCCGTTAGAATTAATCTATCCTTTCCTGTGACTGTCTTTGTTGTTCCTTTCCCATCCGACTATAAGAAATATTCCGGAAACTGAAGTTGGCATAATGTGTGAAATTCACAATGCTTCTAACACACATGATCAACACTCGATGCCTCTGGCTACTCATTAAACGAATCGTCTGTATTGATAACTGTGTATCCACGTTCCTCAACGTATGGCATATACGTTAAATGCTCAAAGCCTCCGATACTCTGAGAGAAATTTTCGCTCTAAATATCAGGGAGAACAATGTCATTTGGGACATATCGTAGAAAGATTTCAGAGTCTTGTTAATGCTGCTTTCCTTTCAGTTACTGCACAGGACTGGCAAGTTTACTGCAGGTAAGTTCAGCAGCTGGAGGAAGAGCCTTGGACACGTGATGGTATAAAGGAAATGGCCATCTACTAAGTTCTTATCAATACCACGTCAACAAATTATGGTGAAGATGATAATGATAATCACTAATTAAAAAAAATCACAGTGACCTTTCCAACAGCATTTTGAAAATTCTTTCAGGCACAGTTAATTATACTTTGTAAATAAACATTATTGTTTTGCTGTGTTTAGTAATTGCAAAGTGTAAACAGATTCCAAAAATCAGTTTTTGGTTTTCGATTCATAGTGTCGTAAGCTGTACATTCATCTGCTTTCATTTTCCATTATTTGTGATGAATAAATAATACATAAGTTGCAGGTAAAACTATCGATTATGAATACGTCAACAAGTTAGATGATTTCCGATCCGACGAAAGTGTCACTTAAGGAGGAATATTTCCGCGCGTGCCGCCTCCGATTTCGCGTTAAGAACAAAACGCGGGCAGTGGTGCCCTGTGGCGAAGCGTGGCATTTGTTGTAGGGTAGGCTGAGAACTACAGTTTCAAAAAAAAGAAATAACCTTACAAAAAAAAAGTTGTAAAATAGAAACACTGCAAAAGTAACCTAGTTACATATTTCTACTAAAATTGAAACTACTACAGAAATTGTTATAGTTAAAGCTGGTTGGTTGATTTGGGGGAGGGTAACAAACAGTGAGGTCATCGATCCCATCGTAGTAAGGAAGGATGGGAAAGGAAGTTGGCCGTGCTCTTTCAAAGGAAGCACCTGGCATTTGCATGAAGCGATTTACGGAAACGACGATAACCTATATGAGGAAGACCATATGTAGGTTTGAACAGTTGTTCTCCCGAATGCGACTCCAGTGTGTTAACACTGTGGTACATCGCTCGGTGGTAAACAAACGTATAAAATATTAAATGAACACATAGTAACTCACCGTTACACCTTTTTATAAATTAGTTCTATCCTCCTGTCCTTCGGGACAAACATTGATAAAGTGAGATATGAACTCCAGCCGTTTAGTTGAAGATTATCACAGTTACCATCTCTATAGTCAAAATCGCCAAGTTGGATAGTCTGTCACTGTGCTCTGAAAGTAGGTTTTTATTCGTTTTGATATACTCATGTTTGTTTCGGAAGACGAGGTGGTTGCTGGAATTTCAGTAACCAACGACAGTAATTTCAGACATTCAGAGAAACGTTTTTTAATCCATTATTTGCATTAGATAAAGGAGGTCCTGAGGCTGTAGACATTTTCCCCACTGTTGAAAATAAACGTAAGTTCTTGTTCCAGTTTCTCACTGTTAAAGAAAGGATATATTTTAATCAGTTTTTCAACTTCACGTATCGGAAAATTGTTTGGCCTACTATAACCAGAGAACTGTCTCTTACATACAGTCTCTGTACAATCTGTTTCATGAAAGTCCTGGCATCTAGTTTCCACGTTTACTATTATTGTGTCAATTATTTCGAATGCTGGCAGTCTCAGTTTCTGAATGCTATCTTCTGCCCCTTAAAAATTAATTTTAGCTACCCCTGATGAATTTATAAGGCTCTTAGCTTCCACTATGAATTTCAGAAGCCGGCTGGTGTTGCCGAGCGGTTCTAGGCACTTCAGTCTGGAACCGCGCGACCGCTACGGTCGCAGGTTCGAATCTTGCCTCGGGCATGGATGTGCATAATGTCCTTAGGTTAGTTAAGTTTAAGTAGTTCTAAGTTCTAGGGGACTGATGACCTCAGATGTTAAGTCCCATAGTGCTCAGAGCCATTTGAACCTTAGATAGAGTCAGTATGCAATTATGCTTGTTTCACAATAGAATGGACACCATAATAATGTTCCCTGCCATTCCACTGCAGCCGTCGTATGATTGCGATACTAAGTTGTTTGTACCAATATTCCAACTGCTTAGCACTTTCAATAAAACGGTGGCTCTGCCTTGTGCACTCCAGTCTTTGGATACGTCATAAAACCTTACGAATTTCTTTTGTATTTCTTCTGATTCTTTATTTGCAAACGAAAAATTACAGTCATTTGACTTCTACTTGAGACATCCGTGGTTTTGTCGGCTTGTACTGATATAAAATTACTATTTTTAACTTCGTTTGAAATTCGTTCTTTAACAACATCCGTAATACAAGCTGTTAATTCATTGTGTGTGCAAACGAAAAGCCTTTAAATACTCCATCGGATGCTAAATGATCTTTCATGTACGATTCTTCTTCTGGCAATAAATCTAATTATTTTCCTTTATTTACTGGCAGCTAAGGTTCGTTATGACCACGAAGAGGTAGTTCTTGCAATGATATAAAGCAGATAATCGAACTCAGTCTCTTCAGTATACTGGTGTTTCGATCGACCTTCTCGTTATGTTTCAAAGCTTCAGCACAAGTCTTACTGTACATAGCTACTTGTATTTAACAGCTGTTGTGAAGTGTGAAATGGAACATTCACGTTTTTTAGCTTTCGAAAGGAAATTTTGGAGTCTTGCCTACTCCCCAACTAGCCATTCAAAACCCATTCCAAATAGTACAGAGTAAAAGCAGAAAAGTTTGTTCCTTAGAACGCCGCCACTCAACGAAGGTTTGAATTGTACCATTTTGTTTGGAAGCGTCTAACAAGTTTTCCGTAAGATTTTGAAATAGATAAACTTGTCGTTGGCATTCGTTTATTCACAAGGAGTTTATTTTCCAAAGAAAGAAGAGAGAAGAATGAAGGGCTTTCGATTAAAAAATTTCAGTGGATCTTGTGACGAAATAAACGTGTCCATGGCAGTTGGAGGTAGTCAGTAATACCATGCGTTACAAGTTAATGATTTAAATATTAGGCAACTTACAGTTTTCCTTTCGACAACACAGTGACTTGACAAATCGATGATGCCACATCACAAGTGACAGGGCACACCTAAATACACTTCACTAATGAGTTAATCATTGCCATCACTTACTACATTTTAACTACAAAATTGATGTGCCAGGTTTCACTGTAAGGACGTCTAGTGATATGAAAACCTATAGACACGCTAGAGAGCTATCGACGTTTGAAATAGTAAATTTTAATCTGAGGAACAATGAAAATGAAAAACCTATTTCCTAACATCTTGCAACAACGTCCAATGACTCGTTCACTTTTAATTTCCATGAATTATGAATTTCTTCTTGTTCTCTGTGTTTTAAATAAATACTTAAATTAAGAGTTAATGGTTTCTCACTTTGCACTGCTTGCATGCTAGACAATGCGAAGTAGCGCTGTCTTTCAGGGAATTGCTCAATGACTTGTCATTCCACTTAGACGTGCATCCACTTGCTGGCGACAAGTACAAACTAATCAAACGCCAGCTTTTGAAAACACTACCCACGATGTAGAAACCCCTGTTCGCCGCCTGAAAGAAACGAGCTTTCTGCGTATGCTTGTAACAGGCACGGAATTCCGAGTTCCTATTGGTTGCAAAGCTAGAGAAGTAATGCATTATACTGGCGGGTGCACGTACGGAGTTCAATCGTGAAATATTAGAAAAAATTAAGCCGGGCATGTGGTGAGAACGGATTAAATTTGGACGAATTATTATTTGGACGAATTATTTTGGAATTTTTTGAGTAGGCTCAGCCTTAGAGTCTTAATGGAGACTTCGCCACTTGTGGCGCCAGCAAGGCTGCAAGCAGCCGACGCAGCCTACCCCTCAGCGCTCCTCACCCCTAGGCAGCCATAGATTACATTAGATTAGATTAGTACTTGTTCCATAGATCATGAATACGTCACTTCGTAATGATGTGGAACGTGTCAGGTTAATAAAAAGTGTCTATACACGATATTACATTACACAAAATATTACATGACATTTCACATTTTTAATTTTTTTGTGGGGGTTGGGGAAATTACCCACTTACAACATCAAAAAATTCATCTAATGAGTAGGAGTTGCCATTAAGGAATTCTTTTAGTTTCCTTTTAAATGCTATATGGCCATCTGTCAGACTTTTGATGCTATTAGGTAAGTGACCAAAGAGATTTAACCTTGAGTAGTGAAGAACATAATGCAGGGGCACGGCCGTTCCCGATAGCAACCACGCCGATCGTCAACTTATCGTGGACAAAGTGCACATAATATTTGCTAGCATTCAACTATTTGATGTCCTACACACAACTGAACAACGATTTTCGGGTGATAGTGCTTTAATCATCAGGTTGTCAAAGTCAGCTCACCAGGTTAAAATACTAAATGGTCTATTAACACAATTACAACGTTCACTAGTGTTTTAATATAATGAAAGAAATTTGGCAACCTAATGATGATCGCGACGTCTGTCGAAACGCGTTCTTAAGTTGTGTGTAGTACATAAAACAGTTTAAGACTATCAGTTATTACTACTAAACAGTCGGTACCTCACATCCTTAAAATGGATCAAAGCCAATAGTTCTTCTTTTTTAGGTATCTTACCGCATAATGGCTGAAGAGATTGAACATACTGTGACGAAAGTATATGAGTTTCGTTTGAAGGTTGTTGCATTACACTATGTTTTGGTGGTTAGCACACTGGACTCGCATTCGGGAGGACGACGGTTCAATCCCGTCTCCGGCCATCCTGATTTAGGTTTTCCGTGATTTCCCTAAATTCTTTCAGGCAAATGCCGGGATGATTCCTTTGAAAGGGCACGGCCGATTTCCTTCCCGTCCTTTCCTCACCCGAGCTTGCGCTCCGTCTCTAATGACCTCGTCGTCGACGGGACGTTAAACACTAATCTCCTCCTCCTCCTCCTCCTCCACTATGTTTTGAGGTGTACCTTTCGACGTTTGCATATTGTACTGTTTTCAGTGTTGTAAGGATTTTCCACAGAAGGAAAGGTAATTATAGCAAGAAACCGAATAACTAATTATTAAATTATTACTCTGTAACGAGCCGATACAGACCATGGGCCCGTTATACAAAAATACTCAAAGGTCTCTCAACAGCCTCCCAAAGTTTGACGGGACATACGGTTTACCCTACATGCAGAGTGCGGCAGGTGGATCGAACAGTTCGAATTTCATTATCGAAACCGTATTCACAACGACTCTCAAATACTGGTATTACTTAGCATTCGAGGCACGTTCTAACGTATTCAAAATCGGATACATAGCAGGGTCATTGTGTGCTGTGTAATCCTCACCAACGAGCAGTTCGTCATAATAGCTGACGTTTGCGAGCTAGAATTACTCTTCATAAAAAGGTAGTCTTGAACAATAGCAGCTGCCAATGCACATATTATTGCAAAATATATCTCTTCCTCCGGGCGTAAACACTATTCTTACGATTGTCATAGAAGTTTCGTAATTCATCCAGTAGAACTGCTTCCCTCATTAAGATTTCGTTAGAGTTAATCTGTCCTTTCCTGTGACTGTCTTTCTTATTACATTCCCATCCTATTATAATAAGTATTCCGCAAACTGAAGTTGGCATAATGTGTGAAATTCGCAATGCTTCTAAAACTCATGATCAACATTCGATGCCTCTAACTACTCATTAAACGAATCATCTGAAGTGAGAACTATGTACCCACGTTGCTCAACGTATGGAATATACATTAACTGCTCAAAGCCTCCGATACTCTGAGAGAAATTTTCACTCTGAACAGTGTGCAGACCATTTTCGTACAGACATAATTGAATTTCGTCCTGACGTTCAGTTGTAGACTGTTTACTGTTAACTAACAACGAAGCTTAGTACGTCTCAAATACCTCACCTCGACAGTAGTTCACCAAATGCTAAGAATCTACTGTAAACGGATTAAGGGCACTCAAAACTTCCGTGTACTACTGCGAGCAGATTTCATTTTTGTAACATTAATTTGTAGCAAATTAACAGATAATTTTTACAGCCTATAACAAAGGTTAAAAAAAGAAAAAAAAGCAAAGGTACAACTATGTAGAGAGGCTGACAGCTGAATGTGTGAGAACGACTCCAACTTTATGTGTATAGCGCACGAGTTCCCGACATGTTTCAATGACTGGAGATTCAAGAGTACTCCTAACAAATTTGTGGGAAAGTTTTGACGATCCCACTTTCTCATGAATTACAATGGCAAATCCAAACTACATAAAAAATGTAAACCTGAAACATAATACATTCTTCAAATTCTTGCAATTTGCTGACCCGATATCGATAAGAGGGAAAAATCGTCCAAATTCTCGAAGCCGGGACGGGTGAACTATTTAATCGCACGGGATAATAAATTTTTCACCCTTAGAGGAATCATCGCAAACATAATTTAATTCCGTGTAATTAAGTCCTCGGACTCGATTCCGCCCGATTCGCCTAGAAAGTGAGTCCACAACGGGTTGTTCAAGTACATCGCATACAGGTAAGCCAGTCTTGCAGGATTTGATCGCGCAGTTCCACGAAATTGAACTGTTTTATCCGATTTCCAATATGCCCATATTTTTTTTTGGTGGTGGTGTGGGGGGGGGGGGGGTGGTTCAAGTCGGGTGGTTTTGGAGGCCTGTCGAAATTTAATAGGGAGGCGGAGTATTAAGAAAATCGGTAAATATTGTTCCAGCCCGATGGACTGCTGAGTGATCTTCATGTGACTCTGTGAGCAATGGCCTTTTGCGATGTCACCGACTCCAAATGTTCATGACATGAAGTTTCCGCCGCAATATTCTCTCCCAATACAGCTGAGATGGGCCTTCACAAACAGCCTGCTTCATTCACAAGCCGTCAGACGCCTCTCCGGTCCCTCTGTCAGGATAGCTTTCCGACTACAATTCTGACATCGCTTTTCGTGACGGCTTGTCTTATACCACTGCTTGTACACGCGTTGAACTGTCCGCCGCAGTACACCAAGTCCAGGAACCTCACACACCTTATGGCCAGGGGCACAGTGAAACACGATTCCCCATTTCTACCACTCTTTCACGTACTTGGTTTTACCGAAGTTTACACACAATGTTCACTTGAAACATAAATGTCTCACTCACCGCTACTGCCTTATCGTCACGTAGAGGCAACGCGTGTGCGATTGATTAGTTCCTGCGTCGTTTTCATCGTTGTTGCATTGGACAGCTGCATGTTCAAGAAAAGTGAATCACATCGGCGCAAGGTTTTCCGCTGACAGCTTGACAACGCCACATACCTAATTTATTTAAGTAGGGAAACTAAAGGATCAACATTAAAAACTGCATTCGTCTTCAGTTCTGGTATCACATAACTTCATAACTGCATCCGTGGACTGAGGCCTGAGCGATGACGCTCGACTCAGAAGAAACCAACTGGAATCGTATTGGAAGATATTTTCACGCACCGGCCCCCCCCCCCCCTCCCCCACCACCAGCCACCTCCTACCCGGGATGACCCATAGTCATGCGTACTGACAACGGAAATATACCCGTTATTTTATAACATGGTGACTATATTGAGAAGGTATTGGCCTTCTCCGAGAAGAATGGTACAGAAGAATTGGATTTTCATCCCTCGTCGGCTTGCACAAGAGAGCTAAAGGCTTGCTTAGGTGGTAGTCTGTACATCATTCCTCCTATTCATCGACCGGAATTACGGCTTATGAGCCTTAAAACCTTATTGTTTAGGGCATAAGCAAGACAATTAAGAAGGACTTCCCAATTCTTCCTACAGTTAACGTCAGGAGAAAACCTTGGGAACCTACCCAGAAGTCAAAAAATGGTTCAAATGGCTCTGAGCACTATGGGACTTAACAGCTGTGGTCATCAGTCCCCTAGAACTTAGAACTACTTAAACCTAACTAACCTAAGGACATCACACACATCCATGCTCGAGGCAGGATTCGAACCTTTGACCGTAGCAGTCACACGGTTCCGGACTGCGCGCCTAGAACCGCGAGACCACCGCGGCCGGCTACCCAGAAATCCCTTTCCAAGATAATAAAAAAAGAATTCGTTTTAGAACAGAGTTTTGCTATTGTCAACCGTAAACCACTTGTTACTCTAAACCAGAGCCAGACCTTTCCACACGGATGTTGCCTGTTGTCATTAGAAATTAAAAATCTGGACCCGAACGTACCTCTGAAGGAGACTATTTTCATCGCACAGGAACATTTAAGTAACGCTAAGCGTATGGTCTTAAATGAAATTATTGAGGTGATTTCTCTCGTGCATAATTAATTTTCACTTGACAACCATATCAATAGGCAAAGTGGTGGTCTCCCTAAGGGCAGTTACTTGTCTGGGTTTTTGGTGGAAGGTTTTGTTAACCGTTTTGACTATGAATTTTCCCGTAAGAGCTCATCAGAATGTCCGAACACACTGATTTACCGGCGTTATGTTGATATCATTGTTGTTCTTAATGGTGACGTTTCTGAGACTGTTGCTCAAACTGATGGATATAATGCGCTACATCCCCAAAGTTCACCGATGAGAATATGGATCGAGATGCAGTACAAAATTACCTTGATTTGTGGCTACATTTAGTAGATAATAAAATCAACGTGGACGTCTTCAAAAAGCCAACCAATAGTGACTCCATTATTCCAGCGTCTTCTTGCCACTCCCGATCATATAAGCTTGCCTTCTTCAAATCAACGATTTCCCGGATTGTTGAGTTGCCACTGTGTGAAGCAGCCGTCCACACAGAACCTGAAAACCTGAGATACACTGCTGTTAATACTGGCTATAGTGCTTAAACGCTCTTTACAAAACTAAATTGTCTAGAAAGAGTGTTAACATTTTTACCAAGTTGCCTGATTCGGAAAATAAATCATGTACTATTTCCTTTCTTATGTAACTTCTCCTGGAATCTGGATAGACTCTTCCGGGGTATGAACGTGCGAGTAACTTTTTCTGCGAGTACCGGTATTCAGTACAAGTACATGCATAATGAGCATCTGGGCAAGGACAAATATCTAAACTGAGGTGTTCACTTGCTCGAATGCAATGCGTGTCAAGCAATGTACATTGGCCAGACCGGCAGGACTTTTAAAGACAGTTTTTATGAACATCTGTTGAACAAGAAAGACCAAGTGAAACACAACTCGGTCTTGACAGAAGATCGTAATGCCATTGGACATCCGGCCCCCATGCTACAGCATTTAAAAATCCTCCATTACACCCAAAAAGGCAAAGAAAACTAAAATTTATACAAATGAGACCTCGGTCACAAATTTTAGGTCTTATTTTCAGAAGAAACGGAAATAAAAATGGTTCAAATGGCTCTGAGCACTATGGGACTTAACACTGTGGTCATCAGTCCCCTAGAACTTAGAACTACTTAAACCTAACTACCCTAAGGACATCACACACATCCATGCCCGAGGCAGGATTCGAACCTGCGACCGTAGCAGTCCCGCGTTTCCGGACTGAGCGCCTAGAACCGCTAGACCACCGCGGCCGGCAGAAAGAAACGGACATAGCTAAAGATGTACGCAAAGCAGACAGAAGGCTACTGAAAGTGTCAACTATATTTTAATACTATGAGATCATTATTGTTGGGTAAGTAGTTAATGCTTGGCTATCAGTCTTTCGAGTTGTGTCAACTCGCGCTTTTTAGCTGAAGACCACTGCTTTGTTATTTATATGCTTTCATACTTTGCCTTTTGAGCTGTGCATTCTATTGTGTGATGTATAGCTCATAGGGCCTATTTGCAATCCCACATTTTGTATTCCTTTATCTCGATACTTTTTTCCAGTTTTTCATTCTTACAAAGTAAACTCCCCATCGAACACCGCTCAGATTTGGTGGTAAGAGGTTCCAGTCTACAGCCCGTCAAAAATTGGACACGGATAAAGCATGAAAACTGGAAGAAGGTATACTGAACTGTGGGAAAAAAGCAAAATAGAAACAATGAACGGTCCAAGCTTAACAAGTGCAACATTGAGCGCTAGGAAGGAGCGACTGCATCGTGGAGGAGTGGTCACGGAGTTGGATTGCGAAGTGGGCGAGCCTCATTCATAGCTCCCTCGTGCCTCTTCCTGTTTTCATGCTTCATCTGTGTTCTGTTTTTGACGGGCTATCCGCTGGACCCGTTACCAGTAAATATGAGGAGGTGTAGGAGAGGTTCGCTTGTTAGTTTCATGTGCTGTACAGAAGTGTATTTTGCAAATTAGCCTAAAATTCAGTTGCTTTAGTGTAGTTATCATTATTGTTGGGCTTCTAGTTACCGTGAACACGTTGCCACAGTAACTGTGTCCAAACTCTGCATTTTTGCAGAAGCAGTTGTGCGATATAAATGTACTCCGCTTAATACGCTAAAAATCACTTCCCAAGGTTCTTTCGTACATTTACTCCGCTGCGCTATTGCAGTGTATACGTGCTACATTTTAATTTGTAAATCGTTACTCCGACCCGCTCATTAATATCCATTTCTACAAAGGTATTATTTATATTTTTAATGAGGAATTTCATTAGTTTTCCGCTCTTCGTTTTTATAACTCTTCACTAAATATGGCTATTATTTCTCTTTCCATGGCGCCATCTGCTCTAAGCGGCGGCCACTGGCTATACCTGTCTTGTAGTCCAATACTCGGTATTATTAGCACGGCAAGAACATGTACAACGGCATTTATTACATGTTTACATTTTGTGATGCATTTCTGTAAGCCTGAACGCTTTCTTGGTGTTATTTGGACTACGCTATATAATCCACAAGGTTATCTACTGCCTCCTTATTTTGTAGTACGTAGCAGATTACTCCCTTTGAATGCCGTTTCGGCTACTCTTTTGACTCATTTTATTGTAATAGGACACCGTGAAGTCTCTTAAAACACAACAAAGGCAACTACCCACTGAGATCTTTTACGTATTTTAGACTTAACTTCCCGTCTACAACAATATTTTACATGAGAAAGTTGTTTTAAAAAAACCATTTTCTTCTGTGTTTATTGGTGTCTTTGATCAACAAGATGGGTTAATGGCTTCTGAATACTTTGGACTATTACACCCCATTTATTTTTATTTTAAAGGAGCACCAAGCAGTTTTTGCAAAATGTTGATAACAGCATTTATCTGGTAAGAGATATACATGGATGGCGGCCTACGTGTTTAACACCTGTTGTGCCAGTAAGTTGGTTTTAGTATCTTCCTTTGTAGTCCAAGGTTTTACTAAATCTGGGTCATGACATTTTTAAGAGAAGTTTGTATTTTGTTTCTAGGCCAGTCTGAAGATGCCTTAAACAAGGCGAAATTCGTTATTGGCAAAATGTAAAAATTATAAAGCCTGTTATGTGGCTAGACTGTTTATCTCTTCGAAACATTTATCACTGGTTGCTGTATCACTCCGCCATGTACTGGCAAAAGGTCTCTAATAAAGCAGTCTAACATTTCAAGTGGAAGAAAGTGTAAGTAATCGTTGTAAGTAGTTCTAATACGAGAGAGTGCTTAAAAGTAATGCCTTCTAATTTTTTTATATAAAAACTCTAAAATCCCTTCATATAAAAAAAGCTGTAAAAATTTTACATCTTTACTCCACAAGTCTACATTTTTGCAGCTCTCTGCTGCTAGGCAGTTCCGAATTGTAGCGTGTAACGTGGCAATGTGTAACGTAACTGTGCCTGCGCGTCAGAAACAGCGCACTGTACCGACTTTCGAGTTCAGAGAATTCGTCCACACAAGGAGCATTCTCTTCCACGCGTAAAATAAGTAAAAACCAACTCATTTCCCTTTGTCATGGCCTTGTCGTCGACTTTGAGACTAGAGACTTACGAGTTTTTTAAATTTTTATTTATGTATTTATTTATTTTCGGAGGGGGGGGGGGGTCAGGTAACCAGGCCATCGCACAAATCCCATCCTGGGAGTCCAGTTTCTAAATGAGAATACCTTTTCCTAGGTATACTGCCGATCTCTGTAAGCCTGGCAAGGGACACTCACAAGTTACTGCCACCTGGATAAGGTGAACCAAATTTATTTAAAGAAATGTTATTCCTGCCCCACCTCCTTTATCAACCGGGCTTTGGACTGGCAATGGCGAAATTACGAATCCTTATCAACTTATACAGTTGCTCATGTTTTTCTTCCCTACTGAACACCTCCACATAATCCTCATTACCCTCAAACTGGACACTAACCATCTTCTTCTGTCCAACTTTCTCTCTGATCCCAGTACCCTGCCATGCCTATACCAACACATTCCTCGAACACGATATCTGCATCTCCTCGAAACTATTTCCCAAACACGTTTTTATCACTATCCCTTAACTGAGCAAGAAATCTGCCGTTATATATACACCTGTGTTAGCAGATCGAGGAGAACCCACCCTCCACCACTTGTCATGGCTTCTGTCCTCACCATTCCCGTCTACCCACATTCTAAGGTTTGGCTGGGAACCTCTGCTTCATTATCCTGTCAGCTCACTCAACCAAACGACCACCAGCACCAAACTCATCCTGCAGAACACCCAAACAGATCTATCAATATCATTACACAGTGGCTCCTGGCAGCCAACCAAAACTCGTCGGCACGTTCTTCTCTGTGTGAATATTTTATATAATCGTAAAATCAGGATTTTATCTTTTACCCAACACATCTCGCCGTTTGTTTTATTTTTGTGAAAACGTTCTAAAATAGTACTGTTTTAAATTTTTATAATAGTTTTGCTGAACAACGGTGATTTGTAACTGCTAATAGCTAAGACATCGCCCGTGTGGAATGGAGGGGATGAAAGAACAATAAAGAAATGAAAATTTCTATTTTCCAGCGTGTCACTACTTGATGTAATGGAGTTAGCTTTAACATACCACTATGTCTGGCGGTGAGAAAATGTTGGAACAGCAATCGCTATACATATATTTTCAATAGCTATAAGCAGAGTGACTAAATTCAATAATTACATAAATGCTTTGGATCCAGTTCTCATCAAATTTTACTTTTCTTTTTGACTGACAGAAGAAAAACTGAAAGTCCAAAATAACCTTAATTTATAATATTGGATTTATTATTAAGTACTCATTCAAACATCGACAACGTCCATTCATATGTAAGTTACTGAACATGCTGCCAATCTGCATTAGAAATGTTATAGACAGACTCAGGAAAAATAGCTATCCTACGAACTTACATCGTATTCATAAGAATCTGAAGAAAAGAAAAGTCACAATCAGAACATAGAAAAGTGCGGAACACACGAGCAGCGCATATTTGTGTGTGTGTTTTGAGGGGTGTGGGAGTTGGATATGAGTTACCGTCTATGCTTGAGCATTCCACGCTCTGATGTACCACGTATTGTAAGTAATGTAGCACCTTAAATACGTGGGACGTATCATAAATAATGCACAGTTTGTATTATCGTGGATTATTCGATGCAACAACAACTAAAATTACGTCAGACGTAGATGGGAGCTTGGGGAACAAGCACGTGTTTTTGTTTTTTCACTGTGTGCTCTTAACATAAAACTGGCGAGAGGTTGAAATAAACTCTGCAGGGTTTTCGGGTACGGTGACTGCTGAACATCAGAGGTCATATTTCAGAAACGAAACTTTACGCCGCAAAACCCCGAAAGAAATTAGCTGTACGTTAAGTTTAGGTTAATGTTGAAAATTAGGTGGACTGATGAGGAAACGAATGAGAAGGTCCTGTGCAGAATCTGAGAGGAAAGGAATATGTGAAACGCACTGACAAGAAGAAAGGACAGGATAATAGGACATCTGTTAAGACATCAGGGAATGGCTTCTATAGTGCTAGAGGGAGCTGTGGAGGGCAAAACCCGTAGGGATTTAAGATGGTTTAATCGTTTTCATGGTGGTTGTATGAGCATAGACGATAATCCAACACACGGAAGTCCAAATAACAGTCAAAAAAGTGTGAAACTGGTGGCAGATGTTCTTGAAGAAGAACGCAGTGCGACTTGTGGGAAACTCTCTGAAGCCACGTGAATTCCCCCAACATCAGTATTCCGTATTCTGACAAATGACTTGAAGAACAGAAAAATTTCTGCTACATGGGTCCCTCGGTGTTTGACTGCTGAAGAGAAGCAGAAACGCCTGAACATTGCAACATTGTTCAAACAACGATTCCATCGTAAAGATCAAGGATTCTTCTATCGAATTGTCGCTGTTAATGAAACGTGGATCAGACTTTGAACAGGAGATGAAATCAAAGTCCAGTGAGTCGTCAGATTCAGGTTCTCCACGCCCAAAAGAATTTCGATGGGCTGAATCAAAGGCCAAGCAAATGATTTTTACTTACGATCACCAAGGAATCATCATGACAGACAGAACCGCATGTGGAACAAGTGTTACGGCAGTGAATTATCGTAACTTAATGCAAATCCTGCGAAGAGAAATGTACACAACTCGACCTCAGTTGCTCGAGGCTGGTCCATTCATTCTCCACGAGAATGCTCGACCGCATATAGGGAATGTTGTAGCCCAAAAATTGCGCGTATACGGATGGGAAGTGTTGCCGCATCCTCTCTACAGTTCGGACATTGACTCCATCAGACTTCAACCTGTTCCCGAAGTTGAAAATAACCTACGCGTGAGCATTGTTATCTTTTTGTGAAAGAGATTTAACTAGTGTTACCCGAGCCATTCGACAGATGAACAGAAGTGGTGGTGTCCTGGATGAAATAATAGAGCTTCCGAGACGTTGGGATTCAGTCATATAGAAGCAGGGAGACTGTATTGTAGGACTGAAAAAGATTTGAAAATAAATAAATAAATTTGTAAGAGAATTGATGTGTTGTTTATGGGATGTCCCTCGTACCAAGTTTGCCAGGCCGCAAAGTATCTCTAAAGAGGACTACCAGGAGCAGTATTCTCGATACAGAATATTTCACCAACTGTCCTATGAGCATACGCTCATATCTCTGAACCAAGCAGAAGCGATCGTGCAATGTTGATCATTAAAACCGCAATACCATGGAGAAGCCAGTAAACAAGTCATATTGGCAAGAAGTATACCACATGCACAGACATGCAATGATTAGCACATCAAAGGAACCGCCGTCTACATTGTGTATACAAGGAAAGATCACGATGTATGTTCCTCATTCGAATTCACATTTGAATTTTGGTTGTTTCTCAGTCGATCGGGTTACGCCTCGTGCAAAAAGAGAAACGTCTACCATCAAACGCAGGAATTGCCATCGTGGCCTATCAAGACAGCCGTTGACCGAAACGCGATACTGTTTCTCGCCTTGGTGGGGATACCACATCTGTCGTTCTGGTATGGAATCAATGGATTCTGGAAGGCCACCAAGCTGGATCTCAACAGCCTCACTCAACTGTGAAGCAAGGAACATTAGGGTTTAACGTCCCTTCGACAACGAAGTCTTTAGAGACAGAGCACAATCTCGGAACACAGAAGGTTGGGCAAGGGGAGGACGGAGATTAGAACCACCGTGCTCCCGAACAAGAGTCCAGTGTCTACTAGCTCATTAGTGCCCAACTAGCTCATTAGTGCCCAAGAGCCAGCCGCTTTGGCCAAACGGTTCTAGGCGCTTCAGTCTGGAACCGCGCGACCGCTACGTTCGCAGGTTCGAATCATGCCTCGGGCATGGATGTGTGTGATGTCCTTAGGTTAGTTAGGTTTAGGTAGTTCTAAGTTCTAGGGGACTGATGACCTCAGATGTCAAGTCCCATAGTGCTCAGAGCCATTTGAGTTCCCAAGGAAACAGACATATTGCTGATTCGGCACCTCAGGAACATACAACCACGTCAGGTACCTAGAGGCAGAAAATGAGCTTGTTTGCAGCAATCCCCACAAAATCTGCGACGACGTCTGGAGCACAGCGGACCGTCAGTATTGCAACCTTTATTGTGGCTTGCCTTCACGCCGCATCAGACAGAAGCGCACACACATTGCCGTAGCCACGGTGGTGCACCATACACCAACACTGTACACAGGGTGCCACACTGTCATTATTTCAGATTAGTCCTGGTCCTGCGTGCAATAACGTGATCAGCGTTCTGTATATATATGGAGATTCCAAGGGAAATGAATGCCGCCAGTTGGCATTCGTCAATGATGTGCAGCACAGAACCTGCATTAACGTGTGGTATCGGATGCCACTGAGTGCACAAAATGTTTTCCGCTTGTTCACGTAGCCTTTAATCTTGGCGCCATGGGTCACATTTCGGACGATAACGTCAATGGCTGTGGCCTATATCCGAGGTCACCTTACATTTCAACATGATAACAGAAGTCCGCTTGTTGCCTGACCTGTCTGTACGATCGAAGGCGAAACAGAAACAGTTCGATTGTTGGCGAGGATAGCAGTATGGAGGTTCCGAGGAGAACGAAGGCTGCCAAATGCCATTCGTCAATCATGTGCAGCCCAGTATCTGCAGAATCTGACGTGTGGAATGGGTTAACATCGGGTGCACAACACGATTTCCTCTGGTTCAGGTAGCCTTTAATTTTGACGGCAGATGCTAGATATCTGACGATAGGGTCAATGGCTGTGGTTTATCCTCGAGGTCACCGTTATATTTTAAAGTGATAATGCAAGCCCAAATGTTGCCTGGCCTATCAATACCTATATCACCACACAGAAGAACTTCGAATATTGACGAGGACAGCACGTTCTCCAAATATCGCACCCAATGGAAAATCCTTGTCGTAGAATACTGTTAGTCACGACGCTACCATTCGCCATACACCCTGACATAGAGTTGAATCACCACCGAATGACCTCCACACACCTATCATGCAAGCTCAGTTCGACTGTCGCTGCTGCCGGAGATGGCAGCTCTGCGTACCGAATTTCGCACCCTCTACACCCTTAAACAACATAAACTTAATCATATATTTTTCTCCTAAAGTAAAATTTTGTTATTTACTTTCCTTTCCAGTGTTGTAGTTTTAATGGTCAGCAGTGCCTACGTCATCTGGCAGCTGCACCACCGTCTGTTTCCCTAATTCTCTGAATACTATAAACTTTCTCAATTTGGTAGAGATCCGACAACATTGCTGGCCAAGATAGGAGACATGCAGCAAAAATGCTCGTCGTGCCCGGGCGGGCGTTATTCTGTTGAAATGTAAGCCCAAGATGGCTTTCTATGAAGGTCAGCCAAACGGGGCGTCATATAAAGCGCTGTACCGCTGTGCTGTAAGGCTGCAGTGGATGACTACCGAAACAACCACAGAGGTTTCCTACCATGAGAAACATGACACCCCAGACCATAACTCATGGTTGTCGGGCCGTATCGAGGGCGACAGTCGGGTTGTATTGCACCACTGTCAAGAGCGTTGTTAGACACGTCTTCGCCGATCATCGAGTCACAAATCGAAGCGGAACTCATCACTGAGACAAATCGGCATCAGTCAATGAGTTTCCACGCCGAAGACTTGACTAAAGAGCCCGGATGTGCTGGGATACCAGCCAGACTGTTGTCTGCCATAGAACCCGACAGCCATGAGTGATGTTAGGCGGTGACATTTCATTTCATAACAAGACCGCTTTGGTTGTCATCCGCGGCAACCTCACAGAGTAGCAGTACGTCGACGATATTGTACGCCCCGTTTTGTTGCTCTTCGTGGCAAGCCATCCTGATCTTATGTATCAGCAAAATAATACATGACTGCACAGAGCGAAAGTTTTTACTAATTTTTGAGAACATATCTCGCGGAGAACAGCGGTCTGGTAAAAAGTGTTTTAAAAATGAGCACAAGCAGTCTCGACAGCAAAAACATTTATTTTGTGGTAAACGGTTCCAGGCAGTTTCTGATCATCTTCAGGCCTCATACCATGATCTGCCAATGAATAGAGCGGCTATTGACATTCGTGAAGTTATAACAGCCGCTCCATTCACTGTCACCACCTACCATCATGGTACGATGTCTGAAGATGATCGAAAACTGACCGAAACCGGTTACCACAAAATATATGCTTTTTGCAGACGATACTGTATGTACTCGTTTTCAGAGTTTCTACTGTTTGTCATCGTGGTTGTCGAACCCTTCTTGGTCAGCAACGCCGCCGTATTTCGTCCAAATTTCGAACGTTTGGATCATTATGGGTGAGACCCTCGAACCAGATCGGTATTTTTGCGATCTAAGGCACCAACTAACAGTATATTGCACGATATCCCTCAGGAGGGCATCCAACAACTGTATCAATCAATGACAAATCTAGTAACTACGTACATAAGGGTCAGAGGTGGACCACCGCATTATGACTTGCTCAATTTGTTGTGCTCTTTCTCTTGAATAAATCGTCCAGTTTGTCAGATATTGTAATAATTTGTTTGAGAGTACACGTACACCACATCTACCGATTCCTGTCCCATTCGGATAATTCGTTCATGGTGGATCGTTTTTTTTGTGTGTGTGTAAAAACTGTGTAGTCCTATGCAGAAATTCAAATTCACCAATTTTCTGTCTTCATGTTGAAGATATAGTTTTGTGACAGCGGATGGATCTGAATCATCTTTTAGATGAGACGTATGGTTGATCTGACGCCGCAGGAAGCAGTCAGTCGGACACTGGTTTTAATTCAGATGGGTGGTGCCTGGTTTACAAATAGTGTTGATGCTCCAGAGTCTACAGTAGCGATTGGTGATATACATGCAGTTTTTGTTGCTGAAAAGTTACAGACTTACATATCCTTTTTTTATTAGGGCGTCGATTTGGGGCCACATGATATGAGCAAAACATGAGTGGAGGAGGCCAAGTTTAGTACAGCATACCCGTTTCTTATTGCAACACGCACATTCCATCATGTACAGGATGGAGGAAACTGGGCCAGAAAATGTTTATAAAACTGACGCACAGCTATCCCTTGTTAATGAACAGGAGAACTGTCCACCACAGAAAATGCTTAAAAACGTGGTTTGGATGCACGAAAGTGCACATATGTAACTAGGACTTTTGAATACTCAGTTTTTCAGTTCTTTAGATGGACCTTGTTCAGCCTGTCAGTGTATGGGGAATAACAGAAAACGAGCCATTATGCATGAGAAAATACGTGTAACAGAAGATCAGAGGCATTATCTCAAGATTTCCTAGGCGCGCAGTGTCCCATGTTCGCATCGCAACACGATTCATTCAGCAAGCTGTTAATGCTAATCAGTACGTCCAAAACCTTTAACACTCATATGGATCAACTCGCATAAGACGTAGGAATGGCACTTACCGCCTCGGCAACCTTGTCGTGATTGTGTGAGGTGTTCGTTGAGGAGAGAAAACCGTAAGACTCTGTGCGGTCATCTATCTGCCCCGATCGTTTCATTATTCTCATTGTGATATTTACCTGTGAGACAAATGAATTGTCAGGTGTAATCAAACAGTCTTCACACAGTGAAAGAGCTACATCAGAATTTTAAAATACTTACAAGAATTAATCAATCTTGATAGCAAAAATACTCATCAAGAATGAACGAATGGATGCCCTCGCGGCGATATCCATTAATAAATATTCCCATGTTTCAAGCTGCATCTAGTGGTAAACTGTCCACGAACCTTCAGCAGAAGTCTGGTGTGCCACCGTCGCGCGGTTAGAGGCACCATGTCACGAAGTGCGCGGCCCCTCCCGCCGGAGGTTTGAGTCCTCCCTCGAGCAGGGGTGTGTGCGTTGACCTTAGCATACGTTACTTTAAATAGTATATAAGTCTAGGGACCGAAGACCTCACCAGTTTGCTCCCTTAGAAATTCAGATACATCGGACGATTTTTTTCTATTGTCATTGTTATGACGTTGAGTGTCAGTTGTGCGCCGCTGCCGTTGTTATACAGGTGCGTTGTGGCCAGTGACGTCACTGGTGCTCAGTCCCGCACAATATAAGGTAATGTTTCGTTGGCATGATCTCCACGCCCGATTCACCTCCCAATCACAGGATCCCAGGCCATACTCAGCTGAAGTCTTTGCTGAGGGTGTTGTCAGATATTTTGATCTCAGCAGAAGGTTAAGCAGAAGGTTTCTGAAGAAGAGACGAAGAAGATTGCATTGTTATCGTTTTGTGGCTCAATAACGGGGTATATAAGCCAGCTGTTGAAGAGATGTAAATTCGACACTATAATTTCTATACTGACTTAGAGGATTTTCAGTCCTTCATATATTGTTGTTACCGTCGTTAACAGCTGTCATAGAGACAGGCGGTCTGGAGTGTATCAATAAATTGCGCCTGTGGCAATGCTTTGAGAAGCAAAGATATGTCGGTGGCGGACCCCCTCAGTCAAGCTGAACGCTAGGACATCGCAGACACGAACAGCGAAGAGCCTATGTTTGTCTGTTGCTTCAGATGTATCCGGAATAGAACTCAGCGATAGTAGTGTATCAGCGCAAAAAATTATTTAATGAAGTAACATACCACCCACTGTTACGATAATAAATATTGAATACATCATAATGTAGTGAAATATTATACCAGGTACCCTGTTGTAAGCATTAAAGTATAATAGTAGGTCCACAAGCGGTATAAACTATCAGTGAAGCACTAAACAGGGAAATGATATAGGAAAAAATTGTACAGGCTGAATGACTGAGAGGCAAATGTGGGAGCAGAAAGTGAATGACTGAGAGGCAAATGTGGAAGCAAAAAAGAAGAACAAAACGAAATATCATGATGCTGAGTTTTTCTTCAATAAGTTAAAACAGAAATCTTCGGACTCTCCTGTCACAAGTACTTCAAAATATGTTACAATGACTTATATGGGCATTCTTTCTGATAATATAAACAAGTTTTTCAACAACACAGGCATGACTATAGCAACAATCTCCAATAATCTCCTCTGAAAGAAGGTCGAGCATACAGTTGACAGTGACGACTTCCAATATTTGATTGGTGGTGCCTACAAGTTCCTTTGTAACAACTGTAAAAGACTGTACAGTCGCGCTCAAAAGTATCCGAACGACCTGAATTGCATTTCGCCTGATCCGCATGCAACCCACATAACGCAGCTGTCTAGCAGGTCCTCTAATCGCTTCTTGGTACAGTCGATTGACTATAAAAAATGGTTCCAACAAGTCACCACTAGAAAGCACTACTCTGTATCGCAATAACTCTAGATGTAAAGTAATACTACGATACTACAAATATCAGGGAACACCTTATCACAGGTAAGACTGTCCTTAAGGCTTGTAAGTTCACATTTATTACAATAAATGACATACCTGAAATGTTACCACTCTCATTATTACGTCAGATAGGTAATGCCCGTAGTAAGTTCGTCGTATTCATGATTTCCTCTTCAAAGTAACATACCGTACTTATTATTTAACATAAAATAACATTAAAAATTTATGTTATTCACGAGCAGCTAGTTGAGAATATGTATGAACTTCAAATGACACGACGAAACGTCTCGTTCTGCATATGGATTCAAACCTAGCTAAGCAAAGATTTCGTGACTGACGGAAACTTACAGTCATTCCTGATTAGGCATACAGAGAGTGAAATACCTCCATATTAGACAGTATCAGTGAGCAAATATCACCTTTAAATTACATAACGCAAACATTATTAACGGACGCGAATTCCTACCCAGCACCTATTGCCCCTGTTAACAAACTACGAGAGATGTTAAATATTGCTTCCTAACAAATAACTTCTTTGAAATGCCGTGAGGTAAAGCTTTGTGTTGCACAAGGATTCGAGCCCACAACATAATCGGATAGATATCGAAGCACAATCAACTGTGACATAATGCATTTCCTCGGCAGTAGCTAGATGTTTTAACTGAAATGACGAGAGGAAACATTAATTTCTTCCTTCCCAGGACGCCAACCCGGCACCTATCGCTGTTATAGTCTACAGAAAACGAACGTTAAATACGGGTTTGTTGCACCAGCAGCGACATGTGAGCATGTTTGAACTAGAAATAATATGACGAAGAGTTCAGTGGTGACTGGGAATAGAGTCCCACACATATCGTTGTTCACTAAACACAAAGATACGTCAGCTACCGAATTTTTCTCCACCAGCAGCTCGGAATAACATCTTGCACTTACAGTGATCTCGCAGATAGTTCTGTGTCTCACTGGGAGTCAAAAACGTCAAATATTGTTAGTGTTGACAACGAATAAAAATACATTAAAATCGAAATTATTATCCACCAGCAATATGTGGAGATGCTGAAGAATCTGCTCCGCGTTAAGGGCGGTCTGAGTTGCATTCCCAGTTCAGAACCAATTTTATCGACATACAAGAGCTCAGATAAAAGATGTAATAAGTGCCCTGTGAGACTACATAGCGTTTGTTTCATCACTACAAATAAATAACAAGTATAAGAAATGTTGCTGGTGACAGTGTTTCTGCATGTCGCCACTCCAGACTTTATTTTGGCTCAACATAACGTCTACTTGGTAGAGAAGGAATATCATTTTTAATGTGAATTTCGGACCACAATGCCATTATACCTTCCTCACTTGGTGTAGCCAGAAACGAATGGAATCTGTCTCTCCCTATCAAAAATCACTGACCGAAGTTGGAATCGAACCCAGACCATAGTTATATGAACCTCTCATCTGCCCAGCGGACCACCATCTCCTCTTCTATGAAAACGCCGTTGTGCCACAATTGCTGAGAATTCTGACACACAGGCTCCCTGTATCAATTTGCAGCATGTTCAGTAAATTCATTTACTTGGTTGACCGAACCTCCATGAACTAGCTGCCACGGCAACCCAGTGCATACATTCAACTTTATTTTGTAATCACCAAAATAAAATCACGTAACTGCCACCAACACAGAGCTGCCAACAGTGTACGATGCAGAAATTTAAATAGGAAGTGTTCCTTTCCACTTGAGCTACTCTCTTGCGCTATCTGTTTGTTGAAAATATCGAGCACTGCAAAAGAAAAGGTGTAACTGATTGTCTCTCAGAATTCTAGATCCGGCAACATGCATTATCTCACAGCACTGTGGAATACAGAAGTTCTGGAGGACTTGTTTTTGAGTTCTGGAGTTGTTGTACCTACGTGTCAGCTGGTAGCATAATGGTAAGTGTCGTGACTCGTAGAAAAGATGTCGCGATTTCGAGTACATTCATTGCTACATTTTTTAAAACGCAATTCCACTGTCTGCTTAAGTTATCAACGTTATCGAACTTGTAACATAATTCTCTTCACTTCTCAACCCAAAATAGTCGTATGTGGAAAAAGGGCTAACTTCTGCGACATTTTGTTCATTTCAGGTTTAACAGACAGCTAGACAGTAGATGCATCTCGAAACTTTTGCATTATGTATGGGTAGAGCGCATCGTGCTAAAATACGTCGGAAAAGTATTTTCTACATTATCTGTCGTCTGGTAGTGGCATTTTATTCTTCTTCAAACCTTGTTTGAGAGGTTTAACTGAGAACAAGTTTTCTACATGCATGTAATCAATAAACTGCATGTGCATTTTCAGACTGTTATAGATAACATCAGAGAATTCACATTTATCGTTGATGATTAATTTCTCTCTCATGTTTACTATTGTTTTAACAACACTAAAGGAAATTTGAACTAATACTGCGAAAATTTTGTACTTGGATACTTAGAATGAAAATATTTCTGTTTATTGAAAAGGAAAACAACTGATTTTCTAAAACGTTGTCTGTCATACACAACTTGAAACAGGTCATGTCGACTAAACCATATGGAAGAACTGACAGCGACGTATATCGGAAGGCAGTAAGATCTCTTGCTTTTGGTTTGGCAGTACTCGATAGCCATTTATAGGCGCAAGTAAATGAAGAAAGGCAGCGGGTTTTTGTTATCAAGTAACGTCTTCATCAATTACTTTAGTGTTAATGTAATCTACGAGTAAATACTGATGTTTGATATTAACATGAAAAGCATTCCTTAGACAGGGAAAGAACCTGTTCTTGGGAAACTACTTCTATAGTGACCAAAAGGCATCACATGATCTTCAAGTACAGCGTTCCAGCAGCGGTATGAAGAAAATGATAGTAATAATGACGGTAATAATCGAATTATCCGGTAACTTCACACTTCACAGTGTATTATCTCGAGCTAAGAAATTTGCTGAATTTGTGAAAATTTCAAGATGGCTTCACATCGAGCCTATGATGCCTAGAAGAGTCTTTATATCCTGCTGACATGGGAATAGCATAATCTCCGCTTCAGAAGCTTGATTCTACTTAGCCATTTAATAGACTCGCGTTTTTTCCACCGTGACTAATTTTGTAAGCTAAGCACATCATCTGTCACAGCACACTCTTGAGGCTGGGAAATGTGGCGGAACGAACTATCACAGGTGCAATGCGTGGGTTCAGGCATATACTTTTAAGAGGCACAAACAGATTTACTTTACTCCTGGTAACATCAAGAGAAAGACGTTGTAATCCAGAATCCGCATTAAACATCACGTTCTTTCATTACCAACTGGGCAGAGCCGGTTTACGTTGGGAAATGACATAGCGGAAGTCATGGTAAACAGAAATATATTCGCCAGTAAACCTACTTACATTAGAAAATTTTATTTTATTTGATGAATCGATAGCCATTTAAAGGAACAGGGCTCTTACTTTACTTGTACTTGATTGAACTAGAGACGTAAAACAATTTGGTGCTGGACTGTGATTCGAATTCGTATCTCCTCTTTCGAGGATTTGAATCTCTCGGAACAGTATAGTTCAATCATTTCGTTCCTTTTCTCAGGACTGCAATCTTCTCTAGATCTCCTCCAAAAATAAGTATGTGGGTGCGAATCCTGATCCAGCACAAAAATATTCATAATTTCATTTCAAGCCATATCACGTGCACACCGGCCTGTTAGTGAATATTAACGTACATTTTTAATGTCTGCTCATGTGTTGCCAACAGTCGCAATAGGTGTCGTTATTTCTGGTCAAACACACACACATCTTACTATTGGTGAGTAAGCAACTGATCAACTGATACTGAAGCTATATTCGTGGCTGTACGGTAGGTGTGCAGTTCGATTGTCGCTTAGGCAAAAAAGTTTATATCCTTATTTTAGATTCAAACACCTAGCAGCTGTAAGAAAAACCGATACGAAACATTTGATTTTACTTAGTTAACAATCCGACTACGTGTTGGGTTCGTATCTCCGTCCAGAACTTCACATAATGCACTTCATCTTTAAATGCATGCACACTTAGTTACTTCAGAATAGAGGTATATCAGACATCTTTCGTGGTTAATTAAAAGGGAGGAAAGGGTCTTGACAGAAGTCCCGGTTTATTAGAAAAATTGCGGTCTTTTACTTTAAAGTTTAGATTTGGTTACTGGTATTAGCAAAAATTTCGGTAATTCATGACTCTTCATGGTTAGTCATCAATATGATATGATTAGATTAGATTACATTAGATTAATTCTTGTTTCATAGATCATGAATACGATATTTCGTAATGATGTGGAACGTGTCATTTTAATGAAAGATTTCTTTACATACCATGATTCAATTTCTTTGCAATTTTTTACTCTCTCTCTCTCTCCCATTCTTTTTGATTTTTATCTCTCTCTCTCTCTCTCTCTCTCTCTCTCTCTCTCTCTCTCTCTGTCACACACACACACACACACACACACACACACACACACACACATTCTTTTTTTTTATTTTTATTTTTTTGTTGTGCTCGACTACCGGCGAGGCACGAAAACGTCTGTGAATGAGTTTCTTAGTTTTGAGTACACTTACGAAAGAAATATAAAAACAACTATGAGAGTTACTGATTTATGATGCTTAGTTTGCAGTCAGTTCTGAGTATTATTAGTAACTACGATCCAGTCCCTAAACCTAGTTACAGAAATGCGAATCAGACGCATTACGTATTCCAAGCCGTTGGAGCCGCTACATGGAGACAACGGCTACGGTCACTTCCCAGCCCGCTGTAATATCACATCGGTTCGTCTTCATCCTGCTGGTGTTGAAACTGAGATTTGGCAATAAGGCAATGTATGTTTGGCAACTCTGTGATCGACGAGTTACTTCATGGTGTGCACGGAATTAAGCCTCAAAGTTCACTTGATTTTACCAGTCATTTCCACTGAATAAACTGAGTTATTATCGCTTGAGGTGTAACAAAAGATTGTAAATTTACGGATTTCAGCCCTGGAAAGTCGATGCACAGGGAAATCGCAACTAATCTCGTCCTCCAAATAGCGGTTTCCGAGTTCTAGCCACTATTGGTCTCGTAAGAGGAAAGTAAGTCACATACTTCTTCGCCAGCTCTGTGGTAACGTGGTGACCTGTGAAACAGCGTCTGTCATGGTTCGCAGTTCCTGTCACACTGAGTATAGCGTTTTTATTCCTTCTGTGAAAGAGCTACAAACAGTCAGATCAAACATCGATAAGGAAATCTTAAGAAAATACTTTCGGCTCATAGTGCAATGGTGAAACACTTACAATGCTGCACAACAGGTAACGCCTCTTTCCGCTGCTGACATGCAAATTTTGGGTTTCTAGGAGTACATAACTTTATTTATGAAATGCCACATTTGCATACATCTTGAGTACGACACAGCATACCAATTAAACACAGACTCAATCAAAACCTAAGTGAGTAGAATTGTACCAATTCGTGTCGATAGAGACACACTTGTGTATAAATACTCAGTTTTATTAAAACAGACTTTCGTCGTAAGGTTATCGTGGGTAGTTTTATATCGTTTTTTGTAATACAGTTCACAATTTTCATAAGGTTTCCTTTAATGTCGTTAAAACAATAGTAAACAGGAGAAAGAAATTAATCATCAACGATATATGTGAATTCTCTGATGTTATCTATAACAGTCTGAAAATGCACATGCAGTTTATTGATTACATGCATGTAGAAAACTTGTTCTCAGTTAAACCTCTCAAACAAGGTTTGAAGAAGAATAAAATGCCACTACCAGACGACAGATAATGTAGAAAATACTTTTCCGACGTATTTTAGCACGATGCGCTCTACCCATACATAATGCAAAAGTTTCGAGATGCATCTACTGTCTAGCTGTCTGTTAAACCTGAAATGAACAAAATGTCGCAGAAGTTAGCCCTTTTTCCACATACGACTATTTTGGGTTGAGAAGTGAAGAGAATTATGTTACAAGTTCGATAACGTTGATAACTTAAGCAGACAGTGGAATTGCGTTTTAAAAAATGTAGCAATGAATGTACTCGAAATCGCGACATCTTTTCTACGAGTCACGACACTTACCATTATGCTACCAGCTGACACGTAGGTACAACAACTCCAGAACTCAAAAACAAGTCCTCCAGAACTTCTGTATTCCACAGTGCTGTGAGATAATGCATGTTGCCGGATCTAGAATTCTGAGAGACAATCAGTTACACCTTTTCTTTTGCAGTGCTCGATATTTTCAACAAACAGATAGCGCAAGAGAGTAGCTCAAATGGAAAGGAACACTTCCTATTTAAATTTCTGCATCGTACACTGTTGGCAGCTCTGTGTTGGTGGCAGTTACGTGATTTTATTTTGGTGATTACAAAATAAAGTTGAATGTATGCACTGGGTTGCCGTGGCAGCTAGTTCATGGAGATTCGGTCAACCAAGTAAATGAATTTACTGAACATGCTGCAAATTGATACAGGGAGCCTGAGTGTCAGAATTCTCAGCCAGTGTGGCACATCGGCGTTGTGATAGAAGAGGAGTTGGTGGTCTGCTGGGCTGATTGGAGGTTCATATAACTATGGTCTGGGTTGATTCCAACTTCGGTCAGTGATTTTTGATAGGGAGAGACAGATTCCATTCGTTTCTGGCTACACCAAGTGAAGAAGGTATAATGGCATTGTGGTTCGAAATTCACATTAAAAATGATATTCCTTCTCTACCAAGTAGACGTTAGGTTGAGCCACAATAAAGTCTGGAGTGGCGACATGTAGAAACTCTGTCACCAGCAACCTTTCTTATACTAGTTATTTATTTCTAGTGACGAAACAAACGCTATGTAGTCTCACAGACACTTATTACATCTTTTATCTGAGCTTTTGTATGTCGATAAAATTGGTTCTGAACTGGGAATGCAACTCAGACCGCCCTTAACGCGGAATTTTACCCCTTCATGACAATATAGCTCGGCTACAATTTGTTGTTGTGTTCAAAACTGCAGATTCTTCAACATCTCCACATATAGCGCGCAAATGGGTTTAATCCTGGCCGGGCACTAAAGATTTTATTATGTATTATCAAGATCTAACATGAGAACACCTATCTGCTGGTGGATAATAATTTCGATATTTAGTGTATTTTTATTCGTTGTCAACACTAACAATATTTGACGTTTTTTGACTCCCAGTGAGACACAGAACTATTTGCGAGATCACTGTAAGTTCAAGATGTTATTCCGAGCTGCTGGTGGAGAAAAATTCGGTAGCTGACGTATCTTTGTGTGTAGTCTACAACGATATGTTTGGGGCTCTATTCCCAGTCAGCACTGAACTCTTCGTCATATTATTTCTAGTTCAAACATGCTCACATGTCGCTACTGGTGCAACAAACCCATATTTAACGTTCGTTTTCTCTAGAATATAACAGAGATAGGTTCCAAGTTGGAGTCCTGGGAAGGAAAAAATTAATGTTTCGTCTCATCATTTCAGTTAAAACATCTAGCTACTGCCTAGAAAATGCGATATGTCACAGTTGGTTGTGCTTCGATATCTATCTCATTAAGTTCTGGGTTCGAATCCCTGTCCAACAAAATGCTTTTCCTCACGGCATTTAAAATAAGTTGCTTGTTAAAAAGCAATATTTAACATATCTCGTGGTTAGTTAAAAGGGACAATAGGTGCTGACTATGAATTCGCGTCCATTAAAAATGTTTGCGTTATATAATTTAAAGTAGGTATTTGCTAAATGACACTGTCTAAAGTCGAGGTATATCACTCTTTTATGCCTAATCAGGAATGACTGTAAGTTTCCGTCAGTCACGAAATCTTTGCTTAGTCTGCATGACCTGGGTTTTAATCCATATGCAGAGCGAGACGGTTCGTCGTGTCAATTGAAGTTCATAGATATTCTCGACTAGCTGCTCTTGAATAACCTAAATTATTAATGTCATTTTGTGTAATAAGTACGATATGTTACTTTGAAGAGGAAATCATGAATACGACGAACTTACTATGTGCATTACCCATCTGACATAATGATGATAGTGGTAACATTTCAGGTATGTCATTTATTGTAATAAATGTGAGCTTACAAGCCTTAAGGACAGTCTTACCTGTGATAAGGTGTTCCCTGATATTTGTAGTATCGTAGTATTACTTTACATCTAGAGTTATTGCGATACAGAGTAGTGTTTTCTAGTGGTGACTTGTTGGAACCATTTTTAATAGTCAAACGACTGTACCAAGAAGCGATTAGAGGATCTGCTAGACAGCTGCTTTATTTTGGTTGCATGCGAATCAGGCGAAATGCAATTCAGGTCGTTCGGATACTTTTGAGCATGACTGTACATTAGACAAACAGGTCATAAGTTTCTTATCCGTTTGAAAGAGCGTGCAAATGGAGCTGCGTGTAACAGATCATTGTTTCGCCAGCACCTGACACAAAACAAGCATTTTGAGTGGTCGAGCCAATAGAACGTGATAATTTTACAGTCAACCCCTAAAGGGCACCTTTCAAATATCCCTGAAAAAAGTAGGTCTTAGCCTTACCTATCGAAAAACTGGATTTTATGCAGAAACATTTTAGGACCTATTTGACGATTTTCTAAGGCACCTCATTTCTGTTCTCTTATTCTTCTTTCAAATATTTTAAGTACTTTTATACTCCATCATATTCTTCATTTGCAATTATACGTTAGCTTCTCAGGCATTCGGACTATACATTGTTTTAGACACATACACCCTTATAAGCTTTAATAGCAGATCCTGAAGTGACACAAAGTTTCCAGTAATGTATTAAACAGGGAATTAAAACAGAATCTTCTTTTCGTGAGGAAGAGGTGAATAAAAAGCAAAATCAGTTGAGATGGCACAAGATTTCTTGCAATGCCTTTAAGCTAAGTTTCACCTTCCTTAAAAACGTCTCCTTTGGAAGTATCAGTCATTAATACCTACAATGGTTAACAATATGCACGTGATATAATATGGGTACAAGGAAAAGATAAAAACGACTCAGTCACACAAAGAATTTTTGCACGTACTGGTTACATGGTGTTGCGGAGGTACAATAAACATGTGCCAAACGACGCAAATGAAGACCATTTTCGTTGCGACGGGATCTTCTCATGAAATTTCAATCACCAGTTTTCTCCTCCGATTGCGAAAACATTCTGTTGGCACCCAACTACATAGGGCAAAATGATCATCACGATAAAATAAATCAGGGCTCACACAGAAAAATTTAAGTGCTCGTTTTCCCCTTGTTCCGTTCCAGAATTGAACGGTAGAGAGACAACTTGAAGGTGGGTCATTGAACCCTCTGCCAGGCACTTTATTATGAATAGCAGAGTAATCACATAGATGTAGATGTAGATGTTGATTCACCTCCACAACAATAAAACTACCAAATATCATGCTGACATAGGAAAGTGTTTCACAAAAGCACCTAGCGAATGGCTCTTGAGTTGTGAAAAAGCGCATTTTATAGCTCGCTTTAGGTAAGCCATTTAAAGACTTTTTCAACATTGAAATAAATAGTATTCTGCATCGCCTTAGTAATTGGTTGTATAACTTATATGTTAAAATAAAGACAGAAGCGACAGAAAATGCGACACCTAAACTTAATTTCCCACATCACCAGTGGTTAACAGTTTCGAGTATAATTTTTCCGAAAGAGTTTTAAACTAAATTCAATCTGTTTCACACAGAAAGAAAGTATTATGCTAAGTAAAGGTCTCAGTTATAGTACTGCACCTAAGATAAATGTTCCTAGTTTTGTAATTAATTTTATAGCTGACCTATAAATTAGTCTTGACAGTGTTAAGATAGATAAACCTTAGAACGGTTGAAGAGAAGACCCTCGTCATCGGCCAAAAAGCGAATATGTGAATATGTAGCTAAAACACTACCATTCGTTGATGAAAATGACATCTCTGAAACTGGAACGGGACCAAGTTCCGAATTACAAAAAGCGATTAAAAATTGTTTAAGTAAAACAAAAAATCACATTACACGATTCTTACAGTAAATCCGGATGAACATTAATTTGAAGCCACCTCTGTTACGAAGGCAGCGTTAGGTACCTAAGGACGGTCACCCGATCAGCTCGACTGTTAATGGTATCAGCAGTGCTCATCAGGAGTTAGCTGCATTTTTACATGCTAAGTGTTGCGTCGGCAGCTGGGCCGACACCGTGAAGTCGAGATGGCTGAAAAGGCAAGCTAGACTAACGCAGACGGGCGTGATGTACTGGAACAGGATACGTAATTAATGTTACGAAGAAAAGTACGGAGCAGGATTAATACTTATCTTTAATATCATTGTGGTACATCGATCTTGACGATACACAGGAGACTTTAAGTACAATCACTGTATGGCTAATGGCGCCTTGCTAGTTCGTAGCCATTAACTTAGCTGATGGCTATTCTGTCTCTCGGCTAATGAGAGAGAAAGGCTTCGTACATCTGGTCGGTAGCTAGGTTCTCGTACAACTGGGCGGTAGCTAGGTTCTCGTACAACTGCGGCGAGTGCTCTCTCGTATCACGAGACCTGCCTTGGTGGTGGCGCTAGGTCTGCGATTACACAGTGGCGACACGCGGGTCCGACATGTACTAAATGGACCGCGGCCGATTTAAGCTACCACCTAGCAAGTGTGGTGTCTGGCGGTGACACCACACTAAGGCCAAAGAAATCTTCTTATTTTGAAATAATTTTACTATTACAAATAGCACAGATCTCCAAGCTGGTTTCTTTCGACAATACAAGACTTTACACAATTTATCTTGTAGACCTATCCCTTACGTTTACTGAAAATAATCTCCTTTCTTACAGAAAGATTGATAGAAGTACTAGTATCAGTTTAACGAATTATTGCCAGGTACTGTTAAAGTAAATTATTTCAACAGCGAAACGTATGAACAACCATTCGGTTTAGCAATAGGATGCTCGTTACCCACGATTTTAGCAGATATGTAGGTAAATGCACTGGAAGAAACTCTTTTCAAAAATAATTCTGATGTTAATAGTAAGATTCTCTTTCAAATTCGTTGTATAGATAACATACTAATAATTTCGACGGATCTGACCATGAATTAAAGCATATTTAACAACCTCTATGAGAGAATCAAATTTAGAAAAGAATTACAAAATGAAATCAGGAAACCAAATTCCTTAGTTTTGAAGTTATTGCTGCAGAATAAAAGAAAAAAAACAGTTTCGGTATTGTCCGTAAACCCACCTACGCAGAAAATGTAATTCCAGCAGACTCACATCACCTCTAGGGCCATAAAGGCACATTTCTTCGCTCTGCCATAAAACTTGCATTGTGCACACATTTAGTGCAGCACAGTTTTAAAAAAGAAATAAATATAATTAAATCGATCGCAGTTAAGAACGGATATGAACCAGGTTTAGCTGATAGCATTTTAAGGAGAAAAAGCTGCTAGTTAATGTTCAACTTTAGACAGTAGAAATGTGAAGACAGAATGAGAGAATAAGAAGTTCTTCTCAGTAGCGATTTTAGTTATGTATGGTAAAGAATTATCAGACTCTTAAAAAAACCTGTAGCTGCAAAGTCGCGTTCTCTGTGACTAATATTTTGATACAAAATCTAACCCACGCAACAGGCGTATAAAAATATCATCCCACCAACTCAGATGTACAAAGTGTAACATTGAGTGAAACGAGTCTCCTATTTATTATATAGGACAAATAGAGAGATCTTTTAAAATAAAATACAAAGAACATTTGTTGGGTAATGGAGGTGGAAATGTATACAGCTCAACTTCTGCCAAACACTTGCTACTTCTCGAACACTCGTGTCTGGTACTTGAAGATTTAGTGCTCTTGCATAAGCGAGTGGAAGGCTACAGATCAGGTGTGTTGGAGGAATTGGAAATCTGTAAATGTTTCCGTTAAAAATTGGGTATAATTTCTGAAATAAACATGTGCAACCTCGAACAGGAGTTTTTTTAGATAGTACCAAGCCCTTATTTTTGACAACATAACAGAGTTGCCTCTAGTCATCCATGCTGTAATGAGGATTTCATATTCCTCTTTACCTTTTTTCTTGGTATTATTGCCTTCTGCATCGAGACGTTAATACATTTTTTTCTAAGTATAGAAATTTACCTTGCTTTTGTGTGATATTGTACTAAGACCTTCACTACAGAACGAACGTTATTTACTTTCTAATGATTATGGATACATTGTTAATATACTTTATAATAACTTTAGTATACACTTTGCAGGCTTCTTTCCTACGAATTTATGATGATGGTTACATTGTAACTAATTAAATCCTCCTCTTTCCCTCCCCCAATTATCTTCCAGTATTTCCCGTCATTTTACTTACTCCATACCCCGGCCCACACCGTGTCGCCCAATTTTTTCACTTGCAAATGATGTACTTCAAATTATTTTATATTTCAATTAATTTACTGTCTTTTATACAAAATCTTTGACGACAACGAGATAAAACACCGTATGTTTGAGGTTTTTGCTATCGTATGGGTACTAAGTCCCTCTGTTCTATATCAACATTTAAATAATTTAGCAGTTTCTTAGTTATTTTAGAGCTATTTTTCCCCGTGCTTCCACGTACTTATTTCGCACATTCCTGTCCTGCACTTTCGCATCTTAAATTTTCCTCAACTCAAGAGACATCGGCGCGACGTCTGTTCACTAGTTGCATTTGTAAAGCACTTTACGATAACAATCAACACGATGTTATGTGGGTCTATAATTACGGAGATGAATTTCATATTCATTTATGCCTTATGGCTACATATTTAACGTACCTCCACAACAACACGTAACCAGCAGGCTAAGTTTAAAAATAATTTGTAAGGCAGCGATTTGTTATTACTTTTTGCCATACAGCTATGCTTTAAAGTGTATATAGTATTAATCACTTTAGGTGTTAATCACCGAGACTTCTGAAGAAGACGTTATTAAAGACGTCGAAATGTAGCTCAAGGGTTTTCAATAAACCTTATGCTATTGCATCTGATTTGGTTGTTTCTTCAATTTTTCCTCACGAAGAGCGTTTTATACATTATTCTCTGTCTATTAAATCACTGTCAAATTTCTGTCACTTCAGGATCTATTATTAATACTTTAATTATTATAACTGTGTATGTGGTCTAAAACACCGCTAAATACTGACACACAAAATTCATCATCCTAACGGCTAGTGGTGTGTTATTGTAATAGACAATTTTTTCGCCGCTAATACACTATTATCGCAGAGTTCTAGGCTGAATGCTTCTGATCAGACAGACATCCGTCTGCCCTTCGCTGTTCCTGTCAGCACAGCGACCAACAGAGTCCTTCGCCGGTGCAACTGTGTTTCGTCGATATTGATTTCCTTGTGTTCAGAGCGACCGGCGACGTCCGTCACCGTTACATCTTTGGCTTGTCGTCTGCATTACCCCAGCGACGATTTATCGATGTGATTCAAAGCGCCCGTTTCCATGACAACTGACGGTGTCCTCTGCGTGTATATTTGCATTCATCACGGTTCGCCGATTTTGTTGTTACTTCCATATACTGCTCATAGGTGGTACTAGCGCTTTTGATATCCAACTTTCATTCGTTGGCCACGTAATTGTATTTTACAAATGTAACTTATGTTACGGAGGTTATTCGTTATGTTTTTTAATCTGCTATTTTATGCTTTTGTAATGTAGCCTGACTGATTAATCTACGCTTTTTCGTGCGTTGTACAATTGTTATTGGCTCCTTCGCTGGTCATATAGTAGGAGCTGGGCGGAGCTCCAACTATTTAACGCATAGCGTTCTTACGTTGTTCAGCATTTGATGAATATGTCTCTTAAAACATTATACTCTTGCTCCGTCTTGCGTCTCTGCAGACCAGCTTTCGATATAAATGTTCCTATATGTAACTGTAGCTTTTATTGTACTTGTTATTGCCACTTATTTCTGTTTGTTCCTGATACCCTCAAAGAATAACTTATATATATATATATATATATAAGTCATGTAGTGGTCTGATAATGATCGTCAAGATCGAATCCGGTTACTATTCAAACAGAATGTTTTTAAAAACATACTTTTGCCTTGAACACTTTTATTTTTGTAAATTTCAAAGTAGAGCGCTGTATGTCCAATAATGTTATCAAAAATTGGAATTAGTGAAGGGCCCTGCAAAAAGTTCAGTTTGGTAGTTTTGGTACACTGCATAAATGACACAGCAAATGGTTTGCTATGAAAAGTCAACAGTCCTGACATCTCACTAACAAATTTTCTTCTCCATTCCGACCTGACTCCTGTCAGTAATGGACTGAGAGGATAATAGCATGGTCAAACATCTGTTGCTGCCTCGGTTATGCTATGGGGGCATCTTAAATCAATAGAGGACATTAGAAGAATGGTGTTTCGTCATTAAAACTGTTCATAATATACGGCAGTAAGGCTTCATGATTACCTTTTTTCCTTTTTACGGAACCAACAAAGAACATGGCTAGCCTTCGCTTTTGTTGGTGACCGCTAAGCGTATTGTCAACAATAACAAGTCGCATTTTTATTTTAATATATTCTGTTTGCTTTAAGGGAACATTATTTTGTGTGTTGTTTCTATAGTGTTGTGTACTCTAGCAACCTTTGTTGCGTGTAAACATTTTCTTACCTTTACGTAAACTACACACAAACACGCAGAGTTGGAAACTTCTATTTATGAGAGGTCGATGAACAAATGAGTCCTGACGTTCGGGCGCCTGATAGAAAAGTTCGACGAACAAGTAAAACGAAAACGAGGATGCTCTGTCGGTGCACAGATTGTCGAACTTTTAACGATCGTCTGTGTTAGCACCCTTTAAGGAGGGACACGCCGGAACAGAGAGCGTTGCCCGAAGAAGGTACAGTCTTCTAGAGCACCACCTAAGAAGAGCCTACCGATCTCCTAGAAAAACAGCTTTTCTTCGTTCAAGGAGATGTCTGTTATAAGACACTTGAAATAAATATTAACTTTGCATGGTAACCTGTCGTATATGAAGCTGGTTCATGATGAATGTAATGATACTGTTACCGGTACTTAATCAAAATTTAACCAACATAAAATTTGACCACATTTTTATGTGCTGTTCGAACACGTTCTTACCTATGTGTGAATTGAGCTTCTCATCCTTTGTATTCTGTCTGGCAGCTACCTTAGTCTCGTTACTTTTCCTTGTTTTAACAATACCATGCCTGTGTTACACAGTTTAATCTACGTCTGTCCATAAAAGTATTGCCCTCTATTGCTCCTGCCAGTGGAAAGTCAAGTACCGCTTATTGTGCTGGCATATCTTTCGCTAACCTTCCACTTCCTTTACTAAGTATGTTACATTGACATATGAAATGCATAATATTGTGTATGTTATAGAGGACTAATTTATTCAGTTAACCGGTTTCCGGCTTGAAAATTCCTCATCAGAATGTAACTGAAGGTTGTCGTTAAACAAATTACAAAACTTGAAACGTCATTGGAAAGACGTTACACATTTAGACTGAGGCAAGAACACACAGTAAATGTCGTCTTTAACAGTGCAGTTGTAACGCGGTTGTAAAGGTAAGAAGCTGAACAATAAAAAAATGTAAATGCGGAAACTAGGAAATACATTGACACTAAACTCGAAAAACTGTTCCTACACAGAAGTTTAAATTAAATTAACACTCTCAATAAAATAAAATTAATATTTCACAATGCTACTAAGGAAAAGCTTCAAAACCTATTACATATGGAAAGCTATACAGGACCGCAGAAAGAGACAAAATTAACGACTGGGACAGCAGAGTACAGCGAGTACTCAGTCAATTTCACCAGAATAAAAATAAATAAATACAGATAAACAAAGGAATTGAAAGGAACAGACAGCGTCCTGGGAAGCAATCGAATACTCTGAGGATTAAGAGGGCAAGTAGTGAGCTGTTTGGTCATTTAATATTAAACCAGGACTGTGGGCTAGATGTTTGTTGGTTTCCAGGGCTTCCAAACAGGTAGAGCTCCTGGCCTGTGTTTGCTAAGTAGTGGACGTGTGACTGTGGCTGGTACTTGTGGCCTTCACTCAGTCCACGCTCAGCAAATTTGACTCATAGTCCTGCAACCTGCAGCTGCGTTCGTTTTCAGCCAACCTAGAGGCTATGTCTCTGCCTCATTTACCAATACGTAACTTAGCACAGTCAGAACAAGTAATTTTGTGTGCCCTACACTTAGACAGTAAGTAGTTCTTAATTTGATACTGAAAATATACTGGGCTATTGTAGGAAAGCCTATAGTTGCAAGATTTTAGTGTTCTTGCTACAATGTGTGTAATCTGTCCTAGGCATTGGATTGCACGCAACTTCTGCAGACAGTTGGAAGGGTAGTAGGGATATGGGGCAAGTGTATAAGTACGATGTAGTCGGTCACGACATGATTGAAGCCATTGGTTGAGACAGTACATTTTACTGTATCTAACTCTTCTTTGAAATCTTCTTTGGACATGGAAGCAGATGTGAGACGGTGCACCATTGAATAGAAAGCTGCATTTTTGTGCATTACTGGGCGTTCTGAGCAAGAAAGTATTACTGTGTCTGTAATTGTAGTGTTTCTGCTGATGTCTGCACTTGCTTTTGCATATCTTGTCAGTGGTTAGATACACGAAATTTATGGATTAGTTGCCAGTCTCCAATGTGAACTCAACAATTTTACGTTGACAGTTGAAGATTTGAAATATCTACTGAGCTGTCTTGTAGTCCCTGTCCATGCACACAGTACATCATCTACACATCTGAACCATTATTCAATATTTGCACTCAAAAGTTCTTTATTCAGATACTGTTGTTGAGCATGGTCATGAATATTTCAGTCAAAAGTGGACTATGAGAGGACCAATGAAGTAACCCATCTAATTGTTTGTACAGAGTCGCTTGGAACTGGAAGTCGTTTTGTGATAAGCATATCTCACGTCATTCAATTCCATAGGGTTGACAATCGTCCTCTACATCCACTTTGTCAGTATATCAAGTATACTCGCATCAACTAGGGACAGATGTGTTAACTAACTGAAGTAGGAAGCACCCAAAGTGTGAACTCCTGTGAGCCATTGTCATCTGTAGGCCACTGCTGCACCTGATTAACTCCCAATGACGAGTGGCTAGTGAAAAGAATGTTATTCATAGAATCCATTATGCCTAAGCCATTGTTTATTTAATGTGAAACGATTTAACATTTACATAGTAGTGTGCATAGCGGACACAGACAAATTATCGAAAAGTATTTCAGAGAGAGAGAGAAAGAGGGAGAGAGAGAGAGCATTGCTGATACGTGGATAGGGACAGTATGTATAACAAAGCTGTGTAACAGGAGAGTATCCAAAGAGAATAAGCGTCTGCCTGATTTGACTTCTCTAGAAAGAGTCCTTTGTGAGAGTGCCTGGTAAGTAGTCACGGAGATAGTTGGTGGAGGAAGCCTTTCACCCACAGTCGTGTGAAAACACTAGTTTGATGCCCTCAAAAGGGCTGTAGAATTACGCAGAAGCTATGTGCAATGGTGGCAACGGCCTTGCAGCAGTGGATACACTGGTTTCCGTCAAATCACCGAAGTTAAGCGCTGTCGGGCGTGGCCGGCTCTTAGATGGATGACCATCCGGGCAGCCATGCTCTGTTGCCTATTTACGGGGTGCACTCATCCTCGTGATGCCAACTGAGGAGCTGTACGACCGACTAGTAGCGGCTCCGCTCAAGGAAAACCATCATAACGACCCGGAGAGCGGTGTGCTGACCACACGCCCCTCCTATCCCCATCCTCAGCTCAGGATGACACGGTGGTCGGATGATCGCGATGGGCCACTTGTGGCCTGAAGACGAAGTGCTATGTGCAATGGTTCCCAAGTATTTAACAACCGACTTTCGCAATGCTGAAACGGACAAAACAGGTTCCCTTGGTGTGGCTAATGGTTAACAGCACGAGGGAAGCAGTGACTTGTCTGGAATCCCAACCACTGGACGGTAATACATGTTGAACTTGCTGTAGCGAGCAGGTGATTTAAGCAACAATGATTGTTGGGTCATGAGCCTGCAAGGTAACGAGATAACTAGACTTGAGTAATTTTGTAACAAGAGTAATGTTAAACTGTGAAAGAGTGCACGGGAAATCACTACCCACTGTTAAGTACTTTTGACTTGTAAAGCAAAACACTCACTCCCATGTGTGATACTGATATCAATAAACATTTAAGTAAAATGTGCCATTACTATTATCTTACGTGTTCTTATTCTTCCATCAGTGCTTGAATCCCACCTCTCTTTCTGTTCTATGTTCTAAAATCTGTTCACATCTCACATTTTTACATGATTATGCTGCTATAAGATAAAATGCATTACTCAAAGTCAGGGTACTACCGTTGGTCAATCAGGTCCAATAAAGCTTCCTTTTAATGGATGTACATTGTGGAAATGAGTAATACTACAGCTCCGACTGTAACAGATAACAGTCAACGTCATTAATTGCTCAGAATATGCACTGTGGTGAAGCTAAGGAAAGTGAAAGTATTCTAGTCAGTTGTATGTGCTGAAGTCCAATCATATAGGGATCAAAATTTACGTTTCAGTGAATCACTTTACTTATGTTTACTACATTAACTATCAGGAATGTGCTTACGTCACGTATATTATTAATAACCGTAAATGTTATTTATTCCTGTACACTAATAACCAGTCACCATAATATACTCTGTAATTCTCGGTGCAGTATAGATTATTAACGTCCAGCATTAATTTAGTTTTTTTTCCCTTTTGTATAATTTTCATTTAATGGCACATGATGAGTATGCTGACAACAGGCCTGCTTTTAGCAATACACAGTTTCATCAAAAATAATGTTTCCTCCCTCTGTTATGCACCCGCAGTTCCAGATATCTCGTCATAGGATTGAGAATTACAGTGCAAATTAGTGAGCTTGAACACACTGTATTATGATGGATGATGATGTTTGGTTTGTGAGGCGCTCAACTGCGCGGTTATCAGCGCCTGTACAAAGTACCAATTTTTTCCACAGTCCACTCTAGCCACTGTCACGAATGATGACGATGATGAAATGATGAGGACAGCACAAACACCCAGTCCTCGGACAGAGAAAATGCCCAACCCGGCCGGGAATCGAACCCGGGACCCCGTTATTCCGAGGTAGCATCGCTAGCCACTAGACCACGAGCTGTGGCCGCCTCACGAAGGAGACAAGATCAAACCTAATTATGAACGGAAAACGTAAACGAAAGGAAGCGGTGGCACCAAAAATTGTCAGCTACTTGTACTGTATATTCACATTAAACCAGTCAGCGCATCAAATGATCGCAAGTATACTGTGTTTTTCACAATTAATGTTACACACTTCTAGATGGTGTAGAGGGGATTTAGCACATCAAGTGTTACATAGGAACCCACGTCCGTAACCGGATCGTTTCCACGTTACAATTAAAAGAAGATGTACAGATTTCACTCCTATTTACTGTGACATTACAATAGCTGCTTCATATGACGACCACCAAATCCGGTGCTCGTGCTGCATCTGCGCAGTACGTTCGTATAAACACTGTTAAACATGCCTGTTTATGGTTAATCACTTCTGCTTCTGCCATGATCCATGCAACCAGATCTTCCTCCAACTGGACTGGGGTCTCGTAAACAAGATTTTTCAAGTGGCCCCACAAAAAAAGTTCAAAGGGGTTGAGTCTGGGGATCATGGTGTCCAAGTAAGTTGTCCACCTCGACCGATCCATCCATACCCGGAGAGTACATTCAGATGGTTTCGAACGCGAACTGCAAGATGTACTGCTGCGCCAACTTGGTGGAATCACGATTCGTGCCAAATGTCCAACGGTACACATTTTAAAAATTCCGCTAGCACTTGTCCAGAAATATCAAGCACCTGGCACCCATTAGGTGGGGAGGAAGGATGTACAGGCCAGTCACAAGACCATCGCAGATACCAATCTAGACATAGATGCCGAAGGTATGTTGAAATCTTCATGTACAGCTGTCTGTGGTTTTCCTTGATGCCAAATGTGGCTATCCCTAACGTTCAAAACGCTTTTCGTCGGTAAACAAAATTTTTCTTGGAAACCGAAGAAAATCCACACAACGACGTAAAAACGAAGTGCAGAAAATGACAGGTAGTGTATATCTTCTGAGAGTAATATGGATGGAGTTGCTGTTCATACAAAACAAGCGGGACAGACGATGGAAATACATGCAAGTCACGTGCAATGGCTTGAGTAAACGTCGATGGGCCCTCTTCAGCATGATGAAAATCTCCTTCTTGCCGCCTTTTTCGAGCACCCTAGTTTGCTCTACCACTTGTGAATCCTCCACTTTCCCGTAGCAGTTATTCTACTCTGGCAAACATGGGAAGAGCTGGAGTCACACGATTTGGAAAGTCCTCGTGGTAGACATGTCGAGCGTCGCTTCCATTACTGTGAGCTTCACCGTAAGTTAACAACATACTTGTGTACTCTACGAACATGTACACAGACATCCTGTTACTGCAGCATTAGTCACCGAAAGACCGTGCGGTTCTAGGAGCTTCAGTCTGGAACCGCGTGACCGCTACGGTCGCAGGTTCGAATCCTGCCTCGGGCATGGATGTGTGTGATGTCCTTAGGTCAGTTAGGTTTAAGTAGTTCTAAGTTCTGGGGAACTGATGACCACAGATGTTAAGTCCCATAGTGCTCAGAGCCATTTGAACCATTTTTTCACCGTAAGATCCACTGACGCATCAACAGGAAGCAATAAAAGAAGGCAGACAGAAACTGAGGACATCACGTGACATCGCGTCACCGTACCATTCATGACTGTGAGCACTCTACCATAACCGGCAAATTGTGTAAGAAACATCTAGCGCGCGCATGAGTGGCGTAAAACTTGATTTATTAAGTCCCCTCTACAACCTGTAGAGGTGTGTAACATGAACTGTGAAACACTCTGTATATGGATTCATAAATAAGTTTGCTATTCTGATTTCAGGATTTTTGTTATTTTTCTTGTATTGCATAGGATTTTTAATGCTGGAATTTTCATTATTTAGTTCAAGGAGTTTTATTAGGAAAATATGCTGGAATAGATGCGCAAAGCAAAAGAACTTGAGCGTAAGCTTCTCTATCCTGTCCTGTTTTCGTAGAAACATTGCTTATAACAGCTCGCAGTGGTGGCAACGTGGAGACCAGAGGAATCATAACTGGTGGCTCCCCATGTAAATGACAGCGGAAACCGAGAGGAGAAGGAATAATCAACACAAGCCCAAGCCGTAGCCATGCCTTCTAAACATATACTACGATCCAAGGGTAGATCAAAATGTGAAATGTTATCAGACGAGGTCCAAATAGCTATTCAATGGAACGATACTCAGGCTTTAGCAACTAGCGAGAAACTGGCTGCAATCGCCACGCTGCAGCGCGTCGATAAATCGTCGTCAGAGGGGGACACAAACTCACGTGCGGCCGCCACTCACGGCTAACGACTGGAGCCCGAGTATTTCTGACGAGTTCACCCGGTCGATTCCCATATTAAGTAAATATTCATGAAATTTGCTTCATCAGTGAAGAAAAATAGAAACCAGGGTGTTTTGTTTGTAATCAAATTCAGAAATTGATGTAGGATCACCAGTTTGAGAATACTAAGTAACTTGGAGAAAAAGATGCTCGAATTGCTATCGGGTCTGTTATTGAAACGTTCTAGGGCATAAAAACCATCCAAATAACGAACATGGAAATTTCAAGAATTTGAGGGAATAAGAGTCCATTGCCTACGCTCTCTTACTGATTACCTGCCATGAAATCTTGAAAATTGTAATGAAGAGCAAGGAGAACGGTTCCACGAGGATATTAAGGAGATGAGAAGAGGAAACAGGAGCATTCACTTCGGTGATGAAATTCATTGGATAGCGATATGCAGATATAAACAGATGGCTGTAGTATCATTTTCCGTCGTCATTGTGGGACACACTTTGAACGCCGAAGGCTATTTGAAGCTAGAGACATGGGACATTCCACTTCGGAAATCGTTACGAAATTCAATATTCCGAAATTCACAGTGTCAGGAGTGCGACCAGGATACCAAATTTCAGGCATTACCTGTCATCAAGGACAAAACAGTGGCAGACGGCCTTTAGCTAATGACCGGCAACAGTGAAGTCTTCACTGAGTTGTCACTGTTCACAGACAAGAAACTCTGCGTGAATTAACAACAGAAAGTAATGTGGAATAGGATTTTCACTCTGCAGCGGAGTGTGCGCTGATATGAAACTTCCTGGCAGATTAAAACTGTGTGCCCGACCGAGACTCGAACAACTCGGGACCTTTGCCTTTCGCGGGCAAGTGCTCTACCATTTTTTTTTTTTGTCCAAGTAGTAAACAGAAATTTTTATGGTGTATGGTGCACAAAAGACTATCACTTCATAACTGAAGGAAGGTTGCTCCGCTGCTCTGCGAGAGAAGGAAAATGTGAAAACGAAAATGGGAAAGAAAAATGCCTTCTGCATTGGTGAGCATCTGAATAGTATCGTAAAATTCCGACAAGTACTAAAGTCCCAGGAAGCAAGTGGGATTCATACATACAGGTCACTGGCAACCTCTGCTATCCGAAATATTGTATTTGAAGCATTTAACCGTTAATTATGATGTTCAGCATATTTCCAAATATCCTCCTGTAGTGACAATGTTGTCTCATTTTAAAGTGTTCAATTTCTATGGAAGAATAGTAGTCGAGGAAAGTAGCATGCCTATGCTGCATAATAAACGATGCTGTGTGGCCCATGATCCACGTTGCAGCGTTGTTTTTTGCTCGTGGATATCTCAGTTTTTGTGGCTGAATGATCTCTAAAAGATCTACACCACAGGGCGTCGTACGGTCTATCACCGACAATCGTTGACGAAGAAATGTAGTAATTTCTTCTGCATGTCCGCACGTGAACCTATGAAGAAGCGTATCGACCCTTCCGCATGCGTCACAGTTGGGCGTTGGATGAAGGCCAATTTTATGTAGCTTTCCGTTCGTTGCTACTTTATCGTTGACTGTTAGATACCAGTCGGCTATGACGCGTGACGGTAACACTTCGCTGTGCACATTCCGCCATACTATACTCCAATGTATATGTGGATGTTTTTCTTCGAGACGATTCCTGTGGTTTGTTGTCATGAGAAGGCCATAAAGCTTCCTGTTCGTCAGGCTTCCGTTATCGACGATGTTGTGTCGAATGTAGCTCATTTCCATGTAGTACAGTCGCACATGTCGGTAAGAAAGTGGAATGCCGGCGATATTAACGGGTGGGTCAAGGCTATGAGGCTTCCACCGCTGAATGAGGTTTGTGATGATACTGGTCCTCCGGGTACGGAACTCCTTCCTGATGCGATTTAGGAGCAGGGTGACACATTTTTTGTGTACTTTGATGAGGTTAAGGCCACCTTTGAACGAAGGTAAGGTTAAGGTATCGAATTGAACTTTGAAAATGTGCCCCCTAAAAAGAAACCAACATAACGCTTGTTGTATACTCCTGGCTAGATGGTCGGAGATTGGAAGAATTTGCACCAAATAATTCATCTTTCTCGTAATGGCGATCTCGATGGTCTTAACTTTCTGTAGTATGTTCAAGTCACGGTCGGAGTGAAGCATCAAAGCAGCACGTAATTTATTAAGCATGTGTGACCAGTTCTTCGTCAGGAATTTGTCTGGTTTGGCCTCAAAGGTAACACCGAGGGTTGTGTGATAATCCTTGACCTTGCACCAGGTAACATGGGATATGTCTCCGATACCGCCACCGATCTGCTAAGCTGTGGTTTTAGTTCTATTTAGTATTGCTCCTGAAAGAAACGTGAATGTTTGTAAAAGAGTTTCCGCTGACAGAAGTTGTTGCGATGATGACACAGTTACGCATACATCGTCAGCATACGCAATGCATGGGATAGTGACAGACTCGACGCTAAGTCCGATCCCGCTATGCGCCAAGTTGTTCAGTAGCGGCTCCACTGCAATGGCGTACAAAATCATTGACAGAGGACATCCTTGGCGGATGGATTGCTCAATGGAAACTTCTTTTGTAAAATGGCCATTAATGAGAATCCGTGAAGAGGCGTTTGTAGTAAGTTTGCGAATTAATTCTATGAGATGAAGTCCAAATCCTAGTTTCTTCATGCTTTTAAAGAAGAAGTCATGACGCACACGGTCATAAGCCTTCTCAAAATCTAGAAAGATCAGAGCGCCCTGTCCTTTGGTTTCAGCATATGAACAGATGATGCCCTCAAATCGCAGGCTGCTGAGATTGCACTTCGGCCTTGCACTGCACTGTACTGGTAACTGCCCAAAACCTTGTACATAACGGTTTGCATCCTTAGCTTAATCGATCTGGTGATGATTTTGAAATCGGCATTCAGGAGTGTGATGGGTCGCATGTTTTCAACCTTCCTGCTGTTCCCTTTTTTCGGTAAGGGCAGGATGATACCTTCCGTAAATGCCTTGGGTATAAATTCCAGGTGCCAGAGTTCATTCACTATCTCGAGGAGAGTCGGACCGAGGAGTTTCCAGTAACGCTGGTAAAACTCAGCGCTGAGACCGTCGGGTCCTGGTGACTTCCCTTTCTTTGCGCTGTGGGCCGCCAGTCGGATTTCGTCCTCTGTGAAAAGAGATTCCAGATTTGCATTATCCTAAGAAAATCGTCGCACGAGTGTTCATCAACGGCTTGCTTCTTGTAAAGTTGACTATAATAGTCGTAGACGTGCGAGATGATGTCACGTTGCTTCGTGATGGCATTCTCAGCGTCATCAACGACGGCTTCAATCAACATGGCTTTACACCGTTTCGTCGTTCTCAGGATGTGGTACAGAGAGGCCCGTTCTTCGGCGGCAACGTCCTTTGGGTGGGCTCGCACGATGATGCCTTGCATTCGTTGGCGTTGTATCGCCGTGATTTTCGCTTTATATCGTTTGATCTTTACGTCGATATCGCGAGAAGGATTGTTAGTACGACTGTACAGTTCTCTCAAACAGCGATAATAAAACTCAATAGTCTGTTTCTGCCAAAAGCTTTTTTGTCGGGCGTAACTCATGAGGGTGAGGCGTAATTTAGGCTTAGCACACTGAATCCACCACTGGAGAACGCTATCGTAACGACGTCGTTGCCGCTGGAGCTGTTGCCACGTTATGTTCACCTCCTCTTCAAGTTGGGCATCCTGCAGAAGGCTGACATTCAGTTTCCAGTAGCCTTTCCCGCGGTATATTTGCTGGCGGTGTAGGTTAAGGTAACACTGATACGCACAATGGTCGGAGATGTTGACAGGAGCTATGTCATAGGTCACAGCGTGTCGCTGGAGGGCCTCGGACACATAGATCCTATCCAGCCGACTGGCAGAATGACGAAGGTGTACGCTACCCGTTCACCGTGCAGTTGTTGCCATGTATCGTGAAGACGCATGCCATGAATTAAATGTTCAAGTTCGGTACATCTGTTCATGTTAGGAGTTTGGTCTCTGTCGTTAAGCACACAATTGAAGTCACCACCGAGGATGAGATGTGCACGATAAGCGCCAAGAAGAATGGGAACCTCATTTTTATAAAATGTTGAGCGATCTCTCTTATGAGTGCTACCTGAGAGGGCGTACACGTTAACAATCTGCACACCATTCACTCTAAGAGAAATTCCACGACCACTAGGCAGCCGCTTACATCCGTAAATGGTATACCGTCGCGCAGAAGTATGGCAGTGCCTACAGCATCCTGGAGATTGATGTTATCAATGAGAACGTAACCGGGAACTTCTAAAACTGTGACTACCTCCTGTAGGAGGACAATGTCAACGCTGGTACCATACAAGAAATCAGTTAGCGAACGGAGTTTCACCGCACTTTGAATTCTATTGACGTTAAGTGTGGTAACGTGTAGGTTTGGCTATCGCACATGATGGTTCAGAGGACAATGAGCTCTGTGTTGGATCGTCCTTCTCGACGGCTTTGAATCAAACTCGTTGGGAATGTCTGGAGTACGAAACGAAATGTCAAAACCAATAACGGGTCAGAGAGTGGAAATGTCGCAGCGCGATGGTCATGCGCGAGAGCAGTTACTGCTGCATCTCCTCGTTCTGCTGCCACCACGGCTCATTGCTGTCAGGGTGCTTCGCGGTGCGCGCGCCGCCCTGCCCGCCACCGCCGGCTGAGTCTGTCAACGTGGTCGCAACCGCCTGGCCACCACGCGGGGCTGCGACTGACGTCAGCGAGTTCCTGAGGGAGCGCTGCTGCAGCTGCTCGCTACTCTGTTCGCTCTTCCTCTTAGCCGTTACGGTGCTCTGTTTCCTCTCAGCGCTCAGTAGTGCCTTCAGGTGTTTGGTTTGTTCACGAATGCGTTCTTGCCTCGCGGTGTCCTCGCAGCGCACGGAGCAAAAAGATTGAGGTTCAGTCTCGCTGCCACTTTCTGACACGTGTACGGGTCTCAAATCATCCGACCTTTCCTCTTTGCTACTAGTCCCTTTGCTTCTCCTTCGACGGCCTCTCTTCGCTTCTGCTGCAGTCTCTACCAATAGGGGTGGTTCAGGCAAACTGATCTGCAACCGCTCCTGTATCTCACACGGCTTAGTTTCAGAGGTGGCTGGCGCATCGTTGCTATCCAGCGATAACTGCCCCGGTGAGGATGACGGTGCCGGATCGACGTCCGTCCTACCGCGAATGTCTTTAGCACTGCATTCCACCTGAACTGGCATCTCCGCCTCGCTAACACGTTCCGGCTGCCGAGGTGGTGGTACCGTCCCCGCGACTACCTCACTCAATAGCGGAACAAGCTTTTCACTATCGTCTGCAGGACGTTCCCGTGGAAGTTGAAATGGGCGTCGACGTGTACAGTTCATCCGCAGATGTTCTGTTGAATGGCAGATCGAACAGGTATGGGGTTGTCCAATGTAAGTTACCTGTGCACGACAGCCGCCAATGGCAACATACGAAGGTATATGCTTTTTTAAGTCCACACGTACACTTCGCACCCCGCTGTTAACTTGGTAGCGATATGCACTCGACCATTTTTCATTGGTAATTGACACAACAACGCCGTACAGTGACAGAGAACGTGCTATCAGGTCATTAAGGCACTCAGGTGGCACATTAAATACCCTGACGGTTCTCACTCCGCATCCCGAAGGCACGATTTGGACATTACTAATACTGCCATCATTATGACGAAATGGTCACACACCAGCATGCTCCTCAACGAATTTCTCATAAGTGTCACTCGAAATAAATTTGATAAGTAACGAGTACTGCACAAAGTCCAACTGGAACGTGTCGACTATATCTTCCGGCAATTTCAGATCCTCAAAAATCCACTCATGGATTTCAAAAGCCGTCGGTCGCAAGGCAGCACGATCGGAAACACACTGAACGCTGTTCGCTCTGTTAATTGTCGACATCTTACTTACAACAGTGGTACAGAAACAAACGTTAACAGCGCTCGCACACGCTGCTCAGCTCTCCACCGCAGCACTGCTCGCGACGTAAACACTGGCCCGCGCTACCGCTCGTCACCGCGCGATGTGCACTGGCCGAGTGCCTGAGCACGACTGACGATTTCACTCTGGAAACATCCCCCAGGCTGTGGCTAAGCCATGTCTCCGCTTTATCCTTTCTTTCAGGAGTGCTAGTTCTGCTAGGTTCGCAGGAGAGCTTCTGTAAAGTTTGGAAGGTAGGAGACGAGATACTGGCAGAAGTAAAGCTGTGAGTACCGGGCGTGAGTCGTGCTTCGGTAGCTCAGATGGTAGAACACTTGCCCGCGAAAGGCAAAGGTCCCGAGTTCGAGTCTCGGTCGGGCACACAGTTTTAATCTGCCAGGAAGTTTCAGAAAGTAATGTGGAATGTACGGCGAATATATCAGTTAGGACAGTGCTGCGAAACTTGCCATTAATGCACCATGGCAGCAGACCACCAACGCCTTTGCTAACAGTACGGCTTCGCCTGCGGCGCCTCTTCCGGGCTCGTGACCATATTTGTTGAACCCTAGACGACTGTAAAACCGTAGCCTTGTCAGATGAGTCCCGATTTCAGTTTGTAAGAGGTGATGGTAGGGCACAAGTGTGGCGCATACTCCACCAAGCCATGGACCCAAGTTGTCAACAAGGCACTGTGCAAGCTGGTGGTATTTCCATAATGGAATCGACCGTGTTTACATGGGATGGACTGGGTCTCCTGGTCCAGCTGACCAGATCATTGAATGTAAATGTTAAATTCGGCTACTTGGAGAACATTTTTAACCATTCATGGACTTCATGTTCCCAAACAACGATGGAATTCTTATGGGTGACACTGAACTATGTCACTCGCAAATGGTTTGCAGAACCTTCTGGACAATTCGAGGTAATGATTTGGCCAAGCAGGTCGCCATACATGAATCCCATGGAACATTTGTGGAACGTAATCGAGAGTTCAGTTCGTGCACAAAATCCTGCGCCTGCAACACTTTCGCAATGAGGACGGCTCTTGAGGCAGCATGGCTCAATGTTTCTTCAGGTGACTGCCAACGACATGTTTAGTCCCTGCCACGCCAAGTTTCAGCACTACGCTGGGCAAAAGGGAGGTCCGGCACGATATTAGTATGTATTCCTCGGTTTTTGTCTCCTCAGTGTACGATGGCGAAGTATTTTAAGATGATGAAGAGGGACACCAAAGATGAAGAATCTGAAAGGAAATAAAAGGATGTGAAATTCTGAATATTAAATGTAACAGAGCTCTCATAATGTTGATAATACAACTTATTGTACTATTTCTACTAGGTACATGCACAAAAAATGAAACAAAAATGACAAGAATTTAGACACTAATGGAAATTTTATTTTAATTTTCATGCTTCAAGTAGGTTACTTAGTTTTTTAAAATATGAGATCTTATTTTGTAGGAATCCTCATTTGAAGTAACTGAATAAAAAGTAATTTTCGGAACCTTCGCTACAGATTGACTTCAGAACATCTGTTTGTGACAAATCACCAGAAGAAAAATTGAAAAAATACAGGCTTGTGTTATCAATAACATTGATTTCATAAAATCTTTCATAAAGATACGACCTTATCCTGATCCAGGCGGTATCTCAGCTACAGTGGACGCCTGTTGCACCTAAGACGATACTCGTACACTTGAACGATTGAAAACAACAACAACATATGAAATGAGGTGGCTTTGACCTCTGGAGGAAACCAGTGATCCGGATAAATAAACAAATCGAAAAATTCACAGTCTCTGTCAGATTTCATTTTACTCGCACAGGTGACCAGTCTGAGCATTACAGCTATCATCGCATCTGATAAGGCGGTGGCACACAGGACGAAAGATTGCTAACGGCAATGCGCCATTTTGTCGCAGTCTTATAAATTCTGATGGTAGCTGTATAGCAGAAAATGATTATCGTCGAAATAATAAATAAAATGTGACCAAGGCTGCGGATTCTGCGATTCATGACAATTATTTTGTCAGTTTTTTTGTAAGTTATGCAATGTTCAGTTTTTGTAAAATGCTGTGGCAGTAGTTACCTATAATTACGTCTTTACCACGTTTATTAATCAGTACCTTTGTTGTAAATTATTACTAAATTATATAAGAGGTTTTCCTGCTAAATATCGCGCTATCCGCTTACTACGTCACTCCCACGCCCAGGAGTCACTTTATTGAGGCCATATCACTCCTTTCTGCCAAAAATATCATGGGTAAGCGCCGATAAGAGTAGAGACGATCATACTATACGTTTCCTCTACACTTTTCTCAGTCATTGCATTCCCTTTTATTTGTCTTCAAATCTATCGCTACTGCCTGAACAGTAGAGCTACAGGCGGGATATTTGTTCTTAACAAATTAAAATTCTTTATATACATCTCTGTGACTTGCTTGTCGATGATGATGTAATGATGATGAGGACAACACCTAGTCCACGAGCTGATAAAATCTCAGACGCTCCCGGGAATCGAACCTGGGCAGTCTGCAAGACAGCGATCCGTGCTTACCGTTCAGTTACAGTGGTGGACTACTGCTACGTAACGCAGTCATACTGTCAAAATCATTTTCTAGTAACCCGACTTTGTAACGACCAGCCTCAAAATATCTGAGAAATTACATTACTTGCAAACTTCCAAAGACAACTAAAGGTCCATCTTCAAGAATAAATGGTATATCTTTTGTATACTTGTCTTTAGTTCACTTGTCAACCCTACTTGTCTGTAAGTCTGTAACTCATTTGTCAAACGCCGTCCTCCTCCACCAATTCCCCCGTCCCCCTTGTCTACGTAAAACTGCATAGAAACACTGTTCTTTCTTAACACCTATTGTCATCAATGGAATTGTAATCTTTTCATTATATCTTCCGTTTCGACGATACTGAACACGGCTCAAAAAGTGGTAAACTAATCATCGTTATTGCTATTTTTAATAACCTTTATCTTCACTATTATTATTATTATTATTAGCAACAACTATTATTGTTGCTTTCCCCATCTAAATGTTTGAAGTAGTAGTACGCATAGAAATTGAGAAGGTTCTGAAATATTTCTTTGGTATGTATGGTTCCTGATCCAGTGTAAGACAGGGCTTAATATCATAATATTAACAGACTAAATAACTAATAAATAAAGCCACAGGTCTCCCAGTGCACTTGACGAAACCTCGTGGCGTGAAAACGCTGCTAATACAGCAGTTATCTGCTCTCTACCTTTTGTACATGCACTGATGGGAAAAAGTCTCCCAACATCAAAAAGTAATTAATGAAGAGCAATGAAATTTCGGAAATGCATTTTTCTAGGTAACACATTTAAGTGATTAACACTGTGACATCACAGGATAACATAAGGCGAGACAAGCCATTGCAGATTTGAAATGATGGTACATTAATAGCCGGTGTAACCACCAGAATGCTGAATGCAAGTGTGCAGACCTGCATGGATTGTGATTTACAGGTGCCGGATGTCACTTTATGGATTGGAATTCAATGCCTGCTGCATTTGGTTGGTCAATACAGGGACAGTAAATGCTGGTTGTGGATCACGCTGGAGTTGTCGTCCCATGATGTTCCATATGTGGTCCATTGGAGACATATCTGGTGATTACGTAGACCAAGGCAACACGTCGACACTCTGTAGTGTATGTTGGGTTACAAAAGTTGTAGGTGAGCAAGCGTCATCCTATTGGAAAACACCCCCTGTGAAATCTGTACATGAATGGCAGCGGAGCAGGCCGAATCACAGCACTGACGTACAAATTTGCATTTAGAGTGGGTGGGTGGCCAAGGGAAGTGTTCCTGCAGCACACCCCAGAGCAGAGCTCTAGGTGTAGTTCTATTGTGTCTAACACGCAAACAGGTTGATTGCAGAAGCTCAGCTGGCTGTCTTCTAAACAATAAACGGCCATCACCGCTACCGAGGAAGAACCAGTTCGGTCACAGTGTTACCAATAGCTGCTCAAATTGCTGCCACAGATTCAGCACGATGCCCCAGCCATACGCTGTACACGATGGTCTTTCCTCCCGGTAGCGTCACGTGATCATCCGGGGGTCAGTCTCCTTGTTACCGCACTTTCTCGTTATCACCGGTGCCAGCAGTCATATACAGTCCTTCTGAAATATCACAGAGGCAACATCCAAATTCTCGTAGCCTTATTTCACGACCTCGTTCAAGCTCAATGAGGCGTTGATAATGGCGTCTTTGTCGCCGGAGAGGAATTTTTGACTAACAGAAACTCACCACATCCAATATTAAATGTAACCAACGCTCACCATCATTACGGCGTGTATATAAAGGAAACCTGATATTCATCCTCATAGTGGCGTTACTCGCACCACTCTTAACGCGACTGGCACGAAATTTGAATATGTGTGATGTTTCAGCTGTAGAAATATGTCGCACAACTCGTTGATGTTGCGTTTCTATTCGTCAGTGTAGTATATATACATTCCTTGGGTCAAAGAAAGTCTGGGAACTTTTGATGAACTACTGTATGCCCTTGTCCTCTATAATCCTAAAACTGGCATCGCGTAGCATACCATACTTTCACCCAGCGACTCGTATAACTACGACACAAACCACAACTAAAAAATTTACTCCTTCAATACAGTGGGTAAAACACAGACGGACAGATAGGGTGATGATGACGGTGTTGAGAGTGCTGACGGGAATTGACGGTTCTGATTTCTAATCCTCTACTTCGCAAAAGCTGAATAAAAACGTCTGAATAAAAACGTCGACCGCCATGACCAGTTTCACTCAGGCAGATAATTTGTACACGTAATAGAAAAACATGATTACACGGGGTGCAGCGCTGTTTATTTTCAATTATGTTCTGCAAATTCATTTCGCTAGGGTAATGAAACTTTCTCGGTTGAATGGACTGTTGATTATCTGCAGGGAGGAAACTAGTCTGATGCTAGCAAGAGGGGTGTCCGTAGTAATTATCAGAAGCAAGCTTCTTTTATTTTTTGTTTCCTTAGGGTTAGGAGTGGCATAACACGATTTAATATTTTTTGAAGCTGCTTTCTCACTGAAACATGTAACGGTACCTCCACAGTTGGTAGCTGTGTGTGGACAGATAAGAAATTAAAAAGGCAATGATCATTTCCTGTAAATTAGCTGTCGTCAGCAAATATGGCGACCCCGTGTTTGAGCTCAGAGGATTGCAGCAATTCGATTAGCTTCGACATGGAAGAACGATGCTCCAATCATGATACGAAATTGTTTTAACTACGTTGCGACGTCCCTTTCTAAGACAATATTACTAGCCATTGAGGAGGTCACAATCGGTTCATAACCATGGGGATTGCCCTATGGATTACCGCTTACTTAGTCGATCACTTTTGTAGGTAAATGACCAATAGGTTCCACAATCATATCTATTAATTGTGACATAAGATGTAACAATTGTTCCTGTTACAAAGTTTTCCCCCCTTTCTCTTTTACATATATACTATACTCGGTCGGAACAAGTCATGAATTCCCAACGGTACTGACCGGCCACAGTGTGATCCTCAGCCCACAGGCGCCACTGGATGCGTATATGGGGTGCGTGTATGGAGGGACATGTGGTCAGCACACCGCTCTCCCAGCTGTATGTCAGTTTACGAGACCGGAGCCGCTACTTCTCAATCAAGTAGCTACTCCCTTTGCTTCACAAAAGCTGAGTGCACCCCACTTGCCAACAGCGCTTGGCAGACTGGATGGTCACCGATCCAAGTACTAGCCCAGCCCGTCAACGCTTAACCTCGGGATTCTGACGGGAACCATTGTTACCACTGCGGAAAAACTCTGCTAGTCTTATACAAGATGGGAAAAATAGAGCTCGCCCGGAAAATATTTACCTTATTAATGAATCTTACAGAAGATGCAGGAAATGCAACTTTACAGAAGATACTAGAAATGGCAACCGTTGACAATGACACGGTGTTGTGCTCAGTGTGTCAAACTGTGAAACCCGCGTAGCATCTTTACTTGTCGGGTAAGAGCAACAGCTTTTCCAGTGTTCTGTTATAGCTCTTCTATTGTCTGAAGGTTATTTGAGTACAACCATCGCTCAATTTGCCTCAAAACAGAAGTCACAGGTAGAGAGATATCAAGCGAATCAGTTCATAACAAGATAACAGTGCCTTTGCTGACTATCCTTTCCTCATCGAAAACCTCATAACCCGTGATAAGTTTCTCGAGGCTGTGTGTCCTGTTGCTCTCTCTTCCTGTAAATATTCGTATAGTAGTTCATTTTCTGTCAGCTGAATGGTAGGTGAAACTGGGAAGTGTTTCCAAATGCAAGGACTGGAGTCTCCACATGGTTGCTACAGCGTTCAACAGTTTTAGAACAAAAAACAATTTTATTAAGTGCGGTAACAAACGAATACTATTTAGACAGCTACCACGATTTTAATTAGTTACTATCAAACAAGCACTAGGGTACAGACAGTCAATGAAAACCAATGCTGACTGAATAGTCAGCAGCAGCTGTAAGTTCATAGAGAAGTTAACTGAATGCATCAGATACAGAAGTTATCAATTACCAAACACCTGTCGTTACTCTGAAATTAAGAAGTATTTTAAAAAAATAGGGTTATATTTGAAGGGAGGTAAGTAAGACAACTGCCTCCCATAAATGGTTCACCGACTTAAAGTCGCTAATCGCTTAATGCACAAGTACAGTAAGCTAAATACACTGACGAGTAGGAGAATTTCTCATATACAGGAGCCATGAATTACAGAAACCAGCTGCCATTACACTGAAATCGGTAGTACAGATTTTTACAAACACCAAACAATGATATTTAAAGGGAGTCAGGCAAAACAGAATATCTTCATTTCAAAAGCTTTACTAATTGCCTTATTAAACCAACAAGTACAGTTTTTTGGGTGTGTGTGTGGGGGGGGGGGGGGGAGATATCAGTGAGCACTTTATGCACTGAGCGAGCTTTGCAAACTTCCTCACATACATCTAAGTTAATTGTAAGAAATCGTTTTATATGTGAAAGTAAATACACGTTTCCGTAAGCAACAGACAACTATTTTCAAAAGAGGAGTGGGGCCTGGCCAATCTGGAGCCTTCAATAAACAGTTTTAACAAATAACCTTATTACAGTGGACTGATGACGTGGGAAGGTAACACAAAACCCACCAGATAGTGACAGATGAGAAGGAGAGGTGAAGAGGTGAGGGGCAAAGGCAATTAGCTTGGGCAGGACGGGGCTGTTCTTCTATTCCTTAAGACGCTAAGAGACTGGGTTGCCTCGAACTGGTCAAAGTGACTCTCCATAGTCGTTGGCTCCAAGCCACGCTAGGATAGCCTCTCACAGAAACCATTTGGCGGGACAGACAGTGACCGAGACACTCCACCATCATCAGGATTGACCATTGGTCCAACACCATCAAAAGCCTCTCGCCTCTGGCACTCCCAAAGTACGAAGTAAGGACAAGGGATACCTAATCTGCTTTATCTGACTAAAGATCTTGCCATCCCATTCGTTATGGACCAAAGATTAGACACCTCAAAATTTTAGAGTTTCCTTTGAAATGGTGAGTCAGTTTACTAGAAGAATTTGATCCATCCTGGACTCCGACTATGAACTTATGGATGAAGACTTGGTCTTTGATCTTCCCCTTGAGGAAAATCCTCCCACAATTGAACTACGCGAGTTGGTACAGTAGTCAGCACATTGGACTCGCTTTCATGAGGACAATGGTTCAAAACTTCTTGCCATCCTGGTTTATGTTTCCCATGATTTTCCTAATCCGATTCAGGCAAATGCTGAGATGGTTCCTTTGAGTGGGGACGGCCGATTTCCTTCGAACTTGTGCTCCGTGTCTAATGACTTTGTTGTCGACAAGACGTGAAACACTAATCTCCTCCTCCTCCTCCTCTTCCTCCTCCTCCTCCTCCTCTAATTGTATGTAAGTGCCTGGTGCCCGTGCACAAACTCAATGTTGTGTTTGCCCTTTTCCAAGTTTTCATGGACGGTCCAATGGTTACTCAAGGGAATATTAACTGGAAAGGCCAAGAATAATGAGGTCAGAGTGGCGTTAGTGACTTCATGTTGAGCAGTGTCGAAGGTCAGATTTAACCATGGGATAGAAAGATCATTCCGTTTTTGGGCCTTGGCTTGAAATATTATCAAGGCAGCCTCCATATTCTTATTTCCACGCTCAGCAGAATATGGTTGTGGGCAGTAAGAAGTGGTGGTAATATGTCTAACACCATAGTAGAAACAAAGCCACCAGAATTCCCTAGAGGTAAATGCTAAAGCATCATCACTCTCCAGGGTACTCAGACTAGCCACTACTGACTTCAGGGCTCGGAATTAACCAAATATATTGGGGAAAGCCATTCTCCACCACCACCACCAAGATTCTCTCCCCCTTTTGGGCACGTGGGAGAGATACTGTGGTCTATCTAGAGACGATCCAAGGGCCTGCTCTCACGAGTGGACTCCAGGAGACCCTCCCTTAATTTGGAATTAGGTTAAAATGGTTCAGATGGCTCTAAGCACTACGGGACTTAACATCTCAGGTCATCAGTCCACTAGACTTAGAACTACTTAGACCTAACTAGCCTAAGGACATCACACACATCCATGCCCGAGGCAGGATTCGAACCTGCGACCGTAGCAGGCGCGCGGTTCTGGACTGACGCGCCTAGAACCGCACAGCTACAACGGCCTGCAATTAGGTTCTGCTTGTTTGCACAGATAACACTCTCCTGCTAACTGACGTATATCTTTCCATATATCCCGCCAAACCACATACTGTATAATTTTTTCCGAGGTTCATGAAAGCCTGATGATCTCCCACGACAAAACTATAGAAATACTTGAAACCAGCGGGAACCAACACAGAGCAAAACAAACCTTGAAAGTATGGTTGCCCCTTTGACACATAGCCTAATACATTTATTAAGGATATACCTTTGTATGTGGTCGCCTTTGGAAAGCCTTTGTTTGAAAAATACGGGAATCCTCCTCCTGTCTCCTTGCAAAAGATTTCAGCTACCTCAGTCAAGACAGTACAGCTGGGGGAAAGTTGTTCATCGGCCTCAACATATAGAGAGGAATCGTAGTCTTCATATATGCGACTCAAAGAGTGAGAAAAATTATTGTCTGGACTTGTGATGTGATGACCCTTGAAGTGGAAGGTAGGGATTTGTACTGCCCAACGAGCAGTCCTACCCAATCTTCTGGGCTGGGCCAGTACAACTCAATGGCTGATTATCATTCTCAAGGAGGAATTCCCTATGTTCTAGACAGAACTTGAACTTCTCCAAGGCAAAAAGTACAGCTAAACACTCTCACATGTGTACTGAGTATTTCAGTTCCGCCAAAGATAAGCAATGCGACGCATAGGCAATAGGACAGCGCTCCCCCAGGTCTTATTGGAGAAGCACAGCAGCTATCCGGGAATTAGATGCGACCGTCTGGACAGTGAAGATCTTGCTCATATCCGGAATAGCTAAAATTGGAGGTTTGCTAAGGACAGCTTTCATTGCCACGTAGGAGGCTTGATGACTCAACGGCTCCACATTCTTGTGCAAGTTATTGAAAGCCATGGCCAATTCGCCAAAGTTAGGAACCCATTTTCGAAAGAATTTCGCCATTCCCGTAAATCTAGCCAATCCCTTATTACTACTGGGAGCGGTGGCTGCCAGAGATTGTTACTGACGCCTTGAGCTGAGACGAGGTGACCAAAATAAGGTATACACCGATGAGCCAAAGTGATGTTAGGAAGCTTTACTGTTAGCCCAGCCTCCCTAAAACGTAACAAAGCTTCGAGGTGATCCAGATGTTCCACGAACAAGGCATTGTAAACAACCACATCATCAAGGTAATTCTGAATGGGTTTGAACTTCAGATCTCCCAAAGCGTGGCCCAATAGACAAGACAAGATGGATGCGCCTGTAGACAGTCTGAATGGAACCCAATGAAAGTCATAATGGTTCCAATTTGCACAAAAGCTAGTTAAAGGTTTTGAGTCTTCAGTCAAGGATTTCTTATAGTAAGCTTCATTGAGGTTCAGTGCTGAGAAACAATGCACACTCACAAAGCACGTGAAACAATTGTGAAGGTCAGGCAACAGAGCTGATTCCATGGCTACCTTCTGGTTTAGTGCTGCACAATCAACAACTGGTCTATAATCGCCACTTTTTACATTAGGAACAACAAAAAATGAGTGAAGCTTAGAGAGAGGTTGAAGAAAACGGTGTAAACAGAACATGCCGATTCGTTAATGATGTTACCAAAATATTTAGAAAATCCTACCTTAATGTTCGAGATGAGATAATATATCCTAACGGTCTCTGTGTATTGTGACTACTATCTGTTAGTTACAGGTTTTATACAACTATAGGTTAATATTTTAGTCACACATCTCTGTGTCGCCAGAATTTTGGCACTGGGTTAGCGACAGCTCTTTGTTTTTATTTGTTAGCTCACATTTCTCATATTGAGTAATGTTCATTAAGAAAGAGAAGTGCAGTAAGTTCTTGTTACTAACCAATTCTGTAAATATCGTTGGAATTATTACACCTGCTACGTGCCGTATATCCAATGTGGTGGTATTAAATGCAACTTGTTCGACACATCCAAAATTACTTTACTGTGACTATACAATTTAACCGATCTAATTTGATGCTTGCATTAGACATAACACAGTACTCCATCTATAAACAAAGACTGAATGAATGTGAAGCAAAAATTGATGCCTCCCGTGCCATAAAAATCTAATACTGTAAATGTAACAGCGGATTATTACGTATCATAGTCTCAATTACCTTCTACACAACAATGTCGTTCCACATAGTAACCAAAATATCAAAATCGGTTTGGAAAATTAGAAGGTTTTGCTTCTTGATTTGAAAGATGTTTTAACCTCATCCACGAAGAGAGTGTATGTCGACGCTATAATGGATATCAGCAATGTGCGGCGTTTGGTAAAGAGATTTCCTAGCGGATAAACGGACATTGCTACTGCTCAAGGGGGAGCCAAAAACATTTGTTACAGACGCCAATCGAGGACATGATGATGAAGCGATCCGAGGTGAGATCACAATTACCAGCGAAGTCATCTTGTAAGAAACTTTAAAAATTGTCTGGTCAGGGGTGCCTTATGTAGCCTACAGCCAAGATGTGGGCACTTCCCACTTCTACCCGTTTCTAACTTTGAAGGACAACACAAGTTGTCACAAATTCAGTGACATCAAAACATCTTTAAAATGATGGGTGTAGAATCAAAGCCCTGAATTTTCTAAAATTAGGTTTGTGCTTGAATTTAGGTATGATGGAAGTATGTACAAATGCATGCTGACTATGTTGAATGGTGATATCGTGTAGAGGGCAGTCCAGGCTATAGCCAGTATTAATTTTTCAGTTTAGTATTAAATTTTTTAAAACACGGTAGGAACTTCTTTTCGGTCCACTCTGGTATAAACTACTAGTTTCACTTTCCTTCCTTTTCTACCGAGTGAAGTGCCACAGTGGTTAGTGCAGTGGACTCGCATTAGCGAAGACGGCAGTTCAAATTACCCCTCCCAAACATAGACATTTAGGTTTTCCGTTATTTCCCTAGATCACCTAATGCAAATGCTGGAATGGTTGCTTTGAAAAGGGGACGGCCGATTTCCTTCCCCATTCTTCTTAAATCCGTGCATATGTTCCGTCATAAATGACCTCGCCCTCGACGGGACGTTAAGCTCTAATCATGGTATTTTCCTTCTCTTTTCAAACAACCCAAGTGATAATAAGGCACTTTCCTTGTTACAAAGCAAATATCCGAAGGCTCTTCTCTTGTTATAAAACAAATATCCGTATATTAAAATTAATTTATTTAAACCCATATGATAAACCCCATCTGATACTCCCAATTATACTATGCCAAAATTGCTTATGTACAGGTACGACAACTAATTACTTTGGAATTGATGTTAATCAGCCATAATATTGTGACCACCTGCTTAATTGCCGGTACGTCCACCTTTGGCACCGATAACGGCGGCGACGCGTCGTGGCATGGAAGCAGTGAGGCCTTAGTAGGTCTGTGGAGGGAGCTGGTACCACATGTGCAGTCTCAAGTCACGTAGTTCGCGTAAATTCCTGGGAGGGGAGCGGTGAACTCTGACGACCAGTTCAATCGCACCCCAGATGTTTTCGATCGGTTTCATATCTGCCAAGTTACTGGAGGGGACGGGGAACACGTCAACTGGAACTAGCTGTTTACTCTAAACTCTTCATCACACGCTTGGCCTTGTGACATGGTGCATTATCTTGACGAAAAATGCCACTGTCGCCTGGAAACATGAAGGTGTGTACGTGGTTTTCAAGCAGCGTGCGACACTCCTTGGCCGTCATGGTGCCTTGTACGACGTCCACTGGACCCATGGATGATCACGTGAATGTTCCCCAGAGCACAATGGAGCCGCCACCAGATTGTCTCAGTCCGGCAGTAAATATCTCAAGGAGCTGTTCGCCTGAAAGACGACGGTCTCGCGTCCTCCCGTCGGCATGATGGAGTAGGTACTGGGATTCATCATAGTATACAACGCTCTGTCACTGTAGCAGCATTTGGTCCCAATGGCCAAATGGTAATTCAGTCATAGTTGCCGATGTTGCAGTCTTGACATTGGCATATGCATGTGTCATAAGCTGCGGTGGCCCATCGTTAGGAGAGTTTGGTGCACTGCGTGCTCAGACACACTTGTATGCCCAGTATTAAAGTCTGAGCTTAGTCTGCAGAAGCTCGCCATCTGTCCTGTTTTACCAGTCTTCCCAGGTTACGACAGCCGACATCTGTAATGAATAGCGGTCGCCCAACCCCACGACGTCTGGACGTGATTCTATCTTGGTTTCGCCACGTGTTGAAGAAACTCAGGGTAGCACTCCTCGAAGACCCCTAGAAGTCGTGCATTTTCCGAAATGCTCGTGCCGAGCCTCTGGGCCATCACAATCTGCCCTCCGTCAAACTCAGATATATCATGCCTTCCCCATTATACACACGGACAGCGCGCTCACTGATATTAGATGCACAGTGCCTGTGTCTTACTAGAAGTCATTCATCGCCAGCTGACCCTACTGTGGCCTGAACGGGTTTATAACGATAATAGGTCGGTGGTCATAATGTTTTGGCTGATCAGTATGTGACTGAGCTGTGTATTCTCTTTATTTTTACACAGTACTCGTCTACGTTTCCATAAGCGACGGTCCGATTTAAAGAGTCGACACAGGATTCTAAGCTGAGTGCTTTGCGATAAGGACTACTACGGTAGTCAATCAATATGTATTTGAAACTAATAGCGACCAATCTCAATACATGTTGTAAAACATCTTGTAAAACTCTGTTGCGCTCTCCAGGGTCCTGGTTGTCTCTTGATCAATGAGACACGCAACATTGTCCTCATATACCACTCAGCGCCGTAATTAAGCCGCTTGCAGTAGTTAGATAGCGCAGCATTTCGTCCCTGTACTGCTCTGTCGATGACTGATGATATAATAGAATATACGGACGCATTAATAGCGTTGCTGCAAGAGGTGTCCGTGACAGCTGGTGCGTCTCTTTGCCAATACTCCCGACCGCGGCTCTTGTAAAAGCCTATCATGAAGCCGGCAAGAAGCATCAAATTGGCGACCACTGTGAATCGGGCTACCGAGAAGTCATCGCCATTCATCGACCAATATCAGTTCCCGCCCTAAGCAAACGCCTGCCTTGGGGGTCCAGTCTCGGTACTTTTGGGCCAAGGGTCGAACTGACAGGCCCTAACGTCCAAGCTGGCAATCCGCTGAGAATCCGTCACCGCCAAGCACCGCCAGCCAGATGCAGAGACCAGGGTTCGTTTCCCGGATGTTAACGTTTCGGTCACTCGCCACGCTTTGGGAACGTCCCCAACTCGCCTTGCTAGTAGCAAAGCAGTAGTTTACGGCAGCGCCAGTATCTAACGCTGTTCCTCCGCCTACTTGAAATGCCAGCAAAGTGGGCTTTCGGACCGTAGCGTCTAAGACGATTTGGTTGGCGCTGCAACTACCTTTCGACTTTCGACCAAGTAGTTTCGTACTATGGGTCTCACCCACTGCTGATGTACACCTGTCTTTCACCAGTAATGGGTGTGTCGTCACCGTCAGTCAGACATTGCTACTGGGATAGTATTCACTTTTGTCTATTTTCGTAGCTGCTTGAGCCATACACACAATGCAAGGCAAGCCGTGTCTTCTCAAGCAAATGCTAGGGGGCTGCAAAGAAAACGACTATTCGAACCGGCTTTGTGTGAATTTCAAACGAATAAGTGCAAGACTGTTTAAAAACTACAAGTGGCAAAATCATGACTGAACAGCGACATTCTTTCCCAGCTTACGAAGCAGATGAATGCATAACAGCAGGAAAGGAATCAACGAAGGTAAAACTGCCCCTGTTTTCCAAATTTTTAAACATGAATTGCAAGAAGTGAAAGATAGATTTGGATTTCGTCTCAAATACCAGTCATTATGAGATTTGCAGGATTATATTGTTTAAAGAAAGAACCTATTTGGAGGACACAGAACCCTGCCACTCCTTCGAAGATTCTACAGAGCGAAGGCATTTTGAAATTAAAGAAAGGAAATAATCTTTTGAAAACAGGTGATGGGTCTGTTTCTCACAAAAGATACCTGTTCGCCTGTGAAGAAGAGTAGAAAATACTATAGGATAATGGAACTGATCGTATGGATGGGACATTGGACTGTGGTTCGAAACAATTGAAAGAGCTGTGCACCGTACTCGTTGACATTAGAAACACAGAATAAGAAGCAAAAGTATTTCCTGTTTAATCTGCTTTCAATATAAATATGAATTCTGGATTGAAAAATAGAATGGTCACCGAAAACTGGACTGCTAGACTTTCAAATGGCTAAATTAAACCTAGGAAATCAGCGTTCCCTTGAAGAACCCTTTCCGCTTACAGTTTTCACTTCAGCCATTGTCAACAGAAGAGAACAGAGGAACTACGATTAGGGGAGCAATAGAGGGACGGAGAAAGAATCCGATTCTTTTTGTCGCAAGCGTGCTGCAGTGGAACATCTTCCTCAAAACAGTGTTGACGCAGCATGGATGGTAATAATGAAGGAAATGCCCCATAGAGAAATGGTAATGAAATCGGCAGACTATATGGTCAATCAGTGGTTGGAAAAGCCTAGCATACCAAATGAAATGTGAAATGCATTTAACCAGTGCCACAGGAAAATGAGTGCCGTCGATGTTTGGCATAGGAAACTAAACTCCTCAATGAATCAAAAATCGTAACTTTAACTTTCTGATAAAAATAGCTGGAGGAAGAATCTGTAAACGCTACATTTGAAATTAGGAAAGATTTCATTGGCCTAGCTCGTCAAAAAATAAGAAAACTATACATAGATCTTGACAAAAGATAAAAACGGCATTATAATAATACACATATCTAACGACTCGAGGGATGTTTAAAACCTCTGGCTTTCTTACAAAAAATTAAATGAGAAACTACACTTCATAAAATAAGACAAAAAGTAGAATAATTTTCAGCGGTAAAGTTACAGAAATAAAAAGTAAGATAAAGATTAAAAATGAAATAAATATAATAAATAAAAATACAGAAATAAAAGGAAACGTTTAAACATTCCTATGTACTATGTGTATAGCCAATTCTAAGCCTGGATAAAAGTGAAGGGAGTTTCTGATTACAGTAAGCTTGCCAGAAGCTATCCCACTGTTGTGCCTTCCTTTGATGGTCGTAAGAGCCACGGCTGAAATATTTGTGGCCACAAACACCACGTTAAGTCACGGGTCACAAAGTGCACAGTCGGAAAGCCAGCGGCATCGAAATGATTACGATGCCAGATCACTCCGCTCCTCAGAAAATTAACCAATTTACGAATTTGGGCCCCAGAAACATTGATCGGTCAAGATATCGCGCTGCTTGCAGAATTCATTTCCGACTGTTTGTTTCTTATTCAATCAACCTCAGTTTAGAAACCACCATCTCTATAAAGCAATGACCGCAAGGATTTATTACACCTCATGTAGACAGAACAGGACTGCTTCTCTGGCTCAAATTGCAATTGACTTTGATAACTCTATAGGAATACACTCTTCCTCTAAAGCTTTTACACACTAAAAATTCAATTTTAGAATAATAGAATGGGTGTCTGTCTGTCACAAAGTAAGAGGGTAATCATATACATTCAGGTGCCTAAAGTCATGCACAAATGCAGAGAGCGGTATTACCGCATACAAAAGGTATAAAAGAGCATTGCAATGACGGAGCTGTCATTTGCACCTAGGTGATTTATGTGGAAAGGGTTCCGACGTGATTATGACCGCACGACGGGAATTAATAGACTTTGAACGCCGAATGGGAGCTAGATGCATGGCACATTCCACTTCGGATATCGTTAGGGAATTGAATATTCCGAGATCCACAGTGTCAAAAATGTGCCGAGAATATCCAATTTCTGACATTACCATTCGCCACGGACAACACATTGGGTGACGGCATTCACTTAAAGACCGGGAATAGCGGCGTTTACGTACAGTTGTCAGTGGTAACACAAGAGTAACACCGCGTGAAATAACCGCTGAAATCAGTGTGGGACGTACGACAAACGTATCCGTCAGAGCTGTGAGGCGAAATCTGGCGTTAATGGGCTACGGCAGTAGAGGATCGATTCGAGTTCCTTTGCTAACACCACGACATCGCCTGCAGCGCCTCTTCTGGGCTCGTGACCATAGCGGTTATACTGTAGACCGCCGGAAAACCGTCACCTGGTCAGATCAGTTCCGATTTCAGTTGGTAAGAACTGATGGTCGGGTCACGTGTTGCAGAGACTCCACGAGGCCATTGACTCAAGTTTCCAACGAAGCACTGTACAAGCTGGGCAACTGTTCGTGATTCGTTTGAAGAACATCTTGGACAAATTCGAGCGAATCATTTGGCCTAATCGACATGAATCACATCGAAGATTAATGAGACACAATCGAGACGCCAGTTCGTTTACGAACTCTTGTACCGGCAACACTTCCGCAACTGTGGACGGCTACAGAGGCAGCATGGCTCAATATTTATGCAGGTGACTTCCAAAGACGTGTTGAGCCCACGCCATGTCGAGTTGCTGCACTACTTAGGGCCATAGGAGGTCCGACAGAGTATTAGGAGGTATCCGCCGACTTTTGTGTTTTGACATCATCATTTCACTAGCAACAGGAGGCGGGAATTACATTTCCGGTTCATTGTAACGAGCAATTCTGGACGTCAGAAGGTGGGAGAACTACGAGAAACACATTACACTAAAAATAAATAAATAAATAAAACCATGAGCGATTCTACATCTCAGATGTTGTGAAAAGAACTGCAAACACACTGTATTAAAAATAAATAAATGAATAAATACAACAATCGTGCTGAATTTGTTGCGATGATCTGTGTGAACGTTGCGACCTACACGGCACTACGACTTGTTTCGCGTTTAGACTGATCACTTGAAAAGAGTAATGTACTGAAGGGTGGGAGTAACATATTGTAATTATCACTGCCTTCATTTTCTCACCAAATAGGGCCCATTAACACTTCATACCTCCGAAGTGACAGTGCCAAATGGGGATGTTAAACGCGTTAAATGATCTGTAGATTCACCGAAATCCAAACTAATGTCATCCCCTCGAAATATCTGAGCTCTCTGGGAGAAAATCGTTTAGAGGAACAAATGGAAAAACGTACCTACATAAGTTTTAAACAGCTTCTTCTCAGTCCCGCTCATTTTATCTCAATTCATTCCAGCCCCGAGAATGTTTCCTTACCAGATTCTAGAGGGCAGTGTGGTGTAAGCAACTTCCAAATTAGTCCAATAAATTGTTTTCCGTATTTTCTCGGACTGTTATCTTTTGTGGATGGTTCATTTGACACGGAATCTGTAAATGTGCACGAGTATGTCCTAAAAATTGTTACATTCAGTCAGAGTTGCAATGAATTGGTAGCAATAAGCGGAGAATGTTGTAGTCTACACACCGAATATTACCTTGCGTACAGATGTTTGTTATGTAACATTATTGGTATATAGTAAGGTAATAATATAGCATGGCGCAGTTAGACGAAACCCACCTCACCTCCCCTTTGAATGCGAATGCTGTATTTCGACTTCTAAAAAGCACAGCTACACCAATAAACAGTTATATACAGTAATGAATTGTTAACATTCTTCTGTCTGAATTGCAGTTTATTTCATGAGTAAAGTTAGACGTTTCTTTTTACAGTCTGCAAAATAACTATCTCGATAAGACAAATAATTGAAATTTTGGAGGCATATATCGAAACAGGTTCGATTAATATAATTCTAGAAATTTTCGGGGTCTAGTATCCGGATGCAAGACTACCAGCAATGAGAGAAATACAGAGTCGGGATAAAAATTGTTGCACCTACTGATCTGAGCAAATTATTCAGGGCACGAAGGAATCTACACGTAAATTGGCCTAACAGGTGCATGTAAGTGGGAGGGGTTGCTAGCGGATATTGAAAAGTCTTAATATGAAGCCATATCGTGTGACGGATGTGCAGCAATTTTGGGATTATGACAATCAGGAACGTGCGGATTACTGCATGTGGCTTTTAAACATCAACAACATTGGTTTGTTAGACCCTTTCCATTACATCTTGCGTGATGAAGCTTGGTTTCATCTTCCCGATCATGTGAATTCACAGAACACGAAGTACTGGGCAACGGAGAACCTTAACAATGTGTGCCTGCAACCAGTCAATGATGAAAAAATCGGCGTGTGGTGGGATGTAACAGGAACGCGCATTGCTGAACTCATATTTTTTTATAGTACCTTCAACACGGTTGCAGACTTGTAAATTTTTTATGCGTTTTGTGCTCATCTCGCTGAATGTGAAAGACAATACCGCTTCTTCCAGCAAGATGGGGCAACATGACACACGTCTAAGTATCCCTGGAACGAGTTCGTTGTATCTTCACTGAGGGACGAACTGTCAGCGAATATTTATGACCTCCACGTTCGCAAGATATAACAACATGTGAGCCGCGCGGGATTAGCCGAGCGGTCTCAGGCGCTGCAGTCATGGACTGTGCGCCTGGTCCCGGTGGAGGTTCGAGTCCTCCCTCGGGCATGGGTGTGAGTGTTTGTCCCTAGGGTAATTTAGGTTAAGTAGTGTGTAAACTTAGGGACTAATGACCTTAGCAGTTAAGTCCCATAAGATTTCACACACAATTGAACATTTTAACAACGTGTGATTTTTTCCTGTGGAGACACTTGAAGAGCAAGGTCTATGAAACAAATCCACATACAATACAGGAACTGAAAGGCAACATCATATGTGCAGGTGCCGTTATCGATATCCGAACCTTACGCTGGGTATATCTGAATATGCTTTGATGTGCACAGCTGTGCATTGATGTTGCAAGTCTAGTGGCTAGCGTTACTGCCTCTGGATCACGGGGTGCGGGCTTCGATACCCAGCCCAGTTGGGGATTTTCTCTGCTCAGGGACTGTTTGTGTTGTGCTCACCATTTCTTCATCATCATTCGTGACAGTGGCTAGATTGGATTGTGTAAAAATTGGACTGTGTAAACGTGTGGAACTTGTATGGGCGCTGAGTAGCGTGCAGTTGAGCGCCCCTCAAAGCGAACATCGTCATCATCGCCATCTTGACGTTGCAGGCAGAGCCGTGCATCGCGCCACATTTACCCTCCCGAGCCCGGCTACGGCTGACCACTCCATCGTGTTACCTGCACCGCGGGTAGTCGAGCTCAAGTGCACCGGCAGCGGAGTGCGCGAGCCGCGATGCGCTGTCGAGGCTCGCAGCTCGTTGGGTACCCGGGAGTCACCAAGGCTCGGTGCAACTGCGAAACAGGCAGCGCTGGGAAGGCGCCACATACCTGAGGAATGCGGAATAGCCTTCTGAATCATCCGCACGCCTTAATGAATTGTGAAGGCCTGATATGCTAGGAACAGGGCGTTCTTGAGCCTTTACGAAGAAAAATAACGCGTGATGTAAAATGATGGATGTAACACAAAAAAGTCCTTACTGGGATATGGAAGTAACTGAAATCAAAGCAAATGATTCAGTAACCATAATGCTTTTATAATGCTTTGCATTTCTCCTGTACCTCATCAAAAGGGCTGATGAAGCTTTTGCACAATGGGTAGCTCTAGTATGCAACATTTAAGTAATTTACACTTTTCTGTTAATCTAAAAATTTTTGTTATGGGACTCACTGGCTCAACCTGTCCTTTGAATTGGTTGAGGAGAATCCGCCTACCTTACATGTCACATAACTTTGAAATCAGATGGTTAAAATAGGTCTAAGCACTAGGGGACTTAACATCTGAGGTCATCAGTATTCTAGACTTAGAAACTACTTAAACCTAACTAACCTAAGGGCATCACACACATCCATGCCCAAGGCAGGATTCAAACCTGTGACCGTAGCAGGCCCGCGGTTCGACACTGAAGCGCCTAGAACCGCTCGGCCACAGCGGCCGGCTTTGAAATCAGGAACCACATAAGACAAAGATAGCTCCAGATTACTTTCGATGTGAAATTTATTTCTGGATTTATTTTTTATTTACGTGGAAGAAGGAAAAGCCTTTTCGGCAGATATGTGAACGAGACATGTAATAAACACGTTACCGCTAAAGCTTAAACAGAAACTTACCGGTGACAATGATTTATTTTCCGGGACTTAGTCATTGGAAGTTTCGAGTAGCTGCTCGATTCAATTTACTCTTCATGTGGATCCCAAAATTATTGTCCCTTCCAAGCGATTGAGAATCCAGTTGTTAGTGCTAGATAGAGCAGAGAGGTAGTGATTGAAATTTTTCCAAATCCGTTCAAATGTACCTTAATTTTATTCTTCACATTTTCGTCCAAAGTAAGATGAATTCCTATAGGAAATCGTAAAGGATATCGAAGCACTCAGTTTGACAGGAATTCAGACTGATTTCCCCGAACTGCAAGGCATTTAATGAACGATTCACATGGTGTTGCACATTACACAGGTTTGTATTTGGTCTGTGAAGTAATAAATTTTGACTGTCGATTTTTTAGTAAAATTTCTGTCAAATAAGCTACAGTCGGAAGCCAGATTTTGGCTAGGGAAAGGTGTACTTGGTGAGAGAAACGTTAACGTCATACAATAAGAGAATAGTTGTGTTGAAATATAACACCTTACTTCCCTGTTAGTCAATAAAAACTTGCAAATACTTAGGTCAACAAAAACTTTTAAATAGTTGGGTTGTTATTACAAAAATTCGCTAATTAGTAAGATGACCATTAATAAAATGGACTACTTTCACAGCATCGTAAGCTTCAGAGTTATTTCACATACACCTAACAATAAGTTGATTTAATAATTAGAAGCAACGGTGGAAATTTAAGTAACCATGTTGTTGCCCGCCCGGTTAGCTGCGCGGTATAACGCACTGCTTTCCGGGCGGGAAGGCGTGCCGTTCCCCGGCACGAATCCAATCGGTGGATTAGTGTCGCGGTCTTGTGTGCCGCCAGTCTGTGGATGGTTTCTACTGCTGTTTCCCATCTCCCTCGGCGAATGCGGGCTGGTTCCCTTTATCGCGACTCAGTTACACTATGTCGGCGGTTGCTGCGCCAACACTTTCTCCACGTGCGCGTACACCATAATTACTCTACCATGAAAACATTGGGGTTACACTCGTCTGGTGTGAGACGTTCTCCACTGGGGGCCGAACCGCACAATGAACCTGGGGGGCGACGTCCGGGTGAGTGGACTGCTATAGCCTTTTGTGGGATTGTAAACTACTGATGGTTACGGCGGGGACGAATCCCCTCCGTCATTTCTAGGTCCCCAGTTCCATGCAATATACTACAATACAGTCATGTTTTTGCTGACCTTACAACCATCAGTTATTTTAATATAAGAGGAAGGTAAAGTACTGTGTCGGTAAATACTGTGCGAAATAAAAAAAAACTCGCAAAAGAACAATAGTTTTCGTTTTGCATCCGCAACAGTGTGCTACATGGTGAACGCCCGACTTGATGACGTGCAAAGCCAGCCGTAGTGGCGCCCGGGCAGGGGCTGTATTGTGTATCTTTCCGCCATTCGGAAAGCACCGAACGGTCTTGTTTTTGAAGGAAATTTTTCCGTTTCGTGGAGATGTGTTCCGTCTATGCAACTAATTAAAGGCAGGTTGTTTATTGCCGTATGCGTTTCGCTTCTTTCATTCGTGAAGGTGCTTCACAAATAAAGGAAACGAAATGCGTATGGTAATAAGCAAATTGCCTTTAATTACTTGCGTAGACGGAACACATCTCCACTAACCTGAAAATTTTTTTAAGAGGGTGTCAAAGAATAAGAGTATGTTTAGAATGTGGTTGTAATTCGCTTCTAGAGATCCAAATTATGAAGTAGCTTGCTTCCCTGTATGATAATCAACGATTTGTTTCATAAAAAAATTAAAAAAAAACACCTTTTCGAGAGCGTGTGGCGAATGCAGTTATAGAAGTTTGTTGTAGTTTATAACAAGCGTCTGATTAATCAAAATGTTTCAGAGATGGTGGTATAGTCCGAAAATATTGTGGCGGGAATCTGTTATCTCCATCCACTGTTGTTAAGGATTGTGACACGCTAGAGTATAAAGACGATTCCTCCAAGTTTCATTCGCCGAAATTTAAGTTGAGGTCTTAGATTCCTGTCTGACCACACTCAGGGAAATTGCTACGTATTCAGAAAAATGTGGTGAATTGTTTGTGAAAAGAAAAATTATAAATGTCACTGTTAGTTGTTTCATGCACAGCAGTTTCATCTTTCATTTCTTAAACATATGGAAGTTAAGAAACCGAAGGTAATCGTTACTGAAAAGGCTCACTCTTAGTGTAAATAACAACGAATATTTCAGACAAATGCTTAACTTTGACGATTAACGAAGTCTTAGAATGTGTTACAAACATGAAGACGAAAAAAAGTTTTGGTATCAGACAGTATGCGAAACTACGACCTTCAACACGGCAATTTGCTGCCTTACCAACTTCGCTCCTACAACTCGCATTCTTTCAGCCCTGTATTCCATATAACATTCCAGAAAGACGCACGCTGACTTCGTAGCCGAATGATGCTGGCGTAAGCCATAAATCCATGAAATTTTGGAAGGTTTGCTGTATCAGGCTTCACAAAACTCCTTTCCATTGTTTCTTAAAAGTTTTACATGCGTTTCGACCGTTAACAAGTAAACCATTTTGCGGAAAAAAGTACACGAAGTCACTAGTTCAAATGTTCAAATGTGTGTGAATTCTTTTGGGACCAAACTGCTCAGGTCATTCGTCCCTAGACTTACACGCTAGTTAAACTAACTTATGCTGAGAACAACACACACACCCATTCCCGAGGCAGGACTCGAACCTCCAGCTGGAGCGGCCGCACAATCCGCGACATGACATCTGAAACCGCGCGGCTACTCCGCACAGCGAAGTCACTAGTAATATCAGCTAACACATGTAATATATGTAAGCAGAGCCAACCTTTTGAAATTGAAAGATTTTTGAACTCTTACTTACGTAAAAATGACAGGTATTTTGTGAGAATATTGACAGAAACTGTTTTTTTTTACGTTATAATCCTTCACAGTAACAAAAATACAAACCATAATTCTAACAAAGAAAAATAGCTTATTATGAACTTAATTTCCACACGGACGTGTCCTGCTAATTCTTCAGTATCACAATCATTAAATCGGAAGTTAAAACCGCTCACTAGGTTTAAAATATGAAATTCTAGGTGTAAATGAACCACACAAAATCGAACGAGAGGGCCATACCGAAATCCAAAAACACTCCGTTCAACTGTCAAAAATCGGTTGGAGGATCGATCGGTAACAGGTCTTAGAAGCTTACTGAATAGGAACTTTGGATACAGAACCGAAAATGACGTCACTACTGAGGTTAACCTATTGCACCGATCGGTACGAACGATAAAGAATAGGCCGTCAGATTCGGGTCCTGGTGGGCCTCGGTGCGGCTGGACCAGCTGACCGCTCAGCGTGAATCGAGGCTCGCCCGGCAGTTAAGGTTGCGGTTCCGGGTGGACCGCGCAGGTCCAATGCACCCCTCTGGTTGCAGTGGATCACTTTCAGCATCTTCTATAAACGTATTTTTCACTGTATTTTTATTGCAAATAAATAGTAAGTCGATTTCAGCTATTCGTTTCTGTAATTTCACTGTATTTGCTTTATAATTTCAAGGGCTACTTTTACTTGCGCCGCCCTGTGTAACATTTAGACAACTAAATTCGGCATTGGCAAGATTTTCTTGTTAAGAGCTTTCTTAAACTTCAGTACAACATTAGTTCATAGCTACATGACCATGCTGTACCTTGAAGAATGCTTTTACATTGGATGAAATCAGAATTTTCCGAACAATTGTTTGTAATTCCAGAGAAAGGCTGCAGCAAATAAAAAGTGAGGGTCATGATTTAAAAATGGAATAAGAAAGTGTATTTAACTACTGTCACTGTGCTGGTTAAAGGTGTCCCACACTCCCCTACAGTGTTACTCAAGAGGTATCCATCTCCATAAATCTTTGGTTTTGAGTATTTTCTGAGTTTCTTTCCAAGTACGTTGTTTTGTTCTTCGACATGTAGATTTATAATGTTGCCAATATATGATGGTTTTGCTAAAGGGGTAAAAATTCCAGGAAACAATCCCTAAGAGGATAGGCAGAAGAATACGTGCGCAGCACAAGCGCTTGAAGGTGGAATTAAAAGATCTCCGACAATATAGGTGTCATTGATTGAAACCACACATGCGAATGCAGCGCGAAGTGGAAATGTTCTGTGTGTCGTATAAGTGTTACAGCTCCACACTCAAGAGATGAATTCGCTGGGACACCATCACGGAGCAACCACATTATCCTTGGTACCACAAAAGGCACGTATTCCAGTATGGGAACCAGGATTATCCGCAGGAAGTGCTGACCCTCATCTCTGACGTGTTGTTGGTGGACGACAGTTCCCGCGACACATTTGCCATCAGCTGGCTAATTACGAAGAGGACACATCCCTGAACTGGATCGATTTTTAGCTTTCTCTTCCCCGCTCACAACATTATTGATGTACTGATGTACACTGAAGAACCAAAGACACTGATACACCTGCATAATATCGCGTAACCCCCCCCCCCTCCTCGAAGACGTAGAAGTGCCGCAGCACAACGTGGCATGGACTCGACTAATCTGTGAAGTATATATATGAAGACAGTAACTGTTCTCGAAAGAACAGATACCATTGATGACCGTGCAGTTTCTCTAGAATAAATGATACCTAATTGAAACTCTCAGCTGCCGACAGGTGTCGTTGATATTCCTCGATGGGGACAGCTAAAATGTGTGTCCCGACCGGGACTCTAATCCGGGATCTCCTGCTTACATGGCAGACGCTCTATCCACCTGAGCCACCGAGGACAGAGATGAATAGCGCGACTGCAGGTACTTATCCCTTGCACGCTTCCAGTGAGACCCACATTCCCAACTGTGCACAATCTACGTACCTAATGTACCTGATAGATATTTGCCCATCCACTCATTACTCGCTTGTTGTTAGTTCAGATCATGTAGAGTCTTTTCCCGGCCGCAATGACGTTCTAGATTTGATGTTTCACCGAATTCCTGATGTTCACGGCACACTCGTGAAACGGACGCAGGGGAAAATCTCCACTTAATTGCTGCCACGGAGATGTTGTGTCCATCGTTAGTGTTCCGATTGAAACACCACGTAGAAACTCACTTAAATCTTGATAACCTGCCATTGTATGCGCAGTAACCGATGTAACAATTGCGCAAGAGACTTGTCTTATATAGGCGTTGCCGACTGGAGCTCCGTGCTGTACTTGTTTACACATCTCTTTATTTGAATGCGGTTGCCTATAACAGTTTCTTTAGCGCTTCAGTGTGCAAGGCAGAGGAAGCTTAAAATTTATACAAACAATTAAGGTTATTAGTGGAAACAACTTCGAGAAAATCAATTAGGTACGTATTACATTGTGGTGTTGACAACAATTTTCATAAAAGATTAAGAAACTGAGCTCTATTTCTGGTACCATTTTCTTTGATACCATCGACTGCACAGCTTTTAAGAACAATCAGACTACAGACAACGTTCAGGGAAGAATCTTGTGCCTCCATTTTCCTCTTCTACTGCTGATCTCTCAAAAAATACAAACTTGATTTTACTACGAGAAATGTATTTAAAAATTTAGTTCGACCACCACACACATCCTCATCGTGTTTTAGAACCTTCGGAAAACTGTTGGCAAGGGTGGTAGAGAATCTAAATATGTATCAATTGTGGTGAATTTCACTTCAAAGACTTAGGAGATTGGCCAACTAATTATCTTACCACTCAGCAGTTTTAGAACACTCGAGTAACGTATTACTGTTGGTCACTTGTTTCCTAAACCTCCATTCTCTGTCTTTTCAGTGTTTTATTTATCCTAGCACCCTTGGTCGCAGCTTCTGCAGCTCTCTCCGCTTCGGTTACTTGTAACGAATTAATGACAGACATGTATCCATATTCCTTTCATTCTCGATATTGTTTCGGAACACAAATCCTAGAAATCGCACCATCGTTAGAAATTATTACTGCATCCATTACACCTAACTTCAACACTGCCTGCCCGACGAATAGAGTTTCCGGTATTCGTTCTTCTATGCAGTTATTGAAGATTTCATTGGGATTCTGTGAGAGACCAAGGAGTTATCTCCTAAGATGATCTCTATTTGCCAGATGCTTTATTCTGGCTTAATAATAACAACAAAGAATGCTGGTCAATGTATTGTATGCCAGTACAGCCAATTTCTGTAAGTGACTGTTGGACCAAGTGATATACATCATTCGATATTGCTGTGAACTGTCTTCCACGAAACCTGCATTTCAACATAAATTTTACTCTCGGAATTTCTAACACAGAAAACAGAAATAGAACAACGTTATCAAGACATTCCGTCTCGTTTCTGTTACACTCTGCGGCAGCAGCACATGAAGTGGCCAACAAGCTACACTTCCGAATACAATATCGGATGAGTGAAAATAATGTCGTTTATATTAATCTGTAACACGGCTTTTACAGTAGAGAGCGTATATTCTGGTATAAAAATCGTCAGTAACTACAAACTAACACCACATTTGTCTTTTTTTAGTTACCTGAGGTCACTGAGCGATATGGAATGGTACCTTATAGGGCCCTTTTCTACGATGGTCTTTTAACATACAGATATTTAAAGAAGAACGTTTGTTTCGTTTAAGAACAAAAAAGTCCTAGTAAACACCAAACGTTCAGACCTTTTTCAGAAGGATATCTTGTGTCTACTCAGTAATGCGAAGACTTGATCGCTACGTTTCCAGCGAAATCAGTGAATGTAGAGCATAGAAAACAGATTGAATGTAATACCTACATTGTTGACGGGTCAAATAAGCCACCCCACCTGTTGCGGAAGGGAAACCCACATAGACGACGTAATAAAAGGTCAAAAGTAATAAAACTGTTTTCCAGCATAGGACAAACGTGTTCCACAATTGTTGCTACATCTGAGCCACAATCGGGAAAAAGCTTCATTACATTCGCTTTCGAACAAAATTAATTACATTTAAAAACATATTTGCATGTTTGAAAGTCGAGTGAAGTGTAAGAATATCCTAATCATTAGGCTCCATCCAAAATTTTTATGCGTTAATGAAAATGCCTACTATGATTAGGACAAACCACAACAGAAATACACGTATATGCTGCGCAGACATGAAATATGTAGTTATATTCTATTGCTGCAGTTATGCACATATTTGAAAGTACTTCTTCATGAAAAATTTGTACCTTGTGTCACTAAATCAGCGAGATACGGCTTTCTTACATTTATTTCACGTCTTAATGGTGATCTACTAATCCATGGGCCGGCCGGAGTGACCGAACGATTCTAGGCGCAACAGTCTGGAACCGCGCGACCGCTACGGTCGCAGGTTCGAATCCTGCCTCGGGCATGGATGTGTGTGATGTCCTTAGGTTAGTTAGGTTCAAGTAGTTAGAAGTTCTAGGGGCTTATGACCTCAGAAGTTAAGTCCCTTAGTGCTCAAGGCCATTTGAACCTTTTTTTACTAATCCATGGAACGCAAAAACAATTTAATTAAGTAGAAAAATAATTAAAACAAACATTATTCTTACAATGCATGTGAGTGTCTTCTTTCTCACCGCGTGCAGCACTAGTGTAGCTCCAGCTGTCAAACGATAACAATTTTTGCACCATAGAGCGTCGCGACAATATGTGTTAGAATGTAGTAGCAATAACACAGTCTAACATGACAGTCGCAACAGTCCGTATTTTTTTGTTATCCACTGCGACTGCGGCGCGCCAAGCGGACTGGAAAATATACTATTAAGTAAGGCGAGATTTTGTAAAAGGGAAAACAAATTGCAATTGTTTATATTGGTCTGTAGAATGCTTTTAACAAAAGGAAGCGTCTGTAGCACAATAAATTGCAGCATCAACAGGCAGAACTCACAATATTTGTAATTTTTTAGGTTTCCTAACGACCCTAGGAAGCGTGAACTGCAACATTACCACAGTTAGTTACGAATTTCTTGTAAACTACAGATATTTACTTGAGAATGTCGTGTTCTTGAAGAAACAAAAAAATGCTAGTGAACTGCTGCAGACCTGACCTTGTTGCAGAAAAGCGTCGTACATCCACTTGTAATCAAATTGAAACGCTGTATCTACATTATGTAATGCCCAGATAAGCTACCACAACTGCAGCTGCAGGAGAAACCACAAAGACGTGATAACAAAAGTTCAAAAGCAACAACACTGTTTTGCAACACAGATGAAACCTGTTCCACAATTGTTGCTGCATCTGAGCTACAAACGGCAAGAATCTTCAACACATTCGCTTTTGCAGCAGAAGTAATCACATTTACGAAAATTATTTATGTATTAGAAAGTCGAGCGAAGCGTTAGACTATGCGAATCCTGAGACTCCCTACAAAGTTGTTGCTTATCAAGGAAAGTTCCTCCTGTCATAATAAGAACATAAGACTATGCGAAACCTGAGACTCCCTACAAAGTTATTGCTTATCAAGGAAAGTTCCTGTCGTAATAAGAACAGACAACAAAAGAAATGCATTCTTCTCATGCATGAAATATGTTTTTATATTCTCTTGTTTTCAGCGGAGTAAGCTGCAATTATACATACATTCGAAAGTCCTTCTTCATCATTAAGTTATAGCTTATGTCACTGAATCATGGAGATTTGCAGCAAATGCGCTTGTTGATGGACCATGTGTGCTTCTTGGATGTACTCTTAATTTTAGTTTGGACATAAATGATACCTTCTCCCATGGGAATGGACGGTTCACGGTTGCCACCGTAAGAGGTGGTAGCGGAGTTCCAAGTGTACCTGGACTAGAAAGTTTTAACGATAGAGATATAATTTCCTATCGTACTTATCATATGTTTGAAATTGCTAATAAAGACTTTGGTAAATCAGCTTATGACTCTACTTCTCCACTGATAGTTTACTAACACTTTGAATGCTAAAAATGTAGTAACTATTTCGCTAATTAGCTAGAAAAATAATTAAACACGAACTTCAATCTTACTGCTGCTTTCTTTCCGCCTGGAGTGCTAGTTTCGCCCCAACTGTCATATGGTAACAATTTTCACAGCAGTAAGTGTTGCGGCTGTGGCAATAACTGCGATGAACAATTGATTCAAAGGCGGGAAGTAAACGAATTTATCATAAAATATTTGTGGCAACGAAGCCACAGCCGTCGAGATTCGCCTGCACTTAGTTTCTGGTAGCCTTCTATAACACACCTATGTTATCGATCCATATCAAACAGGCCAAAAATGTAAGTAAAAGAAAAACAATAAGAAGAATATATCACGTATTCTGACGCGCTTTGAAATGACAGAGGGGCACGGCATCTGTGCAACATTATGTTCAAAATAAATTTAAAAACAAACGAAAAATGACCATAAACTACGAATTTTTCTTATCGGTATGAAATTCTCTTTTCTATAGAACAAAATTATTATTTTTAACTTTTTGGTCACATTTCACGAGTGGATCCCCTGTTCAGGTAAATTTGGGTGCAAATAGTCACCGTCAGGTTCCTGCGCAGAGTAATTCTCCGAATATTTCGGAAAGAGGCACGATTTGACATTACCCTTGTACTGACACTAGACCTGGCGTTTGAAAAGCAAGCTGATCCTTATTAGAGCTTCAGCGTTCTTGTGGTCGCATATGAATGACACTGTAGTCGTCCTCAGAGTTACGGAACCAGTAGGACTGTTATCACTTCAGGCGGTGCAGTCTATAGCAGTTACGCACTAAGTAATCTGAAAGCAGCAGGTTTCTTCAAACTTATCATATAATCACCGTGCGGGTAGTAGTGGCAGAATTGTTCTCTTATGATACTGAACCATGGTGATACATCACAAAATTTGTTTTGATTTGTGGAGAAACTTCTCCAATTAAATGAACGCTGATGTAGAAATGAGCATTAGGGATGGTGGTTATCGCAGAAAGAACCGGTGATTTCTGAAATAACCGATTTACGGTTGTTAACGTAGACAATGAACAAAAACTGAAAACCTCTAAGACCTCCTTCGGCTTTCGCACCATACGTTTCAGGGCACATGGAATCAAAACGTTAAATACAATAAGTAAATAAAAGAAAACTTATTCTATCCACCGTTCGCTGATTTTCTAGAAGAGTAATGAAGTGCTGAATACTACAAAAAATTCGCCAGTTTTTTCCCATTGATTCTAATTTTTCAAACCTCTGCACAGAGATCATGTTGTTATTGAGGATCATAACATTACGCATGATCAGCGCTAAACGGTGAAAACTTGGGTTGGAGAACTCTTTTCTTCGCGTTAAACTGTCCGTCTCCAAGGGCTACAACCAGACAGAGACGTAGATACAGGCGGTGGGTCAGCCCCTTTCTATGTTTATTTTTATATATGAATGAACTGCAAAGTTTTTAATGTATTGCGGTTGCCATAACTAACTTTCTCTCTTACTGTTGTATAGAAATTACAGACAGATAATAATAACCTTTTGTGTGAAATTTGTTGCGTTCTTTTTCTGTTATTATTTCGTTCTTTTTTTATTGCAAATATATATCTTTCCCCTTTAATGGGAATTTGAACACAATCGATTTTTTAAAGGGAAAACAAATATGCTCTTTAAAAAAAATTAAATGAAAAATTTTGGAAATAGGCAAAATAAACATTTACGAGGAACAATTACATAACATAGTTAAAATGTCGATAATTAATTAATACACTGGCCAATATTTACTGTCCACTCTGTTCATAAATACTCTGTAAGTTGACTCCTTGGTTCAGAAACAAAATCATTCAAAACGGATACCAATATTTCAGAAGCCACAGAACTTCCTACAAACCTCGTTTCTTAAAAGAATTTCTGTTTAAAATCCAGAAATTTTAGCACCACTCTTATGGCAGGTTGATAAATTGATTTTATACCCGGTTAACAGTTAAGAATAAAAAGTGAGACCAAACAACAACCGGAAAATAACCGTTATCCAGAACTAAAACACCGGTATCGTTTCTAACCGGTCGGTTTTTCCATCCCTAATTATCAGCACAGTTACTAAGGCATGTTATAACCGTCTAAAGTTGATGCATTGTCAGGAAAAATAGTCACCCGTTGGTTCTGGATCTATGCAACTAAGATACGCTGCAAACGCAACGAAGGAGGAAGGTTACACTCCGCTATGATAGCCCCCACACACATATTGCACTACACAACGGTATTATAATTTTATGTTGATAATTATGTCATTTCTCCCTACTGCTCAGATTTTTCGTTGTCCTCTCACTGCTTCGTTTCTTGTCCCCCTAGATGGAAGGGAAGCTAATAAGAAGGCGTTTTTGCTCCACGAAACGGAATTATCGAATCGCCGCCGGTACTTGAAAACTTCGGAACGAAACTTGAAACAGGGCAAGGGGCGTCTAACGAGCTACAGGATCGTTGCTTTGTCGAGAAAGAAAATACTCCGAAGTTGCGTCAGGTAAACACTCTTCTTTTTACAAGTCGAGTTCCAAGGCTACCGATTACAGGTTGTTTATAATCCTCTACAAGAAGCGAAATTTCTGAAAAAAAAAGGTTTTCTGGCTTCTTACCATTAGAATTAGTTAATTTGCTCTTATTACTTTTCGATGTAGTAAATACATAATCCGTTACTTGATTTTTCTGAATTTTTTTCTATACGTGTTCTTCTTGGCATCAGACATATCAGATTATGTCGTAAGACCACTCGCATTTATTTCTGTTATGTGTCACGTTATAATGTTATTAAATTCACTATTCACGCGAGGAGTTGTTGTGGCAACAATTTTGGATTTAGTTATAGTAATTTATGTCTTTAAGACTATGAAAACAGTATTTTTGTCCGTTCCTCAGCTTTCTTTTTTTTAAAAAAACATAATCCGTCAGTCTTACGTGCAGTTTCTGTAAGGTATATTTTGAGTTACACTCAGTGTCTCTTCGTTTCGACTTATATATTATTTACAAAATATATTTATCTTGAAAAAGTCTAACCAGATACAAGGTATATAAATATTATTTAGCACGCCTTGTATAACGTCAGTTAAATTCCGAGAATAACTGAGCACGACAGTAACGTATTAGAAGGTAACACCATTGTGTTAAATAATTCATCCAGAAATGTAAGTATTCAGCCAATGTTAAACGGACGCCTGGTCGTAGGAAAACGGGTATAACAGTTAGTGGTTTACCACAGACAGCTTTAAAAGGAAACTACATGAGCTTTATTAATGTATCCAGAGGATATTGACTATAACCGTTATAGTTTTGCAACAATCAGTACGCAACAGAAAGTGGAAAATATGGCACCAGAAACTCACCAAAGAAAAGTTGGGTATGACATGTATGGGCGGGCCCACGTGTTGCCAAGATTGTTTCGACTACGCCAAACACGTTTCGCTGGGAAGCCCTTACACATTTTCCATAGAGTCCCCATCTCTTCCCATGCATTTTCCAAATTTTTAGAGCCCTGAAGGAACACATTTCGTGGCTATCGATTTGCTTCAGAAAGAGAGTTTCACTCTTGGGTACAATCAAGGTTCCCTTGACAACCGCAAACTTTTTTCCATGGAGGCACTGACTGTCTAGTTCCACCGTGGAATTAATGTATTAACAATTATTAGTTTTGAAACAACACACACACCAAAAAAACTTTTGCATCACCCAGTTTCCCAGAACTCCTGAAGATAGACGTTGACTGTGGATATTGTATCACAGACACAGTCCCTTTGACTGTTCAAATGTGTCACTAAACCCGCCCAATGATGTAAACAACCATGCATGAGCAGTGCCTATTAAACGGAAGGGTGGTCCGACAGCCGATCATTTCCAGTTATTCCACCAAGAATTGCACCACACACATATATTTCTAAAGTGTTCACATGATCCAACGGGACGAATGAGATGTGTGTATCATCACGTCATTAAAAAAATTGTTAGTCTGCACCATAAAAAATTTTTATAACACGTAATGTGTTTCATGGCATTATGACCTGCTATATCGAGACACACGTTGTATAATTACCACTATTTATGTACTTGCTTCTTAGTTTCAATGTATTATTTTCCGTAAATTAAGAACTTTGTATCTCTGTCTTCCTACGCCAGATGGCGGTTACTGTGCTATAACAAATTCCGTTGTATTTGATGTCATGTTTTTGTATATTTTTCTTCTTTAGTAGTCCTGTAATCTGACACCATATAATTTTACCTGTTGATTTTTATTCTTACATGTTTTTTAAGTTGTTTGAAAATAACACACCAGGATGTGCATTTCCCCCTTTCTATTTTGCTATGCGTTTTTTAATGCACAATTTTAAATTTGAAATATTCAGTTAATGATTTGCAAGTGCACTTTGGTATCTTGTGATAATCTCTTGTCAAATAAAGTATTGTTAAGACTTCACGTGGCACACGCCACATAGAGGGCGTTCCTAGACCCTGCCACACCGAGGTCTGCTGTGTAGGAGAATGTAAACAGCGGCTTCAGTTATTGTGACCGTTTCTTAACTTTGGTTACTGATAATATCTTGATACCAGTGCCTACGAGTTTAATTTGTACACCACAGGTATGATCTTTCCAACAGTTGGTTTATACTCAGGTGTATTTGTGTTTTTTTTTTTTTTTGTTTTGTTTTTCATTCACTGATCGCTATATGAAATTTTTAACTTCCAGCACTGAAGATGATCACTATGTGATTGAAAATCGATTTTCCTATCAATAAAACATCAATATTACGGCCAACATTGACTTTCCTTCTAACCTCATGAAAGATGTCCAAGGACGTTACATCAGACGACCGTCCTGTCCAAAACCGTGGTGAGCCTCGTACAGTTCAGTCTCGATGAGCTAATTACGCACAATGTGCGCAAAATGAGGTATGATGGCATCCTAATGAAACATCACCGAATCCAGAATGTCGTCGGCAAACAATTGGACTTGCAGCATTTGTTCATGCACGTCCAAGCACGATGTTGATGTGACTGTTGCTTCAAGGCGGAAAAAGACTGCACAGTAAAAGCGCTGTTGGACAAGGTCCAGTAACACGTTTACCTTTTGGAGTGCTGCACTTCAGCTCTATGGCGACATGGTTATTCATCAGCACATATTTTTCTGTTGCGCCGACCGACGAGGCCATAGGTATATAACATAGTCTCACCACTGAACAGAACGTGTACCGACAAATTTTCATTGTTTACTGCTCCAATTAAGTCGTGGCACATAGCCATGTGTGGTGCATAGTCCTCAGGTTCAGAATGATGGAGCACCTAGATGTGATAAGCCTCTGTCTTCAGTTAGATAGCTACCTACTTAGCTAGATACAAGTTCCATAGACATTTTAATTATCCTTTTATCGAAATGATGTACAATGAGTCAGTCTACAGGGTGTGTGCACTTGATTAGTGTTAACATTAATTAACAGATTAGTTTTTTTTCGTGCCAATACAACCGCACTTAAAACAATATTCCTTGACTTCCGGAAAGCGTTTGACTCGGTGCCCTACTGCCGACTCCTAACTAAGCTATGAGCATATGGGATTGGTTCCCAAGTTTGTGAGTGGCTCGAAGATTTCTTAAGAAATAGAACCCAGTACGTTGTCCTCGATGGTGAGTGTTCATCGGAGGTGAGGGTATCATCTGGAGTGCCCCAGGGAAGTGTAGTAGGTCCGCTGTTGTTTTCTATCTACATAAATGATCTTTTGGATAGGGTGGATAGTAATGTGCGGCTGTTTGCTGATGGTGCTGTGGTGTAGGGGAATGTGTCGTCGTTGAGTGACTGTAGGAGGATACAAGATGACTTGGACAGGACTTGTGATTGGTGTAAAGAATGGCAGCTAACTCTAAATATAGATAAATGAAAATTAATGCAGATGAATAGGAAAAAGAATCCTGTAATGTTTGAATACTCCATTAGTAGTGTAGCGCTTGACACAGTCACGTCGATTAAGTATTTGGGCGTAACATTGCAGAGCGATATGAAGTGGGACAAACATGTAATGGCAGTTGTGGGGAAGGCGGATAGTCGTCTTCGGTTCATTGGTAGAATTTTGGGAAGATGTGGTTCATCTGTAAGGAAGACCGCTTATAAAACACTAATACGACCTATTCTTGAGTACTGCTCGAGCGTTTGGAGTCCCTATCAGGTCGGATTGAGAGAGGACATAGAAGCAATTCAGAGGCGGGCTGCTATATTTGTTACTGGTAGGTTTGATCATCACGCGAGTGTTACGGAAATGCTTCAGGAACTCGGGTGGGTGTCTCTAGAGGAAAGGAGGCGTTCTTTTCGTGAATAGCTACTGAGGAAATTTAGAGAACCAGCATTTGAAGCTGACTGCAGTACAATTGTACTGCCGCCAACTTACATTTCGCGGAAAGACCACAAAGATAAGAGAGGTTAGGGCTCGTACAGAGGCATATAGGCAGTCATTATTCCCTCGTTCTGTTTGGGAGTGGAACAGGCAGAGAAGATGCTAGTTGTGGTACGAGGTGCCCTCCGAAATGCACGTATGGTGGATTGCGGAGTATGTATGTAGATGTAGATGTAGATGCAGAAGGGGTAAGTTTTTTGTTTTCTTTACCCTTTACTCTATTTTTCAGGCTCCCAATTTTTAAACAGAAATTCGTCAGTGGAACATAAGTAGTAGTGCAGGAAAAATGATTATGTATAACTTACTATGCTACCTGTCAGAATTTTAATTTACTGGGCAAATTTGTTGTCCTACATATTGAACTCATTTCTTCTTCACTGGCAGCTTTAATAATGTGTTATAAAGTTAGTTTTTACTCTATTCTGTAGGTATGACCAACACTATTCCTCTCAAATTTTGATGGATTACTTGCGAAAAAACAGTTAAAACGCCTAAATGTTTGAAGGTGTACCTACATGACGACAGCCAGCCGTGGTGGCCGAGCGGTTCTAGGCGCTTCATTCCGGAACCGCGCGACTGCTACGGTCGCAGTTTCGAATCCTGCCTCGGGCATGGATGTGCGTAATGTCCTTACGTTGGTTAGGTTTAAGTAGTTCTAAGTTCTAGGGGACTGATGATCTCAGATGTTAAGCCCCATAGCGCTCAGAGCCATTTGAACCATTTACATGACAACAGATGAATCCACGTGTCACTCTTAGTGCTCGCTTTCGTGCAATCAGTAATTTTTTCCTGCAATTATATGAAGAGCAAAATTAACTGAAGCTAATTTTTTTGGTAATCTCAGTAACACACTTAACAATCACATTAATATGACCACCTGTCAGACGCCTGAATAACCGCTTTTTGCAGCGCGGACCGCTGCGAAAAGTGCGGGAAGGGTGTCACTAGGATTCTGAAAGGTGTAGACAGGGATGTGGAGCCATGAAGACACCAGTGCCATGGTCAGCTGCGCTTGATGTCTCGACTGAGGACTCATGGCGTATACAGCCCGATCGAGGTGCTCTCCCAGATTCACAATGGGATTTAAATCCGGGGAGTTTTGGGGCCAGGGGATAACGGTAAGTCATTCTGGTTCTCTTCGAACCACGTAACTTCACTGCGAGCTGAATTACTCGTTGCATTGTCCTGCTGGCAGATGCTATCCTGCCGAGGAAAAACGAAATGTACGTGGGATGGACATGGTCCCAGAGGATAGATGCGTACTTGTTTAGATCCATTGTGCCTTCCAGAATGACGAGATCGCCCAAGGTGCGCCACCGCTTTTGGCCTGGACCCTTCGGGTGATTGTTACAGAGTGTTTGTTTTCAGAGGTTTCACGCCGTATACTCATAGAACGTTATCTGAAAAGGCCACCTGTCACAATTCGGAATAGTCCAGTTGCGGTACTGGCATGCAGATTTCAATCTTTGCCTTCGATGAACATCATTCAGCATGGGTGCATGAAGCAGACGCCTGTTGCAGAGGCCCAAACGCATCAACGTTCGCTGAATGTTCGTTTAGGAAAAAATGATTCAAATGGTTCTGAGCAATATGGGACATAATATCTGAGGTCATCAGTCCCCTAGAACTTAAAACGACTTAAACCAAACTAACCTAAGGACCTCACACACCTCCATGCCCGAGGCAGGATTCGAACCTCCGACCGCAACAGTCGCGCGGTTCCGGACTGAGACGCCTAGAACCACTCGCCCACCGCGGCCGGCCGTTTGTTGAGGAGACACTGTTGGCAGCCAGATGATTCATCTGAGTGGGCAGCTGCTCAACAGCTGCTCAACAGTTGCGGCACGTGAACAGTTTACAACCTTAGCAGTTCCGGAAGTGCTTCCATGCTTGACCCGAAAGCGAATGAACATTCCCTGTTGGACGTTAGGTAAACGTCTGCGTTTCCGCACTAAGACAACGACTGTACTGTTTTCCGTGTCACCCTCGACGTACTTTATATACCTTCCTCTGCTAGTGTTGCCACTTGCCGTCTTAGCGTGGTTATTGCACATTGACGTCAAACACAGGCCTTGGTGACAGTGACGTGGCTGGACCGTTTCGTCTAGTTCAAATTTTCATAAATTTGTACACACAAAATTTGGAGCATACTATCCTATTTGCTGACTCCCATTCAAGTACTACGTCAGATGTTGATATGACGCTATTTGATGTTCAGAACTGAACATGGTGTTTTCTCTAAAACTTTCTGTTGAGTCAAGTGCGGAGCGCAAGTTTTCGGGTGGCGTGGTCCATGCTGAGACGATGTGTTGAGCTTTTGGATTCTGCTCGATAGTCATAGGGTCTCCACAGTTTCCTGCGACTTGAACGACCGCTCAGACCGTTTCTCATCACAAACATTCATAGCTTGCTGGAAAGTGTTGATCAAACCCCTTTTTGGTTGTACACATTGGGGCTTCTATACGGAACGTTGACGAAACCGCTCTTGAACCTCAGCAAAGGGCAGTCCATTAAGTCTCCTCTTTGCAATGCTGAATCGTTGTTCTGTGGTCAACATGTTTCACTTAAACCTATGTAAATTAAAAACAAGAAACTAGCGTTTCCCCATAAACCGTTAGCTACTACTCGGGCACCCTGTACCACTTACCCGCAGGTCACGAAAAATCTTAACCATTTTGGTTTCTTAACAAGACATGAAACTGAGGTAATAAAATAATAGGAACATAAGTTACGAATTCAAACTACCTTGCATGCACAAACAGAAGCATTTGAATACTCGTCAAACTGCAGATGAACTGGTCAGGGCAGGCGCTCCCACAGATAATATTCCGGCGCCATACATGTTGGGAGTGAAGGTTATGGTAGACTACATTATGGTTTAAATTTTGTAATTTTTAATTTACAAATACAAAATATAAATAATCGCAGTATAACTTGGTTATGAAATACGCACTTCTTAAAGTGAAAACAACTTTAAACTTACAGAACTACTGGTGTAGATTAACTTCTATGGGTAGGCTTTTCTTGGTAGGAGGAAACCTCGTATCATGTCGCTGTAAATGGTGTTTAAAAAACAAAGCGTACTTTGTGAATCCTAACTGAAGTCAATAATTACATTCGATTGTGTGGAAAATATGACTCTGAATTGTTATAATTTTTTGACTTTGCGGTGATTATCGGGCGAAGCTGGTAGGACCCATCTGGATGGAGCGTATTGAAGGTTAGTGTTGTGTATATAGTTCCGCGTAGTCAGCGCGTACACAACTTTTCCACTAGAGCGCGCCCCGCTAAGCACAACAGCGCAGACGCTGCGCTCGTCCGTCTCCGCACTACGAGATGGCGCTGTCTTAGAGACGGACCAAATTCAGCTTCCGCCGAACCGCGTATTAACATGTCTCACAGCCAATGAGATTGCGGCTAACTTAGAACCTTTTCTCCTCGCGGATCACACTCGCGCAGTGATACCTGAACGCGCGAGGTATTAGAATGAGTGTACAGACCTCCGATTAGTCAGTCTGCATATGTCTGCATTAGTCTGTACCAGTCTCCATTATTCTGCATTAGTCTGTACCAGTCTATAGTCAAGTTTCATTCTGCGCCTAATAAGATTATCATATTCCTGTACATAGCCCTGAAGATAAATGAATAGACACTTTGTCAGTTATCAGAGATATGTGAGAATAAGATTAACGTACCAAGACCAAAAGAACTTCAGATTGTCAATTGTAAATAGCATCCGGAACTAAGTTAAGTTATTTTTATATTAATGAATGTGTGTGAAAATCAATCAAGTTCTGTTTAAAGTTGGTCACCATCAATCTGCTACTCTAAGCGTGCAAGTGGCATTTCTATCGTCTGACCTAACGGCAGAAGATAAACACGCCACGATAAGACCACGAGACATATTGCTGACACTCGCTTACTTCGTTAGAGCGACAAGTCAAATAATCTGATGGTGTGTGTACCGAAGGTCTTACAGTAAGCACACCACAGTAAGTGAGTTATGCGTACACAGCAGCTGGTTGATGATTGAGTTTCCAAACCACACTGAACTCTCGCATCCGATATTTGGAATCGTGTGTTCCTGAACCGCGACTGGGAAATATTCTGCACCGGCCATTATTTTCAAGCTGCGAGCACAAAGTTTGTGAGCAAGCGGAAATGCGTGGCGTTGTTGTAATTTGTTCCTGATCGTACGAAAGGCCGGTGGCCGTGTAAACAAGCCGACGCCTCTTGTTAGCATACGAATGGCTCAGTTAGAGCTGCTTTACGGGCATGTTTACTATCGTACCAAGCATAAATCTGAACGCTGCGTTAAACACGTCGATCGTTAAAGAACAGTGGCGAACTTCAGGCCCACAGACCTCCACTGGCCGACATTACGCGTTGTGCATTACTCCTCAATCCTTATCTTTGCCTCCGCTGTTTCGTCAAGACGAGAAATAAATGCTGCAGGAACCTTGAAACTTACTTCTTCCCAATTTGCCAAAGAATTTCGAGATCTCTTTCACAAACCTTGGACAGAGGAAATGGAGAAATTTCGGAAGGAAACAAACTTTTCCAGTGAACCAGAACTGTATAATCGTAAGGTTTCACTGATGTTTGCTCTCCTTGAGGAAGGATGCATCACAAAGCAGGGAACATATGACACAGTGGTTTTACAAATGGTTACGAAGACAGAAACATTAACAAAGTTTGATAATAAGATTGTAACTAGTGCCGTGGCAGCCAAACCTTCAGCTGTAATTGCCATTCTAATCTGCTATTGACATAATGTACACTACTTCTGCTTGTATAGGCCAGTGATTATTAAACCGGTTTAATCTTGTTCTTATTATTCATCTACCTCGTCCTAAACGTTTCATTTCTATATAGCTGCTACATTATCCTCACCGGACAAAATATAGTCACCCACTTAAAACAGTACAGTAGTTGCCTGGGAGCGCTGTAAGCGAGAGAGAGTTGTAACCTGACGATCACTTATTCTCTACCGCTGTAGTAAGCCGTAGCAGCGAGGTTACGTGTGTGTTATATGAATATTGGTCTTTTCTTTCAGGGAAGAAGGGAAAGGGATGGAAAGGAACTGATGATATTAGCAGCAGCAGGACTTCGTGGAATCGGCGGCGACGGGTGAAAATGTGTGCCGAAGTTGAACTCAAACCCGGGATCTGCTGATTGTGAGGCATTTCCATTAACCACTTCAGCACGCTTGACACAGTGTTTATAGGATATGCTCCGTCTCTGCACGCTCCCCGAACGGCTCACATTCCCAAATAGCGCTACCTATCCCCATTCCCTTAAAGATTCCCGTAAAGACCTGAGTCGAAACAAGGCCATGGGAGTAGACAACATTCCATTAGAACTACTGACAGACTTGGGAGAGCCAGTCGTGAGAAAACTCTACCATCTGGTGAGCAAGATGTATGAGACAGGCGAAATACCCTCAGACTTGAAGAAGAATATACACTCCTGGAAATGGAAAAAAGAACACATTGACACCGGTGTGCCAGACCCACCATACTTGCTCTGGACACTGCGAGAGGGCTGTACAAGCAATGATCACACGCACGGCACAGCGGACACACCAGGAACCGCGGTGTTGGCCGTCGAATGGCGCTAGCTGCGCAGCATTTGTGCACCGCCGCCGTCAGTGTCAGCCAGTTTGCCGTGGCATACGGAGCTCCATCGCAGTCTTTAACACTGGTAGCATGCCGCGACAGCGTGGACGTGAACCGTATGTGCAGCTGACGGACTTTGAGCGAGGGCGTATAGTGGGCATGCGGGAGGCCGGGTGGACGTACCGCCGAATTGCTCAACACGTGGGGCGTGAGGTCTCCACAGTACATCGATGTTGTCGCCAGTGGTCGGCGGAAGGTGCACGTGCCCGTCGACCTGGGACCGGACCGCAGCGACGCACGGATGCACGCCAAGACCGTAGGATCCTACGCAGTGCCGTAGGGGACCGCACCGCCACTTCCCAGCAAATTAGGGACACTGTTGCTCCTGGGGTATCGGCGAGGACCATTCGCAACCGTCTCCATGAAGCTGGGCTACGGTCCCTCACACCGTTAGGCCGTCTTCCGCTCACGCCCCAACATCGTGCAGCCCGCCTCGAGTGGTGTCGCGACAGGCGTGAATGGAGGGACGAATGGAGACGTGTCGTCTTCAGCGATGAGAGTCGCTTCTGCCTTGGTGCCAATGACGGTCGTATGCGTGTTTGGCGCCGTGCAGGTGAGCGCCACAATCAGGACTGCATACGACCGAGGCACACAGGGCCAACACCCGGCATCATGGTGTGGGGAGCGATCTCCTACACTGGCCGTACACCACTGGTGATCGTCGAGGGGACACTGAATAGTGCACGGTACATCCAAACCGTCATCGAACCCATCGTTCTACCATTCCTAGACCGGCAAGGGAACTTGCTGTTCCAACAGGACAATGCACGTCCGCATGTATCCCGTGCCACCCAACGTGCTCTAGAAGGTGTAAGTCAACTACCCTGGCCAGCAAGATCTCCGGATCTGTCCCCCATTGAGCATGTTTGGGACTGGATGAAGCGTCGTCTCACGCGGTCTGCACGTCCAGCACGAACGCTGGTCCAACTGAGGCGCCAGGTGGAAATGACATGGCAAGCCGTTCCACAGGACTACATCCAGCATCTCTACGATCGTCTCCATGGGAGAATAGCAGCCTGCATTGCTGCGAAAGGTGGATATACACTGTACTAGTGCCGACATTGTGCATGCTCTGTTGCCTGTGTCTATGTGCCTGTGGTTCTGTCAGTGTGATCATGTGATGTATCTGACCCCAGGAATGTGTCAATAAAGTTTCCCCTTCCTGGGACAATGAATTCACGGTGTTCTTATTTCAATTTCCAGGAGTGTAATTCCAATCCCCAAAAAAGCAGTTGTTGACAGAGTGAAAATTACCGAACTATCAGTTTAATAATTCACGGCTGCAAAATAATAACGCGAATTCTTTGCAGACAAATGGAAAACTGTTACAAGCCGACATCGGGGAAGATCATTTTGGATTCCGTAGAAATATTGGAACACGTGAGGCAATACTGACGCTACGACTTATCTCAGATGATAGATTAAGGAAAGGCAAACCTACGTTTCTAGCATTTGTAGACTTAGAGAACGTTTTTGACAATGTTGACTGGAATGTTTTCTTTCAAATTCTGAAGGTGGCAGGGGTAAAATACAGGGAGCGAAAGGCTATTTACAATTTGTACAGAAACCAGATGGCAGTTATAAGAGTCGAGGGACATGAAAGGGAAGCAGTGGTTGGGAAAGGAGTGAGACAGGGTTGTAGCCTCTCCCCGATGTTCTTCAATCTGTATATTGAGCAAGCAGTAAAGGAAACAAAAGAAAAATTCGGAGTAGGTACTAAAATCCATCGAGAAGAAATAAAAACTTTGAGGTTCGCCGATGACATTGTAATTATGTCAGAGACAGCAAAGGATTTGGAATAGCAGTTAACAGAATGGACAATGTCTTGAAAGCAGGATATAAGATGAACATCAGCAAAAGCAAAACTAGGATAATGGAATGCAGTCGAATTAAGTCGTGCGATGCTGAGGGAATTAGATTAGGAAATGAGACACTTAAAGTAGTAAAGGAGTTTTGTTATTTGGGGAACAAAATAACAGATGATGGTAGAAGTAGAGAGGATATAAAATGTAGACTAGCAATGGAGAAAAAGCGTTTCTGAAGAAGAGAAATTTGTTAACATCGAGTATAGATTTAAGTATCAGGAAGTATCTGAAAGTATTTGTATGGAGTGTAGCCATGTATGGAAGTGAAATATGGACGATAAATAATTTGGACAAGAAGAGAATAGAAGCTTCCGAAATTTGGTGCTATAGAAGAATGCTGAAGATTAGATATGTAGATCACATAACTAATGAGGAGGTATTGAATAGAAATGGGGAGAAGAGGAGTTTGTGGTACAACTTGACTAGAAGAAGGGATCGGTTAGTAGGACATGTTCTGAGGCATCAAAGGATCACCAATTTAGTACTGGAGGGCAGCTTGGAGGGTTGAAATCGTAGAGGGAGACCAAGAGATGAATACACTAAGCAGATTCAAAAGGATGTAGGTTGCAGTAGGTACTAGGAGAAGAAGAAGCTTGCACAGAATAGATTACCATGGAGAGGTGCATCATACCAGTCTCAGGACTGAATACCACAACAACAACAACTTCCCCATTCTCCATCTCTGCCCTCCATGCGTCTAACTTTCTTTTTTCAAATTCCCGCTGGAGGTCGAATGAAATGAGTATACGAACTGAAGGTTGTGGAGGCGAATCAATCACATGAATGCGTGGTATCTGCTCTGGGGGTCATTTTCTTTGATTTAGTGGACGAGAACTGCTGGATGGAAATGTGAGTCGACCGGGTAGCGTGGTGGGATAACGCATTTGCTTTAAACACTGTGTTTGGGTGGCGTAGTGGTTAGCCCAACTGCCTAGTAATTAGGAGATCCCGGGTATGAGTCCCGGTGCGGTATCCGTTTTCACTCATCCCTGCCGATTCCACGCCGAGTCCCGATACAGCTGATATAATCAGTTCATTCCCTTTCGTCTCCATTCTGCCCTCCCCACCCCCTCTCCCAGCCCACCATCAATTATACAGGGTGTTTCCGTAAGAGCGTTTAGAAATGTAACAAGACATAGAGATTGCTGCGCTGATCAATTTGAGAGAGGGAAACTGCACTCTTAGAAGCCAGCTTAATGAGATATAGAATATACTTTTCTGCCTTTTTCTGGCATTACAGCTTTACAACTTATTTATAACATGCGTACTAATTTACACGTACTGTGGTGTTTATTTAAATGTACATTCTTTATTTCCTACAAGGAAACAATGAGGAAGAGCCTGATTACGAGGAAGTCTGCTTGGGCGTCTGAATGGCCACGTTTACTTGAGGTTTGTGGAGAGAGTTCTACCTACGTTGTTGGAGAGCACGCTCTGTGCTGTTAGTGAGAGGATGTCAATACAACATGACGGTGCACGGCGTCACTTCATTGTGGATGTCCGCAACCATCTCAATGCTGTACTTCCTGGTCCCTGGAGTGGAAGGGAAGGTCTTATTCCATGGCCTATGAGGTCACCTGATCTGAATCTCCTCGATTATTTTCTATGGGGATATCTAAATTCACTTGTGTATGCGAACCCGGTACAGACGGATATGGAATTAGTGGCCAAATTATAGCTTCCTGTAATATGATTCGAAACACAACAGGGATATCTGTCAGCGTGCCTCAGAATCTTGTTCGCCGATGTCTCTCTTGAATTTAGGTTTCAACACGTTTTGTCAGATACAGTACAAATGGTACGTGCATTGTGTCAACGATAGTACTCGAGTTAACTGTAACTAATGTAAATAAAAAAATTACCCAGTAATGTGATGTTATTCCTACTATCTCCTTAAGCTGGCTTCTCCGATCCCAGGTCAAATTGTTCATGGAGCATCCTCTATGTCCTGTTAAATTTTTGCACTCTCTAACCGGAATACTCCCTATAAGACGTGTATGTGCCAGACAGTACGGAATTAGCACTGTAAGAGAGGTCGATGTGGGGACATGACAGAATGGCGGAAGGGTTCTATCGCATTTCGACGTTTCCATTACCACACCGTTAGTGCAGCTGTCTGATTTTTTGATGTAGCAACGAAGACTGTCTAGCGTCCCATCATATACCAATGGCACCTATGTAACACAACATGAGATCAGCGGTCCAAGAAATATTCTAAATGATAGTGACCGTAATTGGGTGTGACGGCTTGTCAGTAAAAATCGTTATAGAACCATTTACGAATTGATAGTGTCAGGAAATCCAGGTAGCCATCAAAGGATTTCCAAGTGAAAAATACGGAAATCTACCGTATTCGGTGGACCTCACTCTCAGTGGCACATAATGCTGCACGTCGCCAGTGGTCGAAGCAACGGAGAATTTGATCTGTTCCTGCCTAGAGGCGTGTAGTTGAGTCCTATGAGTCGTGATTTTGCCTCTCTTCAAAGAAAGTAAAGCATCGAATGCATCGATGGGCCAATGAAGCGTTTAACGCGCTCTCTGTATGGAGGGTTTATTTCAGGCTAGAGGTGGCTCTTTGATGTTTCGGGGGCCCACTCATTCACATTACCGTAAATCTGAACCGTTCCGTTAATTTTGACACTCCAGAAGAACAAACTTCACCGTATGTCCTACAGGGCGAAAAAAAGGAAAGTGGCCCGTAAAGCATTTACAAGACTGTCCTTTGTTACTACGAATCCAATGCTGACTGACAAAATTTGAATTTAACCTTGACCTAAGACTGACGTCACAATTCTACATGGCGGTTCCTTAAACGAGCTTAGCCGATCTTGAACACATGCCGTTACAAACCACTCCCACCTTATTACTGATATTATCGTTATATGGCAGACTAAGTCACCACATCTCACCACGCCTCTCTCACTCCCCTCCCCTCTTCAGTCAGTCACAGCGTGTGTGGGAACAGGTATGAAAACAACGCAACCAATAAAAATGTGGCAGTCAGATGACTTAAATTTAACTTATATTGTTCAAAAATAGAACCATGTTCAAGATATACAGTATATATACATACTGAAAAAACAGGTAACCTTCTGCTGAATTGTATAAATTGGTGTCCTCCCCCCCCCTCTCTCTCTCTCTCTCTCTCTCTCTCTCTCTCTCTCTCTCTCTCACACACACACACACACACACACACACACACACAGACACACGGACACACACACACGATACACAACGCTCCATCTGTGTATTTCATCTAAACGTTTGCAAATCGTGTAACGGAGGCAGGACTTCGGTACCACCCTAGTTAAGGAATGAAATTTACACAGAATCAAATCCGCAATTATTCTGCAAACAGTTCGTTTGTGGACCTATGTTTACTAACACTTATTTTACTTCTAGTATCATGTATTTTAAGCTGTACGTGTTTACTCTCCTCTCTTAATTATGATACATCCTCTATATCTCCCGTCAAGATTCTCAGATACCAATGATTGTGAATTTGAATTTCCCAAGAGTGGCACCATTTTCATTATACATCGTGGAACACTGAAAAACATAGACACAGTTTACTTCGAATATAGTGATACAAACTAACGTAATTACTTTTTTTCATGTGTGCCCAGAATAAAAACTGTGTAAATAAAAAACAAAAGTTCCTGTTCATAAAGTATCACAGAGTTGAACTATAGCAGATATTAATGATCATTCTGTAAAAGAAAGTTGTTGTGGATCTGTTCCATTCACAAAAGTGTTTAGTTCCCACATAATCAGTTGTTTTGGTTCCAATCTTTTTCAGGATTAGATGCCAAATAATACACCACTTTAGAGAGTGCGATTTACAGATTGTCCACAATTATTGCCTTTGAAGTTTATGGTAAGTATGTACGTGTTTACAACGCTGAAGTGTTTCTGTTTCAGTTTTACAAACTAGTTGACTGTCACATTAAGGAAATATTACTTATAATGTATACAATATGCATACGAAGGGCAGTTCACTGTCATTGTAACTTTATTAAGTGTGATACAGTTATAATATCTTGAATAGCTTGTGAATATGTAGCACATATTACCTCAAATTGTAACAGCCTACTGTTTACAACTGATGATATTTTACTGTATATAATAATATTTTTAATGTTCTTTTTCCTCCTATTTCCTCTATAGTATAATTGTTATATCCTAGCCAGCATCGAAGTTCGGACGCCGTCCGCATAAGCAGCGCCAGCGAGACAGCAAATCGCCGCAAGTCTGCGCGCGCCACCGCTGGCTTCTGGCTTCTTAAGCGCTGGAGTCGCGAGCGCTAGGACAGTTCTGTATTCGCCGCTCAGTTGTATACTCGCCACCGAATTGTGTACTTGCTAGTCAGTTGTGTGTTCATCGCAGCAGAGTTGTTGTTTGTCGTCAGCCGACGCTGACCTAGGCGCTCCGACTCGAACTAGACAGATCTCTGTAGACACGGAGTTCACTATTGTGTTTCTGTATCTTCATCAATAAAGATAAGTACCGACTTTTATTTAATCAGACTGTTTGGGTTTTCATCTTTCTGTTCACTGTTCCAGCGGACCGGTCGGCCCGCTATTAAAAGTGTGGCGGTGACTTCGTAAGCCGTTTCTACCGCGAATTGCTTGTCGCTACGAACACCGCCACAAAACTGGCGACGAGGTCTTCCGAACTCGTGTGCAGGGGTGGTTCAACTTGTTTCTGGTTATACTAATTATAGCGATAAAATTTTGGGGGCTGGTTTAATTTGTGTTCACTATGTCTGCCGAATTACAACAGTTGATCTTGTTACAGAGTCAGCAAATACAAAGTCTGGTGGAAGCAATCGCCAAACAAGCGGCTAATCCTCCAACACAAAAGGAACAAGCACAGGCAGCCCCACATTTCCGTGCTTTTGATGCATCCAGAGAAGAATGGCGAGAATATTTCGCGCAGTTGCAGGCGCACATGACAGTCTACAAAATCACAGGTACTGAGCGGCAGCTTTATTTAATTTCCACTGCAGGCGTGGAAATCTATCGACTACTTTGTAAGTTGTTCCCGGAATCCCAGCCAGAAGCTTTAGACTATGACGTTGTTGTTAACACGCTTGCTGAGTATTTCGAGTCGCGAGTTCATGTGGCAGCAGCCAGATTCAAGTTCTTCAGATTAAAGAAACTGCCACATCAATCTAATAAACACTGGTTAACAGATTTACGGGGCCTCACCCGTCAGTGCCGATTTAATTGTGTGTGTGGAGCTTCCTACAGTGATGTCATGCTACGAGACGCTATTACTCAAAACATTGCAGATTCTCGTATTCGTGCTGCTATCTTAAAGTTGCCTGACCCGTCATTAGAGACGGTGATGAACATCATTGAAGCCAAAGATACTTTTGACTATGCTGAGTGTGAGTTAGATCAGCCATGTATTTCTCAAATTGCCTGTGCTAAGCAAGTTATGTCACGCCCGCGGCCCCACCGGCAGAGTCAGACTGTAAACACTAGCCGGCCGCGCCATGTTAAACACATTCATCAGCCGCGTGTGCAAAATGCAAGAGTTAAGTCTTGCCCTAAGTGTGTTCTTGCTCATCCTCGTGAACGTTGCCCGTTACGAAACGCGGCTTGTCACTTTTGTCAAAGGAAAGGACACATCCAGACTGTTTGTTTGCGTAAACGCAAGAACAATTCTAGTGCTGCCCAGCCCATGGATATTCATGTTCTTCAAAGCCAGCCCGCCCAGAAGGTCGCGTTTAAAGACTCTTCCACGGTTCGTGTGGGTAATAAACTTGTTCGCAATAAGCCACCCACCCAGCCCTCTGCTATGCGACCCAAGCGTAATTCCAACGCTGTAAAAAGTAATGTACAGACTGCAAGTGAAGAGGGAGTTGTTGTTCCACCCGCCCATCCCACGAGTTGTCGTAAGCAGCGAACACGCGCTAAACGCGCTGATTTTGTGTCTTCCGCCTCCACTGCACCGATCCAGAGACAGTGTAATAAACTATTTGTGAAGCTACGCATCCAGGATAAGACCTTCAATTTTCAATTAGACACTGATGCGTCTGTGACTCTCATAAATAGTGCTACGTATGCGGCTATCGGCCGCCCTAAACTTTCAGCGGCGAAACATTCTTTGGCTACTTATAGTGGAGAACAAATTCCTGTGTTAGGTGTATGTAGCGTGCCAGCCACATTCCGTGGCCATACAAAAACAGTTTCATTCACAGTGCTCCGCGCTACAGACAGTGTCAATATTTTCGGATTAGACTGTTTTGACTTGTTTGGCCTGTCTATCCAAGACAATGTGTTGCAAATTAATTCTGTTGTTGTTCCTCAAGACAGCATAACCGATTTGTGTAAACGATACAGTGACATATTTAAAGACGAACTAGGTTGTGCTGCGAACTTTGCCGCTCATATTACGTTAAAAGATAATGCTCAGCCTCGATTTTTTCGTGCTCGTCCAGTGCCTCACGCCCTCCGGGCATCTGTAGAAGGTGAACTTCGTCGTTGGCAAAACAACGGTGTTATTCAACCCGTTTCAGCGAGCCAGTGGGCTTCTCCCTTAGTTATTATAAAGAAACCGTCTGGCAAGTTACGTTTGTGTGCTGATTTTAAGTCGACAGTTAATCCTCAGACTGTCATTGACTCTTTTCCTTTGCCTAGACCGGACGAGCTGATGGATAAGTTAGGGGAAGCTCGTTTCTTTTCCAAAATTGATCTCCGTGAAGCATATTTGCAATTGCTCCTCGACGAGCAATCACAACAGTATTTTGTCATAAACACGTCGTTGGGGTTGTTCCGTTTTCTGCGTTTGCCTTTTGGTTGTGCGTCAGCTCCAGCTGTTTTTCAGCGTTTTTTGTCACAACTTCTGGCTAATGTGCCATCGTGTTGCAACTATTTAGACGATATTGTTGTGTCCGGTCGGACGCCTGCTGAACATTTCCGTAATTTGGAGTGTTTGTTTACAGTGTTGTCTCAGGCAGGCCTACGTTGCAACATCGATAAATGTTCATTTTTCCTTACGGAGCTGGAGTATCTGGGACATGTTATTAATGCTCAAGGCATTCATCCCTCCCAGTCACATTTAGCAGCTATTCGTGATTTGCCCGCCTCTCGCAATCTGCATGAATGGCAAGCAGTTCTTGGCAAATTGACATCTTATATTAGGTTTATACCTAATGCATCACAGATTGCTGCACCGTTGCATCGTCTCCGCCGTAAGAATGTTCCGTTTGTGTGGTCAGCTGATTGCCAATCAGCCTTTCAGCAGCTTAAAGAGGCTTTATTGAATGATCGTTGTCTGGTCCATTACGACCCTAACAAGCCTCTGGTGTTAGCTTGTGATGCCTCTTCTTTCGGCCTCGGTGCTGTGTTGTCTCACCGAGTCGGTAACACCGAACGTCCTATTGCGTTCGCATCTAAATTGCTAAACAAAGCTCAGTGTAATTATAGCCAATTGGACAAGGAAGCGTTGGCTATTGTGTTCGGTGTCACAAAATTCCATCACTACCTCTATGGTAGACCATTCTATTTAGTAACAGATCACAAGCCCCTGACGTCACTGTTTCATCCGTCTAAACCAGTTCCTCAGCGGACAGCTCAGAGACTACAACGTTGGGCTCTTTTGTTATCACAATACCGGTATGAGATACTGTATCGCCCTACAGCTCAGCATGCAAACGCTGACGCGCTTTCTAGATTGCCGATTGCTGCGGATGATGTCTTCGACTCCTCTGACGACTCTTGCCATCAGATTGACGCCGATGAACATCAATCCCTCCGGGATTTTCCGATTGATTGTCGTCAGGTGGCACGTGAGACAGCTACGGATCCTCATCTGAGTTTACTATTACGTTTTGTTCAACGTGGTTGGCCGTCCAAGGCAAAGGACATATCGGATCCTGTGGTTCGTCGCTATTATCCGCAACGTCATCTGTTGTCTGTTTCGCACGGAGTTTTGCTGTTACGCACCGAGAATGGCCAGCTTCGTGTAGTGGTTCCCCAAGTGCTCCAATCCAAGGTCCTCGACTTGTTGCATCAAGGTCATTGGGGAGTGGTCCGCACCAAGCAGCTTGCCCGCCGTCATTGTACATGGATCGGCATTGATAAGCAGATTACGCAGATGTCTACAGATTGCTCGACGTGTGCCGAACACCAAGCTGCTCCGCCTCAACGCTATTTGGCGTGGGCACGCCCTGCCGGTCCCTGGCAGCGAGTACATATTGATTTCGCTGGTCTGTATTGGAATTCTCGTTGGCTCATCGTGATAGATGCATTTAGTAATTTTCCGTTTGTTGTGCCCATGCGGTCTACAACGTCTGCAGAAACTATACAGGCGTTGACTTCAATTTTTTGTATTGAGGGTCTTCCAGAAGTTTTAGTGTCTGACAATGGTCCACAATTTACCTCTGCTGAATTTGAAAGTTTTTGTTCTGCCAATGGCATTTGCCATGTTCTTACTCCGCCGTTCCACCCTCAATCGAATGGTGCAGCGGAACGTTTTGTACGCACATTCAAGGATCATATGGACCGCCTTCGCGCTACGCACTCTCGTCAGCAGGCCCTCATCACGTTCCTGTCGTCGTACCGGACCACGCCACGCGACGGCCCTTCACCTGCGGAGCTTCTCCACGGCCGTCGTCATCGCACCCTTCTACGGTTGTTGCACCCCCCGGATCGACCCGCCGCTTCTGAGCATCGCACGCGTTTTCAGCGCAACGACGCCGTTTTTTTCAGAGTTTATCACGGTCGCCGTCGTTGGGAACGTGGTACCGTGATAAGTGTCCAGGGTCGCGGTTTTTATACTGTTCAAGGTGCTACTGGGGTGCACAGGAGGCATCAGAACCAGTTGCGCCGCGCTGGCCGCCCGGATTCTGCCGCTCGTTCTTTGTCCACAGATTTGGTCCGCGGCGGGTTCCAGCCGCGCCTTCCGACTTCGCTGCCGCCCCCAGGGCAGCAGCAGCAGCCGTCGCCGCTACCACGCCGACAGCCCGTCCCGTTGATGCCTCCCGCGCAGCTTCATCCGGGAGCGCCCCAGGTGGTCGCTCCGGCGCCTGCGGTCCCTCTTCAGTCGCCACCGCCTTCGGAGCTGATGGACGTCGACCCCTCAGCCGGGCCGCCTTCCCAAGCGGTTGCTGCGCAGCCTGTCCTGCAGCCGCTTTCCTTGTGCACCCCCAAGGAATCTGACACCGCAGCGCCTTGTCTGGCGCCCACTCAGCAGCCGTCGACGCAGCGTCAGGAGACGCTGCCTCTCTTCGTGGGTCCCGACGCCCCGTCGCGTCCAGTACCAGAAGCTGCGCCCGTGGTCACAGGCGTGCACTCTGACCTCGGTTTTCAGTCGGTGTTTCCCGAGGCCCCGCGCAGCCAATGCTGGGGTGCGGACCGGGGACTGCCACCGACAACAGTCTTCGCCCCGGTCTCTTCTGCTACGCTCGCGGCCAGACCCCTCCCCCGCCGTCGACGCTCGCCACGTCATTATTCATCGACGGTGCGGCGATTTGGGGGGGAGGAGTGTTATATCCTAGCCAGTAATGCCACCCGAGCCCGCTGCCAAAAGGTTGGCAGCATCAAAGTCCGGACGCCGTCCGCATAAGCAGCGCCAGCGAGACAGCAAATCGCCGCAAGTCTGCGCGCGCCACCGCTGGCTTCTGGCTTCTTAAGCGCTGGAGTCGCGAGCGCTAGGACAGTTCTGTATTCGCCGCTCAGTTGTATACTCGCCACCGAATTGTGTACTTGCTAGTCAGTTGTGTGTTCATCGCAGCAGAGTTGTTGTTTGTCGTCAGCCGACGCTGACCTAGCCGCTCCGACTCGAACTAAACAGATCTCTGTAGACACGGAGTTCACTATTGTGTTTCTGTATCTTCATCAATAAAGATAAGTACCGACTTTTATTTAATCAGACTGTTTGGGTTTTCATCTTTCTGTTCACTGTTCCAGCGGACCGGTCGGCCCGCTATTAAAAGTGTGGCGGTGACTTCGTAAGCCGTTTCTACCGCTAATTGCTTGTCGCTACGAACACCGCCACAAAAATAATGTTGACTCCACATTAAAGTAATTATTAGACAGACATAGAGTGAGCAGATTTAGTTGGTAATACAGTATTTGACATAAATATTTTTGTTGGTTATTAAATTTAGTGATGATTATGATGTTCATGATCATACGTTGATATCGAAAAACTGTACATAATTTTTGATGTGTGCACACATGTGAGACGAAACTTAATGACAAGCCAGTGCAGTACTTGACATAAAAGGAGCAAGAAAGAGAGTGTGTGGAGTGTGTGCGAGAGAGAGAGAGAAATATTAAAAAGAATGAGAGGCAGAGTAAAAAATTGTTGTAACGAAATTGGATCATGGCGTGTAAAGAAATCTTTCATTAAAATGACACGTTCCACATCATTACGAAATGTCTTATTTATGATCTATGGAGCAAGTATTAATCTAATCAAATCATATCTAATCTAATCTAATCATATTGCTGACTAGCCACGAAGCATCATGAATTACCGAAATTTTCGCCAATATCAATAACCAAATCTAAACTTGAAAATAAAAGACGACAGTTTTTGTAATAAATCGGGACTCCTATCGACATCCTTTCGTCCCTGTTAACTGACCACGAAAGATGTCTGATATACCTCCATTCAGAAGTAACAAAGTGTGCATGCATTTAAATATGAATACATGATGTTAAGTTCTGTGACGGAGATACGAACCCAACCAGTAACCGGATTGTTAACTAAGTAAAATCAAATGTTACGTATTGGTTTTTCTAACCAGCTGCTGGGTGTTTGAATCTCAAATAAGGATACAAATTCTTGGGCCTGAACGACAATCGAACTGCACACCTACCGGCCTTCTCTATCATCCACGAATATAGGTTAAGTATCAGCAACAGTAAGATGTGTGTCGGCCGGAGTGGCCGAACGGTTCTAGGGGCTACAGTATGGAACCGCGCAACTGTTATGGCCGGAGGTTCGAATCCTGCATTTGGCATGAATGTGTGTGATGTCCTTAGGTTAGTTAGGTTTAAGTAGTTCTAAGTTCTAAGGGACTGATGACCTCAGAAGTTAAGTACCATAGTGCTGAGAGCTATTTAGTAAGATGTGTGCGTGTTTGATTTGAAATAACGACACCTATTGCGATTGTTGGAAACACATTAACAGACATTAATACTGCACTTTAATTTTCACTAGCAGGCCAGTGTGTACATGATAGGGCTTGAAATGAAAGTATGAATATTTTTGTACTGGATCAGGATCCGGACCCTCATACTTACCTTTGGAAGAGACCTAGAGAAGATGGCCGTCTTGGGAAAAGGAACAAAATGATTGAACTATACTGTTCCGAGAGATTCAGATCCTTGAAAGAGCAGATACGAATTCGAATCAGAGTCCAGGACCAGATTTTTCAACGCCTCTAGTTCAATCAAGTACAAGTAAAATAAGAGCCCTGTTCCTTTAAATGGCTATCGGTTCATCAAATACAATAAAATTTTCTAATGTAAGTAAGTTTACTGGCGACAGTATTTCTGTTTACCACGACTTCTGCCTAAGTCATTAACCAACGAAAACCGGCTCTGCCCAGTTGGTAATGAAGGAATGTGATGTTTAATTCGGATTCTCGATTATAACGTCTTTCTCTTGAGGTTACCAGAGGTAAATCTGTTTGTGCCTCTTAAAAGTAAACGCCGGAGCCCATGCATTGCACCTGTGATAGTTCGTTCCACCAGACCATTGTGGTCACATTTCCCAGCCCCAGGAGAGTGCTGTAACGGTTGATGTGCTTAACTTACAAAATTAGTCAAGGTGTAAAAAATGCTAGTCCATTAAAGCAAGCTTCTGACGTGGAGATTATGCTGTTCTCACGTCAGCAGGATGTAGAGACACTGCTAGGCGTCATAGAATCGATGTGAAGCCATTTTGAAACTTTCACTAATTCAGCAAGTCTCTTAGTTCGAGAAAATCCACTATGAAGTGTGAAGTTACCAGATAATTCGATTATTATCGTCATTATTGCCATCATTTTCTTCATACCGCTGCTGGAACACATGTGCTTGAAGATCATTTAATGCCTTTTGGTCAGTATAGAAGTAGTTGCCCAATAACAGCTTCTTCCCTTGTCTACAGAATGCTTTTTATGTTAATATCAAACATGTTTCAAGTTGTGTATGACAGCGAATGTTTCAGAAAATTTGTTGTTTTCCTTTGCAATAAACAGAAAGATTTTCATTCGTAGTTATCCGATTTGCACTGTGGTCTGGAAGCCACGTTAAACTGTAGGTTCCCCTATTAACTGGCTAGGTAAGTCGACTCAAAGGTCGAAGGAAAGCAACCTCATACCAACTCCAACAATCCCGTCCACATTGAAGCAGTGTGGTGTTCAAGCCCATTTTCCAAATGATGACTGTTTTAATTTACTATGTGTTCCAAAGTTGATGATCTTCGGTTTATTAACATTTTTGTGTTTTCATGCTCTAGCTTTGATACCAGTAAACGTAAGTAACCGGCCGAGCACTGTCAACATTCGAGTTCTCAAGTTGGTACACGACGATGCTGTCGACCCCAGTTACAATCTTGGTCATGGCTATGTTTCAAACGAATACCTCTATGTGTCTTTCTGTGTATTTCAAGATATACTTTTATACACTTGGTACGCATCAAATTGATTTCCGATAGAGCTGTATTTAGCAACATGAATCAGATATGTTTTCCGAGGAAATATATCGCACAAACTGTTAGCGGAGCGAGATTTCGTTTGTGCGTTGCGCATGTTGCAAGAAATATTTGTGCTTGCCTTGCTTCTGTGATAGGTTTCACCCCACTGAATGCGAGCAACCTCACGGATACACTTAAAATAATTGGAATTACGCAACAATACACTTAAAAGGTGTATTTTTTATTATGAATGCCGATAAAAATAACTGTAAATAGATTATACGCCTGCTTGCTTATTACTGGCGCTTGTCAATGCTTTCCTCAAAAAATAAAAAGAAAGAGAGGGAGAAACAGAGAGAGAAAACAGAAATGTATTTCAAATATCAGCTCGGTGAAGCTATGTTCGTCTCGTGATGTAAAGCATGGATAGTTGATAGGTAATATCTCGTTGCATTAGCGATATGTATGGCTACAGGGTTCTTCCTTTTAACTTTGCAAACAAACAGAACAGAATTCCGTAAAAAATTGGTACTAACACCTATGCAGCGCGCTAATTACACACTCAGCTGTTCTTGGTTATTTTGATAAACATTAACAGTTGTGTGTAATGCAGTAAACATCCTTGATTACTGGTTTGATATTGCTAACTGTAACGTTTTTATCCCTTCTGTGAAAGAGCCACAACCAGTCAGATCAAACGTCGATAAGGAAATCGCAAGAAAATACTTTCGGCTCATAGTGCAATGGTGAAAAACTCACAATGCTGCACAACAGGTAACGCCTCTTTCCGCTGTTGACAAGCCAATTCTGGGTTTCTAGGAATACATAACTTTATTCATGAAATGCCACATTTGCATACCTCTTGAGTAAGATACAGTGTACCAATTAAACACAGACCCAATCCAAATCTAAGTGAGTAGTATTTTACTAATAAGTGCTGATAGAGGCACGCTCGCATACAGATACTCAGTTTTATTAAAACAGACTTTCGTCGTAAGGTAATCGTGGGTAGTTTTATTTGATTTCTTATAATACAGTGCACAATTTTCGTAAGGTTTATTTAGTGTTGTGAAAGCAATAGTAAACATAAGAGAGAAATTAATCATCAACTATATATGCGAATTGTCTGATGTTATCTATAACAGTCTGACAATGCACATTCAGTTTTTTGTCCGCAGCTCGTGGTCGTGCGGTAGCGTTCTCACTTCCCGCGCCCGGGTTCCCGGGTTCGATTCTCGGCGCAGTCAGGGATTTTCTCTGCCTCGTGATGACTGGGTGTTGTGTGTTGTGTGATGTCCTTAGGTTAGTTAGGTTTAAGTAGTTCTAAGTTCTAGGAGACTGATGACCATAGACGTTAAGTCCCATAGTGCTCAGAGCCATTTGAACCATTTTGCAGTTTATTGATTACATGCATGCAGAAAACTTGTTCTGAGTTAAAGCTGTCAAACAAGGTTTGAAGAAGTATAAAATGCCACTACCACACGGCACGTAATGTAGAAAATACTTTTCCGGCGTATTTTGGCACGATGTGCTCTCCGCATACATAATACAAAAGTTTCGAGATGCGTATGCTGCCTGGCCGTCTATTAAACCAAAAAAGAACAAAGTGTTGCAAAAGATAGCCCTTTTTCCACATTCGACTATTTTGGGTTGAGAAGTGAAGGGAATTATGTTCAAAGTTTCATTACACTGATAACTTCAGCAGACAGCAGAACTGCGTTTTAAAAAATGTAGCACTGAATGTACTCAAACTCGCGATGTCTTATCTGTGGTGCACGACGCCTACCGTTACACTTCTAGCTGACACGTGGCTAAAGCAGCACCAGAAGGCAACAACAATTCCTCCAGCACTACTGCATTCCAAGGTGCTGTGAGATAATGCATATGGCCGGATCTAGACTACTGGGAGACAGACAGTTACCGCTTTTATCTTGCACTGCACGACGTTTTCAACAAACAGATAGTGCAATAGAGTAGCTCAAGTGGAAAGGAGCACTTCCTATTTAAATTTCTGCATCCTACACTGTTGGCAGTTCTGTGTAGATGGCAGTTATGTGATTTTATTTCGGTGATTACAAAATAGAGTCGAATGTATGCACTAGGTAGCCGAGGCAGCTAGTTCATAGCGATTCGGTCAATCAAGTAAATAAATGTACTGAACATGATGCAAACCACTACAGGGAGCCTGTGTGTCAGAATTCTCATCCAATGTGGTTTAACGGCATTACGATAGAAAAATGAGTCAGGGAGAAGAGGTTTTGGTGGTCTGTTGGATTGATGATAGGTTGGTTGGTTGGTTTGGGGAAGGAGACCAGACAGCGTGGTCATCGGTCTCATCGGATTAGGGAAGGACGGGGAAGGAAGTCGGCCGTGCCCTTTCAGAGGAACCATCCCGGAATTTGCCTGGAGTGATTTAGGGAAATCAAGGAAAACCCAAATCTGGATGGCCGGACTCGGGATTGAACCGTCGTCCTCCCGAATACGAGTCTAGTGTCTAACCACTGTGCCAAGATGATAGATTTATATACTTATGGTGTGGGTTCAATTCCAATTTCTGCTGACGATTTTTGATAGGGTGAGACAGATTCTATTCTCTTCTGGTTACGCCAAGTGAAGAAGGTATTGTGGTCTGAAATGCACATTAAACATGATATCCCTTCTCTACCAAGTAGACGTTAGGTTGAACCACAATAAAGTCAGGAGTGGCGACATGTAGAAACTCTATGACCGGTAACCTTTCTTATACTAGTTATTTATTTCTAGTGACGAAACAAAAACTATGTAGGGTCACAGGACACTTATTCCATCTTCAATTTAAGCTTCTGTATGTCGATAAAATTGGTTCTGAACTGGGAATGCAACTCAGACCGCTTTTAACGCGGAATCTGGTCCCTTCACGACTACACAGGTCAACTACAAGTTGTTGTTTATTAAAAGCTGCAGATTCCTCAACATCTCCACATATTGAATGGGATCGAATCCTGGCCCAGCACTAAAGTATTCATTATGTATTATCAAGCTGTAGCATGAGAACACCTATCTGCTGGTGGATAATAATTTTGATTTTTAATGTATTTTCATTCGTTGTCATCACTTCGATATCTGACGTTTTTGACTCCCACTGAGACACAGAACTATTTGGGAGATCACTGTAAGTTCAAGGATGTTATTCCGAGATGCTGGTGGAGAAAAATTCGGTAGCTGACGTCTCTTTGTGTGTAGTCAACAACGTTATGTGTGAGGTTCGATTCCCGGTCAGCTCTGAACTCTTCAACATGGTCACATGTCGCTGCTGGCGTAATAAACCCATATTTAACGTTCGTTTTCCCTAGCATATAACATCATAGAGTCCTGTGAAGGAAAAAAATAATGTTTCATCTCGTCATTTCAGTTAAAACATCTAGCTGGTGCCGAGAAAATCCGATATGTCACTGTTGACTGTGCTTCGATAACGATGCGATTAGGTTCAGGGTTCGGATCCCTGTCCTCAGAAAGCTTTAACTCACGGAATTTCAAGTAAGTTAGTTGTGAAGAAGAAATATTTAATATCTCTTGTAGTTCGTTCACAAGAACAATAGATGCTGGGTAGGAATTCGCGTCCATTAAAAATGTTTACGTTATGTAATTTAAAGTTGATATTTGCTAACTAATACTGTCTAAAATTCAGGTATATCACTTTCTGTATGCCCTGTCAGGAATGACTGTTAGTTTCCATCAGTCACGAAATCTTTGCTTAGTCTGCATGACCTGGTTTGAATCCATATGCGGAACGAGACGGTTCGTCGTGTCATTTGAAATTCATACATATTCTCAACTAGCTGCTCGTGAATAACTTAAATTTTTAATGTCATTTTGTGTTAAATAATAAGCACGGTATGTTACATTGACGAGGAAATCATGAATACGACGAATTTACAACGTGCTTTACCTATCTGACGTAATAATGAGAGTGGTAACATATCAGGTATGTCATTTCTTGTAAAACATGTGAGCTTACAAGCCTTAAATACAGTTATATCTGTGATAAGGTGTTCCCTGATATTTGTAGTACTCTGCTATTACTTTACATCTTGAGTTATTGTGATTTAGAGCAGTGTTATCAAGTGATGACTTGTTGAAACCATTTTCAATAGTCAAACGACTGTACCAAGGAGCGATTAGAGGACCTGCTAGACAGCTGCTTTATGCGGGTTGCATGTCTTTCGGATACCTTTGAGCACGACTGTACATGTCGTCTACATTTAGCATTGTAGGGCATATGCTGCAGGAGTCGACGTAGATATTAGTGTGATGCCCCCACTAGTTCACATGTCCCTATTAAGCGTTTAGGACTCCTGCCGAAGTGGTGCTGCGTTATGTACGGTGGAAGAAGTGTCAACACTATCTTAACTGCGTGTCGTCACTGCTCTCATCTTTTTCTGCCCTTGGCGGTTGGTCCCCTTGTTCGTAGTAGTTAGTCAACGAGTTACTACAAAGAGCGGAAAACTGTCACAGAACGACCCACCATTTGAAGTGACTAATCTTTCCTAAAAGTGTATTTGTTACATCTTTCTGTTTCTGGGTGCTTAAGTACGCGTTCAGTTCAAAACCGACAGTGTGGACATTCGATTACAAGTACAAATGTTAGTGAAAAGGGTGCTCATGGCACCATAATTATAGAGGTGACAGTTTTCTCACTTCCATCATCATATGCTCTGTTTGAATGGGTGCCACCTTTGATTAAGACATTTCCATCAAGAAAAATGGCCTGGATTTGGTCAGAGTGCAGCAGCTTAAACACACGTTTCTACAAATTTGACCCTAGCCACTCAGTTACCGAGCTACTATGGAAGTCATTATACGTAAGGAATTAAAGCTCAAGTTTTTCCGCATTTAACAATATTATGAAAGGAAAGTTCCTGTTCACCATATAGAGGAGATGCTGAGTCACAGATAAGCACTACAAAAAGAGTCTCACAGTTAAAACTTTCGGCCATTAATGCCTTCGTCAACAACAGATGACACACACACACACACACACACACACACACACACACACACAACTGCCGTCCTACGCAACTGAAACCAGTTCGAACCACCTTTTGGGTTAATGAAGACTTTATAGTTGTATGTATATTTCACACAGGTTTACCTTGTATTGTTGGGAAACGTCCTTAAATACTTTTGAGTGATATACGGAATGTGTACTCCTACCAACCATTCCTTACCCCTCAGTGAAAAGTTATAAAATTACACTAAATAAGTATCCTTTTTATTCTGAAAATATGGTTAAATAATATAACACAGTGGTGCAATATATAATACTGCAGAAGACATATATCAAAACTTAACTGCGTGTCCTGAGGCTTATACGATACTCACCCACTTTTCAACTTAGTAACTTGTTAATAATATAATAAACAGATTAATGTAAGAAATAATAAAAATAAACTTATTACTGGTGTAAAATAGACACTTCTTTGCACCAATACATTTACAATGACACATACATCTTAATTCACCACGACCTTGAGGAGGAAAGGTGAAGAAGAAAGTGACAGGTTAAGAATTTCAGTAAAAACACGAATATTAATTTGACAAAGATGGTTCGTTTCACTCTCTCTGCTCCTCTGAATCGTTACTGATAGCATTTAAAAGCTAGATAACATAATCTCATTATATATCTTTTGCAACAAGAAATAAATTACAATTAAACTAGAAAGTAAATAAAAAATACTGCTGTGCCTGTATAGATATCACACCACACATGGATATATTACTGAGAGAGTCTCTTTATCAGTAACGAAAACAAGCAGTCACTGTAAGACTCAGGTTATTACCATGAAGCAGTAACATATGAATTACTCACTGAGTTAAGCAAGTGAACACAAAATAAGTAGACGAAGCGTTGTATTTGACTCAGGTGAGTGAGCACAATAAAAGTATAATCATCAGAACAAATCGTGAATACTTGAATAATGGGTAGTGGTTTAAGGGAAATAACTAAAAAATAAGAACAAACAACAACAGAATCGTTAAAGTGCATGATGCAGCAACTGCATGGCTGAAAATGTCAAAATTGTGCAGTTAGGCCATCGTGAAAGTTATCTAGCATCGTGTCGCCTTACGCTTGGTGATTCTGTTGAAAGCTAATTCTCTTGTACAACATGAATACGGTCTGGCTTGCCCGATGTGCTCAGTACTAAAATGGAGACATCATTTCATACGGGTGCTAGTGTCGTCTGGCAGCAAGTCTTTTCTTCTAAGTCGCCCGTCCACAAGGATTTACTCTTCCGTCTGCTAGCAACAAGTGTTCTCTCCTTTAACGACCTGAAACTTGGTTCTTTCTACCAGTTGTATGAATCTCTCTGGCAAATTACAACGGACACCTCGAGTTCCATTCATTAATAATTTTGTACATAGAGTAAACAAACACATACTACTGCTGATTTGTTATCATTAATGAATGATTAATCGAAGGTGTAGGGAGGAAGATAGAGAATTTCTTCCAGTTCATGACAGGATTCCGAAGCATACGAATTGAAGGGCTTACACGCAGGAACACACAAGAAAGCACGTGCCCTCCAGTCAGAAAATTGGTTACAAGTATTTTAAACAAACATTCCTGCGTAGTATGGCTCCTGAGAAAAATGGTTGTTATAATGGTCTACCTTCACTGAAAGCTGCACCTGGCTTAGATTTCTATCTCTCTTAAAAGGATTCCATCCAGCGACCCAAGAAAGACCGGTTTTTTAGGCAGATAGCGGCTCCGTCAGTCACCCATTGTTGGGGTTGGGACGAAGTGATTCAGCATTCCTTCCCTGCTTTCAAAAGCAGCTTTCAACATTGAAGATTTTATTACTCTCCTTGTTCCTTTAAGTAAACTCCGTTGTTGTGAGCCAGCTATAAAAAGCTCGCCATGGCTGCAGAAAATGACAGGTCTTCAGTGTAATAAAAGAAATGAAAGGGAAAAGTTAAATTAGCTGTGCAGTCACTGTCAATACTAAATATCATCTGCAGTTATTACGCAGACCATGAAGATGTTCATATGTCATTATAAAAAATATTGTGTAACTGTAAACTATGCTAAAGAAATTGTGCTGAGATTCACCTGTAGCCCAAGTTTGTCATAGACATTTTAACTGGAACATGGACATCATTTTTGCTTCTTGTTTCACGTGCTCATCATCTGATGAGTATCATACCTTGAACTGAAAGGGTAAGATTGCTTCCAAAGTATATACCGAGAAAATACACCAGCGTATTTATTTACAAGCCTCCTCACATTCGATTTCATGGACTGGTGAAACGGTAAGTTTATTTGTGGAAACATATAACAGTAAGAAGAAACACCAGACACACAATATTACACACATTATGAACGTTCGTGCAGTACTCGTGAATGAAGGCATTGCCTTGATAGTTTCAGACACGTAGAAAACTTGTTGTCAAGATCCACATATACTCAAATCAATCTTCAATTAATTCTTCCATTCACACCACCATATTATAACAGCAAATCATTAACTCAGTTATAACACAGCCATGGGTGGACGACTTCTGCAGCATCACCTCGTTGTCTGACAGTTGGTTGGCATGAGGCTGTCGTAAATTTTTCGAGCATGCCATAAGCAACTGTGGTGGGGTCTCAAGTCGAGTGGAGTGAGTTGTCACTCGTGGCGAGAAACCAGACTCACAGGGGTCAGCTGCTACCTCAACGAGCAGCAGGCACGGGTCGACAGATATGTGGCTCTCTCCAGGAAGTTCAGATGCGTCACACACACAAAAGAAACTGGTATAGGCATGCATATTCAAATACAGAGATATGTAAACAGGCAGAATATGGCGCTGCTGTCAGAAACGCCTATATAAACATCAATTATCTGGGGCAGTTGTTAGATCGGTTACTTTTTGTACAATGGCAGGTTATCAAAATCTAAGTGAGTTTGAAAGTGGTGCTACGTCGGCGCAGAAGCGATGGGACACAGCATCACCGAGGTGGCGAACACTTCATGAGTGTAGTGTGAATATCATGAAGACGGTAACATATCACATCTCCGACAATGATGCGGCCAGAAAAAAATACTGCAAGGACGGTACCAACGACAATTGAAGAGAATCGTTCATCGTTACAGAGGTGCAACACTTTCGTAAACTGCTGCATATTTCAGTGCTGGATCATCGACAAGTATCGACGTGCGTACCATTCAACGAAACATAATCGATATGGGCTTTCGGAGCAAAAGATCCCCTCGGTTACCCTTGATGACTGCACGACACAAAGCCTCGCGTGAAGCCGTCAACATCGAGATTTGACTGTTGATGACTGGAGACGTGTTGCCTGGTCGGTCTGGTCTCGTTTCAAATTCTGCCGAGCAGATGGACGAATATGGATATGGAGAGAACCTCATGAATCCATGGACCCTGCATGTCAGCAGGGGACTGTTGAAGCTGGTGTAGGCCCTGTAATGGTGTGGTGCATGTGCAGTTGGAGTGATATGAGACCCCTGACACGTCCAGACACGACTCTGACAGGTGACACATACGTAAGCATCCTGTCTGATCACCTGCATCCATTTATGTCCATTGCACATCCTTACGCACTTGGGAAATTCCAGCAAGACAATGCGACACCCCACACGTCTATAATTGCTACACAGTGCTCCAGTAACATTCTTATGAGTCCAAAAACTACTGCTGACCACCAAACGCACCAGAGATGAACATTATTAAGCGTAGCTGCAATGAATTGCAACGTGCTGTTCAGAAGAGATCTCCATCACTCGTACTCTTGCGGATTTAAGGACAGCAGTGCGCCATTCATGGTCAGTTTTCTCCAGCACAACGTCAAATATTAGTGGAGTCCATACAACGTCGTGATTCGACATCTGTGCGCGCTTGCAGGGGCCCTACACGATATTGGGCAGATGTACCAATTTCTTTGGCTCATCAGTGTCTCCCGTGGACTTTTTTCGTACAGACATTCAACACCAGTACTTTCTCTCTCTCCCTCCCACTCTCCTGTCGTTCTCTCTCTTTCTCTCTCTCACTCTCTCTCTCTCTCTCTAACTCTTTCTCTCTCTCTCTCTCTCTCTCTCTCTCTCTCTCTTCTGATGATTTCTTTTGTATGTTGTCCTTGAGCAAACATATTCTCTTTTATCTGCATTTCGTATCACTTTTATGAAACACACAAGGATACGTGAGCATAAGGTTGACGCTATAACGAAGCATAAGCCTTGTCGTGAAGTTCATTACAATTGCAAAATATTTACGTATTGTAGTTATCATAACTGCATATGTGAGCTCATGTTACCTCCATTTTTTACATTAAGGTGTTCCTCATCAAATCATTGCATCCACGGGCTGTATTATTATTGCTATAAAACTCTTTTAACAACACAAAAGAGGACTTCCACCAGATGACAGTCGCATCACCTGTGAACAGTACATACGAAATAGTGAAGCAAGTCCTGCATCTTCAGTTTCGTGTTGTCATGTACCTATACCTAATGTGGCATGTTATTATACAGCCACTTGCTCTGTAATACTACTGGTGTATTTTATACTACGAACCTTCATTGACACGACGCTCCATCTTGTCTGGCTAAATGTAATAACCTCGGCACTCCATAGTTACTGGTTATAATCACCCAGTGCCCCTCACTACTGGCACTAACTACAACATGCAAATCCTCCTTACAAGAAAATGAATTTATATCTTACAAATCAGTATCAGGTATGATGTTTACGTTTATTACTTCTTTAATACTTATGGCATTTATGAGACAGTATCCACATATACCACTTAATGTACCTGAAAAATTATATCACACATATAGTTTGGGATATACAACGCCATAAACATATTTTTGTTTTAAATTTGGCACAAATTACCCATGCTATTTTGATGCAGTGCTTCATAATAGTATTGGGGCAAGGCCAGTTCTGCCCCTCTAAGCATTGTTGCCATATGTAGCAAAGATGGCGGCGATGACGCCATCCAAGATGGTGGCATGATGATTTGGCAACACTGCATGATGTCTTCAAGATGGCAACTGTGACATCATTCAAGATGGCAGATTTTGGCGGGAAGATAGGTCAATTATGCTACCTCCACTAACCTAAACCCCTCTTGTCCTCTCCCCCAGAAAAATGGCAGGAAGTTCAAATTGCAACAGGATAATGCATCACACCACTGTTATCTCTACTAACCTAAGAAAAATCGCGAGAAGATAGGTCACTTGGGCTACCTCCACTAACCTAAGTCATCTGACCGCCACCTCTTTCTAGGATCTGGTGCCGAGTTTGAATTTTGGAGGTAAAGAAACATCAATTCGCGTATCTCTACTAAACTAAGTAAATGGCGTGTAAGAAAGGACACTTCGACTACCTCCACTACCCTAAGTCCCCTCACCACCACCTTGTCCTAGGAACTGGCACCAAGTTTGAATTTTGGTGGTAAAGGAAGGTCACTCGGGGTTTCCCTACCAACTTAAGAATATTGCGGGAAACAAAGCTCACCTCCACTAATCTTTCACTCTCTAATTTTACACTAAGACAGCGAGAATGATCTGTGTCTCCCATACGCAGAGAGATATATCATAGATTAAGCACTATTCTAGAGGTGTCAGAAATGTGTGGAGCTCTGTCTGGTATTCTTCGATGATTTGTGTGTTCGAGAATTAATGTTGAATGGACGTACTGCACAGTCATCTATCCATGTTCGCAATGATACTCGCAACATGGAGAATGGGTGGTTTAGCTATGATAGTGAAATTGGGGGGAACATGTTGTAACCTCATTGGCCGGTGAAGTTACTGTAAAATTGTTAAAATTGTTTGCACTATCAACTGTGATGCTTATTATTACAGTACATCGGCGGTGTCTTTTCCATCCCATCCGTGAATTGTCGTGCTGTTGGTTACCACTTAATAACTGACTGACAGTGCTTGTTTGAGTTGGGGAATGTGTTTTGTGGATGGTCGACACCTTCTGGGGGTTTGCTAGCAGGAAAACGGTGGTCTCGTACATGAGTGCTAATGAGGAATCAATCTAAAGGGAACGCAGAGTCATCATGTATTCCGTCACTGTGACAGATGCGTTTAAATGTAGAGGTCGTCAATCACTTTCGGACTCAATTTGGAAACTCTCCACAACGCAGCCAAACTCTTCTAGTTTCCTTATATGGTAGCTGTCTTTTATTTAAACTCATCCACCATGTATCGCGTGTTATGGGAGCTGCAGTAACAAAGTTATTTACACCATGTGATGTCTAGTTTTCTGTGAGAGGCAGTGAATCAGAGCGGCTTAATGTCAGTTTCGGACCTGAGGCAGACCTTGAAGTCATGGCAGCAAAAAAAAAAAAAAAAAAAAAAAAAAAAAAGTACGGCAGAGCACAAAGCGTGTTAGAAAACAATGTTTCAAACAACGACACAGGGTCACAGGGAGCGTCTCATACGAGTTACAGTATAGTCTGTGGGATACAGTCATCATCCTACAGTACGGTTGGAGAAACCTTAAACTGACATCTGCAATGGATCAAAAGCTGCATATTTAATAGGATCGTTCTACATAGGCAGCAGTAGCAGTTTGACACGTAAATTCGATGACGGACTGGGTGTCCCATTAGGAATACTAGGAGGAATGCTGTTCTGGGAGGCATTGTGACGACTCTCTGTCTGTGCCGGATCCACATCGCAGGTAGGCGTCATCGCGTGAGCAATGGCGCCCAGGTGAGTTCTGTATCGGGTGAAGTTAGTGGAGCTTTTATTGTTCGTAATTTTTCTCTGTTGGATGGTGCAGAATAACGATGATAGCATGTTGGGCTAATAGATCTGAATGGACGCGGATCTTCTTCGGTCTGTAGTATCTGTATCTAGTTTGGAGGCATACCACATTGCACGCATTTCAACCGAATGGTAAAAACACCGTCCGATTGGACTAACTCAGGTCCTTCTGTTTCTACATGGGTTACAGAAGGTGATAGATATGTCTTTCACCGACTTCTGCGAAGTTCCGACTTACATTGGAACGATCACATGCCGTAAGCTGTAGAAATGGGAGCAGTCGCAAGACTCGTATGGGTTGACTAAAACCACGTTGGAATTTTACCATAGTAGACACATTCGAGAAAGGTGTCTCGTTTCGAGAGATAAGAGAGTGTCAGAAGTATGATTCACTTGTGGGTGTGATCCGACACAGATATCTGTTTGGATGGAAAGACTTGATTCCAAATAATAGACATAATTTCTAGCAGACAGTGTAACACTAGAGATCTGAAAAGCAAGTGTACATTTTTTTTAAGACCTCAATCAGCACATCATCTACCAATACTGTTCGTGTTCCTTCTCAATCAGTCATCGCCTACAACTCAGTGGACATATCGCAGAGCCACCAGCGTTCCGATGTCGCTGCAACTTTGAGCAACAGCCAGAAGCTTGACGACGGTAACCAAGGCAGCTTGCAGCTGTTTACGGACAGCAGCCAATTATCCTTGTGTCCGCTCACAACAATCACAATAACTAACCATATCGCAATGTGTAAAAAATAGATATATAACCTCAAATGGCGCTACTGAGTGTGGAATATATGTAAATGATAAAGAGGAGAATAAAGAACACTAAAAACTGCTGTGAAGATTTCTCGTTGCACCCTGAAACGGCAAGCACTTAAACAGAAAAAAAATTCTCTACTGAAGTGGACGTATCTACAGATATCTATTACTAGAAACTCTGCTTACCGATTAAAGCTGCTGCACGAAATACGTATGCTAACTAGAATGCAACGATCGAAACTATTTGCCCTGTACCAGCACGGGATTTGAACTTAGTGGCGTGACGTGTAGCTGGTGGCGGTGGAAAATTACAGTAGTATGCCACCTTACACAGGGATATGCACCAAGATTTACGCAAAAACAGAAACTTAGGTTAATTTGAAAACCACTAGTCCTCACAGTGAAATACACAGGTATGTATAACTGCACTGCAGAAGCACGTGAAAAAAATAAAAAAAAAAAACTAAATTCCTGTGTATCAGGCAAATGCTGCTGCTGCCATTGCTACTGGCGCGTCCACTCGGCTCAGCGTCTGTCGTCGTGCAAGTACTTCCAGACGATTCCAGTTGCTTCTCGCTTCGCACGCCCATTTTTGTCGCATCGAAGTGTGTTGTATATGTGTATTTTATTTCTCTGTTTTCTCTGCCTATAAATACATTTGCATTAAGTGATTGATCCTTGAAGAACTTCAGCTAATAAGTCCCATATAGCATTTCATTGATTAAATTTCATTTCTCATTTATGTAATCCTCTGTACGAGATTTCAGTATCTTGTCTTCACTCTGTCTACCACTGGGACTGCAAAGAGCAGGCTGCCATTCTCAGTGCTGTCGTTAGTTACATGTTGTATGCGTACAACCTGCATATCAGCGATGTCATTGTAATTAACCGTTGTGAGGTAGGATAGAATTTATTGGAAGATTAAAGTGAGGTATAAGTAATAAAAGACTTTTCTAATTCATACGAGAGTGTGCTGAAAAGGAGTGCCTTCAGATTTCTCATGAGAATATTCTTAAATATTTTTATATAAAACGTTATTAATATTTTACATCTTTGTTCTTCATGTCTATACATTTATTTCTCAAATAGTCAATCTCATAGCGAACACATTTCCTCCAAAGGGAGATCAGTTTTTTGATACCGTCACTGTTGGATATTTCGTCTGTTCACCGAGTCAGATCACCTCTGCTTGCACCGCTTCGTCACTACACAAGTTGGGGATGTCGAAGGTTTTCTTTAAGTTATGGAAACAGATGAAAATCGGAAGGGGCCAATTCGGGACTGTATGCAGGATGATCGATGACAGGGAACCCAAGGCGTCAAATTGATGCAGAACTCGGAGGGCTGGGGTGTGGTGTGGCATTGCCATGCTGAAAGAGAGGCTGCTCTTGTATCGGCGAACTCTCGGAATTCAAAGTTCGATTGCAGCAGGCTGTTTCTCAGCACAGATGTAGTCCCGTAACACAGCGCCTTTTAACTCGCTACAATTTGGAGACCTCTAGTGGCAGAGGGTTGCAAATATGTATGAATGAAGAATAATAGCGTAGAATGTTAATAATATTTGATTTATTTAAAAAGATTTGAGAGTTTTCACAATAAAGATTCGGAGGCACCACGTCCTTGGATTGTGAAACCTGTGCTTCATTTCTGGTTTTTCTGTTATGATTATTTACGTATATGGTGTCGTTTTAAGCGTGTTATTCAACCAAGCAATTGCGAGAACTATTAGTGAAGGACACTGCTGAGGTCTTTTATACTCTCGGAATGTTCGGATTATTTTGTGCCGAACTGAATCTGAAAAGTAGTACAGTGACGTGCGTTTAATTATGTATCATTGAAATAAGTTAACTAACCAATACAGACAACATTCTCAGTTAATAGAATTATTCTTATGTAGACTATGTGAGTTTTATAACGTGATGATTCACTCTATTTTTTATTTTTTATACTGTAGTTGAAGTATGGAAGATAATTTTGGACATCGCCAGGTAACATTCGTTAAACAAAACTACGTGCCAGTAGCGTTCTGAGCCCAGGCCGTCTGACCATTCATCTGCTCTTTGGGTAACACGGGAAATTCAAAGAAACTTTAACGAACCATCTGCCGCTACATCTGTATACTGTAAGCCACTTTATCGTGTGTGGCGGAGGGTACTTGTGGTACATCTATGACTTCTTTCTTTCTTTGTTCCATTCTCGAATAGTGCATGGGAAGAATGCCTTTCGGCAAAGCTAAATACTCTACATTTTTCGTATTTCTGTAACGCTTCTATCTGAAAAAACATATGGAGCACGACTATTCTTCGAACGTACGCTCTCAGAATTTCAACAGAAAACCTCTCTGTGACACACAACGACTCTTGTAATGTCTGCCACTTCAGTTTGCTAAGTAATTCAGTTAAATCTCGCGCTTACCAGCAAAACGCGTCACTCTTCGCTGCATCTTCTTTCTCTTTTCTAGCAACTGGTAGTGATCGATGTAAGCAGCGTGTATAAAAGCTCGCTATGTGTAAGGTGCGTGAAGCGCATTTTGAATGTATCCTGGTGGCTAAAAGAGCCATGCGCACTTTGAATAAGAAAATGCTATCTGACATTGAAATCAACGTAAAAGATTGGGTCGCCACCAACCCTAGCCACATCGACAAATAAGATGTTGGGACGAGACGGAAAGTGAATTAATTAGTTCATAAAAAACCTCATAAAAGAACATTCATTGCAAAGTCACTCACAAAGAATTCGATGTAATTATTATAATGATCCAGGCATTGTTCCCAGGAATCAAATATTAAAATAAAGCAAGAAGTGCGTGGACACTGTGCATCAGAGCAGCTTCCAACAACGCTACTGAAAACAAGATCTATTCTAAAGCATTTGTTTTAAATAAAAAGCGAACACTAATCATTGGACCTGAGCCTATGGAAACGCCATGGATGGGCTAACAAGGAAACTACAGAGTAAATTGCGTTGGTAGCAGAGACGGTACACAGGATAAGATTGGCGGCATAATTATTTATTCCTTAAAATATTGAGATAATGCATCTAAACAACTGCTGTTGCCTGGTAACTAAGTAAAATTTCTTGTCTAACGGTACACGATTCCCAACTCATTCGTATGCCCATGTGGTTTGCGGAGACACAATTTCTACGTGCCGTGACCAAGTTCTAATAACATTAAACCACGCATCGCAAACAATTAACATTTTTCAGAAAGCAAGCCTCGGGCATGGATGTGTGTGATGTCCTTAGGTTAGTTAGGTTTAATTAGTTCTAAGTTCTAGGCGACTGATGACCTCAGAGGTTAAGTCGCATAGTGCTCAGAAGTCTGCAGAAGCCTTGCATTACTTACTGCGACAAGGTTAAACAATCCATATAAGACGAGACGCGAGACCAAAAGCTAAAACTCCCCTCTCGCTACGAGACAACGTGCCATGCGGTTAACCCAACTCACCCTCCTTCGAAGCGAGCTCGGCTGCAGACCCTCGGCACGCTGGAAGCAGACCGGCCCTCTCATACACTCCAACGTCTCCCACGAGACCCCGTGGCCAAGAAAACCAAGAGATGAGGCTTCCGCCACCAGTCTAACACCGGTAACTTTCACCCAAGGAGAGGAAACCTCTTTACCTACCTGAAAACTACAAGAGTTGGCCATTCTGTATGACTACCGCTGATTGCAGCAGACTCAACCACCGTATAGCAACGTGAATCACATCACATGCATTCACTCACGCCAGCCAGAGAGTTTTGTATCACTGGAAAGTAAATAAAGGGGACTACAGGACCCTTTCATCGAATACTAATTTCCGGTCGCTGTGGTCGAGCGGTTCTAGGTGCTTCAGTCCGTAACCACAGTGCTGCTACGGTCGCAGGTTCGAATCCTGCCTCGGGCATGGATGTGTGTGATGTTCTTAGGTTAGTTAGGTTTAATTAGTACTAACTCTAGGGGACTGATGGCCTCAGGTGTTAAGTCCCATAGTATCATTTCGAATATTGATGAGTGATACACAGGAGATGATCATTATAATGTTTTGAAAGCCACTTCTTTCTTCGATAAGTTAACGTTCTCTTCACGTTGCTCCAACAGACCTTAGCTTTGTACAGTGATTTGTCGCCATTTGTGCTATAGAAAAGTAATGGTTATCTGGAATTACACATTACATTTCTGTGTGATCAGAGTCAGTTACACCAACCTCCAATCCTTTGCAGGTCTTCCTGCATTAATTAAAGTTTCCTGGTGTTGCAGCCTTTCCACAGAAAATCAGCATCGTCTGCAAACAGCCTTATAGATCTTTGTCGTTATCGACTACACCATTTATATACAGGGTATAACACGTATAAGTACGGATAATTTTCTATGTGATACTTTAATATGTCCACACATCAACGTGTGAGTCGTTTTTTCTCTGCATCGCACTGTCTTTCCACAAACACGTAACAAACTTTACAACCTGATGTTTTCTGCTTGCAGTAACTACACCACCAAACGGACGTCGCCACTCAAATAGATAAATCGTTTCGCGTCCATGCGTCCATTCTTTAACATCTGACCTGCTGCCCAGGTGGAAATACATTAATGGCTTGCTATTGCCACCTATAATTGGCGGTACTAACCAGCCTCAAAACAAACAACTTGCAATATTTACGATGGGCGTTCAGTAAGGAATGCAACACAATTTTTACAGCCGGTTTCCTTTGAAAAAACGCGGAATTTATTGTGGAACATTGTGGAATATTACCACTCCTGCCCCTATAGTTTCGTGTATTTCCTATAGGTCGCAGAGATATAGGCAGACATCAAAACAGTGGTCATAACGTAGGTGCATTTCAAGCAGAGAATTGTCAGTGTGTTTTCTTTTTATGGAATATCAGGGCATTGTAGATGGTGATTACAGAATGTCTATGGAGACCTGCCAGTGAACAAAAGAGTGGTGAGTCGTTGGTCGTGTCGGCTGTCATCATCGCAACAATGTCCTATCTCCCAGTAGCCGGCTAGAAGCACACAACCGTGACTCTTGCATTGCTCGTATGGGTGGATACTCTCTTTCGAGGAGATTGACAGTGCACAATCAGTCACCTCGCTACACAACTGGACGTCTTTGTTGGTAGTGTTGAAACACTCATTCACCCATAGGGATACTCTATGTTGTGGCGCCACTATGTTCCTCGCTGCCTAAAGGAAAACAATAAAGATCAATGTAGGACAATCTGTGCAGAATTTATGAGCCCTATGAAGATAATCGTGACAAATTTGTCTAACATTGTCACAGGCAAATCTATTTCCATTCAATCCAGAAACAAACCAGCAATCCATGAAGGGCCAGTACATAACCTCTCCTCCGAAGAAAAAGTTCAAAGCAGCACCCGCAGTGGGTTAAGTCATAGCGACGGTTTTCTGGCACTCTGAAGCTGTTATTCTGTTTGATGTCTTCCCTCACTTTGCAACGTTTTACTCTGAAATGTTTTGTGCTACCATCAGGAAATTGAAGAAACAACATCACAATGTCTATCGCCACAAAAATGAAAACGATATTCTCCTCCGTAACAATGCAAGGACTCAAAATGGCCGCGCAACCAAGAGGAACTCACAACAGATCGTTGCTTCTTCTCATCCACCCTCCAAAGTTCCATCTGTTTGGCCCCATGTAGGATGCACTCTGGCACTCTGCGTGAAGTAGAATGTGTATGATGGGGAGGTTACTGATACAGGAAGACGTAGGCTGAGGTACCATGCGTGTGTATAGGCCCTTCCAATGTGGTGGCATGAGGCCACCATACAGAATTAATTATATTGAACACTATGTTTATGTAGCCAAAAGAGGGAAGAATAATATGGTGTATTGGGATCAAGAATGTTTTCAGAAAGAAAATATTGCATTACTTATTAAGTGTCCCCTCTATAGTCATTACATAATTCACACATATTTTTGGGGCGATCTGATATTGTAATTTATAATATTGGAATCTAAAATCGCTTAATTTGAAGTAATTTATTCCAAGACCAGTTTCGACAGTACTATCCGTCATTTTCAGATTCTCAGATCTCCCAGAAACATAATTGCAAATCATCTCATCGACATACCGCAAAGTTTCTAAAAACATAATAATAAAGTAATATATCGGTTGGCTTTAAATATCTTAGAAACAAATGCGGAACTGTTATTGTAATTGATATGTAATTACATTTCTGGGAGATCTGAGAATCTCAGGATAGCACCTACTTATTGTCGAGTCTGGTGATGAAATAAGCTATTTCACATCAAGTGATATTGGCTTTCATTATTATAAACTATGATTATCAATCTATAAATGACGTATGTGCTGATGTAATGCTTTTCAGCACACCGTTCACAGTCACCAATAGAAATATCTGCACTTACAAACCCGTTGCACCTTGAATAATGTAAACAGTAACGGCCCTGTAGAACTCCCTTCGACCTTGAGCTATACGTTTGGAGCTTAATCTCCTACCACGTGCTGGAACCAGCCTTCTGCTCCGCTACTCGACAAACTCTGCTTTCTTCACTAAAGTACAGTGCTGAGCTGTACCGAAGTCGAGGGACATGCCGTTCACCTGGCCACCGTAATCTTCGGCGCTCTGTCTCTCACGGACTATCATAGCGAGATGAATGTCACCTCATCTATGTTTGCGGAATGCATATTGATTTCTATAGAAGGGTTTCCTGATGCACAAGATGGACGTAACGAATGACTGTAAAACATGCCCCACAATTCTACGACGAAATAACATCAATAATAAAGGCCTATAGTTATCTATGTTTTCTTGAAAACCAGATTAACCTGCCCTTTTTTCAGTCGAATAATACCTTTCATTGCTCCAGCGACCTGCGATAAACTGCCCTTAGAAGTGAAACTATCGTCTGTACTTGTCGACTGAATGTGTTCTCGTGTGTTATTTCTGTTCTAGAAATATTAAAAATTTGCATGTAGTCAAAATGTACCTTGGTTCCTTCCGACATATAAGTTCTTACCGCTCTCCGCGATTGTAAGAAATTGATGCAATGGGTAAGCTTATATTGAAACTGAGCGGTTATATAAAATTAGAAAAGTTAAATTGGTTTACTACTTCTGGAATTCTTTACTTGTTAGTAAGTTGGTAATACTAGAAATGGTTGGAAAAACGGCAACACGATGCAAAAATGGCACAAAAATTCAGAGTTAAGCTTTGTACGTTGAATTCAGAAACAAAATTATCCGTGCATAGCGTTTTGGCAATATGTAGATCGCAGCGATAAGAACGGGAATGGCAAAACTGTACGGCCTGCCTTATGAATTTATGGCGGGACACATCGTTCTCATCACATGCCTCCCATTATCTTCAAACTATCAAAGGCAAAGGAAGTATTTGTCTGCAGCGGTCTGAAAGGAGAATGTGCGTGAACTGGAAAGAATAGGGGTTGTTTCAGGACAGAACCTTCCGTAGACACGCAGCAGTCATCAAAGTCGTTGCGGTGCTGAGCTACAGAATTTTCGCTTTAGCGTGACTAATACAATGATTTGCCGTAGAAAAGGTAGGATGCAGGCAATAGGACAGAATAGTAGTTGGCTCAGCTTGAGACTTCGATATCGCCCGCCGGGTTTGAGCTGTGATGTACTGGCGTGGCGAATGACATACGTGTGGGGAGCGATGGTTTGTTTTGTTTAGGCATCTAGCAGCGTCAGCTTATGCCATGATTGTAATCTGAATTGGGTTCATAGAGAGCGTTGCAAATTCTGATGGTATGCGCACGTTATTGAATCCTCAAGTTTAGTTAACAGAAAACAATGAGTTTACGTTTCACTCCGCCACAGTCTAACATACACAGTCACGACACTCACTGCTGAGAAAATTGTTACCATCTGAAAGTTTCTGCGACTCTAGCACCCCAAGGGTCGACAAAGCGGAGGTAAAATTATAGTTTGTTTTTAATCAGTTTTCTGATTAGTTAGTCAAATAATTATTAAATTATTATAAGACATGTATGACCATGAGATACACGTAAAAACGATCGAATCTCCTTCGTTCATTGACATAAGCAACATTATAATTATAAAGAAATAGTTTAGAATATGTGTATAACTGTAGCGTACTCCACTGAAAACAAGACCATACAGACACCCATTTCATGCGCGCCAATAATTTTTTTCTTTGTCTGTTCGTAATATGCCAGGCACTTTCCTTGACACCTAACAACCTTTTATGGAACCTAATTTTTCACACAGTCTTAAATTTCATCGACTTTTTAACACATAAATATTTTTGTAACTGTAATTATTTTTGTTTCAAAAGCGTATGTGTTGATGATTCTTGCCATTTGTGGCTTAGATGCAGCAACAATTGTGGAATTGGTTTCTTCTGTGTTGGGAAATAGTTTTAATGCTTCTTCTTTTATTACACTTCTGTGTGGGTTTCTTTATGGAGATACAGTTGTTGTAGCTTGTCTACTGCGCAGAATAATGTAGGTATGGCTTTCCATACTGGTTTACTTCGTTCTATATTCACTGATTTGACTGGAAGTGTAGCGAAGAAAACTTACGTTATTCAGCAAATATACGACGCCTTCCTGCAAAAGGTCAGGTGTGCTACCGTTTACTAGCACTTTTTTGTGTTGTTAAAGAACACGACATTCTCAAGTAAATATCTTTAGGCTACAAGAAAGTCATAAATCAACTCTTCTGTGACATAGCGAGTCACACCTATTAGGGTTGATAAGAAACCTAAAAAATGGCAAATATGGTGCCTTCTTCTTCTTGTTGCTGCAATTTATTGCGCTGCAGACGATCCCTTTTGTAAAAGCCATTCTACAGACCAATATAAACAGTTAAGATTCACTTTCGCTTTCACAAAATCTCGGCGAACTCTGCAGTATAACTTCCTGGCCGCTTGGTGCGCTGCAATCGCGGTGGGCAACAGAAAAGAGGCGGAGTGCCGCGACCATATATGTTCCACTGTGTCTCTGCTTACACTCCCAATCAGACAGAGCATAAATATTATCTTTGATCTTACTATTATTACTATCTTACTAACAAGAGTAAATAATGATTAACGACATATATGTACATGAAATTACTTGTGAATAGACTTCCTGTAGGCATTTATTTTTCTCATTTTATTTAACGAACATTATCGTAATACCAGTCAAATAAGAAATGGTGATACTTCGATGATTACAAAATGCGTAAGTCTACAGAAATTTAATTTTAAATAATAAATGGATATTTTAACGTAAGTGTAAAAAAATGTGATATTAATAACTGAAAGTGATCTATAGGGGTGTACTAGACTTACCTGTGTTGGAAAGCCGATAAGACGGTAAAGAGCGATAGAATAAAGTAATTCACCTTTTCTAGGTCCAGATTAGGGCGTACAACTGCACTCTAAGTGATTTTTCTGCTTTAAATTGCGCTGTGTTGATGAAGCCATGTTTTCGATACCGCGTTTTGTTCATTGCTTGGAACAGTGACATTCTGTGTGACGTCTTCAGTTTAGGATACGATGTATGTGAGTGGTTTGGCCTTAGTGAGTGGTGTAAACTGCATATGCTGTTTATTCCAAAGAAGAAGTCATGGATAATAGCCGACTGGTGGAATCAGACCACGCGATAATCCCCAAACGTGTGGCTGTTTCTTTCCGTATGTGGCACGAGTTCCAAGGATGAGGTTAGGCAAGAAACGAAGGGCAGGTCTTAAATTGTTGGGACAGAGAAGGTTTATGATTATGTTTTTAACCATGCTTCCAACAAATATTTAGTTTTTTTTTGTGTGTGGCACGTTTGTTGATGGAGATGACAGGTACGAACGTAGGAACACAGCTTAGATTGTTACGAGAGAAACAAGTAGTGATCATAATTATAATCTTCATTCTTAAAGTTTTTTTCGAATGTGACGTCGTGGAGACGCGGCATATTTCAAATGAATAGTTTTTGAAAGAGATATGTTGTAGGCGGTTGCTGAGTCTTTGGGGTGGACGTTTAGGTTTGTGATTCGGTTTCTAGTAAATGTGCAGTTGAATGAGAACGAGTCTTTAGTAGTTATTTGTTATCTAATTGTTTTTGGTTTTTGAATTGTTGCGTTTAGTTTATAGTTTGGTTTTCTAGAGTGAAGGTTTTCTATTCGTGTGGAGTTTGCTTTGAGTTGTGTTTAAAACATTATTTATTTGCAGTGTGGTTTGTGTGTGTGTTTGTGAGTGTGTGTGTTTTGGGGCCACTGATTAAACCTTTCTGGAGGTGACCATCAACGGCTGCCAAGTGATGTATAAAATGTTTCACAATCAGCTGCTTTATATATCTCGACTGGTTTCAGTCATCGACCATCTTCACGGGTCAGGGTTAAAATGGTTTAAGCCATAAGGTAACATTTGTCATTACTTAAATAATGGTTAGAACGTGTCAGGAACATCAAAATACTACGCAAGACTCTCAGAAGCAAACATACTAATACCAAGTGAATGCAGAGCAGTACTGAACTGTGATTGCTAAGACGGTTTTCTTTATTTTTTTTTAGTGCGAAATAGTAGTTTTTTTATGGTAAGGATATTACGTTGAAGTGAGGTTCTTAGATTTGTGTCTAATTAGTTTTATTTGAGGGGAGTGGAGGGGAGGGGATGTCTTCATTGTCACTGATAGATATAGTGAAATTTGTTATCCTTATTAGCTTTGTTGGTGGGGGACTGTCTACATCACTGTCTTCGTTCCAGCTATGAATGTCAGCTGAAATTTACAATACTGATCATAATAGATTTTATTCTTTGGTGTGGGGTGGGGGAGGGAGACGGGGCTTGTATCACTGTCTTAGTTTGTACAACATAGGTCTAGCAATATATTCTATTCCAGTTGTGTGTTTCTTATACTTTTTGATTGGGTTTATTCTGGAGGAACATGTGAGAGTTATTTTTCGATTATGTGACTCTCTTGGAGTGATGTTAATCTTACTGTAGTATTTTTAGTTTGTCCCCGCTCATAACTCCCTAATTCCCGTGATTGTTTCATTAGTTTCATTTCATTAAGATACTGAACTATTTCGCATCTTTCTTATCTTCGTTTGCTACCATAATGGTCTATCTTGTGGTAGTAATCTTGAAGTATACCAGAGGCCTGTTATTAAATCTGTGGTGATCATAATAAATAAAGTACGCTTTATATCCCCGATATAACGTCATGGGTCAAAGTAGACGTGAGGAATGGGAAAGTGCGGTAATCCCAAATGTTGTTCATGTTACCGCGTTCAGTCAATTTCAGCGACTTTTGGCCGTATGTATTGACATCGATTTTTGGTTGCTGTATTGGTATCGCTTTCTGCTCTTTGTATTGGTGACTGGTTTTTCAATTAAGTTATAGTCGTCAACTGAAGTTTCAGGAAAAGTTTCGAATAGGGTCAGTGCCGTGATTCGTGCAGGATGGTTGTCAGTGCTTGCCGTGATATACTATGGGAGCAAATGAAGGTGTGTCAGCTGTTCATGTTGCACAGGCTATGGGAGACCAGCAGGCAGACAACGTGTTTCGAAGTAACACTTTCGGAAGAAAGGGCGAAACATTGCCGTAAAATGGTATTATAGATTTATTTTCTCCTTGTTTAAGTAGTAGCTATTTAAACAGTTCCATTATCTGCAAACCAAGGACAGCGTCACAACTCATGATATATAAGAAAATGAAGTGAAATATTTCTGTGCTTTCTATTGCTACGCATTTCATCTGTGTGGGCACACTCAGCAAGTGGATCAATGTTTTTTAATTAAGTCATGGGAGAAACTGTGTGGATCAATATTTTTGTTTCTTTTCTTTTTTTTCTTTTGGATCATGGAATGAAGTAGGTTGATCAATGTATTTTAATTAAAATATGGGACAAGCTATGTTGGTCAATGTTAAAATATCGAACATGCAGTTCCACTTATTCACTGAGCTTGCGCAGATCGATTGCACATTCATTTCCCAACCACATGTGATTTTCCGTGAGACATGCACCAACTCAATACTTTCGGGGAAATGGAAAGAAAAAGTAAAAATCAGTCTCCTGCTACAGAATTTTCTTCTCTGACACTACTACAGTGCTCAAAGTGAAAGTAAAGTATTAGAAATCAGAGGGGAACGGGTACGTAATAAGAAGCGACGTCCGAGCTGTAAGCGGTAATGGTCATGCATTCTCTGTGAATTGTGTATAGGTCCTACGGCTGAGCCATGCGTTCGTAGCACAAACGCTTCATTTAATTGTTTGTTGTTGTATCACTGTGCTAACCAATTATTGTTCGCACGATGGAATACAATGAAATGCAGCATCAGTTAGATTACGCTACGAGTGCTTTAACTTATGTTTCCTAGTTGCAGATGCTACTTTTATGACGAGTTGTTTAAGTGTGTCAACTCACCTTCTGTTTCGCACCCATATAGTTTTGCAGGTACGAGTATGGGGACATTAATGAAAATAAACCAACCAAGTGACGATAACTGTGTATACTGACGATGTCAAATGTTGATTATGGTTTACTTTCTGCATAGTTTGAAGTTATATTTCCTGTGGCGCACTGAGTTAATAAGTAACCGTCGAGATGACATGCACAAACTTGTTATCCTTAGACGAAATTTTGAAAGGAAAGTTCTGTGGGTTCTAAATGCTTGTATTGGTGCACCAATATCACAATAGCTTTAAAAAAATAGATTGCTCAAATGAATCTCTTACTCAATAAAGAAGAAAATGTAGGAATTATTCGTACCTAACGTCCATCGAAGAAGAGGTAGTAACAAACAGAGCTCGTATTACGAAGAAAATCGTACGAATCGAATTACGAGGGAACCATCCTTGCGGTTTCCTTAATCTACTTAGAGAAACCACTGAAGCCCTAGATGTTGATGGACGAATTATTTACTTGTACCACTGCCAGTCCAACTGCTTGTTCCATGTGTTACCATAATGCCACCTAACTAGAACTAAAATAAATAACGATATTATATTATCCCATTAAGCCAAAGTTTTATTGAATCTGAAATTTTGGTTTCAGGTGGAATTGGCCACGGTACTGAGGTCGAACAGTTTAGCAGCCAGACGGCCTTCTCCGCGCCGAGTTGACGACGGCGCCCCCAGCAGTCATCATAAGGTTTGGTGGCTACGAAGAGCTGCATGCTGTCAACTGATCAGTTTCCGTGGGTTGGCGGGGAGGCCACTGGAGTGACTCTTCTCCAGGCGCCGAGTTGACGGCAGCGCCCCCAACAGGCAGCATTACATTTGGTGGCTATGAAGAGCTCCATGGTGTGGAATGTTGAGCCTCCGTGGTTGGTGGGGAGGCCACTGGAGTGACCTGTCGACAAATTTAAATTTCAGAGTTAACAACGTGATCACATTATGGTGGGAAGATATATGTAAAGAAAACTGCAAAGTTATCGTAGGAGCCGAGGCTAATATACAGTCGATTTCTGTATCAATAATGTTGAGGCTGTAAAATAGACGCGAAATGGAGTTACTAATTTATAGCTATTGGCACAAGTGTAGTAAAAGAGTGCAATGACAACATATTTTATAAATTGTTTTGCATCCCAGATATGGGTATAGTGATGGGATGTTTCTGTCTTCCCTACTCATCAACTAAAGATTTCAAAGTATTATAAATAAGAATTTAAATGTGAGAACTACCAGCAATGACTGTTTGCCTCTATCGTGTTCGCTGAGTACAGTTCCTTCTGCTCATTTTATCGTGGTGGCAGGTGGCTGTCACAACATGTGCCCAAAATGTTGAATTGAATTTCCGAGGGCGTTATGGATAATTATATGACAGAAAAGCAAACCTTGATGCAGTATAATAGTACAGCACCAAAAGACCAGCGTATGATGATCGAGGTGAAACTATACCAAAAACTTGATATCACTTTCATGGGTGGGAGGAGACAAGAACGTTTTCTGATACTTCATACATACTGCGAAAGGGTAGGCAAGCATATTGTACCGTTCATTCTTAAGATTACTGTCGAAATAGCCTGCGTATCCGCTCACAATTCAAAACTGTTATAGAAGAACAGTATTGCAAGCATTGTGATAAACCACCCACAGCTCTGTAGAACAAAATTTACGATTCGACCACGGATATCTGCATTTTGTAGGCTCGCCTATGTACGTAAGCTCTCAGCATTTCAGTGACATTAAAAACGTACAATTGCAGAGTAGGAAAAATAACGCATACGCATGTTGTCTTTCTGAAGGTAGTTATGATGTGGCCAAGAAACCAGACGTACACTTAGAAACTAAAATCTACAGATCGAAGTTTCACTCACCGTAGCAGTGTTGCTTTCCTCTTCTCACTGCAGACGTCTCTGCAGTAGCTCCTCAAAAAACGCGTCAAGCGTAAACTGACCCTCCTGTTGGAAAAGAACTTATTAGTTTTCTGATATCCAACATATGGAGTTATACAGAACATGTGCTAGATTAACATGGCCGCTTTTTACGAAGTGCTACATTTATCAATAATTTTGCTACCTACATTTATTGATGTTATTTTACAGTGATCGATTTTAATATTCAAGTAAAGTCACTACTCAGTCCATGTCTGACCAGCTAATAATAATAAACAGATACTAATGTCCCATGATGTGCAAGTTGATTGTTTGTGCGATTGGTTAACTGGAGTATTTCTGGGAGTTATGCCGAGTTGTTGTTCCTGTTGTATGCAGAATATTTCAACGACCGAGCTGTTTTCTTCAGGTCGTAATACATTTACTGAGTAGGTGGAGTCCAGGGATCGTGTGCACATAACGGCAAAGCTAGCTGCACTCCAGTCACTGTCATCGAAACACTGTCCACAAATCCAAACAACTCGGCAAAACACCCGAAGCAGGTCACTTACTACTATCACGTTCGTAAGAGAGTATTGATCTGAATATATAATTCCCTACACTGAACTAATTTACACTCACCGGAGCAACACGGATTTCTTCTTCTTCCTGCAGCCGTTTCTGCAGTAGCTCGACAAAGAACACGTCAAGTGTAAACTGACGCTCCTGTTGGAAAAGAACTTATTAGTTTTATCATAAAGAGCACGTCTATAATTCAGATATAGCGCTACTTCTTAATATGTACGGGTTTTACGAAGTGTTATATTTATTAAGAACCTACGGGCCTATAGATAGGGATAGTGAGTATTCATTGTTTTGCTGTAATAGCTACCATTATGCTATGTCCGAACTGTTAAGCTGGAATGACAGAGGCTTCAGAGTAATTATGCAAGGTACAGCAACGCCATGACCTTTTTATTCTCTGTACTGGTGAGTTCTCTCTCTTGAGAGGAATGTAAGTGGGATAATGACTATTTTTACTGAAAGTTCCAGTTTTTCTGTTCTCTGACTCCTCCGAAAACAACATTAGGCTTCGAAGTGTGAAATTCAGGAATACATTTGCTTTGGTCATCAGGTATTAATCCCAGTTAGCAGGTAACTCGTAGAGCAACCAGATGGTTTGCAATGTTGTCTTCAGCCAGTCACTTGTCTTGGACTCAGATTATATGAAGCTCTGCTCTTACAAAACATTTCAGCAAAATTCTCTACAACTTATTAGGGTCTTTTCCATTGTCAAGCACCTCCGTATCAGCATCATAGTCCAAGCATTCTTAAGTAATACCAGACACAAATTGCCAGTTGGTCAGTGTTAATTTTAATGGCTGTCAGTAGAGTTGTTGCAACCATTTAATCGGGTTTTGGTTAGACTATCAACTTCGTCTTGCCTAATGCTAGAAGTGGGGATACATTATGCTAGTAACATGCAGGAGACAAGGAGGAGCCTGTAGGATCTGGGGAAAAGAGCAAGTATATCCCGCAGGTGAGAAAGACATACGACTGTTGGAATAGGTCTGACTGGCCAATCATCAGACAAAGTCCTACATTATGCATATAACTTTCACACAATGAAGTAACCCTCACCCCTATCCGAATAGGATACATTTCTAATTAACGTCTTCATAGTCTGGTGAGAAGACAATTAAATCTGTAATGGCTGTAGCGTAAACATTCTTGTACGCTATATTTTCTATGCACGTTATCTTTTGATCAGAAGGCAGAAGTGAATTTAAGAGGAGACCAGCCATTCATTTTACTTGAAGTTTACATGTGGTAAATTTTAAAAATTTTGTGTATCTCTGGAGGCGAGAATGAAAACATTAGCGTCTTGCTGAGAGACCAGCAAATTTCATTTCGTTCCAGTGATGAACAAATCCATCCATCCGCCAGTGACTTTCATCTTTGGCTGTACCTAAGATACGGTCACGAAAACTGACAACGATCCCTCCATATTTGCAGCCAGTGAAGCCTATCTGTTGAGTGTGACGTAGCGGTCGGACAGTACCACTGGACGAAGTAACTTTCTTAGTTGGTAGTTTAGATCATTCTGCTAAACTAGTGAAATGCCGTCACTTTTGTTACCAGGTATCGAAATGGTATTAAAAATAATTTTTGTAATTATGTGTGTGTGTGTGTGTGTGTGTGTGTGTGTGTGTGTGTGTGTAGTCGCGCGTGCTGGCGTGTGTGTCGTGTGTAAGTAACATTTTTAGACGTTTTTTATATTTTGATTCTTTATTGAATTTTTACTGTTTTAGCGCATTGCACCTTAGTCTTCGCATAAACGAAGTGTTTTCTTGCACGGAAACAACCTCACAATCGTCATAGTCAATAGTCTAATAGAGTTTCCTGTTTTAGATGTATTATTCATAAAGACGTGTTACATGGGATGTTTATAGCGAAACGCAGATTCATTTACAGTAAATCGTGACAGTCTGTAATACCTGTTGATCAACCTATCGGCAGTGAACTAGCTCTAAAACTTTAGTACTTTGCTTATTATGATATCAGTAACGCAACGTGGCGTGGCTCACCTCAAAGGTACGTCGAGCAGCGACCAAGGTCTTGTCCAGTCGCAGACCTTCGTCTTTCTCCCCTCCCACACACCGGGAGAAAAACGTCTTGATGCGTCGGAACATCGCTGCAACGATAACGGGCAGCACGTTAGATACGACCAGACCGTGTCCACGAGTAAACCTTATTGTGATGTCTTACAAGTCTATAGCAGGGAAGGACTTGAGACCGTGATGTGATGTCTTTAAATTTAAATTCTGTAATAAAAAGAGCTGTCAGTTACAAACGATCTATAACATCCAGATCGATTAAATATCATTGATTTAGTTGAAAATGTTTATCCATTTATAACTAGTGAGTAATTCATTATTTTAATTCCCTTTTACTCTTTCCTAATAGATGAATTAAAATAACACTAGTTCTTCGATGACAGCCAAATGTGTGTTCATTACGTGGCACATTTAATCTACAATGAATAATTTTGTTTCGATAGCAATTATTTAAAGCTATCAATATCAGCCAGACAATTAGCAAGACAGTGCAACACTACACTAGTTTCATATATACGCCAAGTATAGTTATTTAAACTTCGCATTTGGACAGATATTACGCCGCGATTTGGTTACTACCTTCATTTCGTTCAATATGGCACCATGAGGCAGGATTGGTTCAAATGGCTTTGAGCGCTATGGGACTTAACATCTGAGGTCATCAGTCCCCTAGAACTTAGAACTACCTAAACCTAACTAACCTAAGGACATCACACACATCCACGCCCGAGGCAGGATTCGAACCTGCGACAGTAGCAGTGGCGCGGTACCGGACTAAAACGTCTAGAACCGCTCGACCACCGCGGCATTCGTCAGGATTGGTAATTTAATTAGTGTGTACTTATGGGAGCATCTTATTGGTGGTATGAAGTTACTGGGTAATAATCTATGCAGAAGTGTGGTGGTTATATCCCAAATCGTTCCGCAGTGTCTGACGAGATTACAAATTTTGCAAATACCCGTTTTCTGAGTCACTGTATTATCACCGGGCTGCACCTTTCCTTCTTTGTGGCAGAGTTATCAACAACCTAAGTTCAACACTAAACCTAGAATCCCCCCTAATCGCCATGTGAACTAATCAACAACAAGTACGACGTAACAACCATATTTACGATTGAAATTTAACCAGCGATATTTGAGTGAAGGAAACACCAGTACAGCTTAAAAACTCCCAACGGAATTAACATTTAACGATGCTCAAAGGTATGTTTTTAATTTCTATGAGTAACAGAAAGAGAAAATACTTTCCATGTCAACTCATTATGATTGAACGCAGCTGGAAGATTTTTACGTATTGCCCTCATCACGGAAGGTAGAATATAACAGATTTGGTGACAGAGATACGTGACGCCGCTCTCGTTGTGAAACTAAATAGTAAGTTAGAGAAAAGACGATTCCAGAGACTAAAATGGTGAAAACCTCAGCAAAGAGATCTGTCGCTATGTCATGCTCTCTCGTAACCCTTGTAGCTGCGTGAAGTGTTGAAACAATGTACTGGAATGTGAATGGAACTGGTTTCTTTGTTTTTTTACATACTGCGAAATCACATCACACTACGTCGTAACGTTTCAGTTGTCAAGTACTTCGCCGCTACACATCCAGTCATTCATAATCTTATACGATATTAAAACTGCATCTTATTCTGTATGGTAAGTAAACAAGAGACAATTAAGTCAGTAGCTCATACCTCTCCCGGATACATTACACTTCGCTTCTGAAGCTGGGCGTTCGCTTCGTTCAAAGCTTCTAGAAGTCCTCAAGAACTTTAAAATGTTTCGTCTTTTGACCTCGGAACACAAAGTGTAGCGATACAATATATGAAACAAAACTGGAGCATCTTTAATTCAATAACTCACACGACCAATTCGTATCATTGTGTCTAGCAATCCATTGAATACGCAGGTAATTGCTAGGCAACGGTTCTCTACGGTTTAGGTAACATAGCATTCGTGTTAGCATACCCCGTTATCAACAGTAAACAGCAACGCTAGTAGCTGCAGAGCTCTACACTGTGTAGCAACGTCGATAGGAATGGGTCAAAGAGCAGTGATGAAAAATTTTAAATAAATCATTGTATGTACCACAAAATAATGCTATTTAGCAACTGGGTATGCAGCAATATGTAGTGAAAAAACCTGAATAGCTAATCAACTCCCAATGGATTTAACAGCCAACTACATTCCAAGATATTAATTCAATTTCCTGAAGCAACAGGAGACGAAAACTCTTTTGTTACAGAGCGAAGTCGACTAAATGTTACTCTACACAGCTGCCATCAGTTTCCAAAGCGTCTTCTTCTTCACAGACGAAAGAAAGTTCCAGCTGCACGACTGTGCTATGATCACAGCCAACAAGTATCTACAGCTGAGAAGCAAGGAGGTTGGTGACACTTATCATTGTGAAACTAAGTGATTAATCTGTGAAGGTATGACAAAAATTAGTGAACTTCGTCAGAAACTCAGTAAAGTGGTTCGTCTCTACAAGTCAGGCACCTAACGTTTTAATCTGTATAAAGAATTGAGACAAAGTGATCTTTCGCATGTTTCACTGCACTAATTAAATGTTCCGAAATCACAACAAGGTCCGTCGTAAAACTTCAATTTGCCAGTGCTTCTTCACTAAATCCACAGTCATTTAAATGCTTGTACGATATTCTAACTGCAGATGGCTTTGTATGGTAAATAAATAGGTTACGTTTAAGTGAATGGCTCATACCTCTTGTGGGTACAATGGACCTCGCCTCTGAAGCTGAACGTTCGCTTACTTCAAATCTTCTAAAGTTCCGCAAGAACTTTAAAAAGTTGCCTTATTTGTTCTTGGAACACAAACTTTAACGCTACAACACTTGAATCAAAGCTGAAGCTTCTTTCACTGAATAGGTCACACAACGAATTCGTATAGGCACTTCTAGTACTCGGGAGAATATGGAAGTAATTGCTAGGCAACGGTCCTCGACGGTTTAGGTGACATAGCATTGTTGTTACCATATCCTGTGATCAACATTAAGCAGCAACCCCAGAAAATACAGAGCACATCATTTTACGGGAACGTCGATATCAATAGGTAAACAAGCACTGCAGTAAAATTTTAAGTAATTTAGATCTATGTAACACGAAATAATCATTCCTTGCTATTGAAAGATATACAGCAGTGTCTAAGGTTTGAAAACGCCAAAATAGCTAATAAACCCACAAAGAATTTACCAATTAAAAATACTCTAATTTCTTAATTCTATTTCTTTAATATATAACAGACGTATACTCCTTTGTTACGGTGAAAGGTCAATTCAGTATGACACAAAACAGTTAGCATCAATATCCAAAATGTGTTCGTTTTCACAAATGGAATAAAATTCCAGCAGCATGACCCTGTTATGACCACAGACACTATGTATGTGTAATCGACAAGCGAGAAAGATCGCTAACATCGTTGCCGTTGTGAATCTCAAAATTTAAAAGTGATATAGCATGGTACAATTGTGTCCGTCTGCTCAGAACCATGACGTCATATTTGGAGTAAACTGGATAGTTTACTCGAGGTACTACACAAGCAGACATAACATTTACTAATAGCCCGATGACATTCTTCAAGACGGCGACCGCAATATAGACCATTAGAATGAAAAAGAAACATAAAAGATTTTGTGGAGGTGGTGTTGTACAGCTTCAATGAATGTTAAGAACTACCATACGCAGCTCACAGCTATAATTTTATTACAGAGGATCGACTTCGGTCAAGAATCAGAAAATCATGGGGTCCAAAATCCATCTCTCCAATGCGTTTGCTTAATTGGAATAGCAGTTAGCAGATGTACAAAGCTCCATCATTGGTATTACCTATATATATAGAATATTGGGAAAAAACCTTGTCGAGGTTAAATGGACGTATTGATCAATGATGGAAAAATGTACATCTGATAACTGTGGTTCCATTTACTGAGACGGATAGCTGAGATGGTTTTTGGACCCGATGATGGACTGATCCAAGACCGAAATCAATCGTTTCTGTTAAAATGTAGGTTTTGTATTGTACAATGCAGTTCTTAAGAAACAAAAACCATGCGAAGTATTTGAACAGCACATCAAAGGAAAGTATCGGGAAAATCGCAGGAATGGGAGACTTTTAGATGTAGACATAGTAGAAAAGGTTAATAAACCTAAGAACATTGAAGAACTTCTCTAGAATAAACCGACCGAAAATATACAATAAACACAAAATTGGATTATAATAATTCGCTAGATTTATACAGATTAAATGAAGACAGTGGTACTAGACACCTCCACAAAACAACATAATTGGAAAACTGCACACACACACATTCTTCCGGAATGATGCAAACGAAAACGTAAAAAAACAAGCTTAATCGCAACGTAATCAGTACCTATATAGCTTTAACACACAGCGATAACAGGTCTCCTAAAAATTTCTCTAACATAAACAGAAAAACTGCAAAAATGCAGAATCGGAATCGAATTTTTCGCTTAACCTGTAGCTCAAAGGAAGACAGCGGTATCACACACAGCTCCACAAAACGACATAGTCGATAAATATTGCATAGGAACTTTTCCGTGGTAAACCTAAAAATAAAAATAAATTAAATAACACACAAATGGTATCGCAGTATATACAAGAATCCCCCCCCCCCCCAAACACACACACACACTGCACGCGTGCGAGAATCTCATTGTGTAAGAATGACGGACACAAATCTCTCCAGAATAAACCGAACAAAAGAAACAAAAAGACATACACATGGACAGTTGCTATCATATTTCGTGTGAACTCTATTCCCAAACCGAGGACAGAAATACAAAACAACACCCACATAACATTAACTTAATCTAAAAATTGTACGCACAAATTCCTTTAGAATAAACCGAAAGAAAATAAGAACAAAAACTGAAATCACACTACATACGGAAATAAATAACTCAAAAATCGAAAACCTATTAGTTATCAATAAATACCAAAAACTCGTTCCATTTCAGCTAAACAAATACTACGAAGCACAGCAACAGAAAAAAAACAAAACAATTATACATCACACGAGTGAGCGACCGGCAAAACAAATTGTGCCTCTTAGGAACAATGGATTTCATAAGCGCAGTGCTTCCAAGAGTCACATTCGAAAAACGGCTAAATATTTGTAAATTAAAATTTATGAATAACATTACCACCAGTGATTCAATTTATTAGGGCTAACTTCATTCTCGACGAACTTTACACATTAAAAAGACAGCTAAATAACTATAAGTCTCAAATGATAATCATAAACACTAATCATTTCACTTATAAATAGTTATCTTATGCTCAGAAGGTCCTGCCTTCCCTTATCCTGGGAAATCGTGCGAAATGCAGAAAGAAACTCACGACCTTTTGACCAATGCACTTTGGTTAAGGCTAACCTCACCCTCGACGAACTTCCCATCTTAAAAAGACAGCTAAATAACTATAAGAATCAAATGATAATCCTAATCACTCACCGTTTCACTCACAATAATTTATCTTGTGCTCTGAAGGTCCTGCCTAGCCTTACCCTGGGAAATCGAATGAAGTCGAGAAAGAAACAGACAAATATTTGTCAGAAAACACAATAAAAATATAATCTTTACTAGTTTCTCCAGGGCAGTTTAGTCTGTGGTTTCAAGTTCCACCCAAACCAAACCCTCGCATGTAGCGACGTATTTGGAACAACAGCACAGTTTACAGACGTCACAGATTACACTGGTAAGTAACACAACCACAGGCAAACCTTTAATAATAATCCGATTCAACATAAAGTCATAACGTCACTTAGGCTCTCATGAGTCAAAGCAAACGGGTGGAAAAGGATATTGCGCTGACACGTTTGCCATCGAGGAACTAACAAGTTAGTTCGAGAATACAAGATGAAGGTGCATAATCTATGCCAAAAAGAAAGTATAGAAATCGGTCTGAAAAAGCAAGCACTTAATATTTGAATCTCCATGAAAAATTGAAACAAAGTGGTGTTTCACGGTATATACTGTTAATAACTTGAGGTTCTGTAATCACATCACACTCTACCACACGCTTCTGTCTGCTAGTATTTCTCCACTAAGTACACAGACAATTAAAAGCTTTTACGATATTCTAAACGATATTCTAACTACCGATGAATCCGCAAGGTAAATAAATAATTGGCAGATACTCGGATGCCTCATACCTCTTGCGGGTACAATGCTCCTCGCTCCTCTCAAGAATGGCGTTCACTTCACTGAAAGCTTCTAAAGCTCCCCAAGAACTTTAAAATGTTTCGATAGATGTTCTCTAAACACAAAATTCAACGCTACAACACTTTAATCAGAGCTGAAGCTTCTTTGACTCAATAACTTAACGCAGCGAATACGGATAGGCACTTCTAGTATTCGAGAGAATACGGAAGCAATTGCTAGGCAACGGTCCTCTACGGTTTAGGTGACATAGCATTGTTGTTAGCATTCCCTATGACAAACATTAAACAGGAACCATAGAGACAACAGAGCACAACATTTTACAGGAACGGCGACAGCAATGGTTGAACGACCACTGAAATAAAGTTTTAAATAAGTTATGCATATGTTGCTGCTTTTCAGATTTTAGCATCGCTTCGAAGCGACGTCGCACGCTCGTGTATTCGAGCCCGCATCCACGTAAATGTTTAAGTGTTTTCACAAGCGCAGAAATGAAATCCCTCAGCGCAGTGAAAATCCACAATTGTTCTATGTCCGTTAGTGTAATACCGCTAACACCTTTTCTGGCGTATTAACTTGCTATATCCTATCGCTGAATCTACTGTCATGAAAATGGAAGACTTGTCATTGAGACGGATGATACGAGCAATAGCTACTTTTATTCCACATACACTGACGGAAAAATCTGAAACAACCCAATAGCTCCACTATGAGAATGCAAATACACACTGCAAGTTTCATGAGCGTTAGTTACTTCTGAGATTGATCGAGGTGAGCTGACGTTAATCACGAGACATTATCAGCTGCACAACCAGTAAGAATGAGACAGTGTAGTAGGGGTACGGAAAGCTGGATGTTCCTTCTGCGATATTTCGGACTGGGGTGCTATTTTGTGTGACAGCACGAGTACTCTTGTGGTCAGCCCACGAACCTTGACAGCAAAACTGTATGTCACTCATGAACAGCATTCCAGGCTGTGTTATCTAACACGGTAACGCCCTCCCACGTACCGCAGTTGTAACCCAAAGTGCTCTACAGAATGTCAACTTGCTGCTTTGGCCTGCTCGATCACCAGATCTGTCTCCAATCGAGCAATGTGGGACATCATCGGACGAGAATTCCAGCTTCATTCCACCACCATGATTAGTCATCCGTCTACTGGCCGGCCAATAGCTACCAATAGCTATAGCAATAGCAACCGCCAGAAACTGAGTCATGCAACAAATATACTTTTAGGAAAAATTAGTCACTTCAAATGGTTGTGACAGTTTTCCGCTCTTTGGAGTAACTCGTTTGACTAACTACTACGAGCAAGGGAACCAACCGCCAAGGGGAGAAAAAGATGAGAGCAGTGTAGACACGCAGTTAAGGTAATGTTGCCTTCCCTTCCAGCGTATGTAACGCAGCACCACTGCCACAGAAGTCCTAACGCTTAAAAGGGATATGTGAACTATTGAGGGCATCACACTATTATCTACGTCGACTGCTTGAGCAAATGCTACGCAACTGCTAAATGTAGACAATATGTCCATAGATGTGTAGAGCCTTCCAACTTCAATGAGACGCCGGGCAAATCTAACGAAATAATCCTGAAAAGGGAACAAAACACAAATGAATGTGTTTTCACCTGAAACAGTCTGTGCAGAGGCTATTAACTCCAAAGCAAATTCAGTTAAGTAAGGAAAGGTGGAAATAACTTAATGGAAGTCCACTTTCTAGAGAACATCTAAAATGTGAACAATTGATCATTAGTCGCATTCACCTAACCTCAGTAGAATTACTGCTTCGTCATGTAAAGACGAATTTTGATCCTTTCAGACCAAGAAATTATTAAAAACAGCAGTTGCCGAAACAGCTGTTGCAAATCGTAACTGTAATTGGATAAGAACAGAAAAGCCTACGTGCCTACCACAGTGGTATATAGCAAAATGTTACGGCTTGTCAAGCCCTTATTCTTCTGCTCCCTCTCCATTGCGACCCTATGCTTATCGTCCTATCTCCCAGCGTATCTTTTCAAAGCAGACGTTCTACTTTCAATTGCCTGCAGTGAAGTACTTAAGTCTCATCGTGAAATACCTTCAATATTTCATTTTGAAAAATTCACAAGGGTTTTTAACTTTATTAACGTGCGACGGTCTGTTTCAATAACTAATAAAAGTGTAAATATTATGATTTTCACTTTGCTCGGCGGTACAGTGGGTAAGAGTCAGATTACAAAAACGACGGTCCAACTACTAATCCTGGATTGGGCAAAGATTTTTTTACACATAACGGTTCTTTCACGTTCGATAATGGTTTGTCAATGTGAGTAAGTAGGGCCGCTTACAACAGACTGGCTAAATCAGTTGAGAGGTCGCAGAAAGCAACGGGACCGTGCCTATAAAATTACTGTGGAGTTCGAACCATTTTTCAGGTTGATGACAGCCTTATCGTTATATGTGTACATAACATTGATTTCCTTTGTATCCTTGGGTAACATTATTAAATACTTTTGAGTGATAAACTAAATATATACTCCCACCAACCAACCCTTGCCCCTCAGAGCAAATGAATAAATGAATATCCTTATTTGTTTGAAAATACGGATAAAATGTTATAACGGGGTGGTGCATTAGATAACACACCAGAAAACATATATGAAAACTTAACATCGTGTCCTGACGTTTATACAACACTCACCCACTTTTCCACTTGGAAAATTGTTAATAGTATAACATACAGATTAACATTAACAAATAATAGAAATAAACTCATTACCGGTGTACGATAGACAATCATTTGCCCCAATACATTTACAATGACACATACATCTTAACTCACCACGGCCTTGAGGAGGAAAGGTGAAGAAGAAAGTGACAGGTGAAGGATGTCAGTAAAAACACGAATATTAATTTGACAAAGTTGTTCGATTTATTCACTCTACTAAGCTGCGTTTTAACTGGTATCATTTTCACGATTTTACATTTTAAAGCTAGATAACCCATTCCATATCATATCTTTCCCAAAAAGAAATAAATTTCATTTAATCAAGAAAGTAAAGAAAAAATACTGTTGTGACTCTATAGGTACCACACCACATGTGCACATATTAGTGAGAGGGAGATTTATATCCGTAAAGGAGAGAAGGAATCACTGTAAGTCTCAGGTTTATCATCATGAAGCCCATTGTGGGGAGTTAGGACTGAAGCGAATTCTGCATTCTTTACCTGCTTTCAAGGGTAGCTTTCAGCACTGAACGAATTTATTGCCCTCCTTCGTCCTTCAAGTAATCTCCCTTATTGTGAGCCAGCTAGAAAAAGCTCTCCATTGATGCAGAAAATGGCTGTCTTCACTTTTATAATAAGAATGTAAGAGCAGAGTTAAATCAGCTGTGCAGTCACTGGCAACACTAAATATCATCTGCCGTTATTAAGCAGCATTAAAGGATAGACTACATTGACCATGAGGATGTGCATATGACATTAAACGCTTCGTAAGAGTTTAGGGATAATCGTCTGTGTAAAATAACCTTCTCATTGTGACTAAAATGTATGCTGATGAAATTGTGCTGATCATTTTGATGTTCGGTATGTGGGACACTCAAATGCACGGGGGTCAGCAACCGTACAAATTACCAATTTTTACACAGTCCAATTTTTACACAGTCCAAGTTAGCCGCTGTCATGAATGATGATGACGGCGATGAAATGATGAGGCCAACACAAGCACCATCAAATACTGACGAACCGATTCCACAGACCGAACGTGAGGAGAGGGGCTAGTGTAATTGGTTAATACAAACCACACAAAAATGCACGGAAGTATGTTTTTTAACACAAACCTACGTTTTTTTTAAATGGAACCACGTTAGTTTTGTTAGCACATCTGAACACATAAACAAATACGTAATCAGTGCCGTTTGTTGCATTGTAAAATGTTAATTACATCCGGAGATATTGGAACCTAAAGTTGACGCTTGAAACCCCCGACGTTCAGTTGCGTGTTGTAACAAACACGGGCCACGGTCGGCGAGCAGCATCTGCAGGGACATGTTTACGATGACGACCGTGTTTACGAGTGTGGCTGTAGTGCACTGTTGTGGTTTGGTCTAGCTGTCGCAGTGTCCGCATGTAGCACTTGCTGCTATTGTTATTCTGCATTCGTCTCCGCACGCAGACCAACTGTAGTACACCGTGTTACGAGACGTCTGTGATAGTGTAGTGTTGTAGGAACTGTGACCATGGTGTATTCGAACCCTGAAAAGGCGGAGATGATATTCATCTATGACGAGTGTCGACGAAATGCAGCTGCAGCCTGCAGGGTGTATGCAGAACGGTACCCGGACAGAGAGCATCCAACGTGCCGCACATTGCAAAACATCTACCGCCAACTGTATGCAACAGGTATGGTCGTAGCACGCAAACGGGTCCGTAACAGGCCCGTCACAGGAGAAGCGGGTGCGGTTGGTGTGTTAGCTGCACATGAGTACACGGGACATTGCGAGAGCCGGTGGACTGAGTCAAAGTAGCGTCATGCGCATACTGCATCGTCATCGCCTTCACCCGTTTCATGTGTCGCTACATCAGCAATTACATGGTGATGACTTTAATCATTGAGTGCAATTCTGTCAATGGGCATTAACAGAGAATGCGTTGCAGTTCTACCTGTTTACCGATGAAGCGGGTTTCACAAACCACGGGGCAGTGAATCTACGGAACATGCGTTATTGGTCCGTGGACAATCCTCGCTGGCTCAGACAGGTAGAGTAACAGCGACCGTGGACTGTAAATGTATGGTGCGGAATCATTGGCGACCAACTCATTGGTCCTCACTTCATTGCAGGGGCCCAAAAAGCTGCAACATACATCGCGTTTCTACAGAATGATCTGCCAACGTTGCTGGAAAATGTCCCACTGGAAACGCGTCGACGTATGTGGTATCAGCATGATGGTGCACCTGCACATTCCGCAATTAACACTAGGCTGACCCTTTACAGGATGTTCGACGGGCGTTTCATAGGACGTGGAGGACGCATAAGTTGGCCAGCCCGTTCTCCTGATCTTACACCTCTGGACTTCTTTCTGTGGGGTACGTTAAATGAGAACGTGTACCCTGATGTGCCTACAACCCCAGAGGATATGAAACAACGTATTGTGGCAGCCTGCGGCGACATTACACCAGATGTACTGCGGCGTGTAGGACATTCATTACGCCAGAGACTGCAATTGTGTGCAGCAAATGATGGCCACCTCATTGAACATCTATTGGCCTGACATGTCGGGATACACTCTGTTCCACTCCGTAATTGAAAACGGAAACCACGTGTGTACGTGTACCTCACCCGTCATGGTAATGTACATGTGCGTCAGTGGAAAAGGGCAATAAAACGGTGTTAGCATGTGGACGTAATATGCTGTTCCAGTCTCTTCTGTACCTAAGGTCCATCACTGTTCCCTTTGGATCCCTATGTAAATCGGTGCTCTCCGATACACACGATCGAACAGCGGAGGAGTGGTACTCAAGCGTGAACTTTAGGTAACAATATCTCCGGATGTAATTAATATTTTACAATGCAACAAACGGCACTGATTACGTATTTGTTTATATGTTCAGATGTGCTAACAAAACTAACGGGGTTCCATTTAAAAAAACGTAGGTTTGTGTTAAAAAACATACTTCCGTGCATTTTTTATGGTTTGTATTAACCAATTACACTAGCCCGTCTCCTCACGTTCGGTCTGTGGAATCGATTCGTCAGTATTTGATGTGGTTTACGAAATACATCCAGCGGTAATGTTAGGTGACTCACCCTGTATACCACTGAATGTACCTGCCAAATTGTATTATTGTAGGAGGTACAGTTCGGGAGATACGGCGTCGTAAACATGCTTTTTCTTATAGTGGAGGGCAAATTACCCATTGTTGTTGTTGTGGTCTTCAGTCCTGAGACTGGCTTGATGCAGCTCTCCATGCTACTCTATCCTGTGCAAGCCTCTTCATCTCCCAGTACCTACTGCAGCCTACATCCTTCTGAATCTGCTTAGTGTATTCATCTCTTGATCTCCCTCTACGATTTTTACCCTCCACGCTGCCCTCCAGTACTAAATTGGTGATCCCTTGATGCCTCAGAACATGTACTACCAACCGATCCCTTCTTCTAGTCAAGTTGTGCCATATATGACTACACTCCTAACAAATATTTTCAGAAACGACTTCCTGACACTCAAATCAATGCTCGATATTAACAAATTTCTCGTCTTCAGGAACGCTTTCCTTGCCATTGCTAGTCTACATTTTATATCCTCTCTACTTCGACCATGATCAGTTATTTTTCTCCCCAAATAGCAAAACTCCTTTACTACCTTAAATGCTTCATTTCCTAATCTAATTCCCGCAGCATCACCCGACTTAATTCTTCTACATTCCATTATCCTCGTTCTGCTTTTGTTGATGTTCATCTTATATCCTCCTTTCAAGACACTGTCCATTCCATTCAACTGCTCTTCCAAGTCCTTGACTGGAATACTCTCTTTCAAATTCTGAAGATGGCAGGGGTAAAATATAGGGAGCGAAAGGCTATTTACAATTTGTACAGAAGGCAAATGGCAGTTATAAGAGTCGAGGGACATGAAAGGGAAGTGGTGGTTGGGAAGGGAGTGAGTCAGGGTTGTAGCCTCTCCCCGATGCTATTTAATCTGTATCTTGAGCAAGCAGTAAAGGAAGCGAAAGAAAAATTCGGAGTAAGTATTAAAATCCATGGAGAAGAAATAATAATTTGGAGGTTCGCCGATGACATTGTAAATTACCCATACTATATTCATTCAATGTTTCATAATGAGAGCTCTTAGTTACTCCCAACGCACTTTAAACATATTATTAAATCAATCCTAAGCTTTTTCTCACTTATCGGCTGAATTTAAAATATACAACATATCAATTCATTCTTAATGTAAAGCCGTTTGACGCTTTTTTATATATTGGAGTTCGATTTTCGGGGTTTGCTGGTAGTCCATAAGATGGAGTGATTATATGCCATATCTGAAACACCCTTGTCTTTAAGTTAGCTGAATAAGAGATTTTTCTGAACGCAAAACAAAGTGAAATGATCGTCTGGATTACCTTAGTGTTGGCTTCCTGTAACTTGATATCCAGCGAGACTCCTGGAATTTTTCGCAGTGTGTTCCATTTTGTGCGCGGCCATTACTGTCTGCTTCTAGTGCTATGACGCCTTCACGAGACTAAGGCTTGAACTGTTCACTGTGATCAGGTAGGGGGCTGTTGAGCCGTCACCTGAGGTGTCTCTGCTACGCTGAGACGAGCCACTGTGCTCACACAGAGTCGTGTGCCGCTAGCGGGAACAGAGCATCATGATGAGGAACAGGTAAGCTCGTGAAATATACGTTGACTCCCATCGACGTCTACGTCATATTCAGCAAGCCACCAAATGGTGTGCGGCAGAGAATACTTTTTGTACCACTAACTAAGCCCTCCAACCCTGTTCCACTACCGATAAGTGCGGGGGAAGAATGATTATTGGCAATCATCTGTACCGGCTCTAATTTCTCTAACTTTTCCCTCGTGGTTATAATGCGAGACGTATGTGGGGAAGTAATATGTTCTCCCACTCTTCCAGGAAAGTGCTCTCTAGAGATTTCAACTGTATATTTCTCCGTGATACAAAACGCCTCTCTTTTACTGTCTGCCAATTGAGTTCATTGAGCATCTGCGTAGCGGTGTCGCGCCGGTTAAGCGACCCTGTGACGAAACGCACCGCTCTTCTTTGGCTCTTCTCTATCTCCTCTATCAGTTCTACCTGGTAGGGATCCCAGACAGACGAACAGTACTCAAGAACCGGTCGAACAAGCGCCTTATGAGCTACTTCCTTCGTGGATGAGTCACATTTCCTTACGATTCTTCCTTTGAATCTGAGTCTGGCATCTGCTTTTCCCCGCCATCTGTTTTATGTGATCATTCCACTTAAGGTCACTCTGAATAGTTACTTCTAGCTATTTTACTCTAGATACTGTTTCCTGCGGTTTGGCGTGAATAGTATAGCTGTACAGTAGGAATTTTCTTTTCCTGTGTACGTGCAGTATGTACCTTTATTCACGTTCAGTGTCAACTGCCTGAGCCTGTTCTATTCATCAGTTCTCCGGAGGTTATTCTGCTTATCGTTACTATCTTCTGTCGTTGCTACTTTGTTAAAGACTACTGCACGATCTGGGAACGGCTATGTACTAGATCTTTTATATATATTGTAAACAGGAGCTGTCTTATCACACTTCCTGGGGTACCCCGAAAATTACGTTTACATCTGTCGATTTTGTGCCGTTAAGAGCGGCGTGTTGAGTTCTATTTGCAAGGTAGCCTTGAATCCAGTCGCAAATCCGCTGCGATGCTTGATGAGCACGTTATTTTCTTTTTCATTATGAAACGGCAGTGCGGGACGGTGTCTAATGTCTTCCTGAAGTCAAGGGACACGGCATCAACCTAAGCGACGTCGTCTACGGCGTTATGATTCTCGTTGAGGAACAGAGCGAGCTGAGTTTCACGGGATCTCTGTTTGCGGAATCCATGTCGATTTTTATAGAGGAGATTTTCTTTCTCCAAAAATGTCATAAAACATGTTTCATAATTCTACAACATACTGATGTCCATCATATAGTTCTGTAAATAAATCAACTGTCCTATGGCCCTTTTTATAAATAGGAATAGCCTCTGCTTCTTTCCAATCGCTGGGTACCATTCGTTGCTCAAGTGATCTACTATTAACTGCTGAAAGAAATGGAGCAAGTTCTTTGGCATAATCATTGTAGAATCTTATAGGTATCTCATTTGATCCTGACGCCTTTCCACTACTAAGGCATTGTAGTTTTTTCTCTATTCCGCAATCGCTTATCTCAATATATGCCACATCGACGTACGTACGACAATTGAACGGAGGGACCGTGTTACGACCTTCCGCGGTGAGACAATGCCGGAATACCGAACTCAGTAATCGGTCTTCTCTCTGTTATCTTCCGTTTCTATCCCATTATGGTCACTGAGTAAATGAACGAATGATTTTGACTCACTTACTAATTTTACGTACGACCAAAACCTCTCATGGTTTTTTACTCAGATCGGTTGAGAAAGTTTTACTTTCAAAGTCACTGAACGCATTGCCCATCTTACGATCATTTTTGCTCCATTCGGCTTTGTTTGTCAGCTAGGTTTTTATTTCTTCTGACTCTGAGATAAAGTTCCCTTTGCTTACGCAGCAGCTTTCTAACACTGCTACTAAACCGTGGTGTGTCTTTCTCATCTTTTAAGACCTCACTCGAATCATACTTGTCCAGGTCATATAGCACGATGCCTCCATTTGTTCTCCACATCTTCGTCCTCATCACCAGATACACTCCTGGAAATGGAAAAAAGAACACATTGACACCGGTGTGTCAGACCCACCATACTTGCTCCGGACACTGCGAGAGGACTGTACAAGCAATGATCACACGCACGGCACAGCGGACACACCAGGAACCGCGGTGTTGGCCGTCGAATGGCGCTAGCTGCGCAGCATTTGTGCACCGCCGCCGTCAGTGTCAGCCAGTTTGCCGTGGCATACGGAGCTCCATCGCAGTCTTTAACACTGGTAGCATGCCGCGACACCGTGGACGTGAACCGTATGTGCAGTTGACGGACTTTGAGCGAGGGCGTATAGTGGGCATGCGGGAGGCCGGGTGGACGTACCGCCGAATTGCTCAACACGTGGGGCGTGAGGTCTCCACAGTACATCGATGTTGTCGCCAGTGGTCGGGGGAAGGTGCACGTGCCCGTCGACCTGGGACCGGACCGCAGCGACGCACGGATGCACGCCAAGACCGTAGGATCCTACGCAGTGCCGTAGGGGACCGCACCGCCACTTCCCAGCAAATTAGGGACACTGTTGCTCCTGGGGTATCGGCGAGGACCATTCGCAACCGTCTCCATGAAGCTGGGCTACGGTCCCGCACACCGTTAGGCCGTCTTTCGCTCACGCCCCAACATCGTGCAGCCCGCCTCCAGTGGTGTCGCGACAGGCGTGAATGGAGGGACGAATGGAGACGTGTCGTCTTCAGCGATGAGAGTCGCTTCTGCCTTGGTGCCAATGATGGTCGTATGCGTGTTTGGCGCCGTGCAGGTGAGCGCCACAATCAGGACTGCATACGACCGAGGCACACAGGGCCAACACCCGGCATCATGGTGTGGGGAGCGATCTCCTACACTGGCCGTACACCACTGGTGATCGTCGAGGGGACACTGAATAGTGCACGGTACATCCAAACCGTCATCGAACCCATCGTTCTACCATTCCTAGACCGGCAAGGGAACTTGCTGTTCCAACAGGACAATGCACGTCCGCATGTATCCCGTGCCACCCAACGTGCTCTAGAAGGTGTAAGTCAACTACCCTGGCCAGCAAGATCTCCGGATCTGTCCCCCATTGAGCATGTTTGGGACTGGATGAAACGGCGTCTCACGCGGCCTGCACGTCCAGCACGAACGCTGGTCCAACCGAGGCGCCAGGTGGAAATGGCATGGCAAGCCGTTCCACAGGACTACATCCAGCATCTCTACGATCGTCTCCATGGGAGAATAGCAGCCTGCATTGCTGCGAAAGGTGGATATACACTGTACTAGTGCCGACATTGTGCATGCTCTGTTGCCTGTGTCTATGTGCCTGTGGTTCTGTCAGTGTGATCATGTGATGTATCTGACCCCAGGAATGTGTCAATAAAGTTTCCCCTTCCTGGGACAATGAATTCACGGTGTTCTTATTTCAATTTCCAGGAGTGTATTTGGTGTTGAATGCCCAGATACTCTCAAATTTGTATCTTGTCACTCTTGCTAAACAGAACTCTTTCTACTTCTCCGAACATTCTTTGTAAGACGCATTGTCATGGAAGTTATCACAGCATTGTGATCACTGATACCTTCCTCTACGTTCACTGATTCGATAAGTTTACGTCTGTTTGTTGCCAGGAGTTCTAAGACATTAGTAGTAGGGCAACAAGGACACGAGCATATATTGTTAGTGCAGGTTGCCTACATCAGGAGCAATTATAGGTTTAGGAGGAAACCTAATGTTCTATTTTGCTTGACAGGTTATGACCACCTCATGATAATCCTTCATTTTGATTGACAAGTCCCTAATCTATTGGTCCCCCACTCCTCCCCTCCCCCTCCTCGTTATCACAATCATTAAGGAAATCTCCAACCCTACCCTCTCACTGATACAGGTTCACATTCAGGCCCGAGTTATTCGAATAGCCCCCTCTCACACTTACCTGTTTGATTGAGTGCTTAGTTAAATTGATTAATTGCGGCCGACTGGAGTGGCCGAGCGGTTCTAGGCGTTTCAGTCTGGGACCGCGCGACCGCTACGGTCACAGGTTCGAATCCTGCCTTGGGCATGGATGTGTGTGATGTCCTTAGGTTAGCTAGGTTAAGGTAGTTCTAGGGGACTGACGACCTCAGATGTTAAGTCTCATCATGCTCGGAGCCATTTGAGCCATTCTGATTAATTACAGCCTCTCCCCTCATGTAAATCCTTCAACTCTCTCTTCGCGTCTCCCCCTCCTCTACCTGGAAACTGCCGGCTCTGTGCTGGAGAGGAAGGATTTTATGACAAGAAACTCAATTACATAGTAGAAGGTATATTATTTATTTATAAAAAATTCAGTTGTCAGGTGTTGGATCTTTCTTTCTCATCACTGTCTGCTGTTTTGGAAGATGCAGGTCTTGTAAAATACGTCTAAAGAAATAATTAAATCGATCGCTTTTTATTTATTTCAACCATGAAAGGAATACTGTCATGTAACAGTCGTCACACGTAATTACACTGCTATAACTCTTCTGATTGCCAAGTACACATCCCATGTCCACTGAACAAAGTGGCGATGTGTCTGTTAGCTGCCACGCCACATGCCAGTATCCTCATGGGCCCCCGATTGAATGACCAACTGTACGCTAATCCCTGAACAAAAGCACCAAAGACATTCCTGTCGAAACATGTGCTCGTTCTCTGTTCCTCCTCCTGTAACATTCCCCTGCCGGGCCTCCATGCGCCGTCAGTAGCGGTCAGACCAAACCACAAGCAAAGCAGCATTTACCCGGTGAACCCCATGCGGAATACTGATGCACGTGAGAAGTCCAACCAAGACAAATAGCTGATTGGGAATTGTTCCAGAAATCCTGTTGAAGTCAAGAAATAATAAATGTTTGGTCACTTGATAATGATGTATGGGATATAAGGCGCATTCAGTCTCTGGAAGAAGAAGAACCAAGAAGCGTTGCCAGCGGTTGAGATCCTCAGCTGCCTGAAGTGTAAAAGCAAGAAGTCATCACATGTCGTTGCAACTGTTACAGAATGCAAGAGTTCACTTTCTTTGTTCAACTCTGTATCATTGTGAACTCTGGCATGTCATGGTTAGCAACAGAAGAAGCACTGTGGGATGTGGGATGCTTTAGTGCACCTTACCAGCATGGTGGAGCCAGCCGGAGTGGACGAGCGGTTCTAGGCGCTGCAGTCTGGAACCGCGCGACCGCTACAGTCGCAGATTCGAATCCTGCCTCGGACATGGATGTGTGTGATGTCCTTAGGTTAATTAGGTTTAAGTAGTTCTAAGTTTTAGGGGACTGATGACCTCAGCAGTTAAGTCCCATAGTGGTCAGAGCTATTGGAACCATTTTGAACCAACATGGTGGAGCAGGACAACGAGCTGCTATTATCCATCCCATTGACTGATTTAGATACCCAGCAAGTCCCCGACTCTCAGAAGAACTCTGCTGGGGGTTCTACACCACACAGTGTGGGTCAGTACTTGTGCCTGACTGACAGTGCTTGTTTGAGTTGGGGAATGTGTTTTGTGGACGGTCGACACCTTCTGGCTGGTTGCTAGCAGCAAAACAGTGATCTCGTACATGAGAGCTAATGAGGAATCAATCTAAAGGGAACGCAGAGTCATCATCTATTCCGTCACTGTGACAGATGCGTTTAAATGTAGAGGTCGTCAATCACTTTCGGACTCAATTTGGAAACTCTCCACAACGCAACCAAACTCTTCTAGTTTCCTTATATGGTAGCTGTCTTTTATTTAAACTCATCCACCATGTATCGCGTGTTATGGGAGCTGCAGTAACAATGTTATTTGCACCATGTGATGTCTAGTTTTCTGTGAGAGGCAGTGAATCAGAGCGGCTTAATGTCAGTTTCGGACCTGAGACAGACCTTGAAGTCATGGCAGCAAAAAAAAAAAAAAAAGTACGGCAGAGCACAAAGCGTGTTAGAAAACAATGTTTCAAACAACGACACAGGGTCACAGGGAGCGTCTTATACGAGTTACAGTATAGTCTGTGGGATACAGTCATCATCCTACAGTACGGGTGGAGAAACCTTAAACTGACATCTACAATGGATCAAAAGCTGCATATTTAACAGGATCGTTCTACATAGGCAGCAGTAGCAGCTTGACACGTAAATTCGATGACGAACTGGGTGTCCCATTAGGAATACTAGGAGGAATGCTATTCTGGGAAGCACTGTGACGACTGTCTGTATGTGCCGGATCCACATCGCAGCTATGCGTCATCTCGTGAGCAATGGCGCCTGGGTGAGTTCTGTATCGGGTGAAGTTAGTGGAGCTTTTATAGTTCGTAATTTTTCTCTGTTGGATGGTGCAGAATAACGATGAAAACATGCTGGGCTGATAGATTTGAATGGGCACGGATCTGCTTCGGTCTGTAGTATCTGTATCTAGTTCGAAGACGTACCACATTGCACGCATTTCCACCGAATTGTAAAAACACGGTCCTATGGGACTAACTCAGGTCGTTCTGTTTCTACATGGGTTGCAGAAGGTGATAGATATGCCTTTCACCGACTTAAATTGGAACGAGCACATGCGGTAAGCTGTAGAAATTGGAGCAGTTGCAAGACTCGTAGGACTTGATGCCAAATAGTGGACATCATTTACAGCAGACAGTGTAACACTAGAGATCTGAAAAGCAAGTGTACATTTTTTTATGACCACAATCAGCACATCATCTACCAATAGTGTTTGTGTTCCTTCTCAGTCAGCCATCACCTATAACTCAGAGGACATATCGCAGAGCCACCAGCGTTCCGATGTCGCCGCAACTTTGAGCAACAGCCAGAAGCTTGACAACGGTAACCAAAGCAGCTTGCAGCTGTTTACGGACAGGAGCCAATTTTCCTGGTGTCCACTCACAACAATCACATTAACTAACCATATCGCAATGTCGAAAAAATAGATATAAAACCTCAAATGGCGCTACTGAGTGTGGAATATATGTAAATAATAAAGAGGAGAATAAAGAACACTATAAACACCCTGAAACGTCAAGCACTTAAACAGAAAAAGATTTCTCTACTGAAGTGGACGTAACTGCAGCTACCTGTTACTATAAACTCTGCTTACCGATTAAAGCTGCTGCACGAAATACGTATGCTAACTAGAATGCAACGATCGAAATTATTTGCCCTGTACCACCACGGGATTTGAACTTAGTGACGTGACGTGTAGCTGGTGGCGAGGAAAATTACAGTAGTATGCCACGTCACATAGGGATATGCACCAAGATTTATGCAAACAGAAATGTAGGTTAATTTGTAAACCACTAGTCCTCATAGTAAAATACACAGGTATGGATAACTGCACTGAAGAAGCATGTGAAAAAAATAATGAAATAAACTAAATAACTGTGTATCAGGCAAAAGCTGCTGCTACCATTGCTACCGGCGCGTCCACTCGTCTCGGCGTCTGTCGTCGCGCAAGTACTTCCAGACGATTCTGGTTGCTTCTCGCTTCGCACACCAATTTTTGTCGCATCGGAGTGTGTTGTATGTGTATCATATTTCTCTGTTTTCTGTTCCCGTAGATGCATTCGCATCAAGTGATTGATGCTTGAAGCACTTCAGCTGATAGCTCCCATATAGCATTTCATTCCTTAAATTACATTTCTCATATATGTAATTCTGTGTAAGAGATTTCACTCTGTCTCCACTGGGACTGCAAAGAGCAGGGTGCCATTCTCGACTGCTGTCGTTAGTTACATGTTAAATGTCTACAACCTGTATATCATCGATGTAGAGCTTAGTAGTTTTGTAATTAACCGTGGTGAGATAGGATAGAATTTACTGGAACATTAAAGTGAGGTAAAACTAATAGAAGGCATTTCTAATTCGCACGAGAGCGTGCTGAAAAGCAGTGCTTGAGAATTTCTCATGGGAATATTCTTATATATTTTTAAATAAAACGTTATTAATATTTTACATCTTTGTTATCCGTATCTATACATTTATTTCCCAACAAAGTCACCCTTGTGACGAACACATTTCTTCCAAAGAGAGATCAGTTTTTTGATATCGTCACTGTAGAATGTTTTGTCTGTTCACCGAGTCACATCACCTGTGCTTGCACCGCTTCGTCACTACACAAGTTGGGGATATCGAAGGTTTTCTTTAAGTTATGGGAACAGATGAAAATCGTAAGGGGCCAATTCGGGACTGTATGCAGGATGATCGATGAGAGGGAACCCAAGGCGTCAAATTGATGCAGAAGTCGCAGCGGTTGCATGTGGTATAGCATTGCCATGCTGAAAGTGAGATTGCTCTTGTTTCGACGAACTCTTGGAGTTCGGAGTTCGATTACAGCAGGCTATTTCTCAGCACAGATGTAGTCCAGTTACACAGCGCCATTTAATTCGCTACAATTTGGAAACCTCTAGTGGCAGAGGGTTGCGAATATGTATAAATGAAGAATAAAGGGGTAGAACGTTAATAACATTTGATTTATTTAAAAAGCTTCAAGAGTTTTCTCATTAAAAAGTCGGAGGCACCATGTCCTTGTACTTAGAAACCTGTACTTCATTTCTTGTTCACTAACTATTCCCATTTTCTGTTACGATTATTTGTGTACGTGGTGTCGTTTTAGGCGTGTTATTCAACCAAACAATTGGGAGAACTATTAGTGAAGGACACTGCTAAGGTGTTTTATACTCTCGGACTGTTGGGATTATTTTGTGACGAACTAAATCTGTAAATATAGTACGGTGTCGTGTGCTTAATTATGTATCAGTGAAATTAGTTAACAAACCAATACAGAGAGTATTCTTAGTTAACAGAATCATTAATAGATAAGTGACTTTTATCAGTTGATGATTCACTCTATTTTTTATATTTTATACTGTAGTTGAAGTATGGAAGATAATTTTGGATATCGCCAGGAAGTATTCGTTAAACAAAACTACGTGCCAGTGGCGTTCTGAGCCCACGTCATCTGACCATTCATCTACCCTTTGGGTAACGCAGGAAATGCAAAGAAACTTGAATGGACCATCTGCCACTACATCTATACTTCGTAAGGCACTTTGTCGTGTGTGGCGGAGATTACTTGTGTTACATTTATCAATTCTCTATTTCTTTGTTCCATTCTCGAATAGTGCATGGGAAGAACGCCTATCGGCAAACCTAAATACTCTAAATTTTTCGTATTTATGTAACGCTTCTATCTCAAAAAATATATAGACCACGACTGTTCTTCGAATGTACGCTCTCAGAATTTCAACAGAAAACCTCTCTGTGACAGACAACGACTCTTTTTATAATGTCTGCCACTTCAGTTTGCTAAGTATTTCAATTAAATCTCGCGCTTGCCAACAAAACGCATTGCTCTTCACTGCATCTTCTTTCTCTATTCTAGCAACTGGTAGTGATCGAACATTGTTGGCTGGCCACTGTGGTCGAGGGGTTCTAGCCGCTTCAGTCCGGAACCACGCTTCTGCTACGGTCGCAGGTTTGAATCCTGCCTCGGGCATGGACGTCTGTGATGTCCTTATGTTAGTTAGGTTTAAGTAGTTGTAAGTATAGGTGATTTAGGAGCTCAGATGTTAAGTCCCATAGTGCTTACATCCTTTTTGAATATTGATGAGAATCACACAGGAAATGATCATTATAATGTTTTGAGAGCCACATCTTTCACTGATGAGATAACGTTCTCTTCATGTTGCTCCAACGGTCCTTAGCTTAACATCTTCTTGTTATTGTCAAGTATTTTCCATTTCTGCCTGTATGGAATGATTTATCGCCAGTGGTGTAATAGAAAAATAATGGATATCTGGGATTACGCATTACATTTCTATCTGATAAGAGTCAGTTACGTCAATCTTCAATCCTTGGCAGGTCTTCGTGCATTTATTAAAGTTTGTTGGTGTTACAGCCTTTCCATAGACAACCAGCATCGTCTGCAAGCAGCCTCGTAGAACTTTCGTCATTATCGACTACACCATTTATATACAGGGTGTAACAGGTGGAAGTCCAGATAATTTTATGTGTGATTTCCACAAACACGTAACAAACTTTACAACCTGATGTTTTCTGCTTGCAGTAACTACTCCACCAGTCATATATATAACTCGTTTCGCCTCCACGCGTCAACACTTCAATACCTGACCTGCTGCCTAAGGGGAAATAGACGTTAATGGCTCGCTCTTGCCACCTATGTTTGGCGGTACTAACCAGCCTCAAAACAAACAACTTGTAATACTTACTAGGGGCGTTGAGTAAGCAATGCAACACATTTTTTTACAGCCGGTTTCCTTTAAAAAATTCGGAATTTATTGTGGAAAATTGTAGAATATTTCCACTCCCGCCCCTATAGTTTCGTGTATTTCCTATAAGGCGCAGAGGTATAAGCAGCCATCAAAACAGTGGCCATAAAGTAGGTGCATTTCAGGCAGTAAACTGTCAGTGGGTTTCTTTTGTTGGAATGTCCGGGCATTGCTTACAGATGTCTATGGAGACCTGCCAGTGAACAAAACAAAAAGTTCAAAGCAGCACCCGCAGTGAGTAAAGTCATGGCAACGGTCTTCTGGCAGTCTGAATAAGTTATTCTGTTCGATGCCCTCCCTCATTTTGCAACTCTCAACTCTGAACTTCATTGTGCTTCCATCAGGAAATTGAAGAAACAACAAAATGGTTCAAATGGTTCTGAGCACTATGGGACTTAACTTCTACAGTCATCAATCCCCTAGAACTTAGACCTACTTAAAACTAACTAACCTAAGGACATCACACACATCCATGCCCGAGGCAGGATTCGAACATGCGACAGTAGCGGCCGCGCAGTTCCAGATTGTAGCGCCTTTAACCGCTTGGCCACCCAAGCCGACGAAGAAACAACATCAGGATGTTAATCGCCACAAAAATGCAAACTATAATCTCCTTCTCCGTAACAATACAAGGACTCAAAATGGACGAGCAACCAAGAGGAATTCACATCACTTCATTGTTTCTTCTCATCCACACTCCAGTGCAGATCTAGTACCCTCGAAATTCCATCTATTTGCCCAATGTAGGAGGCATTCTGGCACTCTGAGTGAAGCAGTATGTGGATGAGGGAGAGGTTACCGATGCAGGAAGACGTTGGCTGTGGTACCACGAGTGTATATAGGCCCTTCCAATGAGGTGGCATGAGGACTCCATACTGAAAGAAATTATGTTGAACACTACGATTTGTATAGACAAAAGAGGGAAGAATGATATGGTGTATTGAGATCAAGAATAGAAAAACTATTTACACAAAGAAAGTATTGCAATACTTATTAAATGTCCCTTTTATAGTTATTATATAATTCACACATTTTTTGGGGCGATCTGGTATTGTAATTTATAAGCTAAGACCGCTTGATTTGAAATAGTTTTTGACAGTACCCATCCTCAGATCTCCCAGAAACATAATTACAAATCATCTCATCGATATACTGCGAAATTTCTCCAAATATGATGATAAAGCTATATACCAGTTTGCTTTATGTATTTAACAAACAAATGCTGAACTGTTATTGTAATTGAGCGTGTTCTCAGAACGTCGACAGAATCATGTATAATTATATTTCTGGGAGATCTGAGAATATCAAGATGACAGCTACTTATTGTCGAGTCTGGTAATGAAATAAACTATTTCACATAGAGCGATCTTGGCTTTTACTATTATAAACTATGATTACTAGTCTGTAAATGATGTACTTACTGATGTAATGCCTTTCAGCACACCGTCCTCAGACACCAATAGAAATACCTGGACCTACCCACCCGTTACACCCTGAATACTGTATACAGTAACGGCCCTGTAGAGCTCCCTTGGACCTTAAGCTATACGTTTGGAGTTTCATCTGCCAGCACCTGCTGCAACCAGACTTCTGGTTCGCTACTCGAGAAGCTCTACTTTCTTCACTAAAGTACAGTGCTGGGCTGTACCGAAGGCGAGGGACACGGCATTCTCCTGGGCACCGTAATCTTCGGCGCTCTGTATCTCACGGACTATCATAGCGAGATGAATGTCGCTGCATCTATGTTTCCGGAATCCATATTCATTTCTATATAAGGGTTTCCTGATGCATAAGATGGACGTAATGCGTGACAGTAAAACGTGGCCCGCAATTCTACGACGAAATAACATTAGTGATATAGGCCTACAATTACGTGTGTTTTCTTGAAAATCAGATTGACCTGCCTTTTTTTCAGTCGAATAGTACCTTTCATTGTTCCAGCGACTGCGATAGGCTGCTGTTGGCTGCTGTCGGCAACATGTAGATCGAAGCGATAATTACCAGAATGCTAAAATTCTACAGCCCGGCCTATGAATTTCACAAGGAACACATCTTTCTCATCACATGCCTCCCATTATCTTCAAACAATCAAAATTAAGGGAGATATCTGTCTACAGCGGTCTGAAAGGAAAACGTGCGAGAGCTGCAAAGAATAGGGGTTGTTTCAAGACAGAACCTTCCGTCGACACGCAGCAGTCATCAAAGTCATTGCTGTGCTGAGCTACAGAATTTTCGATTTAGCTTCACGAGTACAGTGATTTGCCGTAGAAAAGATAGGATGCAGGCAATACTACAGCATAGTAATAGGCTCAACTTGAGACTTCGAAATCGTCCGTCGGGTTTGAGCTGTGATGTCCTGGCGTGGCGAGTGACATACGTGTGCGGAGCGATGGTTTGTGTTTGTTTAGGCGTGTCCGCTTATGCCATGCTTGTAATTTGAATAGCGTTCATAGAGAGTGTTGCAAATTCTGATGGTATGTGCACGTTATTGAATCCTCAAGTTTAGTTAACAGAAAATAATGAGTTTACGCTACCGTCTAACATACACAGTCACGACACTCACTGCTGAGAAAATTGTTGCCATCTGAAAGTTTGTGCAACTCTAGCGCCCCAAGAGGCGACAAAGCAGCGGTAAAATTATTGTTCGTTTTTAATCATTTTTCTGGTTAATTAGCTAAATAATTATTAAATTATTATAAGACATGAATGATCATAAGATACACGTAAAAATGACTGAAACTCCTTCATTCAGTGACATAAGCTACAACATGATTATAAAGAAATTCCTTCGAATATGTGTATAACTGTACCTTACTCCACTGAAAACAGGACCATACAAACACACATATCATTCGTGAGAATAATATTTTTTTGTCTTTTAGTAATATGCCAGACACTTTCCTTGACACGTAGCAACTTTTTATGGAACCTAATGTTTTCCACAGTCTTACACTTCATCGCCTTTTTAACATATAAAATATCTTTGTAAATGTAATTACGTTAGTTGCAAAAGCGGATGTGTTGATGATTCTTGCCATTTGTGGCTCAGATGCAGCAACCATTGTGGAATTGGTTTCTTCTGTGTTGGGTAATAGTTTTATTGCTATTTTTCCTTTTATTATCACATCTGTGATCGTTTTTTTCTACAGCTACAGTTGTGTTAGCTCGTCTGCTACATAAAATAATGTAGGTATTACATTCTATACTGATTTCCTGCATTCCATATTCACTGATTTGACTGGAATTGTAGCAAAGAAAACATAAGTTTTTGAGCAAATATACAACGCCTTTCTGTAAAATGTCAGGTCTGCTGCTGTTTACTAGCCCCTTTTCGGTTCTTAAGGAACACGACATTCTCAAGTAAATATCTTTAGGTTAGAAGAAAGTCATAAATAAACTGTTCTGTGACATAGCGATTCACACCTACCACTAAGAAACCTAAAAAGTGGCGAATATACTGCTTTCTTCTTCTTGTTGCTGCAATTTATTGCGGTGCAGACGCTATTGCTTGTAGAAACCATTCTACAGACCAATATAAACAGTTAAGATTAACTATCGCTTTTGCAACATCTCGGTGAACTCTACAGTATAACTTCTCGCCGCTTGGCGCGTTGCAATCACGGTGGGCAACAGAAAAGAATTGGAGTGTCGCGACTGTATATGTTCGACGGTGACTCTGCTTAAACTCCCAATCAGCCAGAGTTTAAACATTAACTTTGCTCTTATTAATATTATCTTAGTAACGAGAGTAAATGATTAACAACATATGTGTACTTGCAATTTCTTGTAAATGCATGTTCCTGTAGGAATTTATTCTTTTGAATTTATTTTTATGAACATTAATCGTAATACTACACAAATAAGGAAAGGTGATACTTCAATGATTACGAAATGCGTAAGTCTGCAGAAATTTAATTATAAATACTAACTGGCCGTTTTAACGTAAGTGTAGCGTAAAACATGTGATATTAATAACCGAATGTGATCTAGAAGGGTGTACTAGACTTACCTGTGTTGGACAACTGATAAGACGGTAAAGAGCGATAGAATAAAGTAATTCGCCATTTCCAGGTCAAAATTAATCACTAAAACTCCCCTCTAATTTATTTTGCTGTTTAAATGGCGCTGTATTGGTGAAGCCATGTTTTCGATACCGCGTTTTGTCCATTGCTTTGACCAGTGACGTTCTGTGTGACGTCTTGAGTTTAGGATGCTAAGGATGTGAGCGGTTTGGCCTTAGTGACTGGTGTAAACTGTGTATGCAGTTTATTGCAAAGAAGAAGTCAAGAATCAATACCGACTGGTGGAATCAGACCACACGCCAATCCCCAAACGTGTGGCTGTTTCTTTCCGTATGTGGCACGAGTTCCGAGGATAACGCTAGGCAGGAAACGAAGGGCAGGGCTTTAATTGTTGCAAGAGAAACGATTTGTGATGTTTTTTACCATGCTTCCCACAAATATTTAGTTGTTTATTGAATTTGGCACGTTTGCCGATGGAGATGTTAGGTACGAACCTAGGAACACAGCTCAGATTGTTACGAGAGAAACAAGTAATGATCATATTTATAATTTTGATTATTAAAGACTTTTTTTTCGAATGTGATGTCATGCTGATGCGGGACATTCGAAATAGATTATATTTGTAGGAGACATGTTGTGGGCGGTTGCTGAGCCATTTTGGTGGTCGTTTAGGTTTGTGATTCGGTTTATAGTAAAGGTGCAGTTGAATGAGAACGAGTCTTTAGTAGTTGCTGGTTTTGTAATTGTTTCTGGTTTTTGAACTGTTGCTTTTAGTTTATAGTTTGGTATTCTAGAGTGAAAGTTGTGTGTTTCTGTGGAGTTTTGCCTTGGAGTTGTGTTTAAATAATTTAGTGTTTGCAGTGTGGTTTGTGTTTGTGTGTGTGTGTGTGTGTGTGTGTGTGTGTGTGTGTGTGTGTGAGTGTGAGTGTGTGTGTGTGCGTGTGTGTGTTTTGGGGCCACTTTGATTAAACGTTTGGAAAGGTGACCATCAACGGCCGTCAAGTAATGTGTAAAATGTTTCACCATCAGCTGCTTTTATTTTAAACCCATATATCTCGACTGGTTTCAGTCATCGACCATCTTCACGGATAAGGGTTAAAATGGTTTAAGCCACAACGTAACATTTGTCATTACTTAAATAATGGTTAGAACGTGTCAGGAATATCAAAATACGACACAGGACATTCAGAAGCAAACGTACTAACACCAAGTGAATACAAAGCAGTACTGGACTATGATAGAACGTTTTTATGATTTTTTGCATAGTGTGAAATCGTAGTTTGCTTATGGAAATGATATTTCTTTGAAATGTGGTTCTTAGATTAGCGTTTGGTTAGTTTTATTTGAGGGGAGTGGGGTGGCGATGGGGAGGGAAATCAGGGAACCGATCTCTTCATTAGCGCTGTATCGATAAAGGGGATTTCGTTATCCTTATTAGCTTTGTTGGTGGAGGATTGTCTACATCACTGTCATCGTTTCAGCTATGTATGTCAGTTGAAATTTCCAATACTGATCGTAATGGATTTCCTTCTTCGGCGCGGAGCGGGGGAGGGCGGGGGTTGGCATCACTGTCTTCGTTTGAGCTACATAGGTGTAGAAATACATTCTATTCCAGTTGTATGTTTCTTATACTTTTTGGTTGGGTTTAATCTGGAAAATTCGTGAGAGTTATTTTTCGATTATATGACACTCTAAGAATTATGTTAGTCTTATTGCAGTATTTTTAGTTTTCCCCGCCCAGATCTCCCTAATTAATGGTTGTCCTATTAGTTTCATTTCATTAAGTTACTGAATTATTTCGCATCTTTCTTATGTTAGTTTGCGAGCATAATGGTCTACCTTGTGGTAGTAATCTTGAAGTATGCCACAGGCCTTCTATTAAATCTGTGGTTGTCATAATAAATAAAGTACGCATTATATCCCCGATATAACGTCATAGGTCAAAGTACATGTGTGAAATCGGAACGTGCGGTAATCCGAAATATTGTTCTTGTTACCGCGTTCCGTCAATTTCAGCGACTTTTGGCCGTATGTATTGGCATCAATTTTTGGCTATCTGCATTGGTATCACTTTCTGCTCTTTGTACTTGTGACTCGTTTTTCAGTTGAGTTATATACGTCAACTGATGTTTCAGGAAAAGTTTAGAACAGGGCCAGTGCCGTACTTTCGTGTTTCGTGCAGGATTGTTGCCAGTGCTTGCCGTGATGTACTATGGGGGCAAAAGAAGGCGTGTTAGCTGTTCGTGTTACACAGCCAAAGAGAGACCAGCAGGCAAACAACGTGTTTCGAAGTAATACTTTCGGAAGAAAGGGCGAAACATTGCCGTAATGGTGGATTGTAGATTTATTTGCTCGTTATTTGAGTCGTAGCTATTTAAACTGTGCTAGTACCTGCAAATCAAGGACAGCGTCACAACTCATGATATACAAGAAAATGTAGTTAAATATTTCTGTGCTTCCTATTGCTACGCAATAGATCTGTGAGAGCACACTCGTAAGTGGATCAATGTTTTTTAATTAAGTCATCGGAGGAGCTGTGAGGATCAATGTTTTTGTTCCTTTTATATTTTCTTTTGGATCATGTTTCTTAATTAGTATATGAGAAAAGGTACGTGGGTCAATGTTAATATATCGAACCTGCAACTCCCTTGTGGTTAACATTGATCCACTTATTGACTGAGCTTGCGCAAATTGATTGCATATTCATTTCCCCACCTCATTTGATATTTGCAGTTCTCCGTGAGACATGCACCAACTCAATACTTTCGGGGAAATGGAAAGAAAAAGTAAAAATGAGTCTCCTGCTACAGACGTTTCTTCTCTGACACTACTACAGTGCTCAAAGTGAAAGGTAAGGTATTAGAAATCACATGGGAAAGGGTACGTAATAAGAAGCGACGTCCGCGCTATAATTGGTGATGGTTACGCATTCTCTGTGAATTGTGTATAGGTCTTACGACTGAGCCATGCGTTCGTAGCACTAATGCTTCGTTTACTTGTTTGTAGTTGCATCACTATGCTAAACAATTATTGTTCGCACTATGAAGTACAATGAAATGCAGTATCAGTTAGATTACACTAAGAGTGTTTTAACATATGTTTCCTAGTGGCAAATGCTACTTTTGTCACCAGTTGCTTAGTGTGCCAACGTACCTTCTATTTCGCACCCATATAGTTTTGCAGGAACGAGTAAGGGGGTCATTGATGAACACAAACTAATCGAGTGCCGATAACAGTGTATACTGACGATGTAAAATGTTGATTATGGTGTAGGTTTTGCATAACTTAGGGTTATATTACATGTGGCGCACTGACATGACAGGTACTAACTTGTTATCCTTAGATGCAGAGATCTTTTAGTCACATTACTCTTTTAAGTGTCATTAGTTTCAATGATTTTGCTGATGAACTTACTTAGCAAATTTTGAAAGTCAAGTTCTGTGGGTTCTAAATGCTTGTATTGGTGCACCAATATTATATTAGCTTTTTTAAAAAAATATTGCTCAAATCAATTTCTTACTCAATAAAGAAAAGGTGTAGGAATTATTTGGACCTAACGTCCATCGAAGAAGAGGTAATAACAAAGAGAGCTTGTATTGTAGAGAAAATTGTATGAGTCGAATTACGAGTGAACCATCCTTGCGGTTTCATTAATCTACTTAAAGAAACGACCGAAACCATAGATGTTGATGGGCTAAGTATTGACTTGTACCACTGTCAGTCCAAATGCGAGGCCCATGTGTTATGGTAATGACATCTCACTAGAACTAAAATAATTAGCGAGACTATATTATCCCATTACGCCAAAGTTTTATTGAACTGGCAACTTTGGTTTCAGGGGGTATTGGCCACGGTATCGTGGTCGAATAGTTTTGCAGCCAGACGGCCTTCTCCAATCGCCGAGTTGACGACGGCGCCCCCAGCAGCCATCATAAGGTTTGGTGGCTATGAAGAGCTGCATGCTGTGAACTGTTGAGTCTCCGTGGGTTGGCGGGGAGGCCACTGGAGTGACTCTTCTCCAGGCGCCGAGTTGACGACGGAGCCCCCAACAGGCAGCATTACATTTGGTGGCTATGAAGAGCTGCATGGTGTGGAGTGTTGAGCCTCCGTGGGTTGGCGGGGAGGCCACTGGGGTGACTCTTCTCCAGGCGTGAGCTGCATGGTGTGGAGTGTTGAGCCTCTGTGGGTTGGCAGGGAGGCCACTGGAGTGACCTTTCGACAAATTTATATGTCAGAATTAAAAACGTGATCACATTATGGTGGCATGATATGTGTAAAGAAAACTGCAAAATTATTGTAGGACCATAGGCTAATATAGGGTTTATTTCTGTATCGATATTGTTGAGACTGTAACATAGACACGAAATGGAGTTACTAGTTTACAACTATTGGCACATGTGCAGTAAAAGAGTGCAACGACAATACATTTTATAAACTGTTTTGTGTCCCTGATACGGGCATAGTGAAGGGATTTTTCTGTCTCCTCTACTTATCAATTCAAGATTGCTAAGTATTATAAATAAGAATTTAAGTGTGAGAACTATCAGCAATGACTGCCGCTATCCTGTTCTCTGAGTAGAGTTCCTTCTGATCATTGTATCATGATGGCAGGTGGCTGTCACAAGTATGAGAATATTTCTACCTTTATACTGATCATTAGACTGAACTACGTTCTACGCATAAAGCAAGCAAGGCAAATGAGACTGTTGGTATATGCACTTATGCCAGAAACGTAGAATTTCTTAAAACAAGTTCCTCAAAAATGTTGAATTGAAATTCCGAGGGTGTCATGGACAATTATATGACAGAAAGTTAAACCTTAAGGCAGTATAATAGAACAGAACCAAAAGACCAGCGTACGATGATCAACGTGAAACTATACAGAAAACTTGATAACACTTTTATGGACAGGAGGAGATAAGAACGTTTTCTTAAACTCCCTCCATTCTGTGAAAGGGTAGGCAAGCATATTGTACCGTTCATTCTTAAGATTACGTAGAACCTAGCAGTAGTAAGGCAAAAACAATGTCGAAAAACGCTGCTCATCCGCTCACAATTCAAAACTGTCATAGAAAAACAGTATTGCAAGCATCGTGATAACCACCCACAGCTCAGTACGACAAAATTTACGGTTCGACCATAGAATTTTGCATTTTGTAGGCTTGTCTATGTACCTAAGCTGACAGCATTTCAGTGACATTAAAAACGTACAATTGCAGAGTCGGAAAAATAACGCATACGCATGTTATCTTCCTGAAGGTAGTTATGATGTGGCCAAGAAACCAGACGTACACTTAAAAACTAAAATCTACAGATCGAAGTTTCACTCACCGTAGTAATGTAGCTTTCCTTTTCTCACTGCAGACATCTCTGCAGTAGCTCCTCAAAAAACGCGTCAAGCGTAAACTGACGCTCCTGTTGGAAAATAACTTATTAGTTTTCTGATATCCAACATGTGGAGTTATACAGAACATGTGCTAGATTAACATGGCCGCTTCTTACGAAGTGCTACATTTATCAATAATTTTGCTACCTACATTTATTGATGTTATTTTACAGTGATCGATTTTAATATTCAAGTAACATCACTACTCAGTCCATGTCTGACCAACTGATAATACTAAACAAATACTAATGTCCCATGATGTACAAGTTTTTTGTTTGCGCTATTGTTTATTGAAGTACTTCTGGAAGTTATGCCGAGTTGTTGTTCCTGTTGTAGGCAGAATATTTTAACGACCGACCGAGCCGTGTCCTTCAGCTCGTATTACATTCCCAGACTAGATGGAGTCCAGGGATCGAGTGCACGTAACGGCAAAGCTCGGTGTACTACAGTCACAATTCCAAACAACTCGACAAAACACCCGAAGCAGGGCAATAACTACTACCACATTCGTAAGAGAGTATTGATCTGAAAATGAAACGAATAGTGCACGTTGAAACCTAATGCCATTATTCCTTATACTGAACTAATTTACACTCACCGGAGGAACGCGGACTTCTTCTTCTTCCTGCAGTCGTTTCTGCAGTAGCTCCATAAAAAACTCGTCAAGTGTGAATTGACGGTCCTGTTGGAAAAGAAATTTTTAGTTTTATGATGTCCTACGTGTGTAATAATAGAGAGTTTATGCTATTTGCTAATATGTCCGAGTGTAACAAAGTGTTACATTTATCGCGAATTACACAACTTTCAGTTATTGATTTTTTGGTTGGTTTGGACAGTAAAGAGACTAAACTACATGGTCATCATTCCCCCTTTCTTTACTCAAAAAGGGTCTCGGATTACAACCATTCCGGAAAAGAATCTGGGAAAGTAAAGAATGTCGTAAACGCAACTGGGAACATAGCTCAAAGAGAAAACGGAAGAAGCAGGCTAAAAGGTGAAAACGCGCACTAAGAAAAACAAATGCCGTAGAAAGTATTAAAAAATACAGCAGATGGCGTGGGCGGGCTGATCGCAAGAATAAAAAAGGATGAGCCAGCCACTCCGAAACACACTAAAATCTCCAGCCTAAAACCATAGGGCTAGAGAAACACAGGTAGGGAAGAGACGAACATCAAGGCGAAAAAACAGCAAAGAAAGAGCGGGAAAGAGTTAAAATGGAGGGAGGATAAAGCCCTGGCAGAGATGGGCACAGGCGCATCCTTACGTTGATGTATACAGTGATTCACTTTAATATCAAAGTAACGTCACTCTTCTACACATCTCAGCAAATAGTAATTCTAACACATAACTAATATCCCGTGATATCTAAGGTTTTTTAGGCGCGATTGATTAATGATAAACTTCCGGTAATTTTGCTGTGTTTTTATTCCTATTTTGTGCACAATATTTTAATGTCTGAAGGAGCCGTCTTCTTCATGCCGTGTGGTGTTTCCGGACTGGTTGGTGTGTTGGCAGTGAGTGCACGTAACAGTAAAACTCGCTGCACCCGAGGAAAACGCCTGGGACGATCATCGAAGAATTGTGCACAAAATACAAACAGCTCGGCAAAATACCCGGAAGCAGAGCATTAACTAGTATCACGTTCGTGAGTGAGTGGTCATGTGAACAGGAAACGAAAAATTCACTTTGAAACCAAACGCTACTATTCCATATACAGATCTAATTCACCCTCACCGGAGCGGCAAGGATTTCTTCTTCTTCCTGCATTCGTTTCTGCAGCAGCTCGACAAAGAACACGTCAAGCGTAAATTGACGCTCCTGTTGGAAAAGAATTTATTAGTTTTATCATAAAGAGCAAGTTTATAATTCAGATATAGCGCTACTTCTTAATATGTACAGGTGTTACGAAGTGTAGCACTTATTAAGAATGTATGGGGATGTAGATAGCGATGGTGAGTATACATTGTTTGGCTGTAATAGCTACCATTGCGCTATGAGCGAAGTGTAATGCTGTAGGACTACAGAGGAATTATTCGAGGTACAGTGTCACCATGACCTTCTTTTTTATTCTCTGTTCTGGTGTGTTCTTTCTCTGGAAAGGAATGTAAGCGGGACTGTGACAATTTTTGCTGACAGTTCGAGTTTATCTATTGTTTGACTCCTCCGAAAAGAACATTAGTCTTCGAAGTCTGAAATTCAGGAATACATTTCCTCTGGTCATCAGGTATTAATCCCAGTTATCAGGTAACTCGTAGAGCAACCAGATGGTTTGCAATGTTGTCTTCAGCCAGTCACTTGTCTTGGACGCACATTATGTTAAACTCTGCTCTTACAAGAAATTTCAGCGTAATTCCCTACAATTTGTTAGGGTCTTTTCCATTCTCAAGCACCTCCGTATCAGCATCATAGTCCAGGCATTCTTAACTAATTCCAGACACAACTTCCCAGTTGATCAGTGTTAATTTTAGTGGCCGTCAGTAGAGCTGCTGCAACCATTTAATCGGCTTTCGGCTAGACTATCAACTTTGTCTTATCTAGTGCCAGAAGCAGGTATATAATATGCCAGTAACATGGATAAGACAAGCAGGAGCCTTTGGGATGTGGGGAAAAGAGCAAGCATATCGTGCAGCCAAGGAGTTCCGCGAGAAACCAACCCATCGAAACAACGTGCCATTATCCTGCAGGTGAGAAAGACATACGACTGTTGGAATAAGTGTGACTGGCCAATCATCAGAACAAGTCCGACCTCTTTCATACGCTGAAGTTGCCCTGACTCCTGTCCGAATACGCTACATTTCTAACTAATGTCTTCATAGTCTGGTGTGAAGACAGTTAAATCTACAATGGCTGTGGCATAATTATTCTTATACGCCATATTTTCTGTGCACATTATCTTTTGATCAGAAGGCAGAAGTGAATTTAAGAGGAGACCAGCCATTTATTTTGCTTCAAGTCGAGAGATGGTAAATTTTAAACGTTTTCTGTATCTCTAGAGACGAGGTTTATGGCTTTGGTGTGTTGCTGAGTGACCAGCAGATTCCATTTCCCTCCAGTGATGAAGAAATCCATCTATTCGCCAGTGACGTTCATCTGTGGCTATATTGTAGATACGGTCACGAAACGTGACAATGATCCCTCCATATCTGCAGCCAGTGAAGCCTATCTGTTGAGTGTGACATGGTTGGGCCTTCAGAGGCTCGTTCAGACGTAATAAGTTTCTTAGTTGGTACTCTACTAAATTAGTGAAACGCAATCACTTTTAGTACCAGTTATCAAAATGGTATTGAATATAATTTTTGTAATTATGTGTGTGTGTGTGTGTGTGTGTGTGTGTGTGTGTGTGAGTAGTTGCGCGTGCTTGCGTGTGCGTGGCACGTACCTGTGTAATTAAGGTTTTTAGACATTTTTTACATTTTAATTCTTTTTTAAATTTTTGCTGTTTTAGCACGTAGAACCTCCCTCTTCCCATAAACGTACTGCTTTCTTTCACGGAAACCAACACACAATCGTCATAATCAATAGTCTAGTAGAGGTTCCTGTCTTAGATGAATTATTCATAATGAATTGTCACATGGGATGTTTATAGGCGAACCGGAGATTCATTTACAGTGAACTGAGACAGTATGTAATACCTGTTGACCACCCTATCGACAATGAAGTAGCTCTAAAACTTTAGTGCTTTGTTTATTATGATGTCAGTAACGTAACGTGACGTGGCTCACCTCAAAGGTACGTCGAGCAGCGACCAAGGTCTTGTCCAGTCGCAGACCTTCGTTTTTCTCCCCTCCCACACACCGGGAGAAAAGCGTCTTGATTCGTCGGAACATTGCTGCAACGATAACGGGCAGCACGTTAGATTCGACCATACCGTGTCCACGAGTAAATCTTATTGTGATGCCTCACAAGTGTATCGCAAGGAAAAACTTGAGACCGTGATGTCATGTCTTTAAATCTAATTTCTGTAATAATAAGACCTGTCAGTGATAGAAATGGTCTGTAACATCCAGATCGATTAAATATCATTGATTTACATGAAAAATATTGTCCATTTATGACAGGTGAGGAATTCATTATTTTAATTCCCTTTTACTAATTCCTAATAGATGAATTAAAATAACACTAGTTCTTCGATGACAGCCAGAGGTGTGTTCATTACGTGGTACATTTATTCTGCAATCGATAATTTTGTTTCGATAGCAGATATTTAAAGCTATCACTATTAGACAGACAGACAGTACTATTAGCAAGACGGTGCATCGCTACACTAGTTTCAAAAATGGCTCTGAGCACTATGCGACTTAACTTCTGAGGTCATCAGTCGCCTAGAACTTAGAACTAATTAAATCTAACTAACCTAAAGACATCACACACATCCATGCCCGAGGCAGGATTCGAACCTGCGACCGTAGCGGTCGCTCGGCTCCAGACTGTAGCGCCTAGAACCACACGGCCACTCGGGCCGGCCACTAGTTTCAGATATACACCAAGTATAGTTATTTAAACTTCACATTTGGACAGACATTACGCAGCGATTTGGTTACTGCCATCCGTTCTTTCAATATGGCACCGTGAGGCAGGATCGGTAATTTAATTACTGTCTACTGAAAGGGAACATCTTGTTGGCGGTATGAAGTTACTGGTAAATAATCTATGCAACAGTGTGGTGGTTTCAATCCCAAATCTCTCCGCAGTGTCTGAGGAGAATACGATTCTTACAAATACCCGTTGATTGACTCAGTGTATTCTCACAGGGTTGCGCCTTTCCTTCTTTGTGGCATAGTCATCAACAACCTAAGTTCAACACTAAATCTAGAATCACTCTTCAGTGCCATGTGAAATATTCAACAACACGTACGACGTAACAACCATATTTACGATTGAAATTTAACCAACGATATTTGAGTGAAGGAAACACCAGTACAGCTTACAAACTCCCAACGGAATTAACATTTAACTATGCTCAAAGGTATTAATTTAATTTCTTTGAGTAATAGAAAGAGAAAATACTTTTGATATGGTGCCATGTCAACTCATTATGACTGCACGGAGTAGGAACTTGTTTACGTATTGTCTTCTTCTTCACAGACGGTAGAATATAACAGATTTGGTGACAGAGATAGGCGACGACGCTCTCGTTGTGAAACTAAATAATAAGTTAATGAATAGACGATTCCACAACTAAATATTGTGAAAACCTCAGCAAAAGAGATCGTTCCCTGTAAGTCACGCTCTCTCGTAACCTTTGTAGCTGCATGACGTATTGAGACAATGTACTGGAATGTTAATGGAACTGTTTTTTCCATTTTACATACCACGAAAGCATATCACACTACGTCGTAACGTTCCAGTGTTCCAGTACTTCACCGCTACACATCCAGTCATTTATAAGCTTATATGATATTGAAACTGCATCTGATTCTATAGGATAAGTAAACAGAAGACACTTAAGTCAGTAGTACGTACCTCTCTCGGATACATGGTACCTCGCTTCTGAAGCTGGTCGTTCGCTTCGTACACAGCTTCTAGAAGTCCTCAAGAACTTTAAAATGTTTCGTTTTTTGAACTCGAAACACAAAATGCAACAGTACAATATATGAATCAAAACTGGAGCCTCTTTAATTCAATAACTCACACGACGAATTCGTATCTTTATTTAAAGAGCTCGGGTGAATACCCAAGTAATTGCTAGGCAACGGTCCTCTACGGTTTAGGTAACATAGCATCGGTGTTAGCATATCCTGTGAACAACATTAAACAGCAACGCTAGTAGCTGCAGAGTTCTACACTGTTTAGCAATGTCGATAGGAATGGGTAAACGAGAAGTGCTGAAAAATTTTAAATAAATCATTGGATGTACCACAAAATAATGGTATTTAGCAACTGCGTATCCAACAATATGCAATGAAAAAACCTGAATAGCTAATCAATTCCCAATGGATTTAACAGCTAACTACATTCCAAGATATTAATTCAATTTCCGGAAGCAACGGGAGACGAAAACTCTTTTGTTACAGAGCCAGTTCCACGTAATGTTGCATGTACACAGCTGCCATCAGTTTCAGAAGGTTGTTCTTCTTCTTCACAGACGAAAGAAAGTTCCAGCGGGCCGACTGTGCTATGATCACAGCCAACATGTATGTACAATTGAGAAGCAAGGAAGTTAGTGACACCCTTATCATTGTGAAACTAAGTAATTAATCTGTGCAGTTAAGACAGACGTGAGTGATCTTAGTCAGAAACTCAGTAAAGTGGTTCGTCTCTACAAGTAAGGCACCTAACATTTTAACCTGTATAAAAAATTAAGACAAAGTGATCTTTCGCATGTTTCACTGCACTAATTAGATGTTCCGAAATCACAACAAGGTCCGTCGTAAAACTTCAACTTGCCAGTGCTTCTCCACTAAATCCACAGTCATTCAAATGCTTGTACGATATTCTAACTGCGGATGGCTTTGTATGGTAAATAAATAGGTTACATTTAAGTGAATGGCTCATACCTCTTGCGGGTACAATGCACCTCGCCCCTGAAGCTGGGCGTTAGCTTACTTCAAAGCTTCTAAGGCTCCGCAAACACTTTAAAAAGTTTCCTTAGTTGTTCTTAAAACAAAAACTTCGACGCTACAACACTTGAACCAAAGCTGAAGCTTCTTTTACTGAATAACTCACAGAACAAATTCGTATAGGTACTTCTGGTACTCGAGAGAATATGGAAGTAATTGCCAGGCAACGGTCCTCGACGGTTTAGGTGACATAGCATTGTTGTTAGCATACCCTGTGATCAACATTAAATAGCAACCCCACTAATAGCAATAACAGCAAATACAGAGCACTTCATTTTACAGGAACGTTGATATCAATAGGTAAACAAACACTGCAGTAAAATTTTTAATAATTTAAATATATGTCAGACGAAATAATCATGCCTTGCTGTTGGAAGATATACAGCAGAGTCTAAAGGATGAAAACGCCCGAATAACTAATAAATTCACAGAAATGTTTTATCAATTAAAAATACTGCAAGCTCTGAATACAATTTCTTTAACCGATAAGAGGGTTATATTCCTTTGTTACTGTGTAAGGTGAATTCAGTATGACATAAAACAGTTGGCATCAGTTCGCAAAACGTGTTTGTTTTCACAGACGGAAGAAAATTCCAGCAGCATGACCCCGTTATGTCTACAGACACTATGTATGTGTAATCAACAGGCGAGAAAGATCGCTAACATCGTTGTCGATATGGATCTCAGCATCTGAAAAGAATAGAGCATGCTACAATTCTATCCTTCAGCTCTGACCCACGACGTCATATTTGGAGTAAAGTGGATAGTTTACACGAGATACTACGACAACCACAGATAACATTTACTAAGAACTCTATGACATTCTTCAAGACGGCGACAGCAAAATAGACCATTACAATCGAAAACAAACATAAAAGATTTTGTGTAGGTGGTGGTTTACAGCTTTAATGAATGTTAACTACCATATGCAGCGCACAGCTGTAACAGCATATTTTATTACAGACGATCGATTTCGATCTAGAATCAGAAAATCATTGGGTCCAAAAACCAGCTCTCATATGTGTTTGTTTAACTGGAACAGCAAGTAGCAAATGAACAAAGCTCCATCACTGATATTATATCGAATATTGGGAATAAACGTTGTGAAGGCTAAACGGACGTAATGTTATGAATGTACGGAACAATGTACATCTGATAACTGCGATTCCATTTACTCAGACGGATAGCTGAGACGGTTTTTGGACACGATGATGGTCTGTTCCTAGACCGAAATCGATCGTTTCTGTTAAAATATACCGTTCTGTATTGTATAACGCACTTCTTAACAAACAAAAAACCATGGGAACTATTTGAATCACCATTTGAAATGAAATTATCGGGATTATCGCAGGAATGGGAGAGTCGTGGATGGGGACATACTGAAAAGGTTACTAAACCTAAGAACATTTAAGAACTTCGCTAGAATAAACCGAACGAAAATATATAGTAAACACAAAATTGGATTCGAATAATTCGCTTGACCGTACAGATAAAATAAAGTCAGTGGTACCAGACACCTCCACAAAACAACGTAACTAGAAAATAGCACACACACACACACACACACACACACACACACACACACACACACACACGTTCTTCCGGAATGATGCACACGAAAACATAAAAAACAAGCCTAATCGCAGCGTACACTGTACCTATACAGCTTTAACAGAAAGCGATAAGAGATCCCCTACGAATGTCTCTAACATAAACAGAAAAAACTGCACAAATGGCAGAATTGGAATAGAGTTCTTCGCTTGACCTGTAGCTCAAAGGAAGACGGACATCACAAACAGCTCCACAAAACGACATAATCAAAAATATCGCACAGGAACTTTTCCGTGATAATCGTAAAAATATAAAAAAATTACACACAAATGTTATCGCAGTATATACAAGACCCCCCCCCCCACACACACACACCAAACACACACGCATACGCACACAGACAGACACGCACACACATACACCCACACTAATCTCATTATGCAAGAATGACGCACATGAATTTCTCCAGAATAAAGCAGACAATAGAAACAAAAAGCCAAACACATGTACAGTTGGTATCATATTTCGTGTGAACTCTATTCCTAAACCGAGGATAGAGGTACAAAACAACACCCACATAACATCAACTTAATCGAAAAATTATGTACACGAATTCCTTTGGAATAAATCGAAAGGAAAGAAGCACATAAAACTAGAATCACACTGCAAACGGAAATAAAGGCACAAAAACAGAAAACAAATAATTCACCAAGAAATACCCAAACGTCGATTCAATTCAGCTAAACAAAGACTATGAACCACACAAAAAAAAAAAAACAATCACGCAGCGCGAGAGTGAGCGACCGGTAAAAACAAATGGAGCCTCTTAGGAACAGTGGAGTTCATAGGCGCAGCGTCTCAAAGAGTCTCATTCGAAAAATGGCCAAATATTTATAAATTAAAAAATTATGAATAACATTACCACCAGCAATGCAATTTCGTTAGGGCTAACTTCACTCTCGATGAGCTTCCCACATTAAAAAGACAGCTAAATAACTATAAGAATCAAATGATAATCATAAACACTAATCGTTTCACTCACAAAAATTTATCTTGGGCTCTGAATGTCCTGCCTACCCTTACCCTGGGAAATCATGCGATATGCAGAAAGAAACAGACAAATATTTGTCAGAAAACGGAATAAAAATATAATAATTACTGATTTCTCAACGGCAGTTTAATCTGTGGTCTCAGATTCCACCCAAAACAAACCCTCTTATGTCGCAACGTATTTGGAATAACAGTATAGTTTACAGACATCACAGATTACACTGGCAAGAAACACAACCACAGGCTAACTTTTAATAACAGTCCGCTTACATCCAATTCAACATGAAGTCATGACGTCACATAGGATGGGTAGAAAAGGACAATGCGCTTGACACGTTTACCATTGAGGAACTAAGAAATCAGTTTGAGAATACAAAATGAAATTGCATGAACTACTTCAAATAGAAAGTATAGAAATCTGTCTGAAAAAGCACCACTTAATTCTTGAATCTCCATGAAAAATGGAAAAATGGTGTTTCACGTTATATACTGTTAATAACATCATGTTCTGTAATCACATCACACTTTACCACATACTTCAACCTGCTAGTATTTCTCCACAAAGTGCACACACAATTAAAAACTCCTACGGTATTCTGACTACAGATGATTCCGAAAGGTGAATAAATAAGTGACAGATACGCGAATAGCTCATACCTCTTGCAGGTACAGTGCTCCTCGGTTGTGTTCGCTTTGTTCAAAGCTTGTAAAGCTCCTCACGAACTTTAAAATGTTTCGATAGTTGTTCTAGAAACACAAAATTCACTCTACAACACTTAAATCAAAGCTGAAGCTTGTAAGGGGTCCGTAGGCCCTTACTATAAATTTACACTCGGCACAGGTCGATAGGGCGAACAATCGATTGTGTCGTGTTGCGAGAGCGAGTGTGGAGTTGAGCCAGTGCCATGTTGCGGGTAGAGGTGTGTGGAGGTCTTTGTTGAAATACAAGGCTTTAACGGAGAAGGGAGTCACCATCGCCGTGGCTAGACCCCTTTGTACTAGAATAATACCGGGAAGGTGAAGAAGTATTATTACGAAAGTGATCAGTGACATTTCTAGGACCGATATTTGGTTTCGCGTCTACCGCGCCAGCATCACCTTGGATTGCAGTGTTGGATGCAGTGATGGATTAGCGTGTGACGATAATGGAAAATGAAGAAGCCTGTGCTGAGATTAGCCGTAATTAGATATGTATGACGAAGGCAGTGGCTGTCTCCTTTTTCTGTGTTTTTGAGACGAATATAGGTCTGTAATTAGTGAAACTGTGTTGGTGTTTTTCTTGTTACCAGACATTTCATTATTACAGTATTGAACAGGACGTACTGGAAAGTAACAACTTCCGTAGCAGTCAATTCCGATTACCAGCCCTATTAGGTACACGGTCATATTAATAATAAATATTGGGCTGCTATGCGATCTGACGAGGTCGGGACACAATGGAGGTGTTACACCTTGGCTTACCGTGAAAGGACAAGTGCAATCTTCGGACGAATCATAAGAACAATAGGTAATTTTGTCTTGCTTAACGCGAGAAGATATTTTTCAATTTCGGATGAAGACAGAGTATAAACTTTAAAATCGCGACAAGAAACAGTGCATTTTGAACAATACGAAGTAATAGCATCTGACGATTGTGAATAAACTGTTTTTCTCGCCATATTAGATAAGAGTAATAGTGTTGATAAACTGTGTTATAATGTGCAAACACGTAGATCCGCACGAAAAACTGTGAAAAGTGAACACTAAAGAAAGACACGTGTGAACATTACCACAACAAAACGAGCTAAGAATTCGTCACGGAAGCTTTTAAAGAAGTGTTTAGTAGTAATGTTATGACCGAAATCGAGCAACTTCAAGTGGACCCATAAACTGTTATGCAGGCGACAATTTATGTGGCGACGCAATTGTTGAATGACGTCACGCAGACCCTTGCAGCAGCTGTGCCGAAGAGCTTTGATCCGCGAGGTGATTTCACATGTCATCCCAACTACCTGTGCAAGGAGTAGGTCAGACCCACACGCACTACACTGGTCAGCGATCAGCGCGACTTCGAGACACCGAGCGCCAACCCGGCATCTAGCGGCCGAACTACAAACTACGCCCGCCTGCACGGAGCGGCTGACTGAGAACTACGACGACGCGCCACAGATTTTCAGCGCGACTTCACGCGGCTCCGGCGGCAGTACAGCGCCACGCCCACTTCAAACGTCAAAACATCGCGACTCGTGGTAACGTCAGTTGGTGAGTGAAGACAACTGGTTAGCATAACATTAATTTGAAGTATACTGTCTTCGTGATAAATAAACAGTTTTAAACTGTGTTTTACCTTAGAACAAGCGCCCAATTACAGTAATTTCCGAAAAGTTTGCGAAACATACTCTGAAATATAGCATACATATTTATGCATACTGCACTGTCTAAATGGTGATTATACAGATATGCTCATTGTTTTTGGAGATTTTACATTTATAGATTTAATGAATGGTGTGATTTGTCTTATTTAAAACATTTTACATAAGCTGTGTATGTGAAAATTGACATTTGAAATTGTTAGGTTTTGAGAGTCGTTATGTTCAGTACTCATATGTACTGTATCAATTTTGGGATTAACTGAAGATACTACAGTTACTGTTTGATTAGTTTAGCGGTAATTAGGAGTGTTTTGGGTTACTAGAGGTTATTTTATTTTACTTGCCTGTGCATTAAAAATAAACCAAACATGTCTACTGAAGATAAGCAGGTTTGTTAGGCAGTAGTTGAAAGGAAAGGGATAGGACAGGAAGACAGAGATGATTCAGGAATCAGTGATTATGGATTGTCATTAGAAAGCCCATTAGCACATTCAACTAGTTACCTCGAGACACCGGGACAAACGACGAGAGGTAAGCCAGTTTCAGAGGGTGCAGATATACGGTCGATGTTAGCAGACTTGCTAAAGGAAACCAAGGCAACAATAAAGGAAGGTTTACAAGAAGCTAGAGAATCATTAAAGGAAGATTTACAAGAAACCAAAGAAAGCTTAGAAAAATCATTTAAGGAAACTCTAGCACAAGAGATCAAAACATTGCAAATGAAGATAGAATACAATCTGAAGAAGGAAATGCAGGAGTTACAAGAACGACTGAAGATGGACATCAATGAGAGAGAGAGTAAGCTGCAGAAGAGCATAGACCAAGTCCAGGGAGACGTGGAGAAGATGGAAGGAAAGTTAACAAAAGAAATAGAAGACGATATTGAAGAAACTAAAGCTGAATTGGGAGAAAGGATCGCCGAAGTGGAAACAAATTGCAATCATCGAATCGCCGAGGTGACACAGATGCAAAAACAATGCAATGATGTGGTTAAGGGGATAGGAGATAGGCAAAACCAACTGGCTGTCAATCTGAGAAATGCTATAGCCGTGCAACGAGAAGGGGATAACAAGAGGGTAGCAATGGAGGTCAGGCAATTACAGCAGGGAGTGCAACAATTGGAGAGCAAGACAGAAGAAATTGATAAACGAATTAGAAATGCCACTTTAACCATTGGGGAAGGTAGAGTCGTTACCTTGATGAGCAGTGATAATCGGTACGTCCTAAATAATACAGGGCAGAAGTTTAAACCGAAAGGAGGGTTGCACCCAATGAATGGCAATGGTCAACAGTTTCACCACAATCATGGGAGAAATGATGATGATAATGACAGGAATTATGAGAGAAGAGATGACAGACAAAGGGATCACGAGGTACAAATTGAAGAAAGTTAGGTGTAGGGAGCCAGCAACTCTGTTGCTGATATACCAAGTGGCGACTGGTACACTCCCAGCTGGGTGAAACTTTATTTCTCATTTCAAGTTTCACTCCTCTACCATCTTCCTCTATCCTTAGGTTAAGAAACTTAGTGTGTAGTAGTTAGGATTGGTAGTGGTCATCCAAGTAATTCAGTCAGGACCCATGTAGCAGATTTATAGTTGACTTAAAATAAGGATAAGTAGCTACTGTTGATGTAGAGTGTGGGATGTCAAGGAATCAATAAGTTAAAGATCAGCTTAGTGTCAGTACATTAAAAAAATATTAGTGCCAGAAGTAATAAAATGAGAACCAGATCAGAAAGCTAATGTTTATAAAATGTGGTGGGAAGCTAATTGGTCAAACAAGTGTTTGTGTAATCTTATAGAGTTGTTTTGTGAGCCATGAAAAGGTCAAACTGTTGTAAGAAAATTGAAGTAATGTATCAGCTTGTAATTAGGATGACATGTAAAGAAACAAATACATGAGGAGATAGTTGTTCGAATAAATGATGTGAAATATGATGAACGGAGAGGCCAAGGAGCCTGGAGTAGTAAATTTATGTAGTTATTGCAGCGAATATGGAGGATTGATGTAAATTGAAGATATATATTTATTTGCAGTTGAAGTTGCTGTTAAGTTGAGGGAGTTATATGTAATGAAGTGTATTGAGTATAAGATGTTTGAAGTATTGAAGTATATGGAGGATTGATGTGGGTTGAAGATATATATTTATTTGTGTTAAGTTGAGGGAGTTATGTGTAATGAAATGTATGGAGTATGAGATGTTTGAAGTATTGAAGTATGTCATTTAGCACATGAGCAACATCTGTTTGCAAGTTATTTGTAGGTATACATGTTTATCTGAAGTATGTTGAATAAAACAGAAAGTGTAACTCATGAGTAATGAGTAATTCATGTATCCAATTAGCTATCGAAGTCAAGTATGGTTGTACTTACATCATGCTTTAGAAGCAGAATTCTGGCACTGTATAATGAATAATAAACATCCATATAGAAGATTTGGATTAATGTCAGTATAACAGGAAATATTGTACCTCTCATCTAAGCTTTCTTGATAACAATTTACATATGGCAGTAATGTTTGGCAAAATGAAATGATCAGTAGTTTAAAATTTTTCATTGGGTGACCACATTAGTTATAGTGTTGCAAATAGTTATGTAAGACATACTTAGTGGTATAATGGAGCATTTAATATTATGGAATCTGTAGAGGTATGAGGGATTGTAAAATAATTGCATAAGTCAAGGAGCAAATGCTATATTTAGTTTTGATAGTCAATTTCGCTTTTGTTAATGCTCAAATGAATAAGTTGTGAATTTCTTCCTTAATATTAATGTGTATTGGCGAAGTGAGTTATAAGTTAGAGTGATAGTAGTATGGACGGCAGGAACCCCGCTGAAAGGACGACATACCAAAGGGGTAGCTGGCATTCAACTAGTTTGTTTTTTTGTCTTTGCTGTAGCAAGTTATAACAAATATGCAGTTAATGACTCATACGAACCCTAGAAAGTGAAGATTTTTCGTAATTGAATGTAAGATAAGTTTGTGAAAATATTTACCATGCCATATTAATTAAGACAGATTGATGTTGTATGATGTTTCTGTAGGGGCAGTGTGCTACCAGAGCCAATAGGATATTATTTGTAATATAATAACTCATGTGTCATGTGTTCATGTAATAATTTTTGATTGTATGTTGTGGGTTACATTCAATATGGACTACAGAGGATTATTGCTGCTTGATGGAAAACTGTGATTTGGACAATGCCATGTTGGTGAGATGTAATAACATTTCGTAGAATATTATTGTGGAGGCAGCCCACTACCGGAGCCGAGGGATTATTTGGTGAATTGTAATTTCATTAATTATTTACACTGTGTGTTTTGTTCAGATGTAATGATATCTAGTTTCCTTGCCGATTCTTTTACGCCAGAGGCTCCAAAGAAGTTTTTGAGGATGGGGATGTAAGGGGTCCGTAGGCCCTTACTATAAATTTGCACTCGGCACAGGTCGATAGGGCGAACAATCGATTGTGTCGTGTTGCGAGAGCGAGTGTGGAGTTGAGCTAGTGTAATGTTGTGGGTAGAAGTGTGTGGAGGTCTTTGCTGAAATACAAGGCTTTAACGGAGAAGGGAGTCACCATCGCCGTGGCTAGACCCCTTTGTACTAGAATAATACCGAGAAGGCGAAGAAGTATTATTACGAAAGTGATCAGTGACATTTCTAGGGCCGATATTTGGTTTCGCGTCTACCGCGCCGGCATCACCTTGGATTGCAGTGTTGGATTGCAGTGTTGGATGCAGTGATGGATTAGCGTGTGACGATAATGGAAAATGAAGAAGCCTGTGCTGAGATTAGCCGTAATTAGATATGTATGACGAAGGCAGTGGCTATCTCCTTTTTTTGTGTTTTTGAGACGAATATAGGTTCGTAATTAGTGAAACTGTGTTGGTGTTTTTCTTGTTACCAGACATCTTATTATTACAGTACTGAACAGGACGAACTGGAAAGTAACAACTTCCGTAGCAGTCAATTCCGATTACCAGCCCCATTAGGTACACGGTCATATTAATAATAAATATTGGGCTGCTATTCGATCTGACGAGGTCGGGACACAACGGAGGTGTTACAAGCTTCTTTCACTCAATAACTGAAACAGCGAATTCGGATAGGCACTTCTAGTACTCGAGAGAATACGGAAGTAATTGCTAGGCAACGGTCCTCGACTTTTTCTGTGACATAGCATTGTTGTTAACATACCCTATGACCAACATAGAGATAAAAGACCACAGCATATTAAAGGAACGACGACTGAAATGGTTAAACGACTACTGAAATAAAAATTTTAATAAGTTAAATAGATGTTGCAGCTTTTCAGGTTATAGCATTGCTTCGAATCGACGTCGCACGCTCGTGTCCTCGATCCCGCATTCACGTAATATCTTTAAATGTTTTCACACGCTCAAAAATTATTTCTCTCAGCGCAGCGAACATTACCTATTTTTCTATGTCCTTTTTTTGTAATACCACAAACACATTTTCTGGTGTATTAACTTCCTATATCTTTTGCTGAATCTCTCCGTCATGAATTTGGAATATTTGTCACTGAGACGGATCACATGAGCAGATAGGTACTACATACACTGACGGAAAAAAGCTGAAACAACCCCATGAGAATGAAAATCATGTTTGTTTTAAATACACACTGAAAATTTCGTGGGCGGTAGTTACCTTTGAGACTGAACGAGATGAGTTGATGCTAGTCAAGAGACATTTATCAGTCCCAGAACCTGTAAGAATGAGACAGTGTAGTAGGGGTACGAATAGCTGGATATTCCTTCTGTGACATTGTGGTCTTGGGTGCGATTTCGTATGACATCACAAACACTTTGTGGTCATCCAATGAACCTTGACTGCAATACTGTACGCCAGTCATGAACAGCACTCCGGTCTGTGTTATCCAACACGATAACTCTCTACCACATACCGCTGTTGTAACCCAAAGTGCTCTACGAAGTGTCGACATGTTGCTTTGGCCTGCTCGATCACCAGATCTGTCTCCAGTCGAGCAGTATGGGACTACATCGGGCGACAATTACAGCTTCATCCCACATCCAGGATTAACCGTCTGTGTATTGGCCGACCATAGCTACCAATACCAATAGCAATAGCAACCGCCAGAAACTGAGAGATGTAACAAATATACGTTTAGGAAAGATTAGTCTTTTCAAATGGTAGGTCGTGTTGTGACAGTTTTCCGCTCTATGTAGTAACTCATTTGACTAGCTACTACCAACAAAGAGAACCAACTGCCAATACGACCTTGCGTCGGCGCCTGGAAAGGGGAGAAGAATAAGATGAGAGAGGTGTCAACACGCAGTTAAGATAATTTTGCCATCTCTTCCAGCCTATGCTTCGTAGCATCACTGCCACAGCAGTCCTAAACGCTTAAGAGGAATATGTGAACTAGTGAGGGCATCACGCAAATATCTACGTCGACTGCTGCAGCCAATGGTATGCAACTGCTAAATGTGCACAATATGTACATAGATGTGTAGAGCTTTCCAACCGCAATGAGACGCCGGACAAATACAAAAAAAAAAAAAAAAAAAAAAAAAAAATGTGTTTTCATCTGAAACACTCTGTGCAGAGATTGTTAACTGCAAAATAAGTTCAGTTAAGTATGGAAAGGTAGAATAACTTAATGTAAGGCCCCTTTCTAGAGAACATCTAAAATGTGAATAGTCGATCATTAGTCGCATTCACCCGACGTCAGTAGAATTACTGCTTCATCATGTAACGACGAATTTTACCTTTCAGACTAGGGAATTATTAAAAACAGTAGTTGCCTACACAGCTGATCGTAACTGTAATTGGACAAGAACAGAAAAGCCTACGTGGCTACCACAGTGGTATACAGCAAAATGTTACGGCTTGTCAAGCCCAAATTCTCCTGCACCCTCACCATTGCGACCCTAAGCTTATCGTCCTATCTCCAGCTTATCCTTTCAAAGCAGTCGTTCTACTGTCAATTGCCTGCAGTGAAGTGTTTCAGTCTCATCATAAAATACCTTAAATTTTTCATTTTCAAAAATTCACAAGAGTTTTTAACCTTATTAATGTGCGACGGTCTGTTTCAATAAATAATAAAAGAGTAAATATTATGATTTGCAATTTGCTCGGCGGTACAGCGTGTAAGTGTCAGATTACAAATCACGACGGTCCAAGTACTAATCCGGGTTTGGTCCAAAGACTTTTTTTACGCGTAACTGTTCTTTCACGTTCGACAATGATTTGTTAACGTTAGTAATGCGAGGTCTAATTATGACTCGTATTACCAGTTAAACTGCAGGGCTGCTTACAACAGACTGGATAAATGAGAGGTCGCAGAAAGCAACGGGACCGTGACTAGAAAATTACTGTGAAGTTTGAACCACTTTTCAGGTTGATGACAGTTTTATAGTTATATGTGTGCATGACATAGATTTCCTTTGTATTAGCGGGAAACATTATTAAATACTTTTGAGCGATAAACGAAATATATACTCCCACAAACCAGGCAAATGAATAAAATTACAGTAAATAAATATCCTCATTTTCAGAAAATACGGATAAAATAATATAACTGGGTGGTGCATTAGATAATACGCCAGAAATATGTGAAAACTTAACTGCATGTCCTGAGGTATACACAACACTCACCCACTTTTCCACTTGTTAATTATATAACAGACAGACTGACGTTAGCAAATAATAAAATTAAACTCATTACTAGTGTAAAGTAGGAAATTATTTGCACCAATACATTCACAATGAGGAGGAAAGATGAAGGATGTCAGTAAAATCACGAATATTAATTTGACAAAGATATTCGTTTTCCACTGTTTATCATTACATTTTAATTGGTATCATCTTTATGATTTTACATTTTAAATCCAGACATATTCCATATCATATCTTTTCCGAACAGAAATAAATTTCATTTAATCAAGTAAGTAAATAAAAAATGCTGTTGTGCTTCTATAGGTACAACACTACACATGGGTATATTAATGAGAGGGGGATTTTCATCCGTAAAGGACGGAGCAGTCACTGTAGGACTCAAAGTTTATTATCATGAGGCATCAACATATGTTTGACTGAAATAAGCAAGTGAACATTTAATGCAAAACGGAGGATTGTATTCATGAAATCTAACTGTGTCAGGTGAGTGGGCACAGTAAATGTATAGTCACGAGAATAAGTCGTGGATACTGCAAGAATGGGATGTGGTTAAAAGCAAGAAACCGGAAAAGTAAGAACGAACCCCAGCAGAATCATTAAAGTGCGTGACACAAGCAACTGTATGACTGAGAGTGTTAAAATTGTGCAGTTAGGCCCTCATGGTGATTCTATTGAAAGCTCATTCTTACCAGTCTCATACAGCATGAATGCAGTAGGCAGCGGTGGTAACAGTTGGGTCTGGCTCGACCTCTGCACTCGGAACTGCAATGGAGACATCCATATGGGTGCAAGTGTCGTCTTGCAGAAAGAAATGTCTTCTCAGTCGCCTGTGCACAAGTATTTGTTTTGTACTTAAGTTAAACAAACTTGTACTCCTGCGGATTTTATTATCATTAATCAATAATTCTAAGGTGTGGGGAGGAAGACAGAAAACTTCTCCCAGTCCATGACAGGACTCTGAGGCTAGCGAACTGAAAGACTTACACATAGGTGCACACAAGAAAGAACGTGCTCTCCAGTCAAAAAATTGGTTATTAGCGTTTTAAACTAACACTCCTGCGTAGCACGTCTGCTGAGACAAACTGTTGTACTAACGGTCTCCATTCTCTGAAAGCTGGAGCTGGCTTAGGTTTCAATATTTCCTGAAAGGAATCCTCCCAGTGCCTCAAGCAAGGCTGTCTCTCACGCAGATAGCCGCCCCTCAGTCGCCCGTCGAGGGGAGTTGGAACCAAGCGAATTCTGCATTATTTACGTGCTTTCAAGGGTAGTTTTCATCACTGAACGAATTTATTTCTCTGCTTGATCCTTCACGTAATCTCCCTCATTGTGAGCCACCTACAAAACGCTCGCCATAACTGCAGAAAATGACTGCCTTAACTGTTATAAAAGGAATGTAAGAGCAGAGTTAAATTAGCTGTGCAGTCACTGGCAATACTAAATATCATCTGCAGTTATTAGGCAGCATTAAAGGGTCGACTAAATTGACCATGGGGATGTGCATATGAGATTAAACGCTTCGTAAGAGTTTAGGGATAAACGTCTGTGTAAAATCACCTTCTCATTGTGACTAAAATGTATGCTGATGAAATTGTGTTGATGATTTTGATGTTTGGTTTGTGGGGCGCTCGGCTGCGCGGTCATCAGCGTCCTTACAAAGTCCCAATTTTTACACAGCCCAATTTCTACACAATACAAGCAAGATGCTGCCACGAATGATGACGGTGACGATGGAATGATGAGGACAACACAAACACCCAGTCCCCAGGCAGAGAAAATCCTCAATCCGGCCGGGAATCAAATCCGGGACCTGTGATCCAGAGGCAGCAACGCTAACCAGCGCACCACGAGCTGCAGACAAATTGTGCTGAGCTTCACCTCTAGCACAAATTCGTCAAGGACATTTTAACTGGGACATGGGTATCATTTTTGCTTTTCGTTTCACGTACTCATCGTCTGATGATTATCATGCCTTGGATTGTAAAGGTAAATCTGGTTCCAAAATAAACACCAAGAAAATACGGAAGCGCACTTGTCTACAAGCCACCTCACATTCCCTTTTATGTACTGGTGTACCGGTAAATTTATTTCTGGATACATATAATAAGAAAAAGAACACCAGGCGCACAGTATTAGACAGAATCTGAACGTTCTGGGAATACTCGTGAATGAAGGCAGTGCGTTGATGGCCTCACACACATGAGTGGCTTGTTGTCACAATCCACAGATATTCAAATTCATCTACAGTTAATTACTCCATTCACAGTCATAAAATTGCAATAGTAAATCATTCGCTCAGTTATAACAACAGCCATAGGACGACCTCTAAAGCATAGCCTCGTTGTCTAACAGGTGGGTAGCAGGTGGCTGTCGTAAATTGGTCGAGCAAGCCATAAGCATCTGCGGTGCAATGGGATCTTAAGTCGAGTGGAGTGAGCTGCCACTCGTAGCGAAGAACCAATCACAACGGGGCGAGCTGCTACCTCAAGTAGCAGCAGGTATGAGCCGACAGATACGTGGGTCTCTCAGGCAGCTGAGGAGAGAACGGCTGTGTTTACTGGACACAAGTCGCTCTGCAGGGTGCGGCCTCCATGGTATGTAAGTCAATCAAGGTCGCGTCTCTCACACAGACATACACACACGCACACACACACACACACACACACACACACACACACACATATTACCTGTAAAACCCTTAAGCAGCAGTACTTGAGAACATTTGACAAACAAAATTTACGTAAAACCATTACATATCATTATCTCGTTTAATTTGACTACCAAATACGGCCCTTTGGTCTCATATTCCAAAATAATAAAAATGAAGTGTCCGTTACTTTACAAACGTGACTGGAATCCAGGGCCTTTAAAACTGAAACATCTAACCTTAGCCTCCTGGACCTCTTAAAGACTAAAAGAAAACATTTAACGAGTAAAATATAATACTGGCTGTATATTAATTAAATTATTATATCTCTTACCGTCGAGGTTCACTGGAAGAAAGATGAGAAGTCAGGGGTGCTTTCTGAGGTATCCGCAGATGCTAAACGGAATTCGTGCACGTACTTTGTGCATTCACGATATATAAATTACTGGTGCGCCATACTGAGGTAGTACTTTGCATTTACATACTACCTGTTTATCATGATGGGCCTTCCTCTTTCTACACTCCTGGAAATGGAAAAAAGAACACATTGACACCGGTGTCTCAGACCCACCATACTTGCTCCGGACACTGCGAGAGGGCTGTACAAGCAATGTTCACACGCACGGCACAGCGGACACACCAGGAACCGCGGTGTTGGCCGTCGAATGGCGCTAGCTGCGCAGCATTTGTGCACCGCCGCCGTCAGTGTCAGCCTGTTTGCCGTGGCATACGGAGCTCCATCGCAGTCTTTAACACTGGTAGCATGCCGCGACAGCGTGGACGTGAACCGTATGTGCAGTTGACGGACTTTGAGCGAGGGCGTATAGTGGACATGCGGGAGGCCGGGTGGACGTACCGCCGAATTGCTCAACACGTGGGGCGTGAGGTCTCCACAGTACATCGATGTTGTCGCCAGTGGTCGGCGAAAGGTGCACGTGCCCGTCGACCTGGAACCGGACCGCAGCGACGCACGGATGCACGCCAAGACCGTAGGATCCTACGCAGTGCCGTAGGGGACTGCACCGCCATTTCCCAGCAAATTAGGGACACTGTTGCTCCTGGGGTATCAGCGAGGACCATTCGCAACCGTCTCCATGAAGCTGGGCTACGGTCCCGCACACCGTTAGGCCGTCTTCCGCTCACGCCCCAACATCGTGCAGCCTGCCTCCAGTGGTGTCGCGACAGGCGTGAATGGAGGGACGAATGGAGACGTGTCGTCTTCAGCGATGAGAGTCGCTTCTGCCTTGGTGCCAATGATGGTCGTATGCGTGTTTGGCGCCGTGCAGGTGAGCGCCACAATCAGGACTGCATACGACCGAGGCACACAGGGCCAACACCCGGCATCATGGTGTGGGGAGCGATCTCCTACACTGGCCGTACACCACTGGTGATCGTCGAGGGGACACTGAATAGTGCACGGTACATCCAAACCGTCATCGAACCCATCGTTCTACCATTCCTAGACCGACAAGGGAACTTGCTGTTCCAACAGGACAATGCACGTCCGCATGTATCCCGTGCCACCCAACGTGCTCTAGAAGGTGTAAGTCAACTACCCTGGCCAGCAAGATCTCCGGATCTGTCCCCCATTGAGCATGTTTGGGACTGGATGAAGCGTCGTCTCACGCGGTCTGCACGTCCAGCACGAACGCTGGTCCAACTGAGGCGCCAGGTGGAAATGGCATGGCAAGCTGTTCCACAGGACTACATCCAGCATCTCTACGATCGTCTCCATGGGAGAATAGCAGCCTGCATTGCTGCGAAAGGTGGATATACACTGTACTAGTGCCGACATTGTGCATGCTCTGTTGCCTGTGTCTATGTGCCTGTGGTTCTGTCAGTGTGATCATGTGATGTATCTGACCCCAGGAATGTGTCAATAAAGTTTCCCCTTCCTGGGACAATGAATTCACGGTGTTCTTATTTCAATTTCCAGGAGTGTATCTCTCCTTCTCTCTCTCTCTCTCTCTCTCTCTCTCTCTCTCTATCTCTCTCTCTTCTGATGCTTTCTTTTGTTTATTGTCTTTGAGTTAAAGTATTCTCTTTAATCGGCATCACGTACCAATTTTCTGAAACACACAAGGGTACATGTGCAAGACGTTGATACTACAGAAGTGCATAATGTTTTATCATGATATACATTACAATTGCAAATTATTTCTTATTGTAGTTACCGTACCTGTATTTGTGAGCTCAAGTTACCTCCATTTTTCACATTATAGTATTCCTCGCCAAACCATTGCTTCCAAGGGCGGTACTCGTATTGCTGTAAAACTCTTTTAACATCACGAAGGTGGGTTTCCACCGGATGACAGTTGCATCCCCTGTGAAGAGTAGATACAAGATAGTGAAACAAGTGCTGCGTCTTCAGTTTCTTGATCTCAAGTACCTTTATCTGACATGGCGAGTTATTACACTGCAGCTTGGTGCCTCATACTACCGGTGTATTTCACACTAACAAACCACATTGGCTCGGTGCTCAGTGCATCTCACTACTGGCATCAAATATTAACTATAACATGCAAATAGTTCTTGCAAGACAATCTCGTCCTACGTCTCAATCAGTACACTCATAAGCTTTCAATACTGTCTCAGCTGTTCAAAATCACTTACAAGTACCCCGCATAAATTCGTCACCTTCTTCTTCCTTCTGCACCAGCCCAGAGTTATGAAAGTGGTTAACTTCCATTAAACGAATCTCTTCAGGTGTTAGATGTGTAGTCGACCTTTCGATCTGCGACTCCTGAAGGTCGCACTCTCATAACGTTAATCTGAAAAATTTTTCTCACTCTGTATGCACTCCAGTGTACATAAAGAATTCCTAACCAGCATCTATTGTCACTGTCAACGAACTAAGACAGATGTTAAATATTGCTTCTTCAAAAGTAACTTACTTGAAATGCCGTGAGGTAAGGCTTTGTGTTAGATAGGGATTCCAACCCAGAACCTAATCTGATTGTCATCAAAGCACAATCAACTGTAACATATCGGATTTTCTCGGCAGTAGCTAGACGTTTTAACTGAAATGACGAGACGAAACATTAATTTTTTCCTTAACAGGACTCCAACCTGGCACCTATCGTTGTTATATTCTAGAGAAAACGAACTTTAAATATGGGTTTGTTACACCAGCAGCGACATGTGAGCATGTCTGAACGAGAAATAATATGACGAAGAGTTCAGTGCTGACTGAGAATCGAACCCCACACATTTCGTTGTTGACTACACACAAAGAGACGTCAGCTACCGAATATTTATCCACCAGCAGGTCGGAATAGCATCCATGAACTTACAGTAATCTCCCAAATAGTTCTGTGTCTCACTGCGACACAAAAACGTTAGGTATCGTTGGTGTTAACAACAAATGAAAATACATTAAAAGTCAAAATTATTATCCACCAGCAGATAGGTGTTCTCATGCTACGGTTTGATAATATATAATGAAAACTTTAGTGCCGGGCCAGGATTCGAACTCATTCACGCGCAGTATGTGGAGATAATGAGGAATCTGCAGTTTTGAACAAACAACAAATTGTAATCGAGCTGTATTGTCACGAAGGGATCAAATTCCGCGTTAAGGGCGGTCTGAGTTGCATTCCCAGTTCAGGACGAATTTTATCGACATATAGAAGCTCAAATAAAGGATGGAATAAGTGTCCTGTGATCCTACATAGCGTTTGTTTCGTCACTAGAAATAAATAATTAGTATAAGAAAGGTTACTGGTGATAGAGCTTCTACATGTCGCCACTCCTGACTTTATTGTGGTTCAACCTAAGGTCTACTTGGTAGAGAAGGAATATCATGTTTAATGTGAATTTCAGACCACAATGCCATTATACCTTCTTTACTTGGCGTAACCAGAAGAGAATAGAATCTGTCCCTCCCTATCAAAAATCATCGGCAGAAGTTGGAATCGAACCCACACCATAAGTATATGAACCTATCATCAATCCAACAGACCACCAAAACCTATTTTTTGGGACTCATTTTTCAATCGTTACGCCGTTGCGCAACACTGGATGAGAATTCTGACACCCAGGCTCCCTGTAGTGGTTTTTATCATGATCAGTAAATTCATTTACTTTGTTGACCGAATCACTATGAACTAGCTGCCTCGGCTACCCAGTGCATACATTCGACTCTATTTTGTAATCACTGAAATAAAACCACGTAACTTCCACCTACACGGAACTGCCAACAGTGTAGGATGCAGACATTTAAATAGGAAGTGCTCCTTGCCACTTGAGGTACTCTATTGCGCTCTCTGTTGGTTGAGAACGTCGTGCAGTCCAAAAGAAAAGCGGTAACTGTCTGTCTCTCAGAAGTCTACATCCATCCATATGTATTATCTCCCAGACCTGTGGAATGAGGAAGTTCTGGAGGAAATGTTGTTGACTTCTGGAGCTGCTGTACCTACATGTCAGTTAGCAGCGTAACGGTAGGAGCCGTGCACCATAGATAAGACATTGTGAGTTTGAGTACATTCAGTGCTACATTTTTTTAAATGCAGTTCTGCTGTCTGCTGAAGTTATCAGTCTAATGGAACTTTGAAAATAATTCTCTTCACTTCTCAACCCAAAATAGTCGAAGTTGGAAAAAGGGCTAACTTTTGCGAAACTTCTGTATTATGTATGCGGAAAGCACATCGTGCAAAAAACGTCGGGAAAGTATTTTCTATATTACATGTAACTCATAATAAGTTTCCTACATGCATGTAATCAATAACCTGCATGTGCATTGTCAGACTGTTATAGATAACATCAGACAATTCGCATATATCGTTGATGATTAATTTATCTCTCATGTTTACTATTGTTTTTTGGGGACTGTATATAAGAAATGATATAAAACTATCCACTATAACCTTGCAACGAAAGTTTGCTTCAACAAATGTATCAGCACACAAGTGTAATTCTATATTGGCAGGAATCAGTAAAATACTACTCACTTTTATTTCATTTGGGTCTGTGTTTAATTGGTATGCTGTGTGTTACTCAAGATTTATGCAAATATGACATTTCATAAATAAAGTTATGTATTCCTAGAAACCCAAAATTGGCTTGTCAGCAGCGGAAAGAGGCGTTACCTGTTGTGCAGCATTGTAAGGTTTTCACCTTTACACTCCGAGCCGACAGTATTTTCTTGCGATTTCCTTATCGACGTTTGATGTGACCGCTTCTGGCTCTTTCACTGAAGGGATAAAAACGTTAGAGTCAGCTAGACTGGAGCCACAAAACAAAAGAGACGCTGTCTTACAGGTCAGCCCATTATCATAGAGCTAGCAAAGAGGTATGTGTCTTTGCTCCATGTAATGAGGCCAATAGGGCTAGAACTCGTAAACCGCTATTTAAAGGATGAGTTTACTGGCGATTTCCACGTGCAACGACTTTCCTTGTCTGAAAATCGTAAGTTTACAATCTTTTGTTACACCTCAAGCGATATTAACTCAGATTAGGGAATGGAAATGACAGGAAAAATCAAGTGAGCTTTGAGGCTTAATTCCGTGCCCACCAGGAAGTAACTCGTCGATCAGAGAGTTGCCAAACATACCTTGACAAGTTGATAGATTTCAGTTACCATACCAGCAGAGAGCAGACGAACCGTTGTGTTAGCAGAATGGGCTGGAAAGTGAACCCTGCTGGCGTCTCAAGGACGCGGTTGCCACGGCCTGGATTGCATAATGCGTCTGATTTGCACTTCTGTAACTAGGTTTAGTGACTGGAGCGTAGTTACTAATATTACACAGAAATGACTGAACACTAAGAATCATAAATCAGTAACCCTCATTGTTGTTTTTATATTTCTTTCGTAAGTGTAGTCAAAATTAAGAAACTCATTCACGGACGGTTCTGTGCCTGGCCGATAGTCGAGCACAACAAATAAATAAAAATTAAAAAAAAAAAAAGAATGTGTGCGTGTGTGCATGCGTGCATGCGTGTGTGTGTGTGTGTGTGTGTGTGTGTGTGTTTGTATGTATGAAGAGGAGAGAGAGAGAGAGAGAGAAAGAGAGAGAGAGCGATAAATATAAAAAATAATGAGAGGGAGAGTAAAAAATTGTTGTAATGAAATTGAATCATCGTATGTAAGGAGATCTTTCATTAAAATGACATGTTCCACACCATTACGAAATGTCGTATTCACGATCTAGGGGTCAAGTATTAATCTAATCTAATCATATTGATGTCTAGCCATAAAGAGCCATGAATTAGCGAAATTTTCGCCAATATCAGTAACCAAATCTAAACTTGAAAATAAAAGACGACTTGCAACTGTGGTAGTTTGTTCCACCAGACAATTGTGGCCACATTTCCCAGCCCCAGGAGTGTGCTGTAACGGATGATGTGCTTACCTTACAAAATTAGTCACAGTAGAAGAAATGCGAGTCTATTAAATGGTTAAGTAGAAGCAATCTTCTGACACAGAGATTATGCTATTCTCATGTCAGCAGGATGTAAAGACTCCGCTAGGCATCACAACCTCGATGCGACTCCATTTTGAAATTTTCACTAATTCAGCAAATTTCTTAGTTCGAGAAAATCCACTATGAAATGCGAAGTTACCGTCCTTACTACCATCATTTTCTTCATACCGCCGGCCGGAGTGGCCGTGCGGTTCTAGGCGCTACAGTCTGGAGCCGTGCGACCGCTACTGTCGCAGGTTCGAATCCTGACTCGGGTATGGATGTGTGTGATGTCCATCGGTTAGTCAGGTCTAATTAGTTCTAAGTTCTAGGCACTGATGACCTCAGAAGTTAAGTCGCGTAGTGCTCAGAGCCATTTTAACCATTTTTTTCTTCATACCGCTATTGAAACACATGTACTTGAAGATCATTTAATGCCTTTTGGTCATTATACGAGTAGCTGCCTAAGAACAAGTTCTTTCCATCTCTACGGAATCATGTTCATGTTAATATCAATATCAGCATTTACTCGTAGATTAAATTAAAACTAAATTAAATGATGAAGACGTTACTTGATAACAAAATCACGCTGCCTTTCTTCATGTACTGGCGCCTAGAAATGGCTGTCGAATACTGCCAAACCAAAGGCAAGTGATCTTAACTGCCTTTCGATGTATGTCGCTATCAGTTCTTCCATATTATTTGGGCGGCGTGACCTCTTGCAAGTTGTGGATGACACAGAATGTTTTAGAAAAGCAATTGTTTTCCTTTGCAATAATCAGGAAGATTTTCATTCTAAGCTATCCAAGTTCAAAATTATCGCAATATTATTTCAGATTTAATATTCACTTCCATAATGTAGGAACGTATATCACAGTTGCAAAACCCGGATCCGACTCATTGACTTTACTTTTAGTCGCTGACCATAAATTCTAGGTCAGAGTGACACCAGATTAAGTAACCTAATGTAGCGAAGAGTGTTTGGCAGTGTTCTATCTCACCGGCAAATACGCAGTTCACTCATTGGGCTCCATAAGTACACTGTAACAGTAATTTCTGATTGTATGCAATGCATACTGGTTATAGAATTTAGTGGTGCTCTCTCTTCCACTTCTGTATACAATATGCCTGACCTAAACGGGACCTTTAACATTACAGACCCCGGGAAGTGCAACATCATACTGACAACAGTAATGTGCTTATAATGACAACCTCACTGTTCGTTCTACTTGATTTTGTAATCATTTAAATAAAACAACATGGCATTCCAGTGGGAGACATTTCGTCCCCCTTTTCCTTCTGTGAAATTTGTCAGTAAGCATTTTGTCTTCCAACCAGCGAAATGTGGCAGTGTACGGCCGGTAAACGGTTCACAAACCACGATTTAGTGCCGTTAAGACGATTTCTTTAAACAATGTCGTGGCTGAAGGAATTTAGTCTCTTCTTAAATCGTCTTATGCAGCAACGTTCACAGATATCTCAAATAGGAAGAGCTCTTTATCCAGGTACGAAGGTTGTAAAACAAACTTCCCACAGTTTGTGTCAGGTTGAACTTTTCGTCTGATAGCACTGCGTAAGTATTTTGTCTAAGAGGTATCACAAGTGGTGTACCTGTAGCTGTGGGTATCACTGGGTGAAAATGAGTTTCACATCAATGGGTGCAGTACTGCTAAATATTTAAAGTGATTATCAACCTAAGTCTTAGTTCATCCACAAACTAAGGCGTATTCATAACATTGTGGCTAGACTGTGTATACTTGTCTTCCTTGAGTCGGCATTGGAAGGCATTTACACGCACATATACAATACTACGAATACTTCGATCGCTATAGTTAACATTGCTCTCACAAACCAATTTTGTTTTTATAATTCTTATGGGTCTTCAGCATGCAATATGTGTTGTAGATATTGTCCTAGACAAATATTGACCGCTGAGTCGATCACGTAAGGTGGACAAAACAGTCGTGCTCCCCTCAGAAATATATGTCCGGCAATATGTTCGATCTGGCAACATTGTAGACTGCAGCACTTCCTGGAGGAGGTATTGACTGCATTCTCAGTCCATCAGTCTTGACTATGACCGTAGTAGGTCAAATAGTTCTGAGCACTATGGGACTTAACTTCTGAGGTCATCAGTCCTCTAGAACTTAGAACTACTTAAACCTAACTAACCTAAGGACATCACACACATCCTTGCCCAAGGCAGGAATCAAACCTGCGACCGTAGCGGTCTTGTGGCTCCAGACAGCATTGCCTAGAACCGCTCAGCCACTCCGGCCGGCTATGACCGTAGTCTTGAGATAAAGTGCGAGACTAGCTAATATGATGTCTGTCAAATGAAAGTACATGTCTACAAAACTTTTATCGCCCCTTTCCTCTCGGTGCTGAAGCTATGAGTGTAATTCAAGCGCTTCTACAATATATTTGGCTTTCTGTCACATTGGTAATAATAGTTTGATTCAACAATATTTTAGGGAGAGATTTCTTGGCTGACCATCTGCTTCTGAACACTGCATGCGTCTGAGTTCTCTGGGACCTATTTGCTGCCTACTGGCAGGGGCTGAGGCACTGTGCTGCCTCGCCTTCTTCCGACAACGTCTGCTGCACTCCTCACTCTCGATGGTGTAAAATGCTTTACTGTTGTTGAGTGGTGTCCCATAAAATCTGTCTACAATTTGTATTTCACACTCGGTAGCAATGGAGGCATAAAACCATTTTAACTTGATGAGTATTTTATTACACTAGTATGCAATACATCAATGTGGCACAGAATTAATTTTGTTGTTTCTGATCCAGTGCCCTATAATTAAAGCGAAGCATCCTGTTCTTTTTCCTCTCACTCTTTAAGTGTATTAATGCGTAATTCCAATTACTGACAGTGCATTTGTGAGGTTGCTCGCATTCAGTGGGGTGAAACCTATCACAAAACCAAGAAAAACATAGGTATTTCTTGCACAATGCGCAACACACAAACGTAATCCCGCTGCTCTGACGTGTTAACAGATATATTTCTCAGAAAACATATCAGATTCATGTTGCTAAATACAGATCTATCAGACATCACTTTCGATGCGTACTAAGTGTATAAATTTGTACCTTCAAACACAGAGAAAGGCAAATATAGATATTCGACCGAATCATAGCCGCTAGCCGGGGTAGCCGAGTGGTTCTAGGCGATACAGTCTGGAACCGCGTGACCGCTACGGTCGCAGGTTCGAATCCTGCCTTGGGCATGGATGTGTGTGATGTCCTTAGGTTAGTTAGGTTTGATTAGTTCTAAGTTCTAGGGGACTGACGACCTTGGACGTTAAGTCCCATAGTGCTCAGAGCCATTTTTGAAACATAGGCATGTCCTTGATTGTAACTGAAGTCGACAGCATCGTCGTCTACCATCTTGACAACTCGAACGGAGACAGTGCTCGGCCGGCTACTTACTATGACTGGTGTCGAAGCTGCGGCATGAAAACACACAAATGTTAATAACCCGAAGATCATTAACTTTGGAGCACATAGTAAAGTAAAGCAGTCTTCATTTGGAAGATTGGTTTGAACACCACACTGATTTAGTAGGCAAGGTCCTGATGGAGACGGTATGCCGTAGCTTTCCTCCGACCTTTGAGTTGACATACCTAGCAAATCAATAGGGGAACCTACAGTTTAACGTGGCTTTCAGACCACAGTGCAACTCGGATAGCTAAGAATGAAAATCTTCCTGTTTATTGCAAAGGAAACCAATTAATTTTCTAAAACATTCTCTGTGATAAACAACTTTGGAGAACTGACAGCGACGTATATCGGAAGGCAGTAAGATCCCTTGGCTTTTGGTTTGGCAGTATTCGACGGTCATTCCTATTCGCAAGTAAATGAAGAAAGACAGCTCGGTTTTGTTATCAGTTACTTTAGTGGTTCAAATGGCTCTGAGCACTATGGGACTTAACATTTTAGGTCATCAGTCCCTTAGAACTTAGAACTACTTAAACCTAACTAACCTAAGGACATCACACACATCCATGCCCGAAGCAGGATTCGAACCTGTGACCGTAGCAGTCCCGCGGTTCCGGTCTGCAGCGCCTAGAACCGCACGGCCACCGCGGCCGGCAGTTACTTTAGTTTTAATGTGATGTACGAGTAATTCCTGATGTTTGATATTAACAAGATAAGGATTCTGTAGACAGGGAAAGAAACTGTTCTTGGTCAACTACTTCTATAATGACCAAAAGGCATTAAATGATCTTCAAGCACATGTTTTCCAGCAGCGGTATGAAGAAAATGATTGTCATAATGACGGCAACAATCGAATTATCCGGTAACTTCACAGTTCACAGTGGATTTTCTCTAACTACGAAATTTGCTATACCAGTGGAAAATTTAAAATGGCATCACATCGAGGCTATGATGCCTAGAAGTCTTTATATCCTGCTGACATGAGAATAGCATAATCCCTGCGTCAGATATTTGCTTCTACTTAACCATTTAACAGACTCGCATTTATTCCAGCGTGACTAATTTTGTAATCTAAGCACATCATTCGTCACAGCACAATGCTGGGACTAGGAAAAGTGGCCACAATGGTCTGGTGGAACGAACTATAACAGGTGCAATGCGTGGGTGCAGGCATTTACTTTTAAGAGGCACAAACAGATTTACTTTACCTCTGGTAACCTCAAGAAAAAGAAAGTATAATCCAGAATCCACATTAAACAACTCGTTCCTTCATTACCAACTGGGCAGAGCTGGTGTACGTTGGGAAATGACATAGGAGGAAGTCATGGTAAACAGAAATACTGTCACCAGTAAACTTACTTACATTAGAAAATTTTATTTTATTTGATGAACCGATAGCCATTTAAAGGAACAGGGCACTTATTTTACTTGTACTTGATTGAATTAGAGACGTTGAAATGTTTGGTGCTGGACTGTGATTCGAATTCGTATCTCCTCCTTCGAGGATCTGAATCTCTCGGAACAGTATAGTTCAATCATTTCGTTCCTTTTCCCAAGACTGCAATCTTCTCTAGGTTCCCTCCAAAGGTAAGTTCGTGAGTCCGAATCCTGATCCAGTACAACAATATTCATAACTTCATTTCAAGCTCTATCACGTGCAAACCGGCCTGTAAGTGAAAATTATCGAGCATTTTTAATTTCTGTTCATTTGTTGCCAACAATCTGCAATAGGTGTCCTTTTTGGTGTTTAAACAGGCGCACATCTTACTGTTGGTAAGTAAGCAATTGATACTTAAGGCATAATCGTGGATAATAAAGAAGGATGGTAGGTGTGCGGTTGGATTGTGCTCATGCAAAACAAATTGAATCCTTATTTTGGATTGATACACCTAGCAGCTGGTAAGTAAAACCGATATGTAACATTTCACTTAGTTAACAATCCGATTACATGTTGGGTTTGTATCTCCATCACAGAACTTTACAGCATGCGCTTTATTTTTAAATGCATTCACTCTTTTTTACTTCTGAATGGGGGTATATCAGACATTTTTCTTTGTTAGTTAACAGGGATGAAAGGGCGTTGATACGAGTCCCAGTTTATTACAAAAACTGTCGTCGTTTATTATCAAGTTTAGATTTGGTTACTGACATTGGTGAAAATTTCGGTAATTCATGACTCCTAACGGCTAATCAGCAATATGATTAGATTAGGTTGGATTAGATTTGATTAGATTAATACTTGTTCCGTACATGATGAACATGATATTTTGTAATGATGTAGAACGTGTCATTTTAATGAATGATTTCTGTACATACCATGACTCAATTTTCTTACGACAATTTTCTCTTCTCCCCCTCTCATTCATTTTATATTTATCTCTCCCCCTCCCTCCCTCCCTCTCTCTCTCTCTCTCTCTCTCTCTCTCTTTCTCTCTCTCTCTCTCTCTCTCTCTCACAAACACACACACACACACACACACACACACACACACACACACAAACACACACACACACACACATCCTATTTTATTTTTATTTGATTGTTTTGCTCGACCATCGGCGACGGACGCACGAAAACGTCCGTGAATGAGTGTCTTAGTTTTGAGAACACTTACAAAAGAAAAACTAAAAAAAACTATGAGAGTTACTAATTTATGATGCTTATTTTGCCGTTAGTTCTGAGCATTATTAGTAACTACAATCAAGTCCCTAAACCTAGTTACAGAATGCGAATCAGACGCATTACGTATTCCAGGCTGTGGCAACTACGTCTTTGAGACGTGTACGGATACCACTTTTGTTAAAACAGACCTTCGTTGCAAGGTTATAGTGGATAGTTTTGTACCATTTCGTATAACACAGTGCCCAATTTTCGCAAGGTTTCTTTTAGTGTTGTTAAAACAACAGTAAACATGAGAGATAAATTAATCATCAATGATATATGCGAATTGTCTGATGTTATCTACACTCCTGGAAATTGAAATAAGAACACCGTGAATTCATTGTCCCAGGAAGGGGAAACTTTATTGACACATTCCTGAGGTCAGATACATCACATGATCACACTGACAGAACCACAGGCACATAGACACAGGCAACAGAGCATGCACAATGTCGGCACTAGTACAGTGTATATCCACCTTTCGCAGCAATGCAGGCTGCTATTCTCCCATGGAGACGATCGTAGAGATGCTGGATGTAGTCCTGTGGAACGGCTTGCCATGCCATTTCCACCTGGCGCCTCAGTTGGACCAGCGTTCGTGCTGGACGTGCAGACCGCGTGAGACGACGCTCATCCAGTCCCAAACATGCTCAATGGGGGACAGATCCGGAGATCTTGCTGGCCAGGGTAGTTGACTTACACCTTCTAGAGCACGTTGGGTGGCACGGGATACATGCGGACGTGTATTGTCCTGTTGGAACAGCAAGTTCCCTTGCCGGTCTAGGAATGGTAGAACGATGGGTTCGATGACGGTTTGGATGTACCGTGCACTATTCAGTGTCCCCTCGACGATCACCAGTGGTGTACGGCCAGTGTAGGAGATCGCTCCCCACACCATGATGCCGGGTGTTGGCCCTATGTGCCTCGGTTGTATGCAGTCCTGATTGTGGCGCTCACCTGCACGGCGCCAAACACGCATACGACCATCATTGGCACCAAGGCAGAAGCGACTCTCATCGCTGAAGACGACACGTCTCCATTCGTCCCTCCATTCACGCCTGTCGCGACACCACTGGAGGCGGGATGCACGATGTTGGGGCGTGAGCGGAAGACGGCCTAACGGTGTGCGGGACCGTAGCCCAGCTTCATGGAGACGGTTGCGAATGGTCCTCGCCGATACCCCAGGAGCAACAGTGTACCTAATTTGCTGGGAAGTGGCGGTGCGGTCCCCTACGGCACTGCGTAGGATCCTACGGTCTTGGCGTGCATCCGTGCGTCGCTGCAGTCCGGTCCCAGGTCGACGGGCACGTGCACCTTCCGCCGACCACTGGCGACAACATCGATGTACTGTGGAGACCTCACGCCCCACGTGTTGAGCAATTCGGCGGTACGTCCACCCGGCCTCCCGCATGCCCACTATACGCCCTCGCTCAAAGTCCGTCAGTTGCACATACGGTTCACGTCCACGCTGTCGCGGCATGCTACCAGTGTTAAAGACTGCGATGGACCTCCGTATGCCACGGCAAACTGGCTGACACTGACGGCGGCGGTGCACAAATGCTGCGCAGCTAGCGCCATTCGTCGGCCAACACCGCGGTTCCTTGTGTGTCCGCTGTGCCGTGCGTGTGATCATTGCTTGTACAGCCCTCTCGCAGTGTCCGGAGCAAGTATGGTGGGTCTGACACACCGGTGTCAATGTGTTCTTTTTTCCATTTCCAGGAGTGTATAACAGTCTGACAATGCACATGCAGATTATTGATTACATGCATATAGGAAACTTATTATGAGTTACATGTAATATAGAAAATACTTTCCCGACGTATTTTGGCACGATGCGCTTTCCGCATACATAATACAGAAGTTTCGCAAAAGTTAGCCCTTTTTCCAACTTCGACTATTTTGGGTTGAGAAGTGAAGGGAATTATTTTCAAAGTTCCATTAGGCTGATAACTTCAGCAGACAGCAGAATTGCATTTAAAAAAATGTAGCACTGAATGTACTCAAACTCACAATGTCTTATCTATGGTGCACGGCTCCTACCGTTACGCTGCTAACTGACACGTTGGTACAGCAGCTCCAGAAGTCAACAAAATTTCCTCCAGAACTTCCTCATTCCACAGGTCTGGGAGATAATACATATGGCTGGATGTAGACTTCTGAGAGACAGACAGTTACCGCTTTTCTTTTGGACTGCACGACGTTTTCAACCAACAGAGAGCGCAATAGAGTACCTCAAGTGGCAAGGAGCACTTCCTATTTAAATGTCTGCATCCTACACTGTTGGCAGTTCCGTGTAGGTGGAAGTTACGTGGTTTTATTTCAGTGATTACAAAATGGAGTCGAATGTATGCACTGGATAGCCGAGGCAGCTAGTTCATAGTGATTCGGTCAACAAAGTAAATAAATTTACTGATCATGATAAAAACCACTACAGGGAGCCTGGGTGTCAGAATTCTCATCCAGTGTGGCGCAGCGGCGTTACGATTCAAAAATGAGTCACAGAAAATAGGTTTTGGTGGTCTGTTGGATTGATGATACGTTATGGTGTGGGTTCGATTCCAACTTATGCTGATGATTTTTGATAGGGAGTGACAGATTCTATTCTCTTCTGGTTACGCCAAGTAAAGAAGGTATAATGGCATTGTGGTCTGAAATTCACATTAAACATGATATTCCCTCTCTACCAAGTAGACCTTAGGTTGAACCACAATAAAGTCAGGAGTGGCGACATTTAGAAGCTCTATCACCAGTAAACTTTCTTATACTAATTATTTATTTCTAGTGACGAAACAACGCTATGTAGGGTCACAGGACACTTATTCCATCCTTTATTTGAGCTTCTATATGTCGATAAAATTCGCCCTGAACTAAGAATGCAACTCAGACCGCCCTTAACGCGGAATTTGATCCCTTCGTGACAATACAGCTTGATTACAATTTGTTGTTTGTTCAAAACTGCAGATTCCTCATTACTAAAGTTTTCATTATATATTATCAAGCCGTAGCATGAGAACACCTATCTGTTGGTGGATGATAGCTTTTAATTTTTAATGTACTTTCATTCGTTGTAAACACTAACAATATCTGACGTCATTGCCTCCCAGTGAGACACAGAACTACTTGGGAGATCACTGTAAGTTCAAAGGTGTTATTTCTAGCTGCTGGTGGAGAAAAATTCGGTAGCTGCCGTCTCTTTGTGTGTAGTCAACAACGATATGTGTGGAGTTCGATTCCCAGTCAGCGCTGCACTCCTTCGAAATAAAGAAACTTAAAAAAGAACTATAAAGTTATGATCTCGTATCGCAGACACTAGTTCCGTAAAGTTCATCCTCAAAGCTGAGAATTCGGGATCCTTCTAAAAATAGTTCAACGTTCTGTCCCTAGGCCAATTATGAAATAAAGGACCAATTGCGGAACATTATTGGTTGTGCTGCCCATTTTCCGCTAATTATACTCTTTTACGCAGTTTTGACATCTGATGGAACCTCGAGCTAACGTCGGGTGTTCTAACAGACAGAGCGTTACTGCTGGATTCGTGAAACTTCTCCAGATATTCATATTATGTCTAAAATTTCTGTTGTAGGAAACTTTGAGCATGAAAAGCTTCATATAACCTATTATATGTGGCTTGGATCAACAGATCTTTCGCTAATGATGGCAGAGCTGATATGGATGCCTACGAGTTGAGTGGCTCTGTAACATTCTCACTACCATGAACTATAGTAGAGTAGTTTATCTACAAAAAGCAAACTAACTGGAAAACACCTGTGACCTCTGTTCATTATTATTGTTGAAATGAGAGATTATTTTCTTCTTTTCCTTGCGCATTTGTCCCGAATTGGTGCATGATCGACATAGTTATTAAAGGCTATTTCATGGTTGATTTAAAGGGGACCGAATGCCCTGTCTGTCGCCACCATATTACTTGCCGGGACAGAATATGTGTACCCAATTGTCTGAGTGTAATGTTATTTATGTGAAAGTGTGCGAAAGTTGTCTAAATACTTTCTAATCATGTAGCACAAGTGGGACTGGAAAGAGAGATCACGAAGCGTGATAGTTACAGAAAGGGAAAGTGTGACACAGACGTGGAGCATCTGTAGCTTATCGCAATGCTGTCAACGAGGAGAGGCCACGACGTTGGGATCACGGATTTACAGCAAACTTTGTACAAGATTAGTAGGCCATTACAACAACATATTGTACAAGTACTAAGCTGTACTACTCTGGCAATTCCGAGAAGAGAAGTTTTACGCGCCTAGTGCCTGTTATGTAACTAAGTATCTGTGTGTAGGTGCCACAATTTAGAATTGTTGGTGATCAAGCAGTTAGTGTTCGAGTGTCGTAAGACGGATGTATAACAAACGGTGGTTCGACTGCCGTTCAAGTCCTAATATCTGTATCACAAGTATAAATTCTGTAATATTCTAAAAATTTGCACCTTCACTATTCGTTCTTGCTCCATAAGCAACGGCTCACCGCTATGCAGGTTAACTGCCAAATGGGGCCCGCCCATTTGTCTGCAGCTCGGAGCTTGGAAGTGCGAAGTAGTTCCGGGTATTAATACCTTACCAGGTTGCTTGTATAAGCGAATTCGGAAATCACGACAGGCATACATTTTCAAGAAAACTCTATGCGTTTCTTCCTTTACTTGTCGATAGTTACAAACACGTTTGTTATAATAATTACATTTTATTAAAATGGTAAGTAGTAAAATAACACAAAATTCACGAAAACTTCATGCAAATACAAGTAGTGTTTTAATTATATAACCACTCAAACGTCATATAAATTAAGTGATATGACAAGTGATGAAAAAAATATAGATAAAAAAGATAAGTTTAAGCAGGAGTCGAACTGTCGCTTCATAGCGTTCTGTTTTCGTGCTCGAAGGCTGGATAATTTTTTCAAATCCCCTTTTGTTCGTTAGATTTGTTGGGGGCGGAAGTCCCACGACACCAGTTAAAGTTCATAGTTGATCCATTCACTCAGATTATTTATTACAGGAGATAGCTAAATATCTGACCGAACCAGATGAGCTATCGTGCCAGCGATGACTTGACCACCAACAACTCTAACGTTCCTCATACATAGATACATCAGTTACATAATAGACACGTTAAATTTCTCTTGCAATTTTCTCGGAATCGCCAGAGTAGTGTACGTCACAGATTGCACACTATGTTGTTTAAACGTCCTACTAAAATACATACACCAGTTACACAATAGACACGTTGAACTTCTCTTGCGATTTTCTCGGAATTTCCAGAGTAGTGTATGTTACAGCTTGCACACTATGCTGTTTAAATGGCCTACTAAAGGTGTACAAAGTTTGAAGTATATCCGTGATCACGATATCGTGGCTTCCCCTAGTAAGACCCTTACAGCCGATCTGAATGACAGGTACACAGAAAGTGAACACATATACCTGCAAGAAATAAAAAGACGTTGTCAAAAGAACGAATTATTCAAAGAAGGCAAACTGTAGTGGTCGACTGTGCGAGAAAACAAGCCCCTAACCACACCATCAACTACAGCTGCACAGCGGAAAAATCGTTGCCATCGCATTCACCGACTTTCAGGGCAATCAACTATTTTAAATCTGCTCGTCACGTTGAGTCACTCAAGAATAAAATATATGAGATAATTCTTTTTCATTGTCATATACCACAAATCCGATCCTCTGTGCTGTATTAATGAATCAGTAATTGGCCTTTGGGAATAACGCAACTTCATACTAATTGTAATCGGAACGCCAAATCTATTCGTTTATATTAATTGGTCAGCTAGTTACATTTCAGTGTTGCTTGGATATGAACAAATTAACTTTTGCTTTCGAATAATACGTATAAAAAAAGCTGAAAAACATTTCATGTAACGTAATTGTTTTGATACGAGTCGATGTGGCAGTTATGTTCAGTGCAGCCAAATGTTACGTCCTTGCTGGTAATGAGAAATGGGCGAAAGTGGCCAAAGGGTAATTTCGCCTTAGGAATCTGGACTGGAAAGCAAAATATTTGCAGACATGCACTTTAAATGAATATATTGTACTTGAGAGTGAAGAAGTGCTCCACTGTTGACAACTTGCGGCAGCCGTGGCTAGCTTTAAGCAGGAGGCCCGATAGGAGAATGCATCTATGTCCGCTGAATATTTGCCGGTAGAGCTATCAAAACATCGGTATATAGTTCAGAACCAACCAGCAACTAGAAGTAATCTTGAACTATTAGACTGGTGCCCAGGTGTCACCCCAGCTTATAACACCAAGCTGGCGGTCTTCATTGGTCGGCTACGTTGAACTTCTTCGTTGGTGGCGATGTTCAAAGCGTAACTCATGGTGCCCTCAGAGACCTCCGAGGCGCAGACTCCGGCAGGATCGATAAGCTACGATACTACAATATCCATCGTCATTTTAGCTTCCCTATATTAAGAAATATGACGTGAAATAATTTTGCATGTTTTACACGATAGTGTGCACGGGCAAATGTCGTATTATCAGTTACAGATGTGTCAACAAGAAAATCGTCTGACGTCGCTAAATTTACTATTGTACAGTATGGTGTCATAAGTGCTGCGATTGAATTACCGTAATGTCTTATATGAGCCACTGGTTATTTAAATTTGATGACAAAGTGCATGTGTCATAATGTAAGTAATTTTTAACAGGAATCATTCCCAAATGATTCCGTTTAATTGTGTACAAATACAACTCGGTTGGTTAGTTTACCTCTGAAGCCTATGAGACAGTCCTAACGGCAAAACTACAGAAACTAATGAGTCTTCGTTCATTGTACAACATGTTAAAGAAGCGTTGGTAATCGCGACGATTCTAGCAGCCGTTTTGTGCCAATGTGTGGAGTCTAAAGTGAGCAATGAACAACATTAAATGCCTAATTAGGCAATGTTTTCCGCAACTCAGTTCTGAAGCTACTGAAGTGTTACTCTTCAACAGAACTGGAAACAACGTTTATAGGTTATCGGCAAGGCAGCGAAGATGCAACAAACTCACTAAAGAGACAGCCAACATTACACTTGTCATTCCTCTGCTGGAATATTGCTGCGCAATATGGGATCCTTAACAGGTAGGATTGACGGAGGACATGGAAAAAGTGCAAAGAAGGCAGCTCGTTTCATGTTATCGCGTAATAGGTGTGAGAGAGTCACTGATATGATACTCGCGTTGGGGTGGCAGTCACTGAAACAAAGGCGATTTTCTTCGGGCGAGAACTATGTACGAAATTTCAATCAACAACTTTCTCTTCTGAATGTGAAAATATTTTGTTGACACCCACATAAGTAGGGAGAAATGATCATCATGATAAAATAGGAGAAATCAGAGCTCGAATGGAAAGATTTAGGTGTTCATTTTCTCACGCGCTATTCGAGAATGAAATGGTAGAGAAGTAGTATGAAAATGGTTCGATGAACCCTCTGCCAGGCACTTAAGAGTAAATTGCAGAGTAACCATGTAGATGTAGATGTAGATGTAGATTTGCTGATACCATACCTCAGTTTTACTACAAGGGAAACAAAGGAGCTGGTCCCTTGGAAATTCAAAATGAAATGATCAATGGAAGTGGAAATAAGGTTATATGATGTTAAGTTCACTTCACAAAATATTAGGCCAGCACTGGTCCTTTGGAGTGCTGTAAATGGCCTGGAAAAACGAAGGGTACTGAATTACTGACAAGTGATGTTACCCAAACCTGTAAATACTGCGAGAAGAAATACCATAACAGAAAATGCACTGGAAGGGGAATGGGCAACACTAAGAAGAGTATTCACAGACGTTGAAAAGTCATAGAGGTACAAGGAAGGAAAATTCTAAGAAAAGCTGTGTAACAGACGAAATACTTCAGGTGATCGAGAAATGAGATAAGTAAAACATAGGAAGACAGCAATATAGCAGTATTAAGTCAATTAGGAATGAGACATGTAGGAAACGATGGGAAGTCAGAGCAAGGAAAATGCAAGTACTACTGCAAGAAAAATGAAATGGATTCGGAAAAGAAATGGTCGTTGGAAGGACTTATTGAGAATACAGAACAGTTAAAACAACGTTTGGTGAAACTGAGGCGTCAGTGTTAAGAGTACAATGGGAATTCTAATTGTCATCGCACATAAACAGCGAATGGGTGAAATGTGTAAATTTAAAGGCCTCTACGACGGGGGAAATGTCAACCGACGAGAAAAATTAAGAAATGGGAGTCGGTATGGAAAACTTAAGGAATTCCGTATTAGAGTTTAAATGAACTTCTGGGCACTTGCAGTAACATAAGACAGAAGACATAGATAACATTCCATCGGAATCTCTAAAATAGCTGAGGGACTTCGCAACCAAACAACTATTCAAGTTAGTTTATAGAATCTGTGGGTGTGGATATTTACCATCATATTTAACGAAAATTATTGTACACACAGTCCCGAAGATAGAAAGGGAACGTAATGGCAAGTACTACCGCAAAACAAGCGTAACGGCTCGTGATTCCAACCTACTGACAAGGTAATATGCACAAGAGTGGAACAGAAAATGGAGGATCAGTTGCATGACGTCAGTTTGACAGTTCCGACGTTGTGCTTGATAAAGTAAGCAAAGTTGCACTACAGCTTTCAAGTCGGCGTCTGTAACCTGCGACCCGTTAAACACAACGCTTTCATCACATTCTTACACACGAAACTATAGAGGGACCGAGCTGACATAAGCGAGGTGTGTTACCACACGTCCCCTGTTCCTACGCCGTGTGGCGAAGGTTATTCATGGTGCCACTACTATTTCTTTTGTTTCTCATTACTCTAGTGATAAGTGCTTTGGGAGAAGCACCGTGAGTATGACTTCGTATGAATTCTAATTTCTCCGATTACCTCGTCGTGGAATTTTCCAAGTAAACACAATAGCATAAAGCATATTTCTTTAAGGTGCCTCTCTGCACTTTCTGCAAGTGACTTATCTACCAAGAAGCCAGTATAAGTTGCCATGCCCACTGAGGAAAGCAAAATATTAAAGTTTACGAATGCACATCATTAGGAATGCTGACCTTCTGTAGTGTATGCTGACTTCGACTGCCTCCCACTCCTGTGGCTTGTTGTGAAGGAGTCCCTACAGCCTCACATACCAGCTTCACAGATGGAAAAAACCATATGCGGCAGTGTACGAGGTCAAATGTTTGTGTGAATGGAGTACTAGACATCACAAATCATATGCTAGGGATAATGCTACGATTTGGCTTCTCAGTGAGCTTGAGACACTATCATGGGAGATTGATAAGCTTTAAGCGTCAATATCCCCATGACCGAATCAAAAGAAAATGTTGACATGAAGGTGGGTGATAATTATATCTGTGGCAGTCATTAAATTGGAAATTGGGAACTCTTCATAGCCACCATTGTCACCTAACAGAGAATTTTCGCAGTGCCGCCCATAACATATGCAACCTGAAGTACAATTTGCCACAACACATACCCCTCTTTTTCCACAATTTCAGCAGACATGATATTCATCCTCGTAATTGAATGGTTTATAAAAGGCCAGTTGATTCAAAAACTAGCCAGTGGATAGAACAGTGGACTAGTATGAGAAATTTACTGCGTGCATACCTCTAAAACTACTAAAGGTGGGTTTGAAGACATGCACTGAATTATTATAAATGATAAACACGAACTTATGGAGACTGACAGACAACTCATACATTCAAGGAACCCAAGAGGAGAACAAGATCATCGTCAATAAAATAATATGCAAAATACCTCACATCGCTGAAGTACATGAGCAACGTTTGAAGCTTTTAAAAGTTTGAAACGCGGGAGCGTATCTGACACTACATTTCCTTTAATGGGAACTTCTTCTGAAAAACCAGTGCTACCAATGGCAACCAGATGTCTAAATGCTGATCTTGGATTCCCTATAGTGTCAGATAGCTCTTCTCATGTCTCATGACCATCGTCTTCAAGTGAATCCTCTAGAAGTTTCAAAATTCATTCTTCTGTTGATGTTTTCGGCTGATCGGTTACCGGATAATCTGGGTTGCTCATGCAATCATCACGGAAACGAACAGACCAGCGAGAAAATATACATGAACGCTGTATAAAGATTCTAGACGAAAACATTGCGGCAGCAAGTTAAGGACATGCGGCTGTTTTAGCGGCCAAAGTGGTGTGTAAAGCTGGTAATTAATTTTTTTCGGACCCAGTGGTTCCTACGTAAAGAGAAGGAAAGCTAAAGGGCTTGCGTAGTAGTTGCAATATACACTAACTACGGCAACCAGTGCGACCAAAATTCCCATATAATTCCAGTTGAAACCATAAATGAAATATACATCATTAGCACAGCTAATATGCCGTTTTTAAACGCTGAGTATTAATTTTAAAACAATTGTACGTGTTACAACTTTTCTGGTACAACATCAGCATTCAGCACACACACTCACAAAAAAAGAAAATTGAAAACCAACCAGTTTCCTGAAATTAGCACTTCCACCACTGGATTGTGTTACAGAGGACTGATTAGATGGCTATCTATTTACCAAATGGTACCGATACCCAGTTGTTTTGTGAAGGATGTGATCAGGCTTCTGACGCACAATACAGCACTAAGACTGGAACCGAGACAGGTGTCTCAGTGGTGTAACAATTGGGCTTGCGTACCGGCTGAGCGAGGTCCAAAACCCCTCTTTTCCCCCTTTCTTAAATGATCAACGCCTGGTTTTGCTAAAAAAAAAAAAAAAAAAAAAAAAAAACCTTGTCGGTATCTTTAACTCGGCTTTCCAATTCGAGATGGAGCCCGTCGCTAAAGAGCTCGTTGTCGACGGTACGTTAAACACTACCCTCCTTCGTTCCTAGTACTGGAGGCTGCAATCTAGATGCGCAGCTGCGTATGAAATAGGTAAACGCAGACCAAACTACTTTTTGGCACCAGTGTCTATGGACCAAGACTTCGTTATCGTCGCCTCTGATAAATATGACATCGACAGAAGCTAAAAATCGTTCCTTGCACCCATCTGTTAGTGAAAGTCCTTCATTCAAGATTGTTGAGAATTTCTATGTCGTGAACTGAACAAAAAAAGATCAGAAGTTATTTTTAAGTGTTTCTTGCAAACACATACGTCATTTAAAAGTGGTTAGCGTAGTGAATGTGTTCGTATTCGTTTAAATAAGTTAAACTGGCACCAAAACTGCATGTATCTTCTCGCCTCACTTTCTTAAATCGTAATGTAATTTTTCAGTACATCTACTGTTCTATTTAACAAAATTTTGTGTCAAACTTTTATAAAATCGATCAGTCAGGTTAGAGAAGCGACGGTTTTACAGCTTTTCTTCGGCACTAGCCTCTAACTTAGTTTTCATTTACCGCGAATGTCTCGCCCAGTGGAGAGTCCCAAGGACTGAAAGAAAACGCAGGTGATTCTTGTCTGTAAGAAGTCTAAGAGAACAGACCCGCAAAACTAAAGAACAGTATCCTTCACGTCGTTTTTTCTGCAGAACTATTCACAATACTTCAGGTTCTTACAGAATACATTACCTTCTAAGAGAAAATCAAGATGGATTAAGAAAGCATCTCTCGAGCAAAGCTCAGTTTTCCCTTCTCTCACACGACACCAAGCGAATGATGGATAAAAGGCACTAGACAGATTCCATATTTCTGGATTCCAGGAAAGTATTTGACACAGTGCAACAATGCAATCTGTTAACGTACACCAGAGAAACCTTGCGAAGCGGCGCAATGGTTAGCACACTGGACTCGCATTCGGGAGGACGACGTTTCAAACCTGCATCCAGCCGTTGTGATTACGTTTTCCGTGATTTCCCTAAATCGTTTCAGGCAAATGCCGGGATGGTTCCTTTCAAATGGCACATCCGACGTCCTTCCCCATCCATCCCAAATCGTATGAGACCGATGACTTCGCTGTTTGGTCCCCTCCCCCCCCCCCCCAAAAAAAAATTAATTAACCAACCAATGTTCGAGAATGTGGAATAGATACTCAGAAATATGAGTATGCGGAAATCTTTCTAAGACTCAGTTGTTTGTGCTGGGTGGTGAGTGTTCATAGCCGGAATTTCGCAAGTGATGTATTCTGGGACACATCTTGTTTTCTATATAACAAGTCTAATTTTGTTTTTCAACCTCCGATCGGTCGTGAATTAAGTCCGCATTGAAAATCTGATGAAGCTTTGTGCAGATGTGTTGTACTGTAACTGTAGTACGCCGTTCTATCACGTCACTTTCCAGTTCCGAGCGCACAATTAGCACACAGAGGTGCCTAGAAAAATAGTGTCTCCCGCCAAGTGTGAAGCATATACTGAAGGGCTCAGCCTGATTTCATGCTACCCACATGACACATAACGCAACTGTCATTAGTGTCCTCGTTCATCAGAATGTTCGACCCCACGCTGCAGGGGCAACAACGACGCTCGTGCAGCGTTTTCGGTGGGAAGTGTTTGGTCACCCACTATAGAGCCCGAAATTGGCTCCCACAGATTTTCATCTTTCAGCTCTTATGAACTGCTAGCTTTGACAGTAATTTGGCACAGAAAACAAGCTCCAAAGCAGTGTCGGGATTGGCGGAAAGCACGGGCGGCTGCTTTCTGTGACGAAGGTATCGGAAGAGCGGTACCATGCTACGACCAACGTCTAAATCGGGGCGGTGACTATCTAGAGAAGTAGTTGAAAGGTGTTTCTAAATGTTGCCAATACGTAAAACATTTTTGATTTTGACTGTCGTTTCCATTTTGCTTGCGATCCAAAGTTAAAAACAAAATAGCCCCAGTACATAAACGGTCTGACGGATAAGATGAACAGCAGTCTGCGACGGTTCGCTGACGACGCTGTAGAGCACGAGAAAGAGTCGAGTTTGAGCGGACCGTACGAGCGACAGAGAGAGACTCGCCTTGTCGTTCGTGAGTACTTCTTTTGCTTTCGCCTGCATCGAACTGTCCTGCTGTTTACAGTCATGCAGGCAAATTTTAAAGAATAGAGCACGTCTTTACCTTTTGCTCTACATAGTATTGACGATATTCTATGAATATTAAATTCTGACTAGGAGCGATTGGTACGCCTATGATCTTTCAACGTTGTTGCACCTGATGATGCGGTTTTAAGCCGCGATACCAGTTGCGTTTCAATAAGCAACAACTATTCCAGCTGTAAGCGGAGTTCTTCCTAACGTCATGCCTTTCAACAGCTGCGGTTGCCCGGAATATAAAATAGCTTGTCACAGGAAGAGTGTAATGACACATCCACTGTTAAGTGGATACTTGGAAAGAGGACAGTGAAGGCCTGTACGCAGAGGTGGACGTGTCTGACGACGTGATATTAGATATGAGGGTCGATGTGAAAGACGTAGATGCTCAACTAATACAGTCCTCAGAGTTTAACACGACTTTTGAAGAATTGCAGATAAGGCAGAAGGGTAGATAATTACCAATCAAAATGTCTAAAATCACTGGGGAAGGTGGCAGCCAAAACAGTATTCTAGTGAGAGTGTAAAAGCCATAGGGCTGACGAAGTAGGACTTAGACCATTTGACTTCGGATAAAATATCGGTGATACAGTTCCGAGACAGCAATGCATATTAGTTGCAAGCCATCGCATAGTTAGCTTAATACCTCCAGCATCAACGTTGCTGGTAAGAATAATACACAGAACAACGGGAACGAAAATTGTGAATATGTTAGATGACGATCAGTTTGGCCTTTGTAAAGATGAAGACACCAGAACCGTAGTTCTGATTTTGCGCTCTACAGTGGAAGGAAGAATAAAAATTAAGACCCGCTCACAGGATTTAACTACCTAGAAAAAGTGATTGACAACCTAAAATGGAGCTAGATTTTCGAAATTCAGAGAAAAATGGGAGTAAACTATAAGGGAAGAAGTATGATGTACAAAATGTACGATAATGAAGAGGGAACAATAGAAATGGAAGACAAAGAACGAAGTGCTCGGATTAAAAAGGAGGTATGATAGGAATTCAGTCTTTCGCCACTACTGTTCAGTCTATGCATCGAAGAAGGAATGAAGAAACTATAAGATGCTTTCTGGTGTAAGATTTAAATTCAGCGGAATGGATATCAAGGAGAAAATTCACTGCTGACGTACCTATCCTCAGTGAAAGTCAAGTAGAATTAGAGGGCTTTCTGAATGATATGAACAATCTAAAAGGTACAGAATACTGTTTGAGGATGAAACGAAGACAGACGATAGTCTTTAGGAGTAGCAGAAATTATCTTAACTCAGAACGTAACACCAAAATTGCTGTCCATAAGATAGACGAAGTGAAAGAATTCTGCTGCCTTACAAGCAAATTTACACATGACAGACGAAGCAAGGAGAACGCAAAAGATAGACTAATAAAGGAGAAGAGGGTATTCTTCGCCAACAGAAATCTACTAATACAAAAAACTGGCTGTATTTTAAGGAGTGCAGGGAAGCCACGCTAAAACGGCTACAAGAAACATGCGAGGATATCGAAAAGAATACGGTCTTCGGAAGGACTGATTCAGCATACAGAAAACGAAAACTACACTCGGTGATATTAAAAGTAAGGGCGGCCACATGAATGGTGCAATGAGATATCCACTGTACGCAGAGGAGGGAGCAGATAAGTGAAACGAGTACAATGAAGGCCTCTATGAGGCTTATGATCTGAATCACCTGTGATACGCATCACTGGTTCAGGGTATTTTCCAGACGTATTTTTTGGCCTTCTGTATTGAAGGTGACTCCACGAATGTAAGATTATTGACCGGTCTCACTTCTTACTTCATTTTCCAAAATAGTGGAGAAGGTAAAGTGTTGTGTTGGCTACTGCGGGAGTCTGCACCGACACAAACTAAGAAGGAGAGAAGATGCGTTGGCCAGTGGTGGGAATCGAAATGATCTGTGCATTGAACTTGGAAATTAACTGAACATTTTATTTCTAAAAATAAAATAAACGTAGCTTAACTTGTTTCCTGTGCCTCTTACATACAAGTAATTTTACTATTACTGCTTGCAGAACTCAGGCTAAGTATCGGTTTCCTGTTGCTCAGTACTGGAATGGAAATAAAGTCCCATGCTTCTTGGCAGAGCGTAGGGGAACGATGCGGGGGACCCGCACCGCCATATTAGACAAAGTCCTAGTGGAGATGGTTTGCCGTTGCTTTCCTCCGACCGAAATGGGGATGAATGATGATGATGAAGACGACACAACAACATCCAGTCATCTCTGGGCAGGTGAAAATCCCTGGCCCCGCCGGGAATCGAACCCAGGACCCCGTGCGCGGGGAGCGAGAACGTTACCGCGAGACCACGAGCGGCGGACTGCTCAGTATTGATGCCCTAGAAGTCTGTGACTGAACTGTGCCGCTGACGCTGCACTGAGGAGGGTGGACCCTCAACTTGAGACGGAAGTTGTAGCGTTGGAGCGCTACGCCTTCCTCTTGGCGGTGTGGTGAGTTGTGACGTGGTGGTGTGGAGCTCTTGACGGTGTGCATATTCAGTTTTTTTATTTGTTTAATTTTTTTGTACCCAAAGACGATAGGAGAGTGAGAGAGAGACAGTGGAAGAGAAGGAAAATGAAAGGCCACATGTGATTGGCCTGGTGGTGGGTATGGACAGTAAGAGAAGCAGGAAAATGAAATGAACTGTGCCGACCACCGTTGAGCGCCTGGTTAAATCAGCGTTGACAGGAGGAGCAGGACTCTCTCTTACTGCCTGCTCTTCGCACTGGTATGTGGGTCAGCGCCTTCATGATGCCGTTTCGTGGCGCTGCGCTGTTAAGTCGTGCAGTCGAAGCTTTAGGTATCCTCATAAGGTAAACGACGGTTCTCACTGTGTAGTAATGAAATATTTGGTCAATCATAGATTTCAAAACGGCTTGTGTACTAAAAAACCTGTGTATACCTTCACTGAGCACATAACAAAATATTTAAATAACAAAATATCACAAACTGGGCTGTTCCGGGGCATCAAAGGTTTTTGGTTATATCAGTCATAATATTCCATATAGAAACTGAGCTTGTATTGCATACATGGTTCAGCACATACCTGATTTCGTTCCTTTTTAAGAAACAGGTTGCAGAAAATTACAGTACAACGTTCACAAAATAGAGACAGAGCTGATAGTATTCTTTTGTGAGAAAATTATGATGAGCTATCTGCAACACTGGATCATACGCTCATTAATATTATTGTTAAATTTTGATGATCTAAGTTTTAAATTAAATAAAGAGGCGAAATTATCCCTTGTTCAAGGTGAAGCAACCATTATTGTCGAGGTGATCGAAGATACATCCGCATGGAAAATAGTGAAGAATGTATTTGTTAAAATTATGAATTGATTTTGCACAAATACACTCCTGGAAATGGAAAAAAGAACACATTGACACCGGTGTGTCAGACCCACCATACTTGCTCCGGACACTGCGAGAGGGCTGTACAAGCAATGATCACACGCACGGCACAGCGGACACACCAGGAACCGCGGTGTTGGCCGTCGAATGGCGCTAGCTGCGCAGCATTTGTGCACCGCCGCCGTCAGTGTCAGCCAGTTTGTCGTGGCATACGGAGCTCCATCGCAGTCCTTAACATTGGTAGCATGCCGCGACATCGTGGACGTGAACCGTATGTGCAGTTAACGGACTTTGAGCGAGGGCGTATAGTGGGCATGCGGGAGGCCGGGTGGACGTACCGCCGAATTGCTCAACACGTGGGGCGTGAGGTCTCCACAGTACATCGATGTTGTCGCCAGTGGTCGGCGGAAGGTGCACGTGCCCGTCGACCTGGGACCGGACCGCAGCGACGCACGGTTGCACGCCAAGACCATAGGATCCTACGCAGTGCCGTAGGGGACCGCACCGCCACTTCCCAGCAAATTAGGGACACTGTTGCTCCTGGGGTATCGGCGAGGACCATTCGTAACCGTCTCCATGAAGGTGGGCTACGGTCCCGCACACCGTTAGGCCGTCTTCCGCTCACGCCCCAACATCGTGCAGCCCGCCTGCAGTGGTGTCGCGACAGGCGTGAATGGAGGGACGAATGGAGACGTGTCGTCTTCAGCGATGAGAGTCGCTTCTGCCTTGGTGCCAATGATGGTCGTATGCGTGTTTGGCGCCGTGCAGGTGAGCGCCACAATCAGGACTGCATACGACCGAGGCACACAGGGCCAACACCCGGCATCATGGTGTGGGGAGCGATCTCCTACACTGGCCGTACACCACTGGTGATCGTCGAGGGGACACTGAATAGTGCACGGTACATCCAAACCGTCATCGAACCCATCGTTCTACCATTCCTAGACCGGCAAGGGAACTTGCTGTTCCAACAGGACAATGCACGTCCGCATGTATCCCGTGCCACACAACGTGCTCTAGAAGGTGTAAGTCAACTACCCTGGCCAGCAAGATCTCCGGATCTGTCCCCCATTGAGCATGTTTGGGACTGGATGAAGCGTCGTCTCACGCGGTCTGCACGTCCAGCACGAACGCTGGTCCAACTGAGGCGCCAGGTGGAAATGGCATGGCAAGCCGTTCCACAGGACTACATCCAGCATCTCTACGATCGTCTCCATGGGAGAATAGCAGCCTGCATTGCTGCGAAAGGTGGATATACACTGTACTAGTGCCGACATTGTGCGTGCTCTCTTGCCTGTGTCTATGTGCCTGTGGTTCTGTCAGTGTGATCATGTGATGTATCTGACCCCAGGAATGTGTCAATAAAGTTTCCCCTTCCTGGGACAATGAATTCACGGTGTTCTTATTTCAATTTCCAGGAGTGTATATTATCATTAAATTTTGAAAAATCACTTAGGATTCTAAATTGTTGCAATTATCCCAGTCTTCTTGAATGTAGTTCATCAACAAAATGTGACAAAAAGAAATGAAAGTTCTAAGCTCTTGGATGTGCATACTGATGAAGACTTAAACTCTAAAACCATGTAGCATGGCTTCTAAAATTTTTAGCTTCAGCTACTTTGCCGTAAGAATAAATGCCAACTTTGGAGACAAAGAAATCAGTTATTTAACAAATATTCACGTATTTTAATTCACTAAAGTGGTACGTGCTAATATTCTGGTGTACCCCCCCCCCCCCCCCCCCATGAACCACGAACCTTGCCGTTGGTGAGGAGGTTTGCGTGCCTCAGCGATACAGATAGCCGTACCGTAGGTGCAACCACAACGTAGGGGTATCTGTTAGGAGGCCAGACAAACGTGTGGTTCCTGAAGAGGGGCAGCAGCCTTTTCAGTAGTTGCAAGGGCAACAGTCTGGATGATTAACTGATCTGGCCTTGTAACACTAACCAAAACGGCCTTCTGTGCTGGTACTGCGAACGGCTGAATGCAAGGGGAAACTACATCCGTAATTTTTCCCGAGGGCATGCAGCTTTACTGTATGGTTAAATGATGATGGCGTCATCTTGGGTAAAATATTCAGGAGGGAAAATAGTCCCCCATTCGGATCTCCGGGCGGGGACTACTCAACAGGATGTCGTTATCAGGAGAAAGAAAACTGGCGTTCTACGGGTCGGAGCGTGGAATGTCAGATCCCTTAATCGGGCAGGTAGGTAAGAGAATTTAAAAAGGGAAATGGATAGGTTAAAGTTAGATATAGTGGGAATTAGTGAAGTTCGGTGGCAGGAGGAACAAGACTTCTGGTCAGGAGACTACAGGGTTATAAACACAAAATCAAATAGGGGTAATGCAGGAGTAGGTTTAATAATGAATAGGAAAATAGGAATGCGGGTAAGCTACTACAAACAGCATAGTGAACGCATTATTGTGGCCAAGATAGATACGAAGCCCACGCCTACTACAGTAGTACAAGTTTATATGCCAACTAGCTCTGCAGATGACGAAGAAATTGAAGAAATGTATGATGAAATAAAAGAAATTATTCAGATAGTGAAGGGTGACGAAAATTTAATAGTCATGGGTGACTGGAATTCGAGTGTAGGAAAAGGGAGAGAAGGAAACGTAGTAGGTGAATATGGATTGGGGCTAAGAAATGAAAGAGGAAGCCGCCTGGTAGAATGTTGCACAGGGCTCAACTTAATAATAGCTAACTCTTGGTTAAAGAATCATAAAAGAAGGCTGTATACATGGAAGAAGCCTGGAGATACTGATAGGTTTCAGATAGATTATCTAATGGTAAGACAGAGAGTTAGGAACCAGGTTTTAAATTGTAAGACATTTCCAGCGGCAGATGTGGACTCTGACCACAATCTATTGGTTATGACGTGTAGATTAAAACTGAAGAAACTGCAAAAAGGTGGGAATTTAAGGAGTTGGGACCTGGATAAACTGAAAGAACCAGAGGTTGTACAGAGTTTCAGGGAGAGCATAAGGGAATAATTGACAGGAATGGGGGAAAGAATTACAGTAGAAGAAGAATGGGTAGGTTTGAGGGATGAAGTAGTGAAGGCAGCAGAGGATCAAGTAGGTAAAAAGACGAGGGCTAGTAGAAATCCTTGGGTAACAGAAGGTATATTGAATTTAATTGATGAAAGGAGAAAATATGATAATGCAGTAAATGAAGCAGGCAAAAAGGAATACAAACGTCTCAAAAATGAGATCGACAGGAAGTGCAAAATGGCTGAGCATGGATGGCTAGAGGACAAATTTAAGGATGTAAAGGCTCATCTCACTAGGGGTAAGATAGATACTGCCTACAGGAAAATTAAAGAGACCTTTGGAGATAAGAGAACCACTTGCATGAACATCAAGAGCTCAGATGGAAACCCAGTTCTAAGCAAAGAAGGGAAAGCAGAAAGGTGGAAGGAGTATACAGAAGGTCTATACAAGGGCGATGTACTTAAGGACAATATTATGGAAATGGAAGAGGAGGTGGATGAATATGAAATGAGAGATACTGCGTGAAGAGTTTGACAGAGCACTGAAAGACCTGAGTCGAAACAAGGCCCCCGGAGTAGACAACATTCCATTGGAACTACTGACGGCCTTGAGAGAGCCAGTCCTGACAAAACTCTACCATCTGGTGAGCAAGATGTATGAGACAGGCGAAATACCCTCAGACATCAAGGAGGATATAACAATTCCAATCCCAAAGAAAGCAGGTGTTGACAGATGTGAAAATTACCGAACTATCAGTTTAATAAGTCACAGCTGCAAAATACTAACGCGTATTCTTTACAAACGAATGGAAAAACTGGTAGAGGCCGACCTCGGGGAAGATCAGTTTGGATTCCGTAGAAATGTTGGAACATGTGAGGCAATACTGACCCTACGACTTATCTTAGAAGCTAGATTAAGGAAAGGCAAACCTACGCTTCTAGCATTTGTAGACTTAGAGAAAGCTTTTGACAATGTTGACTGGAATACTCTCTTTCAAATTCTGAAGGTGGCAGAGGTAAAATACAGGGAGCGAAAGGCTATTTACAATTTGTACAGAAACCAGATGGCAGTTAAAAGAGTCGAGGGGCATGAAAGGGAAGCAGTGGTTGGGAAGAGAGTGAGACAGGGTTGTAGCCTATCCCCGATGTTATTCAGTCTGTATATTGAGCAAGCAGTAAAGGAAACAAAGGAAAAATTCGGAGTAGGTATTAAAATCCATGGAGAAGAAATAAAAACTTTGAGGTTCGCCGACGACATTGTAATTCTGTCAGAGACCGCAAAGGACTTGGAAGAGCAGTTGAACGGAATGGATAGTGTCTTGAAAGGAGGATATAAGATGAACACCAACAAAAGTAAAACGAGGATAATGGAATGTAGTCGAATTAAGTCGGGTGATGCTGAGGGAATTAGATTAGGAAATGAGACACTTAAAGTAGTAAATGATTTTTGCTATTTGGGGAGCAAAATAACTGATGATGGTCGAAGTAGAGAGGATATAAAATGTAGACTGGCAATGGCAAGGAAAGCGTTTCTGAAGAAGAGATATTTGTTAACATCGAGTGTAGATTTAAGTGTCAGGAAGTCGTTTCTGAAAGTATTTGTATGGAGTGTAGCCATGTATGGAAGTGAAACATGGACGATAAATAGTTTGAACAAGAAGAGAATAGAAGCTTTTGAAATGTGGTGCAACAGAAGAATGCTGAAGATTAGATGGGTAGATCACATAACTAATGAGGAGGTATTGAGTAGGATTGGGGAGAAGAGGAGTTCGTGGCACAACTTGACTAGAAGAAGGGATCAGTTGGTAGGACATGTTCTGAGGCATCAAGGGATCACCAATTTAGTATTGTAGGGCAGCGTGGAGGGTAAAAATCGTAGAGGGAGACCAAGAGATGAATACACTAAGCAGATTCAGAAGTATGTGGGCTGCAGTAGGTACTGGGAGATGAAGAAACTTGCACAGGATAGAGTAGCATGGAGAGCTGCATCAAACTAGTTCAGGACTGGAGACCACAACAACATTCATTGCACAGCAAAAATTTAAATTATATGTCTATTTCACACAGAGACGTCTTACAACCGTCGTTTAAGCAGGTTCATCGTACATCTGTTCACTCATGAAATAGTATTTTGTCAACAGTCTTCCTCAGTAGGAGAGTAAAAGAAATGTTCGTCAAGCAAAAATGATCTAGACTTCCTTCTAGTGAACCGCACTTTGGAACAGAAAGCTGTGAATTTCACAGCTGTAGAACTCTCTTATGGTCTGCTCTTTGAAATAAAATGTCCTGACAGGCTGCTGAAGGGTGTTAAAGTATTGATTAAAGTTGTTTCTCCTTCTTTTCCACTGAGGATTTCTTAAGTAGAAATAGTCAATTAAAAACCTGTAACTGACGTAAATTGAGCTGTGTATACAGGGTGGTCAGAAGTAATCTGTAAAGACTGTAAGGGTGTAGCAATAAATAGTGTGCTGAGAAAACATATTAAGAACGAAATTTCATACATTCCGCTATTTGCGACGTAACAGCACTGAAGCTAGCCAACCAGGTCGTATTGCACGCAAATTCAAGCGGTCCTGCAGATACAAGGAGTATCAGATGTTTTCCTAGCATAGACGATAGCCCACGAGACTGCTCAGCCTTTTTCCCCGGATGGATCCTTACTACCAGCCTCATGTCCAATTTATTCGGTGTTAGGAAAGCACACGAGAACGCATTCGACGACATCGCTTCTGGCGGACCAGCTGCATTTGGGCGTGCATCTTACCCTGCAAAGTGTGTGTGTGTGTGTGTGTGTGTGTGTGTGTGTGTGTGTGTGTTTGTGTGCGCGCGTGTGTGTGCATCCACGTACGTGCTGGGTCTGCAGTGTTTCGTCTGGAACGTTAATCTTCAATATGTTCTATGGAACATGGAAATAACCAACAACAGCTCGGGTGGAAACGATGTGTCAATACGCACTTCTATCAGACCTTGCATGTACGTTGGTACACTCTGTGCTCCAGCTTCGCTCTTTCTTTCAGATTCCTCTGCTGCGAGAAACCGTCTTCGAAAAGTTTCGCCGCACGTTGTACTCACTTGTAAGCACTTCATGAAGTATTCAAGGAAAGTAAAGCAGAATGCTACACATGGAACAAACATAAAATGTGCATGGAGTCTTGAACGGGTGTTGCTATTTCGACTGCCGAGAACCGAAGTCACGATCTTGTATCTGCTTCGCGGCGTACGCTCTTGACTGCGAAAGAGTGCAAAGAGAGAGGGAAAGAAAAGGAAAGAGAGAATGGGAGTTGGAAAAGAGAACGGAAAATAAGTTCGTTCGTAAGATACCGAATGTAAGACAGTAGAACTCGAATTCACCCAGTACGCGACAGTTCGCTATTAACGCATCATCATTTTAGTTATAATGCTGAATGCCGGTGCAATACGCCCGATAAAAAAGCTATGTTCGAAATGGTGCCATTGCAAATGTTACATATTGCTTCCAAAATCAAAGTAAGTAGTATTTCGCTTATTTATGAGGGTTACACATTTGTAAATGTGTAGCGTTGTATTACCGAAACGTCAGCTATGAATTCTCTATAACAAGTATGAGCAACCTTTCCTGACTCGCGGACCCACTCGTGAGGTGACACGACACCAGTGTGAAATTAGTGCTATAGCGTCCGTGACGTTGATGATTATGTGGTATCGAACCGATATGAAAGATATCCCTTACTCGATACACCACTTCCCACCACTTCAACAAATTGCGCCTCAAAACATGTGTTTTTGAGAGTACATTGCTTTTATGTTCGTCCCACCTTCGATATTTACATTTATTTCCGTGTCGTAAACATTTTTCTTTACTTATGACACTTCACGATAACTGTTTTAATTTCTTCCGCTGAAGAATTCTGTAAGACCTTTAGTAAAGAACCGATATTCACAACACTTAAATACACTGCTTGTCAATTGCTAAGGAATAGAAACATAGTTGGGCAGGAAAAACAACAAGCAATGATAGACTACATGAAATACAGTACATACGTATTTATAACGAAAAATAGTACGGATTTCACCACATGGGAAAGGAATATTACGGACGAAATAAATTCCATGTTGACACAGGTTAGACTCCCAAAATAAAGGTCGATATCGACTCTCAGTAAAGAAGATGCTTTCCTCGAGCAGTAAGGCACATTTTTCACCTGTTATTCATGTTGGCTACCAAGCTATTGAGGAGTTCTCGAGGGAAATTATGCCCCCCCCCCCCCCCCCTCACAAGGCACCGAGCGAGGTGGCGCAGTGTTTGGCACACTGGACTCGCATTCGGGAGAACGATGGCTCAAATCCGCGTCCGGCCGCCATGACTTATGTTTTCCGTGATTTCCCTAAATCGCTTCGGGAAAATGCTTCGATGGTTCCTTTGAAAGGCATGGCTGATTTCCTTTTCCAACCCTCTCTACTCCGAGCTTGTTGTCGACGGCACGTTAGACACTAATCTGCTCCTCTCTTTCTCATGGTGGTTTTCAGTTCTTGCACAGTTTGGTGTGGAGGTATTCGTAGAGAATCACGTCTGCCAAGAGCATTTCAGGTATACTCTAACAAACTGGAGACCAGAATCACTTGCCACAGTCAAGCGGGATTCGTCGGATAACATCACTTCGTCACTTTCGATCACTGTTGCTGACCCGAACCAACGCGCTCCATACAACAATAAACTATTTCACGACGATTACATGGTTGAAGTGGGATGCATTTAACAACCTTCCGAGCATTCAAACCGACCTGATTTAACTGCCGTGAATCGGTTCAGAGATACTTACACTGGTAGCTGTTGCAAGGTCCGCCTAGAGACGAGATATTTTTTTCCTTTTAACCTAAGGACTACAAATCGATCATCTTGTAGTGTGGTGTTCCATCTGCGAGCACAGCATACTTTCACCCAACATTTCGACCTTCAGCGGCCTTTTTTAATCTTAAGATGATAATTTTCGACTCTGTAACCACTGTAGTGACACTTTGACCGGCTTCTAGCATTCCAACTGCTCGTCCACGACCGTAAACACTCAAATGATGTCTTGCAGAGATGTTGCCATATTACAGGGAATGTCGCACTCATTGTTTCCACAACAACATTCCTCAAACACCGTCCTGCATGAACTGTGGAATGAATATACAGCGTTTGTGCACAGGCTTCTCTGAAGTTAACACATTTCCTTTTACTATCGTTGGTCAAGTAATCCTTATGAACTGTCGGTTGTTCTGTAGCAACTGGCAATTGTTTCTTAGCCGTTGTCGGTTTTTCCTTAGCAGTTGCCATGCTGTGTAAACGTAGTCATCTGAACACGTGATGTCAGTCACCTTGAAATGTCATTATTGAAAAATAAGAAGCCTACAAAACCAACTGTTTGCCTCTAATTCATTACAACTCACCTTCTGTCTTGATATTCTTCACGGATCTGCAGCCGGATCAAGTCGTCGTTCAGACAAAATATTTCGGCACACCAGCTGTCCGCCATCTTCAGGTGAGTTAATGCTCGTGCACTGCCTCGCCGGAAACTGAATTCCAGCCACAACGACGGAAACCTTTAAACACCACGGACAGACCACCGAGCGTGAGCGAGATGATGGGCAGTGCCTCCTGGCGGCAAGTAGACACGCAGCGCGCCCGTGGGAGAAGACGGCAGAAACGATAAATCGCAACAGCACTAGTTGGAAGAATCCAATGATCGAAAAGAAGGCCGTTGTAGTTTAATGTCGGACAAAATCGGATTCCATATATTACTTAGAGGGAAACCTTTATCCCTGTTGATAATATTACTTGATAATATAATTTCAAAGGATTCTTTAAGAACACATTCCCAACACCGAGAAGCAGGAGCGATCAGTTGTGTCTTGTCATGCATCATCCTGTGTCCTTCGATAACACAGTGTTCCGCCAGTGTTCTCAGGCTGGAACAACTGAGTGTGTCGGTGATGTTACACACACCGGTCCTGAACAGTTCGAATAGTTTCACCAATATATTTCTTCCACAGTGACACGGAATATCATAAACCTCTACTTCCCTCAAGCCCAAATCATTTAACTGAGCCAAGAAAGGCACTAGTCTTGGCTACCGACGTAAAAATACTTTTAATATCATATTTTATTGAAATTCTTGAAATTTTGGATGATATACTTCCCGCAATGGGTAAATAAGCAACAGCCTCAAAAGTATCCTCTATTGGCTCGCCTGACGGACCAAACTGAGGAGCACAGCATATTTGTTGTTCCGTATATCCATTCTGTTTGAAAACAATCTTCAAATGGTCAAGTTCTTCTTTCAAATGTTCCTCGTCGGAAATTGCGTAAGCTCTTTTCACCAGAGTCCGCAAAACTCCACTACGTCGGTGTGGTGGATGACAGCTGGTCGCATGAAGATAGCGGTCAGTATGAGTAGGTTTCCGATAAACACAGTGTCCAAATGTCCCATCATCTTTTCTGTGAACTAAAACATCAATAAATGAAAGTTTACCATTACTTTCAATTTCCATAGTAAATTGAATACTCGGATGTAGACATTTAAAATGATCTAAAAAGCGATTCAAAGCTTCAATTCCATGTTGCTAAACCATAAAAATGTCATCAACGTATCTCAAAAACACTTCGGTTTTAGAAACGAAGTTTTGAATGCCATGTCCTCGAAGTCTTCCATAAAAAGGTTGGCGACTATGGAGGAGAGTGGACTCCCCATAGCCACTCCTTCAGTTTGCACAAAATATACATCATTAAAAAGAAAATACGTCGGAGTCAACACATGACGACATAACTTGGTGGTTTCTTTATCTAATTTCTCACCGATTAGTAACAGGGACTCTTCAAGAGGAACCCGAGTAAAGAGAGAGATAACATCAAAGCGGACGAGCAAGACAGAAGGACCACAGTACAACGATTTTAATTAATTAATTAATTCATTCATTCATTTGTTGTTCCGTGGGACCAAATTAAGGAGAAGTCTCCATGGTCATGGAACGAGTCAATACATGAAATTATAACACGATAGTAGAAACAGTTAAAATGAAATATAAGTAACATATTCAGGCGACAATTCGTAGGTTTAAATATAGAAAATCAACAATGTAACACTGGAATTTGCTTAATTTTTCACCTCTTCCAGGAGCTCTTCGACAGAATAGAAGGAGTGAGCCATGAGGAAACTCTTCAGTTTAAACTTAAAAGTGTTTGGGCTACTGCTAAGATTTTTGAGTTCTTGTGGTAGCTTATTGAAAATGGATGCAGCAGAATACTGCACTCCTTTCTGCACAAGAGTCAAGGAAGTGCATTACACATGCAGATTTGATTTCTGCCTAGTATTAACTGAGTGAAAGCTGCTAACTCTTGGGAATAAGCTAATATTGCAAACAACAAACGACATTAAAGAAAATGTATACTGTGAGGCACTGTAAGAATTCCCAGACTGTTGAATAGGGCTAGACAAGACGTTCTCGAACTTACACCACACATAGCTCGAACAGCCCGTTTTTGAGCCAAAATTACTCTTTTTGAATCAGAAGGATTACCCCAAAAAATAATACCATATGACATAAGCGAAGTAGACTACTTTTCGTGTTGAACTGTCACTTATTTCGGATACGGTTCTAATGGTAAATAAAGCAGCAATTAGTTTCTGAACAAGTTCCTGAACATGGGCTTTCCACAACAGCTTACTATCTATCTGAACGCCTAGGAACTTGAACTGTTACGTCTCGCTTATAATATGCCCGTTCTGTCTGATCAAAATATCGGTTCTTGTTGAATTGTGAGTTAGAAACTGTAAAAACTGAGACTTACTGTGATTTAGCATCAAATTATTTTCCACAAGCCACGAACTTATTTGATGAACTACATTATTTGATACTGTTTCAATATTACACACAAGATCCTTCACTACCAAGCTGGTGTCATCAACAAACAGGAATATTTTTGACTTACCTGTAATATTAGAACGCATTTCATTTATATAAATAAGAAACAGCAGGGGCCCCAGCACCGACCCTTGGGGAATGCCCCACTTAACAGTGCCCCATTGGGACTGAACATCACTACCATTCTCAATATTGCGGATAATTACCTTCTACTTTCTGTTCTTAAAGTAAGAGGTGAACCATTTGTAAGCTACTCCTGCTACTCCATAATGGTCCAGCTTCTGCAGTAATATTTTGTGGTCATCACAGTCAAAAGCCTTTGTTAAATCAAAGAAAACACGTAGCGTTCACAACCTTTTATATAATCCGTCCAAAACCTCACAGAGAAAAGAGAATATAGCATTTTCTGTTGTTAAACCATTTCTAAAACCAAACTATACATTTGACAGCAAATTATGTGAATTTAAATGCTCCAGTAACCTCATATATACAACCCTCTCGATAACTTTAGCAAACACCGATGACATAGAAATAGGTCTATAATTGTCAACATTATCCCTGTCTCCCTTTTTATAATCGTTGAATAAAGTCGGACGAATTTGATATGTGATGTTTACATTTTCCCACATATGGCCTGATTACTGAAGCTATATATTTGGCCAAATTACCGGGACGCCCAAGTTGTTGACAATGGGACGCAGAGGAATACCACTCTTACCTGATAAAGGTAATGCCATGGCTATTCTCTCACGTGAGCATTATGTCGCCAAAATGCATCTTTTGTAAGAGGAATCGGCCTATCGGAAAATCAAAATTGATCTCACGGATTGCAGAAAACGGAAGACTCTCTCACTTTTAAAGAAGAGCTCCTTCCCTAGCGATGTTCATCAAGAAACTTCAACCTGGTGCGGCGGTTCCTCCGCGATTGTATGGTTTACCCAAGATTCATAAGAGTGGTATTCTTCTGCATCCCATTGTCAGCAACTTGGGCGCCCCTACCTATAATTTGGCCAAATAGTTAGCTTCAGTCCTCAGGATATATGTGTTCTTAAAGAATCCATTGAAATTACACTCCTGGAAATGGAAAAAAGAACACATTGACACCGGTGTGTCAGATCCACCATACTTGCTCCGGACACTGCGAGAGGGCTGTACAAGCAATGATCACGCGCACGGCACAGCGGACACACCAGGAACCGTGGTGTTGGCCGTCGAATGGCGCTAGCTGCGCAGCATTTGTGCACCGCCGCCGTCAGTGTCAGCCAGTTTGCCGTGGCATACGGAGCTCCATCGCAGTCTTTAACACTGGTAGCATGCCGCGACAGCGTGGACGTGAACCGTATGTGTAGTTGACGGACTTTGAGCGAGGGCGTATAGTGAGCATGCGGGAGGCCGGGTGGACGTACCGCCGAATTGCTCAACACGTGGGGCGTGAGGTCTCCACAGTACATCGATGTTGTCGCCAGTGGTCGGCGGAAGGTGCACGTGCCCGTCGACCTGGGACCGGACCGCAGCGACGCACGGATGCACGCCAAGACCGTAGGATCCTACGCAGTGCCGTAGGGGACCGCACCGCCACTTCCCAGCAAATTAGGGACACTGTTGCTCCTGGGGTATCGGCGAGGACCATTCGCAACCGTCTCCATGAAGCTGGGCTACGGTCCCGCACACCGTTAGGCCGTCTTCCGCTCACGCCCCAACATCGTGCAGCCCGCCTCCAGTGGTGTCGCGACAGGCGTGAATGGAGGGACGAATAGAGACGTGTCGTCTTCAGCGATGAGAGTCGCTTCTGCCTTGGTGCCAATGATGGTCGTATGCGTGTTTGTCGCCGTGCAGGTGAGCGCCACAATCAGGACTGCATACGACCGAGGCACACAGGGCCAACACCCGGTATCGTGGTGTGGGGAGCGATCACCTACACTGGCCGTACATCACTGGTGATCGTCGAGGGGACACTGAATAGTGCACGGTACATCCAAACCGTCATCGAACCCATAGTTCTACCATTCCTAGACCGGCAAGGGAACTTGCTGTTCCAACAGGACAATGCACGTCCGCATGTATCCCGTGCCACCCAACGTGCTCTAGAAGGTGTAAGTCAACTACCCTGGCCAGCAAGATCTCCTGATCTGTCCCCCATTGAGCATGTTTGGGACTGGATGAAGCGTCGTCTCACGCGGTCTGCACGTCCAGCACGAACGCTGGTCCAACTGAGGCGCCAGGTGGAAATGGCATGGCAAGCCGTTCCACAGGACTACATCCAGCATCTCTACGATCGTTTCCATGGGAGAATAGCAGCCTGCATTGCTGCGAAAGGTGGATATACACTGTACTAGTGCCGACATTGTGCATGCTCTGTTGCCTGTGTCTATGTGCCTGTGGTTCTGTCAGTGTGATCATGTGATGTATCTGACCCCAGGAATGTGTCAATAAAGTTTCCCCTTCCTGGGACAATGAATTCACGGTGTTCTTATTTCAGTTTCCAGGAGTGTAGATTATCAAGTAATAATATCAACGGGGATAAAGGTTTTCTTCTAAGTAAGATATGGAATCCGATTTTGTCCGACATTAAACAACAACGGTCTTCTTTTCGATCATTCTATCCTTCCAACTAGTGCTGCTGCAATTTATCTTTTCTGTCGTCTTCTCCCACGGGTGCGCTGCGTGTCTACTTGCCGCCAGGAGGCATTGCCCATCATTTCGCGCACGCGCGGTGCTCTGTCCGTGGTGTATAAACGTTTCCGTCGTTGTGGCTGGAATTCAGTTCCGGCCAGGTAGTACACGAGCATTAACTCACCTGAAGATGGCGGCCAGCTGGTCCGCCGAAATATTGTGTCTGGACGACGACATGATCCGGCTGCAAACCCGTGAAGAATATCAGCAGTTATTACGCCTAGAAAGTCTGCGAAATCATACCTTCAATCTTAACAGTTGCAGTTTTGTAATGGGTCCACAATGGACAAGAATTATTTACTAACGTTAATACGAGAAAGAAACCCGAAAATACGTTGCGAGCGGACTACAATGCGAGTGCCTCACTTTTTCTGCCACGAATGTCTTTCGAGGACATGACAGAAGACAAACGTTCGAGTAATTAATATACTGACATTTCTACCTTGCTTGTGGAACACTTCATTTGGTCAGACATTTGGTTTTATCTATTCTAATGTATAATGCAGTTGGACAATTCCTCAAGTTTACTGAAATGAAGATGAAAGCTTGCAGAAAATACTAACAGTGGACGATATAGAGTACTGTATGTAAAGCAGAAATTTCCACGTCTAACGTAAGAGAAATTAGAAATATTAGAATACGGGTCGGACATGTAAACGTACTGGGCAACCTACAAATTCAGGTAATCCGGAAACACTAGAGAATAACTAAGGAAGAATTTAGGCCCAGTAATAACCACAAAAGACTAGAAATTAAGAGTATATGACAACGTATGATGAAGTATTCGAGTACTCGAGCACGTACAAATATTTCCGTGTTTTACTGTAAATTCATTGAATGTAAAAAAGGTAGGAACGATGAGCATAAGGGGAAATGCATTTGTTATGTTGAAAAAAGATGCAAATAATAATGAATCTAGATTATACATACACTTGATGTACTGAAATAAATGACTGAAAATGAAACAACAAATTGTAAGTAAGGGGAAATTTACTGACCTTAACTGAACGAAAGGTAAAGAATAACAAGCGATACCTGTTCAGGTACGAACTTTTGTTTACAATTAAACTGAGATTCAGGGAAACGTTGGTGACAACACTGATCAAAACACTTGGACGCGCCCGAAACCTATATGTATTTGCCTTTTTTTTTTTTTTTTACTGATTAGGCCTCAGGCTAGGTTTGATGCTGCCCAGAAGGGATTCCTCTCCTGTGCCAAACTTCTGATCTCAGAGTAGCACTTACAACCTACATCTTCACTTATATGCTGAATGTATTCCAATTTCTGTCTTCCTCTAGAGCTCTTAGTCTCTACACTTTCCTCCAGAATTCCGTGATATCTTAACGTACTGTCCCTCCTTCTCGTCAGTATTTTCCATATATTCCTTTCCTAGCCGATTCTAGCTTATCAGTCTACTCAATTTTCAACGTTCTTCCGTAGCACCACATCTTAAATGCTTCGATTCTATGTTTTTCCGCTTTTCCAACAGTCCACGTTTCACTAGCATACAAAAGTCCATTCTCAGAAATTTTCTCCTGAAATTAATACCTATGTATGACGACAGTTGACTTTCCTTTCTCAGGAATTCCCTTTTTGTCTGTGTTAGCCTTCTTTTTATGTCCTACTTGCTCCGTCCGACGCTACTTATTTTGGTGCCTAGGTAGCAGAATTCCTTAACTTCTAATTCGTGATCACAAATTCTGTAACCCTTCTTCACCTACACTGAGAATAGCAAGGTCATCAGGGAATAGGATGTTGATTTCTTTCACCTCGAATTTTAATTCCACACGTCAACCTTTCTGTTATTACCGTCATTGCTTCTTCAATATCTAGATTGTACAGTAGGAGCAAGAGACTACATTCCTTTCTTACATCCTTTTTAGTCCGGGCGCTCCTTTCTGGGTCTTCCATTGTTATTGTTTCCTCTTGGCTCTTGTAAGTATTACATGCTACCCGTCTTTCCCTGTACCTTACCCCTATTTTTCTCTGAATTCCGAACATCATGCACAATTGGTCACCGTTGAACGCTTTTTCGAGGTCGAAAAATCCTACGAAAGTCTTGTTATTTCTATTTAGTCTTGCTTCCATTGTCAACCGCAGCGTCAGAACTGCCTCCGCGGTACTTTTACAGCCTAGATGACCGTCATATATCAGATCCTCAATGTTAGTTTCTATTCTTCTGCGTATCATTCTTGTCAGCTACTTGGATGCATGAGCTGTAAGCTAATTGTGCTATAATTCTCGCACTTGTCGGCTCTTGCAGTCTTGAGAATTGTGTGGATGATTTTTTCCGAAAGTGAGACTGTATATAGACAGTCTCGTATATTCTACCCAACAACGTGAATACTCGTTTTGTTGCCGCTTCGCCCAACAATTTTATAAATTCTGATGGAATGTTATATATTCCTTCGGCCTTACGTGATCGTAAGTCCCCCAAAGCTCTCTTAAATTCTGATTCTAAGACTGGATCCCTTGTCTCTTCTAAATCAGCTCCTTTTTCTTCTTCTATCACGCCATCAGACAAATCTTCCCCTCACAGAGGCCTTCAATGAACTTTTTCCACCTATTCGCTCTCTCCTCTGCATTTAACGGTGATATTCCCATTGCACTTTTAATGTTACTTTCCTTAGATTCAGTTTCACCGAAGGCTGTTTTGATTTTTCTGCACTCTGAGTCAGTCCCTCCGACAATCATTTCTCTTTCGATTTCTTCAAATTTTCATGCCCCCGTTTCGCCATAGCTTCCCGCACATCCTATTTGTTTCATTATGGTTCAAATGGATCTGAGCACTATGGGACTTAACATTTGAGGTCATCAGTCCCCTAGACTTATAACTACTTAAACCTAACTACCTAAGGACATCACACACATCCTTGCCCGAGGCAGGATTCAAACCTGCGACCGTAGCAGCAGCGCGGTTCCGGACTGAAGCGCTTAGAACCGCTCGGTCACAGCGGCCGGCCTTTGTTTCATTACTAAGTGCCAATTTATTGTAGTGATCTATTTTGCAACTCGTGTGCTGGGTGGCATTTCTGTCTCATCAATGTACCAATGTACAACGTAGTCTATTTACTCCTGCAGTATTGTGTGTGTCCACTCTATCCTAGGTGGAACCTATCAAGTCGTGTATCCTATTGCTGCAGTAAAAAATTGATTTGAAACCTCGTCACCATAGGACGCCTGTCACATGCGGTAAATGCACTATCTGAATCTTACTTGCTTGCCTTCTTCTTCCCCTCTTTCATTCCATTTGGTCTTGGCTGCTTTTATTATACTTTTGTTTTCATATCCGTTGACACGAAAGGTGTGGTAAAGCTCCAATTCTTCTTTGATGTGCTTACATGCCCACCAGAATCCAACCGCTGAATTACACACTGTCTCCAACCATCGACTATGGGGATATCCACAAATAGCTACATTCATACCCTCTCCCTCACGCTGTGACTAGCCTATTATACTTAAGCACTTATAAAGTTCCACAAATATGATGTATTGTGACCATCTGGAGTCCATAGGAGCACCTTTTCTCTAGGAAAACCAATTTTGTCCCGAGGAAGGCAACCTTAATAATGTCGAAACATCGATTTAATAGCTTATCTTTCAAAGTGTTTTGTAAAATGACGCGTTACAACACCTAGAAGAATTTTAATCATCTTAAAAAAATTCAATTCTTTAACGTATGCCTGATGTACGAATTTAAATGCAACTCTCACGTGAACTGTTCGGCTGTTTCAACCACCCACACTCTCAAAGCTGTTATATCAGAGGTGTTACATGTCGCCTGACAGAATTTTTATACAGCTTGCATATGAAGTATTGTTTCATTCTATGGATATAATTCCTTGTTTCCTGCGGATACCACCCACGATAAACCATCTAAATTTGTTATGAGTCCGTTGTCTCATTTTCAAGAACGGCTTGTTTTGAGCATTTGTATAAAAACATTCAGTACGGCCACTTTGATCAAGGGCCACTTGACTGTTCTGGTGCAGAAGGAGATTTGTAATACCACGGGAACATGCAGAATGGCAGTCGCGTTATGAAGGGCTATGGTAGATTCTGAAGCGATCGGGAGGTGAGGGTGACTGCACAAAATACATTACATTTTGGAGAGACCCTCTCATTTTGTACAACTTCATGTGGTTGTTCCGTACCCCATATTCTCACATTATGACTCTTCACTTTTCCATTTAAATGGAATGTCGCCTCGTCACTAAACACTAAGCGTGGAAGAAAACTGTCATCCTCCATCTTGTCAAAAATGAAATTACAGAACACAAAACGTTGTTGTTGTCACATTCACGAAGAGCTTGCAGTAGCTGAATTTTGTATCGTTTCGTGTGTAAAACTTGACGCAACACACGCCAGACGGACATCGGGGTCATACTGAGCTGTCGAGCTGCACGGCGAACGGATTTCTGCGAACTCCTTGTGAAACTACGGCGGATGCGTTCGACGTCTGTGTCAGACACTCGGGGCCTTTACACAAACAACCCGTTTATCGGAATTGTTCGTGCCATCGTCTAAGGCTCTATGCTGCAGGAGGATCCACACCATACCTAGAACGAAAGTCACGCTGAACAGTTATTACTGACCTGCACTGCGCAAAACGTAGAGCACAAAACGCTTTCCGTTGTCCCAACTCCATATATACTAGAACTGACTTTCCGAACGTACATTGTTCACGTACATGTATCACATATAATAATAGTTACGATTTTTTAATAAAGAAATGATTCTTTTTGATACACCCTGTATTTGGAAAACGTTTCTTGCTGCTTGTGCAATACCTGTTTAGCAACGGTCCTGTACCGTAATGGCTTCCGAGCTGTACACATGGCTTGAGCACAAGGACAACAACAACGTTTGGTGTTCTGTAACTGCGTTCTTGGCAACATGGAGGATGACACTTTTCTCCCATGCTTAGTGTTTAGTGGCGAGGCAACATTCAATTTAAGTGGAATGGTGAGGAGTCATAATGTGAGAATATCAGATACGGAAGAACAACATGAAGTTGAACAACATGAGAGAGATTCTCCAAAATGTAATGTATTTCGTGCTGTTTCACTGGAAAAGGTAAATGGTCCATTTTTCTTTACCGAGAATACTGTTACAGGAAGCACATATCTCGTTACTCTTGAGAACTTTATTTTCCCACAGTTGGAGACTGATTCGAACGACTTCATTTCCAAACAGGATGTTGTACCGCCACACTGGCATCTGGAACTGCGGGAATTTTTAAATGAAAGGATTGTTGAACGATGGATCGGTCGAACTGGACCAAAAGATCCAGACTTACATAACTGGCCTCCAAGGTCACCGGACCTGTCTGTATGTGATATTTCTTGCAGGAATTTATAAAAGACTGTTTATGTGCCTCGATTACCACCGACAATGAATGAACTGTGACACCACATTACACCAGCTGTGGAGGCTGTAGCTCAAGTCATGCTGGCAGCAGGGTAGGAAAAGCTTGAATACCGCACTGAGATGCCGTGCATTTCTATTGGGCATATTCAACACCTATGAAAAGGTACGAAAAAAACTTTTGGAGTTTCACGTTCATCAACTTACAGAATTCACTGTATATGTTTATTAGTTTCATAAATATAGACGTGCCAAATCGGATGAACTATAATTGTAATATTACCGCTCAAAAAATGAAATTAATGTCTTAAGATGGTAATATTAAACATGTTGTTACTGGACTAGTGCGTGTAGTGTCTCTGTTTGTATCTCTGTGAAGGACAATATCCCAAACGGCTTCGACTTCCCCTCCCCCCCCCCCCCCCCAAAAAAAAAAGTTCAAATGGCTCTGAGCACTATGGAACTCAACATCTGAGGTCATTAGTCCCCTAGAACTTAGAACTACTTAAACCTAACTAACCTAAGGACATCACACACATCCATGCCGGAGGCAGGATGCGAACCTGCGAAGTAGCGGTCACGCGGTTCCAGACTGAAGCGCCTAGAACCGCTCGGCCACACCGGCCGGCCTTCTCCCACACCCTACGTTATTTCGTACACGTAGACAAGTTACTCTAGAGGTGTAGGAGCAGCTGCCTACTCCGACGTAACCTGTAAAATTCTTGAAATGTACTAGAAAACTTCTATAGGATCTTCTCGAATTGGAACACTGCCATCTGCATTTCGTCATTCGATGATTGTCTGCGACTGAACTGAGTTCGTTTTAAAAGAGGAAACTTTCTCTATGCTCTTGACCGTGTTATTGAAGCAGGTTCTACAGCAAACGTCGACCACCAAATGTTCGAAGTCCTATACAAGATTCTGGTACATAACAGTTCATCAGAGAATCTCTTGATCAAAATTAAATATCCGCAGTTACCTTTGAAATACAACAGACTGTATTATTGTCATTACTAAACTCCACATTAACATTACATATCGCTTGTGAATCTCAAAAAACACAAATTATACAGTATGGCGGCTAAAAATGACTGTTGCGTTGCACACCTTCGTACACTTCCTCTCGCTATCCTATCCGTAAGAAAGCACTGTCACATTCCAATTTTCTTAGTTTTCTTCTCTCGGCATGGAGTAACTCGAACTGAAGTATTAAATATTTTTCTCGTGCAGGCAAAGCGCGCCACCTTGCGATATATATTAATTTTTAGTCAATAATAATTTGAAGGTCGTTAAAACAAGCAGCTGATTGATCCACGATTCGAATCCGCTACCATAGGCCAAGGGATATTATATAATCATGCTGAAGGAAACAAAAGAGATATTCCCTGTAAAAATACATCATGTAATATTAGGAACGATGAAATTATGGTCTGTTATTGATATACATGAATCTTAGTCATAAACATTGCGCCATCAGTTGTATAAAATCCACCAGGTCGGTCAAGAATAGAACCACCGACATCGGTTACAAACTTCAGCAAGTGCATACATACAAAAAATTTTCAAGGGATTAGGGCTATGTGAATCAGTTTTCGTGGGCTTTCTTAATCGGAATACAATATGAAATGTTAAACTAAATTGCCTAATTATACACAGTAATCACTCGGTCTCCATGAAAAAATTTGTTTTTAGTAAAATATTCGATGTCACTTGGAGACGTGGGTCTAACGAAGGAGATACTTTAAAGGGATTTAAGTGCACGGGAAATATCCCCTTCAATCCGAACAAAATACGCACAAATTTCTTCCTTCGTCCACATTCCTGAGTGATGAGTACCGTTCTTTTAATACAGAATCAGAAGTAAATCCAGGCCCTGCAACTCCTAATCTCCCAAGAAATTTGGAAAGTCGGAGCTCAACAACTTCATTAACACTTTGTTCTGTTTTGTCAACGACAACAAAAAATGCCGGTGCCTCACATCTTACGCCATAGTTTATTTCAATCTCACAAGAGAGAGAGAAAATTGCGTTTTCAAAATTGTCAAAGAAAGAAGGTCAAGGGTTGCTGAAATCCACTAGATGTTCAGAGAAACATTGAGATCCAGGGAAATATTCTTCTTCATCACTTGAAGCTGAGTCTAAGGAATGAAAAATTCCTGTGGCTTCTGCGACATTAAATATTACGACTATAGACCTGTTAAGAAACGTGAATATAAGGTGTGGTAAGTGCAAGATGTGGTTTCACGAAATTTGTAAGGGGACTGTTGGTCGTAGCCAATTTCACTGTGAGAAATGGGTGTAATAACTACTGGATCCGATAAAAAGTGTAATAATCCGTATTGTGGATAACTGTATGGCAGCCCGATTTACGATTCGACAAAGCCCCAAAAAGTTTTCCTTTTTCCGTTGTCTCAACATTTTAATCTGCATTTTCATCTACAATGAAGAACAGATCCTGAAGCAATGTACCTTTACCAGACAAAACTAACAAGTATGATCTGTTCATCATTACCAGTTAAAATGCGTAATGAAATAATAACGGTCTCGTACTCGAGGCGTGGAATGTCTAAGTTTGAACGTTGTCGGGAAGCTAGAAAATCAGAAAGGGGAAATTCTAAGGCTCACGCTAGATATGGGGGGGGGGGGGAGGGTAAGTAAGTGAAATTGGAAAGAAGACAATAAATTTTGGGCACATGAGTGTAGAGTAATATCAACAGCAGCAGAAAATGGTTTAACGGGAATGGGATTCGTTTTGAATAGGAAGGTGGGGTAGTGAGTTACTGCGAACAGTTCAGTGATACGGTTGTTCTCATCAAAATCAATAGCAAACTAACACCGACAACGATTGTTCAGGTGTAAATGCTGACGTCATAAGACGATGATGAAGAGATAGGGAAAGCATGTGAGGGTATAGAACTGGTACTTCCGTACGTAAAGGGAAATCAAAAACTAATTGTCATGGGGGACTGAAACGCGGTTGTAGCGGAAGGGGTAGATGAAAGAGCTACAGGAGAATACAGGTTTGGGACAAGGAATGAGAAAGACACAAACTTGTTTGGTTCTGGATTAATTTCAGCTAGTAACAGCGAATACTCTGTTCAAGAATCACAAGAGGAGGTGATATACCTAGAACAGGACGGGATAGATGGGAATGTTTCAGTTAGATTACACCATGGTCAGGCAGGGATTCCGAAAACAGATATTGGATTGTAAGGCGTACTGAGGAGGAGATATAGACTCAGATCACAATTTAGTCGTGATGATGAGTAGGCTGAAGTTTAAGAGACTAGTCAGGAAGGATCAGTACGCGGAATATTGGGATACGGAAGTACTAGGGAATGAAGAGGAATACTTGAAGTTATCTCAGGCTTATGATACTGCGATAATGAAGAGCTCAGGAGGCAGCTTGTTTGAAGGTGAATGGTCATCTCTATAAAGACAATCAAAGAAGTTGGAAAGAAAAACATAGTCCCAAAGAAGGTAACTGCAAAACACCATGGGTAATAGAAGAAATACACCAGCTGATCGACAAAAGAAGGGAGTAGAAACATGTTTAGAAAATTCAGGGACATAGAAATAAAGTCATTTTTGAAAAATAAATAGGAAGGACAGGGAAGCTAAGGCGAAATGCGTACATGGAAAATGCGAAGAACTCGAGAAAGAAATGTTTATCAGAAGCACTGACTCAGCGTATAGAAAAGTCAAAACAACCTTCGGTGAAATTTAAAGCAAGGGACGTAACATAAGGAATGCAATGGGAATTCCACTGCTATATACAGAAGAAAGAGCAGATAGGATGAAAGAGTGCATTGAAGGCACCTGTGTGTGTGGGGGGGAAAGGGGGTGGATTTGTCTGATGATGTGAAGAAGAAGAAACAGGAGTCAATATAGAAGAGATAGGAGATTCGGTATTATTCGTAGAATCAGAATTTAAAAGAGCTTTGGAAGACATACAATCGAATAAGACAGAAGGGACGGATAAGATTCATAAGAATTTCTAAAATTAGTGGGGGAAGTGGCACACAACGATTCATCATGTTGAAGTGGAGAATTTACGAGACGGGCGATATACCATCTGACTTTCGCGAAAACGTCATCCACACAATTCCAGCAGCCAAGTGCGAGAGTAATTGGACAATCAGCTTAACAGCTCATGCATCCAAGTTGCTGACAAGAATAATATACAGAAGAACGGAAAAGGGAATTGAGGACGTGTTAGACGACGCTCAGTCTGGTTTTAGGAAAGGTAAAGGCACCAGAGAGGCAATTCTGCCATTGCGGTTGATAATGGAAGCAAGATTATAGAAAAATCAAGACACGTTCATGGAATTTGTCAGCCTGGAAAAAGCGTTCGACAATGTAAAATGGTGCAAGGTGTTCGAAATCCTGAGAAAAAGAGGAGTAAGTTATGGGGAGAGACGGGTAATATGCAATATGTACAAAAGCTAAAAGGGAATAATATGAATGGACGACCAAGAGCGATCTGCTCGGATTAAAAAGGGTGTAAGATAGGGATGTAATAGTGGAATTAAAATTCAAAGTGAAAGGGTATCAGTGATAAGATTCCATAATGACATTGCTGCCCTCAGTGGCAGTGAAGAAGAGTTACACGGTCTGCTGAACGAAATGAACAATCTAATGACTACTGAATATCGATTGAAAATGGAAGAAAGACGATAGTAAGGAGAAGTAGCAGAAATGAGAAAATCGAGAAACTTAACATCCGGATTAGCGATCACGAAATAGGCGAAGGTAAAGAATTGTGATACCTAGGCAACAAAATAACCCATGACGGAGAGAGCAAGGAGGAATTAAAAAGCAGGGTAGCACTCGCAAGGGGGCATTCCTGACCAAGAAAAGTGTACTGGTATCGAGCATAGACCTCAATCTGTGGAAGAAATTTCTGTGAATGTACGTCTGGAGCCCACCTTCGTATGGTAATGAAACATGGGCTATGGGAAAACCTGAAAAGAATGTAATCGAGGCATTTGAGATGTGGTAGTACAGAGAAATGATGAAAATTGGGTATATTGTAAAGGTAAATAATGAGGAGGTTCTCCGGAGAATAGTGGAGGAAAGGAATAAATGGAAAACAGGAAGAAGCTAAAAGATGTAGGACATGTATTAAGAATTCAGGGAGCAACTTCCACGGTACAAGAGGGAGCTGTAGAGGGTAAGAACTTTAGAGGAAACACAGATTAGAATATATCCAGCAAATAATTGAGGATTTAAGTTGCAACTGCTTCTCTGGGATGAAGAGGTAGGCGCAGGGGAGGAATTGGTAACCATTCGGAAAGGTGATGGATAAAAAATAAACAAATAAAATAAAAAAGTATTTACTACCACTTTGGGGACAAAATTTAGCTCAACCCTACCCTACGTGTCACAAAGTAAAGTTATTCCTGTAAAATACTTTTGTCCACACACAATTTTAATGACAATGACAACATTTTAAATGTGAATGATATCAACATATCGACACAAACCATTTATGACTGCAACAAAGATGCTAATCACATACTAATCACACTTAGAATATAACACATATCAGTGGATAAAGTATAGCACAAACCTCACGATATCTCCTGCACTATTGACAGTCGTAGTATAGTGTTCCAGTACCTTGCCGAAGAATCAGTAGGCATGCGACAGCATGCTCTAAAAGCATGTTTCAAAAAGCAGCACATGAAAACAGGATCTTTCCGGAGTTCATATCGCGAGTTCTGCTGGTCACAGAAGGGTAGAGTCAAGCGTTTTTGATGGTCCTTGGCCTAGGTACAGTTTACATACCCAAAAGAACGAGTGTCTTACTGTAAGTATCCTACAGTACAGGGACAAAGTTTCATATTACATAATTCTTAGCAGCTTAGGCAAATGGAGAAAAGTGGTTCTTCTTCTCGCATTAGATGTGGTCTAAGTGTTCTCAGCAAGTGTAGACCCAGAAAACTGCTCAAATTTTAACGATATACACTGATAAGCCAAAATATTATGACCACTGCCCACTTTGAGGTCGGATGCCGCCTGCTGACGTTGTGGGCACATGACGCGCTGTGAAAATGTGTAAACTGAGAAGAGGCGTATGAAGATCACCCTAGCGAAGATATGAACTGTAAATGGAGAAATCCACCGAGATTAGGGACTTTGTCAAAGGACAGATTAATATTACGCAAAGCCTGTGACCGAGTATCTCGAAACCGGCGAAGCTGGTCGAATGTTCACGTGCTACTGTCGTGAGTATCTACGGAAAGAGGTAGAAGGATAGTGAAACTACCACTAGGCTCTAAATGGCTGGACGTCTATGACTCTACACAGAGCGTGGGGTTTAGGAGACTTGTCTGCTCTGTAAAGCAGGATAGACGGTGATCTGTGGCATCTCTCCTGAAAGGACACAATGCTGGTGCACGCACAAGTGTATCGGAGCACACTGTTCATAATACATTGTTGAACACGGAGCTCCACAGCAGACCATCCCTACGTGTTTACATGTTGACTCAGCGACATCGTCAATCACGATTGCAGTGGGAACGGGATTATTGGGATCTGTCAATGGAAACGTGTCGGCTCTCTGTGTGAATCACATGTTTGCTACACTAAGTTGATGGTCGTCTCCATAAACACCGACATCAAGGTAAACAGCGAGTCGAAACGTGCAGCGCGCCACGGACGCAGGCTGTTGGGAGCAGTATTATGCTACTGTCCTGCACTTGCGTGGGACCTGTGGCGGTAACCGAAGACACTATGCCAGCTGTGAATGTACTGAACCCACGTTAATATCTCGGGAACCAAATTCACCCGATTTAAATCCTACGTTACTCATCTGGGTCGCTATCGGGCGCTATCACCGCGTACCCAAATCAGCGGCCCATTATTTATGAGTAGACATGTAAAGGCGGAGTAAATGCCTGAAATTATTATATTCTTAGGGCGGTATTCTCGAACAACCTTGAAAATTGTCTTGATAAATTTATCCGTTTCCGAGACACAGAGATTCATAGGTATCCTTCTTGTACAAGTGAAATACTCATATAAAAGCTGCTGTGAGACGAAAACGCAATTTATAAAGTGATAAGAAAGAGAGAAATATGTGAAGTGTCTCCATTTTCATCAGAAGGGCTCTGGAAAATCCATGCTGTGGTACTGAAGCACATTGAGACTTTTTGTGCAAGTAAAATCGTGACTGAGGTGTAAAATTAGTTTAGTGTTACTTATATTTTTTAGAAGTAAACTATCATAATTTTACAGACCTGTATAATTGTTTCCATGTGAGTGACAGGCCCGGCGGTATCAGAGAAATGAAGGGAACCAGCGTAAAATCACACTATCAGAGAGCAATTAGGAGAAAATTCTCCTGTTTAAAAGACTGATAAGTACGGTTGCAGCTGTCTCATTCTACGTTCCTAAGCACCTTTAAAAATTTTCCCAAAAATTTTGGCATTGGAACACATTCGCGCTATTTGATGCTGAGACTAACACCGTGATAGTGTGAAACAGACGGTAAAGTAATAAATACGGGAAGATTATGGTGTTGTGATTATGGTACAGAACGAGCGAAGGAGACACTGGCAGTGTGATAGAAAGAGAGGGATACTGTGGCAGTGGAACATGTTCAAAAAATTTTCAAATGTGTGTGAAATCTTATGGGCCTTACTGCTAAGGTCATCAGTCCCTAAGCTTGCACACTACTTAACCCTTATGCCCGACGAAGGACTCGACCCCCGCCGGGACCAGCAGAGTGGAACATGCTTGACAGTGACAGAACAGTGATAAGAAAAGAGTGAAGGAAACAGTGCCAGTGGGAGAGGAATGAAGAGATGGAGAAAGTGAGAGCGACGCCGTGGTAATGAGAGACAGTCTATGAAAACAGCAACTTGTGAGACAGAGACAGTGAAGAGATACAACAGCTATCTGAAAGAGTGATCAGCTAGTAGCAGTAAAAGAGGGCAAGATAGAGACAGTGCTCGTGAGTGGAGACCGCAGTAAGAGGGCAGAACGATGGAGACTGCAGCTGTGATACAGAAGACAGCGAGACGCAAAGAGATGATGGCAATGGGCTAGGCCTAATGAGTGAGAGAGAATTGACAAGTGGCCTTGTGGACGCGTGCGGGTTAAAGTTAGGAGAGCTTGTTGGAGTGACATGTGAGTATCATGTTAAAACCAGAGCTATTACATTCACACCCTAGAATTCTTGGAAAAATTTTTAAAGGAGCTGAAGAAGGTAGCACGGGACTGTTGTTAATCCACTTTTCAACCACAGCCGTTTTTGTGCTCCAATGAGAGTATTTTTCATTTGCTTACATTATTATTGAAAATATCTTCACATAATAAGGCCGACATCGTCCTATCTGTGCTGCAAAATTAATCAACACTTCTTACGTAAGTAAATAGTTCCGACTTAAATAACCATTTTAGAGTGTTTGCCTGAAGAAAACGCACTTTAAACTACTTCCACGAAACAAGAAGACAATAGTATAAACGTAACAGTTGTCCATTAAAGAAGAAAGGATCGTAATGTCGTTGCCTTCGGAAAAAGGAGTGGTCTCTGTAAGTGCGCTGCCGTTCCGAACTTGCCGCTGGAGGGGTACGGCCGCACACCCACCCGACGACAGAGCAAGCACGTGCATGCGTCGACCATCCACAGCACTCAGTCGTGATGAAAACAGTGAAATGAGGCTAAAAAATTAGCAAACGAGAGTACCGTGGTTAGGGTGGAGTCTGCCCTGCCTGTTTCCACAGGAGACATTACCTTATCGATGGAGTTTCGTGTAATGACATCAAGTGTCACCTCCAGCGACAACAGGTGACAACAATTCATTCCCTTTCCTGAACAGCGCCGCGGGTTTTCTTGAGGGAGTCTCACCATACATGCTTCCTGCGATGGTTGAAAGCTGTGGGTCACTCATTGGACGCATACTTTGCGACATTTCAGTTTCTCCTTAATAATGGTATAAACACTTCCGACGCTCAGTCCGACCTCTGCAGCATTAACTGCTGTCGTAACTCGCCGGTGTAGAATAAAGACGGCATCCACCCGCTCGACAACTGCATCGGTAATGTGGTGTGGTTTACCGGAACCGTGGAACACCGGCCACTTACATCCATTCTTTCTTGGACCACTTGTGCATTGCCTTGAAACTTGCGATGGACATACAGTGCTCGCCTATATTTATTCCAAGTAAGGGCGTTGATGACCACGTCGTTTAGCACCCTGCATCACTGGTCTTCATCATTACCATCTCCTCACTACCTCCACTGTTAGTATTAGCACTGTACCCTTCTTCTGAAACTTCGATTTCACTATTTTTACATGTTTCAGCGCAGTGGACGGTCGACAAGTGCGCGTGTGCACTTTGTCGTCACGTGGGAGTGCGCAAGTGTCCCTCAAGTGGCTAATCTTAGGTCTCAGTGCCCTTACAAAGACCGCATCTTCTTCTTTAAGTAACGATATTGTGATCCTGTCAGCAGTTTTCATTTTCTTGCCTATGGCTAGTTTCTTTTTGGATGCTCCTTACGCACAGGAAGGCGTCATAGACATCAAAACAGCAATAAACTCACGAGCACAACATAAGTTAGAGATGCTAGGCTACCATGTGTTTTAACAATTAAATTGTAGCTGTCGCTTTCAAAAGTATATTCTGACTTTAAATCAAATGTATTACTGATGCACGTCAGCTTTTATCTTGGACGTACTGTACATCATCGCTGAAGCCACTGCTCAGGAATAATTACAACCACAATGCAAAAAAATGAAGGTTGTTATGATGTCAGTTAGTCGCAACTATCGTCGCAGCTCCAACCCAAAAGCCAATAGGGCGCAACAGAGTTTTACATAGTCTCAGTACCGCGGTCACTGTAACGCGTAACCTGGGCAGTACCAATATTTCTTTCCCTCTTCATATTAATCATTATTAAGTCTGATCGGACGTCACATGACACCTGTTAAAGCTGGTGGTTGAATACCTTACTCGCTTTTATATTACAGAGAGCAGGCAGCTCTCTGACCAAACAGGCTGAGATACCGTGCAGGCTGAGTCGTCCATGGCCGCATATATGTGTGGTCAAAAACATCTGGAGCCTGACACTCGGTACAGTAACCACCATCTGTACTTGATCCAATAAATGTGCCAGCTACGTCATTAAAAGTCAATACACTGTTTTTAAGCGGTGGTATTTTTCACAGGTCACTTGCACGCTACGTAATTTCTCTACAGTAGGAATGTGGCACACCTTTCGCAGTTGACACAGTCCTGTAATGTTGGGTAGATTCTGAATTTCATGTTCGGAGTCTTACCACGAAGTGGTACAGAGCGAGCATCTCACTATTGGTAGTTACAAAAGGACGTCGAAAGCAAGAGAGACCATTATTGAGCCATGCTGCGGCTTGAATTGGTGCTGTTGTATGTTTCCGTCCTCTGTGGAGGCCAGACTGTATCGTTTAGTTGACATGGTTGCGGTTGTTTGTCTTCTTCCTGTGTTGACTGGCGCCACTTGGTTTGACAACCATTGCCTGTCTACAAGTGGCAATAGCGACGTTAACGTTATGTGGTACCTGTGATCTATCTTTGGGGTGACGTAGTTGTTCTTCCGGGTCGTGTGAGTGAGGAGTTCGGTTGGGGAACCTGGAGGAGCCAAGAGCGCAGTGCGTGAACACGCCGGGACCGCTGGCACTGCCGGATTGTGGTCGCGAGGTTACACGATGTAGTCGTCAACCGGATCCAACAAGACTTAAGTTCACTGGAATTTAATCTGAGTAGTCAAACCTCCACCATTGATAGATCTCGCAGTTCTCCAGTGACTTGGGTTCGTGTTGCTGCTTGCAATGTCACCAAGACGAGTGGAGTGCTTAAAAGGCGAACAAAATTAGCTTTCCTCGACTTCTTGTTACTGAATACCACATTCTACATGTTACTGTTTGCTAAGTTCAACCAGCGGTATTTTTTCTGCCTCGTGGCCGCCAACACCCCAGTTACCTGCCCTGGAGGTTAGTGTATGCAACAGCAGAGTACGTTCCCGCCGGCCATTGTGGCCGAGCGGTTCTAGGCGCTTCAGTCTGAAACCTCGCGACGGCTACGGTCGCAGGGGTGAATCCTGCCTCGAGCATGGATGTGTGTGATGTCCTTAGGTTAGCTAGGTTTAAGTAGTTCTAAGTTCTAGGGAACTGATGACCTCAGAATTTAAGTCCCATAGAGCTCAGAGCCAGCCAGTACATTTCCTCGTCTTGCCGTTGCTGTCCGCTAAGGCGTGTAGTTTTGACAGTTTCCTTGATTTGTAGGTCGGTTGGTGTTTCTTCTACTCTGGTAGTTGTGGTTCCCTTCTACTTTCGAACGCTCTAAACACAGCATTCTGAGGACGTAGTGCTGACTGCTGGTTCTGGCCTTGGCGTGTTGTTCCATCATTGCATTGGTAATCGGACGTTAGGTAGGTCAGCAGATTATCATTAGTCTTTCATTAGACTGCCACTAGTTTGAGTTACCATCTTGTGATGTGAATGCAACTCTTCGCTGCCTTTCTCATTGCTCGCGAAAGTATTTTTGGCCTGATCTACTCAGAGGTCGATTCCTGGCGCACCATCCGTGACTGACCCTTGTGTTTTATTATTGCGTTATTATTTTATTATTGTATTACCAAGTCACCATCATTTGTCTCACCTGTTTGTGGATCAGTTGCTTGTTCTTTTGAATTAACCTTATTGTATTTGCTGTTTTATTGTATGTTCTAAATTTTTTAAAATATAATTTCCACTCTTGGCGTTACAGCAAGTTAAACGCTTGTGTCACCAAGTTATTATCATTTTGTCTCACCTGTTTAGTGATCAGTTGCCTGTCTTTTAAATTAAATTTTGCTATTGCATTGCTGTTTGACAGTGTGTTTGTTAATTTTTTTTATTAATTTCCATTCTTGGCCTTTAAGGCCTTCAGCCGTGAAACAATGTTTAATTTATTGCCAGTAAGGCCTTCAGCCATGAAACAATTCTTAATTTATTGCCATTAAGGCCCTCAGCCGTGAGTGTCGTTAATTGTCTTAAAATTCTAATTTGGCAGTTGTATTTTGCAGTGAGCTTTAAGATCTTTGGTCACTTGTCCTTTGTATTTTAATAACTGTAATTGTAAGTTGCAGCAAGTTTAATCAATACTTAATTTATTGGTATTAAGGCCTTCAGCCGTGAGCATGGTTACTTGTTTTAAAATCCTAATTTGGTAATTGCATTTTAGCAGTAAGCTTTAAGATCTTTGGTGATTTGTCTTTTATATTTCAATAACTGTAATTGTAAGTTACAACAAGTTTAAACAATTCTTAATTTATGCCCATTAGGGCTTTCAGCCATGAAACAATTCTTAAATTATTGCCATTATTTTAATTTATTGTTGATTTTAAATAAATTGTGTGTATAAAAAAAAGCCAACCAATAGTAACTTATTACGGCCCCGTCCACAATCGTAACCGAATTCTGCCTTCCTTGACTACCAGTTTTCAATTATTTGTCAGCTCTGATGTGCGGAAGTTAGATCGCAATCAGTTTCCCGTTCAGAGGAGCATGTGTGTAGGTGAGGGTGTTAGGGTAACAGTGAAACTTTAATACAGTGCCTGTTGGACGCTAAAACACTGCGAAATTGATAGAAGCCGCCACTGTCTCTAGCAAAACGTCTATGCCTTAGGAGGGCGTAGTTCGCGCGGAGATCGGAGGACCAAGGGTGGTGATAGTGAGACAGGGAAGGTGAAACAGTTCACTCAGAGTCAGTAGGCCGAGTTGGAACCTGGTGGCGAGGCGAGTCGTGTACGGCAGTTGATGGCTAATACAAGTTTGGAAGTTAACATTCACCGGCTCTGAGTTTAGCACCGAAACGAGGAACACACACTCGTGCGGGTGCCTGGATTGCGAGCCCTTATTACGCAGGTTTCGGCCGGCTGCAAACCTTTGAACGTGTGGGGCCCTTCCAGAGGGAAGGAGCGTGTTGTGTACTTCAACGACCGGCCGGACCTGGAGGCGCGCGCCGGACCGCCGCGGCGTTGAAGTTGTGTGTGTCGGCTTCACGCTGCCTTTCCTGGATCGTTATACGGATACGTCTGGTGAGCTTCCCACTTGGTTCATCGAATGCGAGTGAGGCGAGCGTCGGAAGCAACCTTAGCTATAACTGCCATTTCCTGTACCAGTACTGCTGCTGTTTAGTACAAATGTACGTTCTGACATTTTGTACCATTCACCACGCAATATTCAACGTCCATTTCGTCTGGTTATTTCCCTTGCGCGGCTTGAGCACCTCCGCCATCCAACGGTATAGAATTTCCTTGTATGGTGCTTTTTTGCGGAGTATACTTCTATTTTGAATTGTATATTATGAAGCTCCTTTCGAGGAAGAATTTTTAGCTCTTTTATTGTACTGTTACAGCTTTTATTATTTAATGTAATCTATTTGCTATTAATCAAGCTACTCTGTTTCATAGTAGTCAATACCACTGGAAGTTTTTTCTTTTTCTTTTTTTTTTCAACGGAGGTTCAATAAACTTAACTTACTGCGTTCTGTTAAGATAAAGAGAAAGTTCACAACACCAATGATGTTCAGTCTGCCTTTGGCCCTGTCTTCGTACCCTAGACAGCCTGAAGCGGCGACTGCGTACCAGCTACAAGTCTGAAGAACAAATATGAAAATCGAAGTCGAGTTTCAGTTTAGTTTGTACAAGAATACCATCCTGAATACCATTTGCACCTACTATTTATGCTAATGACGGTGCAATTTTATGAAATCTTCGTTGAGAGGATAGATTGTAGAGAAGATCTGTATAGTTTTGAAGGTAGTTTTAGGCAACATGGTTTATGAAGATTAGACTTGTGCTTTTTTACGTAAAATTTTAGAGACCTTGTTCAAAACAGGGATAGTCATACAGTTAGTGGGTGCACGAAGAGACCACGAGGACAATGATGCAATTCCATGGATTCAAATACCAATGTCGCAGAACATGCAGTAGACATTTTGTGCTTTACCACGATGATATTACAGTACAGTAGTGCCAAGCCAGAAAGGGAAATCAGTGACAAGTAAGAAAAAATGATTTAAATGCACAAAAATAATGTAGTCTCTGGCATATAACGTCAATAATAATTGTATTACATAAACGAAAAGTACTTAATGTTGCTTTTTATCGATGACCAGTGAAAACTGTGCTCGAATGGGAAATAATAATTGCACAATGTACTTCACAAGGTCCACTTTCTCCTGCTTTATGTTAGGCAGACGAATTACAGACTTCTCAACATGAGTTTCAAGCAAGCTCATTTAGCGATTTCCAATAGTCTTTAAAGTTAAATATTCCATTTTTCAGAGAACACCATTTATGTTGTCTGAGACGGTGAAACTACATGCATCACAAAAGTTGTGCATCACCTCGGTTCCAAGTGTGCCGGAACCTGTACAGAAAATTGGAATAGAGATCAACGTAAATATCATTTCCACCCTTCTTATTGCTCATGAAAACCACACACTGCATGTTGTACCACCATACAGCGAGACCTTCAGAGATGGTGGTCTAGATTGTTGTACACACCGGTACCTCTAATACCCAGTAGCACGTTCTCTTGCTTTGATGCATCCCTGTATTCATCGTGGCATTCTATCCACAAGTTAATCAAGGCATTGTTGATCCAGATTGTCCCACTCCTTAACGGCGATTCGGCGTAGATCCCTCAGAGTGATTGGTGGCTCACGTCGTCCATAAACCACCCTTTTCAGTTTATCCAAGGCATGATCGATAGATAGGATTCATGTCAGGAGAACATGCTGGCCACTCTAATCGAGCGATGTCGTTAACCTGAAGGAAGTCATTCGCAAGATGTGCACGATGGGGCCGCGAATTGTCGTCCATGGAGACGTATGCCTCGCCAGTATGCTGCGGACATGGTTGCACTACCAGTCGGATGGCTTTCACAGCCCTTACGGCGACTACCATGACCAGCAGCGGCGTAAGTCGGCTCCACATAATACCACCCCAAAACAGCAGGCAACCTCCACGTTGCTGCACTCGCTGGACAGTGTGTTAAGGCGTTCAGACTGACCGGGTTGCCTCCAAACACGTCTCCGACGACTGCCTGTTTGAAGGCATATGCGGCACTTATCGGTGAAGAGAAAGTGATTCCAATCCTGAGCGGTCCATTCGGCATGTTGTTGGGCCCATCTGTATCGCGCTGCATGGTATCGTGGTTGCAAACATGGACCTCGCCATGGACGTAGGGAGTGAAGTTGCGCATCATGCAGCCTATTGCGCACAGTTTGAGTCTTAACACGACGTCGTGTGGCGGCACGAAAAGCATTGTTCAACATGGTGGCGTTGCTCCGAGCCACAATCCGTAGGTAGCGGTCATCCACTGAAGTAGTAGCCCCTGGGCGGCCTGAGCGAGGCGTGTCAAAGACAGTTCCTGTCTCTCTGCATCTTCTCCATGTCCGAACATCACTTTAGTTCACTCCAAGACGACTGAACACTTCCCTTGTTGAGAGCCCTTCCTGGCACTAAGTAACAATGTGGACGCGATCGAACGGCAGTATTGACTGTCTAGGCATGATTGAACTACAGACAACGCGAGCCCTGTTCCTCCGCTGGCCGAAGTGGCCGAGCGGTTCTGGGCGCTACAGTCTGGAACCGCGCGACCGCTACGGTCGCAGGTTCGAATCCTGCCTCGGGTATGGATTTGTGTGATGTCCTTAGGTTAGTTAGGTTTAAGTAGTTCTAAGTTCTAGGGGACTGATAACTACAGCAGTTAAGTCCCATAGTGCTCAAAGCCATTTGAACCATTTGAAACCTGTACCTCCTACCTGGTGGAATGACTGGAAATGATCGGCTGTCGGACCCCCTTCAGTCTAATAGCCGCTGCTCATGCGAGGTTGTTTAAATCTTTGGGCGGGTTTAGTCACATCTCTGAATAGTCAAAGGGACTGCTGGTAGAATCTATTCATTTTGTCGTGTTTCAGCTCCAACATTGTATGTACATTTATGACGAATTCCCAGAGATACACTGACGCAGAAAATCTCAGCACCAATAAATAGTTAATGTAGGTAACTAAATTTAGTGAAGATATCTGTCTAGGTAACATATTTAAGTGATTAACATTCCAAGATCACAGGTTAATGTAAGGGCGAGATAAGCAACTTCAAATGTGAAATGCTAATACAATAATTATCAGTGTAACTGCCAGAATTTTGAATACAATCACGCGAAAGTGCAGGAATCGTGTTGCACATTTGTCGCATGGAGTTCCATGCCTGTTGCAATTGGTCGATCAATCCAAGGAAGGATAATGGTGGTTGTGACTGACGCTGGAAATATCGACCGATGATGTCCCTTAGGCGCTCGACTGGAGGCAGATATGGTGACCGATCAGGCCAAGGGAACATGTCGATTCTCTGTAGACAAGTTACGGTTACAACAGCGGTACGTGAGCGAGTGTTATCCTGTTGGAAAACGCCCCATGGAATACTGTTCACGAATGGCAGCACAAAACGTCGAATAACCGGAATAACATAGAAAATTCCAGTCAGGGTGCGAGGGACATCGCGAGAGTGCTCCTGCTGTCATACGAAATCACATCCCAGACCATAACTCAAGTTTTGGGTCCAGTCTGTATGGCCTCTAACACGTTGGTGGCAGACCCTCGCCTCGTGATAACCAACACACGGCAACCACTGGCATCGAGTCGGAATCAGCTTTCACCAGAAAACGCAACGGACCTCCTCTCCAACGAGCTCTCGCTTGACACTATTGAAGTCGCAAAAGGGCGGTGGTTTGGGGTCATGGAGAGCACGCTGCAGGGCGTATGCCTCGGAGGTGTCCTTGATAAAAATGGCTCTGAGCACTATGGGACTTAACATCTATGGTCATCAGTCCCCTAGAACTTAGAACTACTTAAACCTAACTAACCTAAGGACAGCACACAACACCCAGTCATTACGAGGCAGAGAAAATCCCTCACCCCGCCGGGAATCGAAGCTGTCCTTGAAGTAACCAATTTGTAACAGTTCTTTGTGTCATTGTGGTGCCAGTTACTTCTCGAGTTACTGCTGCAGACACAGTGCGATGCGCCAGAACCATACACCGAGCACGTTGGTCTTCCCTCTCGGTACTGTTACGTGGTCAGCAGGAGCCCGGTCTTCTTGCGACCGTACATTCACGTGGCCTCCGCCACCAGCAGTCATCTACAGTCGTTACATTCCCACCATGTCTTTCTGCAGTACCACAGACCGACCGTTCAGCTTCTACTAGCTCTACTGCATGACCCAAATGGCGTATTTGTCGTCTTAAAGGTCTCTTGACTAACATAAAGTGAGCACGTCGTATCTCAGAGGTAAGTAATGCTGGCGACGGTTTGCTATTTGATGTAAACCTGGTTTGTGCCCTCATACTGGCACTACTAGCGCCACTATTACGTGAATGGAGCGAAATTTGAGTAGATATCATCCTTAAGATGTAGACACATGCCTGCCAACATTCCTTTGTGTCGCACAACTCCTTGTCGGTGTTCTTACTTTTTATCGTCAGCTAAAAACGATAAAGTATGTACTAAATATTACATTCCATTTTTGAACTAGGGGCGTACTGTATAACATGTACTACGTATGATGCATAACAGCCGATAAAGATGATAACTTTTCATGCTTTTGGCGACATCAAGCGATGTTATGGAAAATGAAGAACGTTATACTACTGGCCATTAAAATTGCTACACCAAGATGAAATGCATATGATAAACGGGTATTCACAGGACAAATATATTATACTAGAACTGACATGTGATAACATTTTCACGCAGGTTGGGTGCATAGATACTGAGAAATCAGTACCCATAACAACCACCTCTGGCCGTAATAACGGCCTTGATACGCCTGGGAGCTTGGATGACGTGTACAGGTACAGCTGCCCATGCAGCTTCAACACGATACCACAGTTCATCAAGAGTAGTGACTAGCGTATTGTGACAAGCCAGTTGCTCGGGCACCATTGACCAGGCGTTTTCATTTGGTGAGAGATCTGGAGAATGTGCTGGCCACGGCAGCAGTCGAACATTTTCTGTATCCAGAAATGCCCGTACAGGACCTGCAACGTGCGGTCGTGCATTATCCTGCTGAAATAAAGGGTTTCGCAGGGATCGAAAGAAGGGTAGAGCCACGGGTCGTAACACATCTAAAATGTAACGTCCACTGTTCAAAGTGCCGTCAGTGCGAACAAGAGGTGACCGAGACGTGTAACCAATGGCACCCCATACCATCACGCCGGGTGATACGCCAGTATGACGATGACGAATGCGATGTCGCCAAACTCGGATGCGACCATCATGATGCTGTAAACAGAACCCGGATTCATCCGAAAAAATGACGTTTTGCCATTCGTGCACCCAGGTTCGTCATTGAGTACACCATCGCAGGCGCTCCTGTCTGTGATGCAGCGTCAAGGGTAACCGCAGCCATGGTCTCCGAGCTGATAGTCCATGCTGCTGCAAACGTCGTCGAACTGTTCGTGCAGATGGTTGTTGTCTTGCAAACGTCCCCATCTGCTGACTCAGGGATCGAGACGTGGCTGCACGATCCGTTACAGCCATGCGGATAAGATGCCTGTCACCTCTACTGCTACACAGATGAGCAGCGAGGAAGACTTAACTAGCTCACATTTCATGACAGCGGTACTGCATGTTGGCGTAATGAAGTATTTAAAAAGGAAGGTTGTAATTTAAAGCCCCGTCGAAACGTCAGAAATTTATGTTGAATGTATGGTATGTTACAACGGTACGAAACTACAAAGAAACTACTGTATAACCACTAGTACATTCGTTCACTGAAATTTTTAAATATTTATCAGTTTCAGGGGTATCTGAGTCATCCACGTGTTTCGGTCAAAGAATTTGATACAGAACACTTCCGGTCTGTCAAGTCGAGAAACTGTCACAAATTGGCCTACAAAACCCACCGAAGCTTCAGCGCCTGCAGAGTGCACGATATTGTCAGTATTATCTCGCTCTGCGAGCCAACTGTTGGTGCTAGAGAAAAAAAAATGAATGGGACCAGCTGTTGTAGTAAATTTAATGTAGTTTAACTTTGTATCAGAATACATATTCAGCTAGAGGCCGCGGTTTTTGAGACTTTCAGAAAAGCGTGTAGAAATAACCTTAAAACACACCTCCACCCCTACACTCATACCCAACTGGTCAGGATTTTTAGTGTGTTGTTCACATTACATTTGCCGCTACATGTTTTGTTTCCAATATTCGACTGGGATATTTCACCGCCAGCTTAGTCGGCTACTTCGTTAGCGTTATTAATCTGCACTTACTCTAGGATCTGCTGAAAGAAAAAGGACTTTTTGAAGCGTTATAGATAAACCACGCTAACAGTTCGATCTCAACTTAAGGCATACAGCGCCGTACAGTAGCAGTAAGAAGGCCAGACAAAGATAACGATTGAATTGTTAATTTTATGCTGTTAAAATTCCCGAAAGTTTTGAGTAATATTTACACATCATCCAAATTCACAATTCCTAAATGCACGAAGAATAACAATCCAGGAAATGAAGACCAAAAGAAATGGGAAATAATCTGTGTAGATACAATTTTTTTTACAGTGGTAGCAGTGGAGGGAGTGCCATGAGTAACGTAGCAAAAATTTTGGCCAGTGGGAGTAAGTGTGAGGATGCGCGTATATTAGAATGTCACATTTGTACGATGTTCTTAAATGACTTGAAAACAGCAGCCTCTAGGGAAAGTGTATCCTGCTACAGAATTAAATTAAATTAAGTTTCTTACAAGAAAGGTCCTCTTCATTTATGGTCTACGTCCATCAGTTTGTGCTCAGAGAGCGAAAGAATTTTGAAAAATCATGATCAACGTGCATTCTCTGTAGCTTCTGTGGTTTTTGTAGGTCAATTCGTGGTAGTTAAGTGACTTCATGGCTCACAAGTGTTGTATATCAAATTGTTTGTCTCGACTTACTCTACACCACTATGATACGTAAACAGTTATCGTTTTCACCCTACATACTGGACGTCCGTGGAGCAATGGTCAATATTCAGAAATATGACAGGAACGATCATTCGAAGCAAAAAACTCTACTGTCTTTCCTTCGATTCATACTACCTCCTCCAAAAATGTGGAAAGCAAAGAGTTTGCAGTCGAAGGAATTTTTTGCACATTATTTAATATGAAGTGTTCATAGCTCTAAAATTAGGCGTTTCAGAGTCCATGTTTACTGGACATTTTTGCTTCGATCGGTCGTTCCTGTCATATCCCCGAATGTTGGCCACTCCTCCTGGGACACCCTATTCCGTTACGCGAAACGAAATCGTGGTTTGGTGTTACTGTACATTATAGACATTCAATATCTTATGCTGCCTACGCTAATTTTTCGTTTACCCATGCTAATCACCTAAGGCCAAAATTATTCATTGAAAACAATCAGTTACGAACGAAATATAAGTTAAGTTTATCCATTATACTACCATATTTTATCATTTCTCTGGTTGTATTATCATTTTTAGAGTTCCGTGCCTCAATCGGTAAAAATGGATTGCTTATAGGATCACTTCGCCGTTGACCAGTCTGTCAGTCTGTCCGACTGCTGAAAACACATCACGTCAGCAACATACAGACATATGAAGTTGAAATTTATGTTAAGTACTACGGTCAACGGCCAGTTTCGGTGTAAAAATTTTAAGTTTCTGAGCCAGTGTAATCAAACACACGGACATTACGTCACATATTTTCATACTCGCAAACTCACTCATCAGAACCCATGAGATACTTCCCGTTGACAAAGAATCATGAAATTTGGAAGAAGCAAGGATTCAAAATACGAGTAAAGGAAAAAATAAAAGAAATGTCAATTTAAAATTAAATCACTCGAAAAAATAATTCGTTTTCATTCGTTATCCGACTTCATACTCAAATTTAAAACATTCTCGAAAATCTCAAAATTTCTTCGCCCTGTACCTTGACAACACCAATGTCGATAACAGCCAAAACTCGTAGAGATCCTAGATTCCCGGTTTAAATGAACTGTCTGTTTACTAGGGGCGTTCGGTAATGCCACACCTGTTCTTGCTTCTGAAAGCAGGTTGGTTATATTCAGGATTCCAATACACCACAACATTCCCCACTATTTTGGGTACAAAACCGTGTTTTCAACTTAATCTCCGTTCAATGCGACGGCCTTATGCTATCTTACTGGGTTAGATTTGTAAGTCCGCAAGGTACTACTCTACTGGTCAACTTCGAAGCCAATTTTTTGCTAGATTAACAACGTCCCCATTTTCCACGTACCGCTTCCTGTGGAGTGCATCTCTCATTGGGCTAGAAATATGAAAGTCGGAAGGTGCGAGATCAGGGCTGTAGGGCAGATGAAAAAGAAAAAGTCCAGTGAAGTTTTGTGAGCATCTATAGGGTGTGCCGACTTGTTTTGTTATAGAGAAGGAGAAGTTCATTTGAATTTTTATGGTGACGAAAAGGCTCAAGTGTCTTCACTTTTCTGAGGATTGCACAACACACTTGCGAACTGATCGTTGAGATATTAGGGAGCACATCAAACAGAGTAGCCCGTTCAGAGTTTTAGAAGACCGTCGATCACTTCCACTGAGAGTGTCAGCACGCTACACCATTGCAGAGGTCACAGCTGTGTGCGGCCGGCCGGACACAGGAGTTCGGGCAGGTTTGCGCGACCTTGTTGCGATGATGACACACGCCTTGCCCAGCGACTCACCGTGCTTTTGTTCAATGTCAGGTGTCCGTAGACATTCTGCAACCGACTATGAATGTCTTTGACGCTCTTGTTTCCAGCCGAAAGAAAGTGACAGCACTCTGAATGGGACGCAGCTCCGCTACAGACACCCTTTTGAAGGCTAGGTGTAGTGCTGCCACCTATCAGAAGTTCACGGCACTGTAGGAGATTAAGTGGGAAAAATTCACGATGTCCCGCAAAGAAAAAAACACATTTTTTGCAACAGAAATTTTCCAAGAAAAAGAATGTGTTTGTATACTGAACGAAATGGCTCTGAGCACTATGGGACTTAACATCTGTGGTCATCAGTCCCCTAGAACTTAGAACTACTTAAACCTAACTAACCTAAGGACATCACACACATCCATGCCCGAGGAAGGATTGGAACCAGTGACCGTAGAGGTCACGTGGTTCCAGACTGAAGCGCCTAGAACCGCACGGCCACACCGGCTGGCTGTACTGAACGCCCCTCGCGCGTAATTACATTTGTATTGTATTCTAAGTCAGAGTCCTACTCGCGTAATTTCTCTTCCGAATGACAACATTTCATTTACCTTCTGTATTAAATCCTCCTGGCACTCTCTTCCCTGCAGTGAGAGAAAAAAGCGCCCCCTCCTGCCGGTGGAGAGCTTCTGAGAATCACACATTGGATGAAATGGGCGGTAGATTACCGCGTTAGCACAAGGTGAGGACTGAATGGGCCATTAGCGGGGCCGGGCCGGGCAGTTTTACAGCGAGCGGCAGACACAGCTCTTAAGGCGGCTGCGTCACCGCGCGCGTTTTACGAGCGCCGGCAGCTGTCGCGCTCCTAACTCGGCCTCTCAGCAGAGTGACCGAGCCAGCGTTATAGAGTGCTCTCACACCGACTTCAGTTACGATCGCCCACAGCGACAACCACTGGCTTGCGAGTGGCGTGTCTGCTGCGGTATCACTAAGTAAAGACACTGAGTGTTGGTGAACGTAGATTAGCAAAGAAGGTCGCTCACCTGCGGATCTTCTACCCAAGGCGTCGCACTTCGTTTCTCACAGCAGGTGTTTCAGCGCCTAGTAAGGAAATGATTTACAAAAGGGGCAGTAGGGAAGCTGCAGACGACGAAGTCAGGATAATCTGAAGAAACATAGTTCAAGAATGGACATATATTTATTTATTTATTTAATCTGATCAGATTACGGCCATCAGGCCCTCTCTTACATCGGACTAGTGTTCCACACATGCAGCATTTCACACATCAGAGTTACATCATGACAATAGTTTAAATAAGAAAATTAGATTGCTCTAGTGACAATATGAATAAAGAGTAATGACTAAGACCTAATAAAGTAAATGCTGGCAGTATTTTTACAACAGGTGCTATACATACAAATTATGATAAAAGCAATAATAATAACAGTAAAAAAAATCAAATAATAATGATAAACATGAGACAAATTGGCAATAGTAATGAAGATTTGTGCAGATGTACATTAATATCTTGGTGTGTAAAGTAGATGTTTACTAGTATAGCGAGTTTTGGGGAAGGGAGATTTAAGGAGGGGGAAAGTGGGAAGTAATGAGGTGAAGTGCATTCATGTACAGAGTAAGGCATTACTGTTGGTTCAGTAGGTACGTCATTGACTGTTTTTTGAAGTCGGACATGTTTTTAAGTTCTCTAACATAACGAGGGAGGTTATTCCAGAGTCGGGTTCCCGCTACTGTAAAGGACTAGGAGAAGGTGACTGAGCGATGCAGTGGAACAGAGAGGATTTTATTATGATGGGAACGTGAGTTTCTGTCATGTTGTTCCGACATAAGCGTTAAGGACGAGGAGAGATATGAGGGACAGTGTATATTTATAAGGCAGTAGATGAGACAGAGTGTATGGAAATCTCTGCGTTTGTCTGCACGCAGCCAGGACAATTTTGCATATGCTGCTGAAATGTAATCAAAAAGTAGAACGTCAGAGATATATCTGACGCAGGCATTCATGACCAGTTCCAGACGTCACGAATTTTCCTGAGAGAGGCCTTGTAGGATAATATCGCTGTAGTCAATGATTGGGAGTATAAGCGTTTGTACTAATTTCTTTTTCAGATCGAAAGGGAAGGGTTTTTTATATTTTTTTAGGACATGAAGGGATGCTGATGCTTTTTTGCACACTACAGTTACATGCTCTGTCCAATTTAGATTTTCATCTATTATTACTCCGAAACTCTTTGCTGCGGGATAGAAGTTAATATTTGTTCCATTTAGGATAAGAGATGGTACGGATTCGCGATGTTTTGGGCTAATGAGCTTAGAGTGACCAACAAGTACCGCTTGGGTTTTAGATGGGTTTAGTTTTAGTCCTATGTCCTGTGCCCATTTTGATAGTGCACTACCCGCTGGCCGAACAATAGACTTGCTGTAGAAAAAGTACACAAGCTGACACAAAAAAAAAACAGTCTTCAGAGTAAAGAAGAACAGACTTCAGAATAAAGACGAGTTTCGAGAGAGAGAGAAAAAATTAAGTAACGGATATCACTTTAACCGAAGAAACTAACCATGTGCCAAGCTTACGAACACAGTAATAGGGATCGGCCAAAGCAATTTACCACGCTAGATGTCTATCTACAGCGTTGGTCAGCGTTGGTATCTCATCACGCAGCAGTTGCGGTAGTACAGTCGCAACTGCGATGTGGTTAGTAACTATAAACATCACGTATGGTAAACGGTAGATTAGCGTTTACTGTCTCGTCAAAGACGGTTGGGAGATCACAAGCTCGGATTATGGATGAATCGAGAAAGAATTCTGACGACTTCTTTACAAAATAACCATCCCGCCATATTTATTAAACGATTTGGTAAAGACTCGGGACACAAAAATCAGGGTGAGCCGGTGATGTATTATATCATGCTCCTCCAGCATTCCAATGTATTGCCTTTTTAGTCCTTGTGCAGTCAGACTCGGTAGTTTCTGCACCATGAAATGAATGACAGCACGTACCTCCTACCTGGAGTCCATTTCATTCGTGCAGGCGGTAGCACTCTCTGTTTAGGGCACAGTTTGCTGCCGGCAATGCTACGGAGCGGTCACGACTCAGTGCTCCGCTAGCGGCGAGTGTGCCACGTGTGTTTACTTCGGTCGCTGCTAAGTTCCGTCTTCCTTGTAGGTCAACATTGCACAAGCTATCAAGAAACGACTCTACATTTCACCTTCTGTTCTGACTTTTCCCGTCCCAAGGTGCTTGACTCTGTACTGTTTATTCGCGGCGACGTTAAAATGCCTCCACAGGGTCTCATTGGGATTCTCCTATCAAAAGTTAGTAGTACCGTGTACGTGAAGATGTTTAACGACGTGGCGTGGGATAAGGTGCTACGGGAGGCCAAACGTGGGCTACGTTTCTGCCATTCTGACAGAAACGTAGGCCCCTTACCGACGACCACGCTAGTCTCGGTGTACTGACGATACAGGCATTTGAACTGCGTTCGAACTATCCGCGGACGCCGTCATTGCGGCGCTCCGACTCTTATGGCAACGTCCCGGAACATGTCACCGAACGATGGGTACAATTTAGAACCTATCCCCTCTTAAATGGCGTCAGGCAGGTTCGTATTGATCTGCAGAGTTACGTCACCTCCTGACTTCGTATCGGAGGCTGCCGTGCCATCGCAATGTATGACAGTCAGCCCCGCACCCGTTCCGGTTGAGGGTAGGAGGGAGAACTACGTGTCGCGCCGCTCTCGTTGTCAGAAGCGTCCGTGTCACACAGGTTTACCACTCCACTAGTAACTTATTACTAGTAACTTACACTGCGGCCTAGCGCGTCATGGTTTCTGAGTCTGGCATGTCCCTCCATCTCACCATCCTTCGGAGGATGTTGTCGCTCCACCTGCAGACATTTCCGCCACGCGCAATTCCGCGACGGACACCACTGAGACGGTCACCTGTCCACAACACCCGCTTGACTCCTTCATTGTATTGACAGCGGCCTTCGAGCCACCTCGAAGCTCTGCCTTTCCATGTTGCGACACTGTGGAACGCCTACCCGAACAAGGCTCGCCGCGCCGGCGCAAACGTCGTCGCTGCTCTTTCGCGGATCGTCATCACACTCTTACCCAAGACAATGGGGACACCACCAAACCAGCCAGATGGGAGCCTATGGAGGCCACCACGAACATAGTACTGTTCGGGGCCCAGGTAGAGACGTATGTCTGGTTGCCGATGCCTAATAGTCTCTCACACACCAAGACGACGTTCACGTGGATGTTGGACAGACTCTCGGCATGGCGCCCAACAATAAGGGCTCTCCTTGAGGTCCACGCCCCACACCGCCCCTGCCGATTGTAGACGCACGTCTGCCACTGCAGGCACAGACGAATCAGTACTCCACGCTGAACTACAACAAGACCGGCAATGCATTAAAGCTGTAGCTCCCCAATGATATGTTTTGGGCCTCTGATGTCGACGTCGCTCTTCTTCAGGATGCTCGTTTTGCTATGCTACAACCAGTTTACGGCTATGATCCATACGCGACTGTAGCAGATCAGTCAAGGAACCATGTGGTCTTTTACATATGCGAATGGTTCTCGGTCACAGACACGAATTCCTCCTGTCTGGCTGAGGCATGGCTGTCATCACCCTTCACACGCCATCCACTTTCTTCGCACATGACTTGGCCCCACCGTTTTTCGGACGCTGTGATCGCTCCGTCGTGGGTGGTGATTTGAACTGCGTCTTCCGCTAGAAAGACCAGACACCTGGCTAATTGCCATGCCCGACGCTGCATACCCTGGTCGAAGAGTGCCAAATATATCACGAAATAAGGGTCAAACGAAAAAACTACAAAGAACTAAACTCGTCTAGCTTGAAGGGGGAAACCACATGGCGCTATGATTGGCCCGCTAAATGGCGCTGCCATAGGTCAAACGGATATAAACAGCGTTTTTTTTAAATAGGAACCCCATTTTTTATTACATATTCTTGTAGTACGTAAAGAAATATGAATGTTTTAGTTGGACCACTTTTTTCGCTTTGTGATCGATGGCGCTGTAATAGTCAAAAACATACGGCTCACAATTTTAGACGAACAGTTGGTAAAAGGTAGGTTTTATAAATTAAAATACAGAACGTAGGTACGTTTTAACATTTTATTTCGGTTGTTCCAATCTGATACATGTACCTTTGTGAACTTATCATTTCCGAGAACGCATGCTGTTACAGCGTGATTACCTGTAAATACCACATTAATGCAATAAATGCTCAAAATGATGTCCGCCAACCTCAATGCATTTGGCAATACGTGTAAAGACATTCCTCTCAACAGCGAGTAGTTCGCCTTCCGTAATGTTCGCACATCCATTGACAATGCGCTGACGCATGTTGAGAGGCGTTGTCGGTCCTTCAACTTTCCCCACAGAAAGAAATCCGGGGACGTCAAATCCGGTGAACGTGCGGGCCATGGTATGGTACTTCGACGACCAATCCACCTGTCATGAAATATGGTATTCAATACCGCCTCAACCGCACGCGAGCTATGTGCTGGACATCCATCATGTTGGAAGCATATCGCCATTCTGTCATGCAGTCAAACATCTTGTAGTAACATCGGTAGAACATTACGTAGGAAATCAGCATACATTGCACCATTTAGATTGCCATCGATAAAATGGGGGCAAATTATCCTTCCTCCCATAATGCCGCACCATACATAACCCGCCAAGGTCGCTGATGTTCCACTTGTCGCAGCCATCGTGGATTTTCCGTTGCCCAATAGTGCATATTATGCTGGTTTACGTCACCGCTGTTGATGAATGACGCTTCGTCGCTAAATAGAATACGTGCAAAAAATCTGTCATCGTCCCGTAATTTCTCTTCTGCCCAGTGGCAGAACTGTACACGACGTTCAAAGTCATCGCCATGCAATTCCTGGTGCATAGAAATATGGTACGGATGCAATCGGTGTTGATGTAGCATTCTCAACACGGACATTTTTGAGATTCCCGATTCTCGCACAATTTTTCTGCTACTGATATGCGGATTAGCCGCGACAGCAGCTAAAACACCTACTTGGGCATCATCATTTGTTGCAGGTCGTGGTTGACGTTTCACTTGTGGCTGAACACTTCCTGTTTCTTTAGATAACGTAACTATCTGGCGAACGGTCCGAACACTTGGCTGATGTCGTCCAGGATACCGAGCGGCATACATAGCACACGCCCGTTGGGCAATTTGGTCACATCGATATCGACCTCTTCCGCAATTGGTAAACGGTCCATTTTAACACGGATAATGTATCACGAAGCAAATACCGTCCGCACTGGCGGAATGTTACGTTTACCACGTACTTATACGTTTGTGACTATTTCAGCGCCATTTATCACAAAGCGAAAAAAGTGGTCCAACTAAAACATTAATATTTCTTTACGTACTACACGGATATGTATTAAAAAAATGGGGGTTCCTGCTTACGAAAACGCAGTTCATATCCGTTTGATCTATGGTAGCGCCATCTAGCAGGCCAACCATGGCGCCATCTGGTTTCCCCCTTCAAGCTAGACGAGTTTCGTTCTATGTAGTTTTTTCGTTTGATGGTTATTTCGTGAGATATTTGGCCCGGTCACTATCAATGGACGACCCTGTATATTCTGCGGTCCGGCTAGATCGGTTTTATGTACCTGTACTACACCATGTATACAGTCACCCAAGCAGAAAAATGGCTCCTTGCGTTTTTTGACCATTATGCCATCGCCTGCACGCTCACCCTACCATGGCTGTCGTTCTGTACAACGTCGTGGTGCGTTCACGTCGAGAGGACCTTCTACATGAAGAATTGAATCTGATCATCATGTTCGTCATCGACGTCGACTCTTCGTTTCTAACCTCACCACCACCAATGATACTCCCCACGCAACGCAGACCATATTCGTATCTGCCTTCACCGACCACTACCGCCATTTTTACGACGGCAATCTGAGGACAGCGCCTATTCCTCACGACCTCTGTCCCGCTTCTGAATCGGACCCTCACCATTGCAGAATGAAAACCAATGACGTCTGTGATCACTGTGGAGGAGGTGGCAAACACAATTGAGAAGGGGCCAAAGAACAAGTTCCTAGGACCAGATGATCTTCTTGTGTTCCATCGGGAGTTCACCACCTTCATACTTCCTCGCTGGAGAGAGATTCTTTGGAATTTTTTGCTCTATCCTTCCAGGTGCCACCCATATTGGGCATTGGCGATCTTTCACCAGTGCCTAAGCTACCAATAGGGGCCAATGTTTCCGCACACTGCCTCCTAACATTAATGAGCGCGGATTATAAAATCTACGATCGCCTCTTAGCAGTGGACAGTCTTGTCTACAGTCCTTTCACCGAAACACATGGCTGTGGGAAATGTTGCGACGTCATTGTGATAGCTGCGATCTGTCAGCTCCGTACGGCGCTGGTCTCCATTGACTTTATAGTTGCCTTTTATTATGTTTGACACCCATATCTCCTCACAGTCACGATGGGGTTTCTGCCATTATTTGTGGATGCCATTCGTCAGTTACTGCTTCCCGCTGTCTCATGGTCCAGGTCAATGGGAGACTTGTTGGACTAATTTGTACGTGCTGCTCTGTGGGCCTGTGATGCCCTATGTTCACGCTACTGTGTGCCAACACCCTGAAGTCCCTCATCACTGCAGGGTGTACGCAGACGATTTCCTACTTTACGCCTGCTCCACGGTGGGATTCAATGACGCCATCCACAGTATCCAGCAGTACAGACATACTTCTGGAAGCGCCCTTAACGTTCCCAAGTCCAGTCTCACTTTTCATTACTTAGGGATCCATTTCACGGGAGTCACACACACTGTACCGCAGATTGGCTTAACGCAGGGACCATTTTCACTGCCATGTCCAACATTGCTTGAAGCAACTACAATGTACGTCCAATGTCAACGCGCCTGTAACCGCTGAACTGGTATATGTTGCTCAGATCCTCCGATGCTGTTACTCCTTGGTCCCCAGCATCAATCGGACTTCAGATATTTTGTGTCAGCAGGGGATCTTTCAAGGTAGGCTACTATCCCACTTTAAAAGATGGCCTCGGCCTTTTCAACCTGCATATGTGAGCCATCGTGCTCTTGGTGCATACTATGCTGTGGCACTGGCAGGCATCACCCCATTTTTACATGCGGTCTGGCACTGGCGGGGATCAACCCCATCTTTAACACGCACTTTCTTAGATACCCATCGACCACCTTCTCCCAACCAGCAATCGACATAGCACATATCTCCCCGGAATTGTACTGTATCGCAACGCATTTCGTCGAACTCAGGTACGGTCGCTACAATCTCTCCGTCACCTGCCCTCCCTGTGCGAAGAACTTTAATCCTTTGTGTACATCGTCCACCCCTCGTAGCTATGGAGTTACAGAAGCCAGATGTTAACTAGCAGACGGTTTCAGGATGCATCCTTGAATCCTTTTTGCCATGGAACGTGTCTGCATCATGGTATATTGTCAATGGAAAATTGCCGATCAACCGTCGCCTTCATCATATAGGACCGGCTAGTCGCCACTTTGCTCTGATTGCCAATTTGACGAGATCGATGTGCATAGTCTTACGTGACTCCTGAGACGGGTCATTCGGCCCCTCATACAGGGCATCATGGGCTACCGCCTTCGCTCCCCGACAACGCCGGTTAACCCTGAGTACCTGCTGTTGCTCCAGACTACACTCTACCTTGCAAAGCACCACGCCGTCATCTGGTTTCGAGCACATGCTTTAGAATACCTCTCCCACAATAGTCTACATGTAGTCCTCGACTTCTGGAATCGGGTTGTGATCAGGCACAGTACACTCAGCCAGTCGCCCACAACTGGTGATGCTTCGCAGGATATCTCCACAGCGTTTTTCTTGACCGCCCCTCCCCCTACAGTTGGATGTCCCGTCTCCCCATCTCATTCTTCATCCGTGGTCACCTTCCACTATGTTGAGCACCAACACCTATAGCCCAACTAACGGATATAATACGACCATAGAATAAAGAAAAATGAAACAGGAAGATAATAAAAAAACAGGAAAAGTCAATAAATAAACGAAATAAAGTTGACCTTGCTTTATGGTTATTGGGATCTTCAGTCGTTCACTCTCATCACCTTTAATGATTGGCGCTCGAACTATTGCCCCATTTTAGTTAAATTACTTTCTTTAGGTGGGGAGGCGACATTTAGGTGTAGTTAGGATGGCAACATCGGAGAGGGATAAGTTTGTTTCTATTTGGTAGGGTCACAAGTTACGGCGCCCTGTAGCGTTAGTCCTGTTTTTTTTCTTTTTTGCTAGGTAATTTTAACTTGCAAAACAAAACAAAACAAAAAAAATTCCGTCATGAGGTGGCAGCTATTTGTTAGCGAAAAGGTGGCATTTTTATTCTTTGCTGCGATAGCAGTGTAGAAATTGTGCACTGAAACGCTAAATGATCTTGAAACAATAGTGGATACAAAGAAATCTTATTGGGTTGAAATTAGAGTACCTACTAAGCATTTCACAGCACAGATGCGCACTTCTAAGCCAAGAGAATAATTTGTCAGTTTCTACACATTGCGATTTTCTTACTCCGCATTTACTTTACTGTTTGTGTCTTTTTTGATTTATTTTGTATGCTAGAAGCATGAAGTCAGCGTCACTATGATTTCTTAAGGTTTACAGCGAAAGAATTATAATTGCTCTCTATTTTTCTGAAAAAAACTCGTACGCCGTTTTCAAAATTTAGACTGCAGACATTGGAATGAAAATGTAATGCGAGCATCATCACCATAGGTTTGTCTTACAACGCGACTCTTTTATCGATGTTAATTTACGTAAAACTAATCAACAAGAAACGTGCCCGAAGTGCTCCTACAGGTACTGCATTTCTAACTGCAAATAAGTATACGACGAATAGGTAGTGTGAGCGTTAAAATCGGTCTAGAACAGCACTGCGCATTAAATTTCAGCCACAGAAGAACTGACGCAAGGTAAAATCATAGCTTCCATAGCCGTCACCCATTCAGCGTCGACATCACTTTCACTCAATACAGGCTCTATGTTCTCCCATACGCTCTCAAATGCAGGATGCGGTCATAATAATTTCTAATAAGTTACGAGCGCGTGGGGTTTAGTAAGTGACGACGCGCTTCATTTCGCGGGCCGCGGAGTCCTTTTTTCCGCTAGCTCCGCGGCTGACGATGTCCGCGTGCGAAACAAAGCGCGCAACTACAAAGCGCGTGGGCGGGCAGGCGGTGCTGCTCATTTATTCAGCGGGCATAAACCCGGCAGCACGCAGGCCGCGGCTCGGCGGCCGGCGCTCCCCGGGGTCCGCGCAGCGCACGGCGGCGCGGCGCGGCGCGACTCGCAGTCGTAAACACAGCCCCGACCGCACAGCACCGCACCAGGCCAGAGTGGCGCGGCGCGGCGCAGCCCGCGGCCGGGCCGATAAATCACCGCCTGGCCGGGCGACAATCCGATTTCTTCTGAGCGGCTCTCCCCGCCGCCATGATATACGGCCGTGCTGCTGCCGTGGCCGCCTATTGGCTGTCACAAGGAGCCCACCCCGACTCACTCCCAGTCTCCACTCCCGATCAGGAGGGAGCCACTTATTCTTACTGCGCTGCCGTTTATGATAAACGGCTCCGTCCAACACAACATGAAGTACGCTATCTGCCGAACACGGGCCACCAAAAATTTATATACTCAAGGCACTCCTCAAACATTTCATTGGATTCACATTTTGGCTGCCACACAATATCCCTCTTCTAGTACGGTTGTTCCCTTTCGAAACAGTTACCCATGCTTTGAAGGGTGCCTTTTTAAATGTTAATAATCTTTATCAACAGTAGCGTGTTCCTTGTGCAGCAGTTACCGAAATTCAACTCAATTTTGCAGTCTGGGATTCATAAATGTCATTGTAAATTGAAAGATTTAAGATTGGACTACTTACATTATGTTCCTGAGGAACTAGAAAACTATCTTCACAGATTCTGAACAGTGACAACCAATACTTAGTTACATAAGAAATTAATTAAGATAGTGGAAAACCTTTTTCCTTCTGGGACACGCCTGTGCTCGCGTGTAAACACCACTGCAAATAGCGATCTGCTTATGAAACGACCCTATTTACAAAGTGAATAACTGAACAAAAGTATCCGGACGCCTCTAAGTAAAGCGGAAGTGACCGCTTGATTATGAGAGGCGGGCTCATCAGTGCTAAAGATGGCAGGGACTGTTACCTTGTCTGTTCAACGACAGTGACAGCTGCATGGATTGGTCGGAAGAAAAAAAAAAGTTCAAATGTGTGTGATATCTTATGGGACTTAACTGCTAAGGTCATCAGTCCCCTATTCAGTCACTCGTTGACCACGATGGCACCGAAACAGAGGACGACCGAAGAAACGCAGAAATACTGAATTCAGTGTTCCGAAACTGTTTCACTGCGGAAAATCGTAACACGGTCCCTGACTTCAGCCGTCGCACGGACGCCAAAATGGAAAATATTGAAGTAAACGATATCGGAATGGAAAAACAACTGCTATCACTTAGTAGCGGAAAAGCATCCGGACCAGACGAGATACCCTTAAGATTCTACAGTGATTATGCTAAAGAACTTGCCCCCTTTCTATCAGCAATTTATCGTAGATCGCTGGAAGAACGTAAAGTACCTAGCGACTGGAAGAAAGCGCAGGTCGTTCCCATTTTCAAGAAGGGTCATAAATCAGATGCGAATAATTATAGGCCTATTTCGCTTACGTCAATCTGTTGTAGAGTAATGGAACATGTTTTGTGTTCTCGTATTATGACGTTCTTAGATAATACAAATCTCCTTCATCATAACCAACATGGAATCCGCAAACAGAGATCATGTGAAACTCAGCTCGCCCTATTTGCCCAAGAAATTCACAGTGCCGTAGACACTGGCGAGCAGATTGATGCCGTATTCCTGGACTTCAGGAAGGCATTTGATACGGTTCCGCACTTACGTTTAGTGAAAAAAATACGAGCTTACGGAATATCGGACCAGGTTTGTGATTGGATTCAGGATTTCCTAGAAGAAAGAACACAACATGTCATTCTTAACGGTTCAAAATCTGCAGATGTAGAGGTAATTTCGGGAGTACCGCAGGGAAGCGTGATAGGACCTTTATTGTTTACAATATACATAAATGACTTAGTTGACAACATCGGTAGCTCCGTGAGGCTATTTGCAGATGACACGGTTGTCTACAAGAAAGTAGCAACATCAGAAGACTCGTACGTACTCCAGGAGGACCTGCAGAGGATTAATGCATGGTGCGACAGCTGGCAGCTTTCCCTAAACGTAGATAAATGTAATATAATGCGCATACATAGGGGCAGAAATCCATTCCAGTACGATTATGCCATAGGTGGTAAATCATTGGAAGCGGTAACGACCGTAAAATACTTAGGAGTTACTATCCGAAGCGATCTGAAGTGGAATGATCACATAAAACAAATAGTGGGAAAAGCAGGCGCCAGGTTGAGATTCATAGGAAGAATTCTAAGAAAATGTGACTCATCGACGAAAGAAGTAGCTTACAAAACGCTTGTTCGTCCGATTCTTGAGTATTGCTCATCAGTATGGGACCCTTACCAGGTTGGATTAATAGAAGAGATAGATATGATCCAGTGAAAAGCAGCGCGATTCGTCATGGGGACATTTAGTCAGCGCGAGAGCGTTACGGAGATGCTGAACAAGCTCCAGTGGCGGACACTTCAAGAAAGGCGTTACGCAATACGGAGAGGTTTATTATCGAAATTACGAGAGAGCACATTCCGGGAAGAGATGGGCAACATATTACTACCGCCCACATATATCTCGCGTAATGATCACAACGAAAAGATCCGAGAAATTAGAGCAAATACGGAGACTTACAAGCAGTCGTTCTTCCCACGCACAATTCGTGAATGGAACAGGGAAGGGGGGATCAGATAGTGGTACAATAAGTACCCTCCGCCACACACCGTAAGGTGGCTCGCGGAGTATAGATGTAGATGTAGATGTAAGCTTACACACTACTTAACCTAAATTATCCTGAGGACAAACACACACACACACACACACACATGCCGGGATCAGCCGCACAGTGGTCGAGAGAGCTCTGTCATTTCAAACGTGGACGTGTCATCGGACGTCACATTAATAGTAGCTCCATTAGGTATATTTTTACCCTGTTATATATACCCAAGTCGATAGTCGGCAATGTGACTATGTAGTGGAGACGTGAAGGAACAACCACAGTTACACAAGTCTATGCCGACCTCATGTACTGTCGGATAGGGATCGTCGAGTTTTGTGGAAGGAATCACTCGTGCTTTCCAAGCTGTTATCAGCAGCCCAGCTTGCACATTGAGTTTTTGGAGCGTGTTGAAAAGAATGGCGTAAAACTGTCGAGCAACTTCTCGCAAGTGGCACTTTTCTGCAGTCAGTGTTAAGCAATAGTTGAAGTAATATAAAGAACGACGCCATGGGACAGAGGATAACTGTAAACGAGTGATATGGGGTGATGAATCACGCTATGGCCTGTGGTATTGCGTTTTAAACTATAAGTGGGCTGCTTCTGAGTTGGCCACGCTGTGTAGCGCTTTGCATTCGATCTCCGACTGCGCTTTCTTTGTTAAGAGACTCTGTAGCTGGTCGGACTCGTTATTGGAAGTTAATCGCCACCACTGTTGCGTAGTTGCAAGTTAGTCGCCAGGAGTGATCAAAGCACTGTTGGGCATTTGGAGGTGCACACCCCGCAGTGATAGATGTTAAATGTGACAAGTTAGCATTGGTGGAGGGTAGGGGTCTGAAGTGTCAGCATAGGCTAACGATCTGGAAGTACCCGACTTGGAGTTTGAAAATTATTCATGATTACATATCTTTGTACTGGATGTCGATGACGATTTATATTCGTGTTTGAACTGAATGTCACATCATTAAGGTTAAAAATACATTATTTCGTTTGTAACAAAATCTTTCCTTTGCTAACTACATGCCTATCAGTAGTTAGTGGCTTTACTAGTTAGAATCTTTTATTTTGCTGGCAGTATTGACACTCGCTGTACTCCAGTAGTTTGTGTAATGAAGATTTTTGTGAGGTAACTGCTTAATGAAATGTATAAGTTATCGTTAAGATTTCTTTTTAGTCAGGGCCATTCTTTTGAATTAATTATTAGAAGTAAGGTTGTAGTTTTTTTTAGCAATCAGATTGCTATGGGCTAGTTCACATGATAAGAAAAATTAAGAGGAAGTAGGCTCAGTACGTTCAGTTTTATTCAGCTGTTTCAGAATCAAATAACGTAGTAGTTTCTTTTTCTCAGCCATTCTGCAATTTAAGTACAGACACACTCATTTAAATAAAGAAGTTTCAAAGCCTTTGCGTCTGGCGAATGCCTGCAGAACGTTATCTGACGTAATGTACAGTGCCAACAGTGAAGTACAGAGGTGGTGTTGTCGCAATGAGAGGGAGTTTTTCGTGATTGGGCTGTGGTGTCTTTTCCACGTTCAAGAAAACAAAAAAACATCAAACGACTAGTTTGTGAACAATAACATTCCTGAAATCGACTTACCTGCCCCGAGCCCCGACCTATACCCAGAGGTTCACATTGGGGATAAATAAGAACGTTAATTTGGTTCTGGATCCCGTTGTTGAATGAAAATAGGCTACAATTCCCCTAAATTCATTCATACTGTTTAAATACTGTACGTCAAGTTTATTTAACCTTTAATACGTCCCGCCAACTTTCGTATCTCTGGTAGTAAAAAAATTTCCTAACCGTCCACCTGTTCCACAGTAATGGAACCATAGAGTCCATGCGAAACATGCAGACTTTTTACGGTTTTAAATAATGACTGTATATAGAATACGCTGAGCAGCTAAAACATTATGACCACCTACATGCCGGCCGCTGGTGGCCGAGCGGTTCTGGCGCTACAGTCTGGAAACGCGCGACCGCTACGGTCGCAGGTTCGAATCCTGCCTCCGGCATGGATGTGTGTGTTGTCCTTAGGTTAGTTAGGTTTAAGTAGTTCTAAGCTCTAGGGGACTTATGACCTCAGCAGTTGAGTCCCATGGTGCTCAGAGCCATTTGAACCATTTTGAACCACCTACCTAATAACCAGGATCTCTTCCATTGGCACGGATAGCAGCGGCGACGCGTCGTGGCACGGAAGCAACGAGGCCTAAGTAGGTCACTGGAGGGAGCTGAGACCACATCTGCACACACAAGTCACCTACTTCCCATAAATTCCGGGCGTGGAGTGATGAGCTCTGACGCCGCGTTCAACCACATCACAGATGTGTTGGATAGGGTTCAGATCTGGCGAGTTGGGGGCCAGCACATCAACGAATCATTCCATCTCATTCCTGGCCTTGTGATATCGCTGAAAAATGCCGCTGCCTTCGGGAAACGTGATCATCACACAGTGGCGTATGTAGTCTACCACCAATGTACGATAGCCCATGACCGTCATGATGCCTTGCACGAACTCCACTGAACCAATGGGTGCGCACGTGAATGTTTCCCAGAGCATAATGGGGCCGCCGCCAGCTTGTCTCTGTCTCGCAGTACTGGTGACAAGGAACTCTTCCCCTGTAAGACGATCGGCGTGATCAAGTATTTATCGGGATTCGTCGGACCATGCAACGCTCTATTGCTGCGCCAGGGTCCAGTGCTGATGCTCAGGTGCCCATTTCAGTCGTAGTTGGCGATGTCGTGGTGTTAGCATTAATGCGTCGTCGACTGCGGTGGCCCATCGGTAGGACTGTTTGTCGCATTGTGTGTACAGACACACTTGTACCCTGCACGGCATTAAAGTCTGATGTTCCCCGCCACAGTTCACCGCCTGTCCTGTTTTACCAGTCTGCCCACCCTACGACGTCCGACATCTGTAACGAGGAATGGCCACCCAACCCCACGACATCTAGACGTTTTTTCATCTTAGTTTCGCCACTTGTTGAAGACGCTTACCACAGCATCCACGAACACCCGACAAGTCGTGCAGTTTCCGAAATGCTCCTGCCGAGCCTCCGCGCCATCACGACCTACCCAGTCAGATACATCGCACGCCCTCCCCATTCCACATACGGACAGCGTGCTCGCTGATAGTACACGCACTGTTAAGTGTGTCTGACTAGCAGTAGTTCCCCGCCAGGTGACACTGTTGTCGTCTGGACGGTTTTATATTGATAGCACGTGGGTGGTCACAATGTTCTGGGTGATCAGTGTATGATTATGATGAGGAGACCAACACAAAGCTCCATTCCCCGGGCAGAGAAAATCCGCAATCCAGCCGGGAATCGGACCCGGGACCTGATCAGTGTAAGTATAGTCGTTGGGATGAGGGTAGTTTTGCTAATTAAGAGAAAATATTTTTGAAAATTTACGGAATAACGTGAAATAATAATCCTGAATTTATGATACATTACTGTATATACATTTCCATGCATCTGTTGATGTGTTTTGTATTTGCGACTTTCGTCCTGGCTTGTATGACGGGTAGAGATCGGGGACTGCCAGTAGGGCCACATAACCTATAATTTTAACATGACAAACATTTTTTAGGTACAGTGAGCACGTTAGGCCGTATTAGCAATAGATAAATCAGAATTCAGTAAGAAATGAAAATGTGTCATTGATGGAAGTACATTAGGTTAAGAATGTCAGTTTGTACAACGGACAGAGATAATGGAATATTGCAGTGGTCACGGTTACATATGACATTGCTACAAAAAATTATCCAGTCAATAAGTATGTAAAAACAAATAAAATTACATTGAGGTAATTAATAAATTAGCTTCGTAAAATTAGGTATCAAGCAGGGCGTTTATTACGCCATTTTCCTGATAATAGTTCAGTCTCTCTTATGTTAAAATATCCCTAAAATAATAAGTTTTAGCGTGAAATTGATATGCAGTATCAGAAGCTGAGTGAAAATCTTTCTAACGTTACCTCATTCATCCCTGTACGATTTGTAAGTGTTGAGAAAAATTGATAATGACTTGAGAAATAATACATGTGATTTATAAAGTAGGGAAGTAACTTTACTTTAAAAAATTTATAAAGCAGTATTACAGCAAATTAGAGCATATAAGAATAATATGTACCAAATACTATGTGACAATTTTTAGGAAACCTAATGAAAATGTATTTAAAAACACAACCGCCAGCCCCCCGCCTTGGAAGCTGGAATGCCCCCTTGTGGGCGGTAGGGACCATATTGGCTACTACTAGCTTATACCATATGCCTCCGTGTCCGCCCGGAACATTCTTTATTTACCTACAATTCTCAGAAAACACTGTAAGTAGGCTGTTTAGGTTTTCTTAGCGCTCTGTATGAAAATCACTGGCTGTGCTGTGTGCAGTCTGTGGCTGGTTGGCATTGTTGTAATACTCGCCACTGTAGCGTTGGACAGCGGGATGTTAACAGCGCATAGCGTTGCGCAGTTGGAGGTGAGCCGCTAGCAGTGTTGATGTGGGGAGAGAAATGGCGGAGTTTTGAAATTTGTAAGACTGGATGTCATGAACTGCTATGTATATTATTATTTTTCAACACTATTAAGGTAAATACATTGTTTGTTCTCCATTAAAATCTTTCATTTGCTAACTATGCCTATCAGTAGTTAGTGCCTTCCGTAGTTTGAATCTTTTATTTAGCTGGCAGTAGTGTCGCTAGCTGTATTGCAGTAGTTTGAGTAACGAAGATTTTTGTGAGGTAAGTGAGTTGGATAACTTCACACTTACGAAATTGTATTTTGTCTGTACTTTGTGAACTGTTCATATTATTTCGGGCCCATTGTGATATTATGAGAGCTTTGAATGATATATTTGGTATGGGATCACGATTTTTAAAGTACGTTTGAGGCAGATGACACTTTTGACATGAGCAGAGAATTTTTTTTAGGTTTTGAAATTATTGAAAGAAGCTGCAACGATTCTGAGATGTGATTGATCTGTTATTATATTATCATTACGATGACTATGTGTATTATGCTGTTGCGGTATGTTTATGATCAATAAGCTGATGCTATATGAGTTATTTGATTATGCTACGTATCTGTTATGATGAAATATAGAAGAAGTGTCGATGAATAAGGCTAGGAATAATGAGCAGTGGTTAGGGACTCTGGTTTGTGAAAAAGGATGTTGGAAACCAAGAATCGTACTTTAAGAGTTATGAAATGTATGTGTAAATGCACGAATGTATCACAATGCCAACGAAAACTTTTTGAACACTGTTATATTCATAGGATTTTGTTTCTACACATTAGCAACGCAAATTTTCGACCTGTGAAATTTTTATATGAGACTGTCACTGTAGTGTAAACTGGTGTCGTAAATATTTCGATAAGAAAGCCAAGTGACCTTGACGTAATGCATCTTGAGTGGCCAGCTGTGTCACACACCTGGAAAAAAGCCATTAGTGTGTGCCTTTCAGAGGCACAGGTGAAAATAAAAAGAGGCCATTATCCTCACTATTGACATTCCTTTGTTGAAAGCATCGCAAATACGACACGCTCAAACTCGAAAACATATGATTATACTGTGGAGCTCTTAATTTACGATATTTACTAAAATGCCTAATGAAATGATAAGAAACATTTCACGGCTATTGTCTTGCTAGTTGAGAGAAAAGCCATATGGCTTGCTGTATGTATTTATTTACTCATTTTGTTTAATATCTAGTTTCTAGCTGCACTGCAGCATTGGTTAAAATAAAATTTAATAGATGTACTAATATAAATATTTTATGCCTACAGATCCAGTAAATAATTTTATGATCTATTTAAAAAAACGAAGGAGCATAAAAAGACATTTCCCTTCACAGGAATTGCATACGGAATTTTCTTTTCAACTACTTGGTAATTTTTTTGGTGTAATAACTTCTTGTGGTGCACCACTTTAATTATGTAGACATTAAGATGCGAATTTACATTTCCCTTATCTGCATTGTTGTCTTTAGTGTAATATTTTTTCTGCTTGAGCTTTCTCATGTTTAGGTATAAGTTATTGCATTTGCTGCGGCTGTTTGCCAGGCATAGTGCTACTAAATTTCACTTTGTATTACTCTGTTAAGCTAGTTTTACTACTGATTTATTTTTCCTGTTGCTGCACATTGGCTCATATTAGTTGTAATGTTGCATTGCTTGGTAATTTAGATTTACTGCAGCTTGCTTTGACAATTTCAATTTTTTTTCATTGCTGTTTGTATTAATTGTTTTATGCTGCTGCATTGCCTCGTCCCTTAGTTTAGCATTTGAGCTCAGTAGATTTAAGTTAGCTTAAGAGGGGGTAGACTATATAAGAGAATAAGTTGCGATGGATTGGAAGAAATGCATTGAGAAATTATACGAAAAAAGTACAGAAAGCAGGTATAGGTAGGATTTTCTTGGAAATAAATGATGAGGTAAGATAATGGAAAATAAATAATGAGGTAAGAAATATGTATACATATAAATACAGAAAGCATGCTTGGATAGGACTTTTCTTGGTGGAAACAAATGTTGAAATAAGACGAAAGATTTGTGGAATGAATTTTGGGTTGGACTGCAGTACCAAATGTTACACTGAAAACAAACCCTGTCCTTTCCCCCTGTGTTATTCTGCTATGTGTTTGTGTAGTCTTGTATATTTGTGCTTTTTCTGTCTTTATGTGTTTAGCTAATAAGATTTATGTTGCAGAATTTTTCAAATACTATGTTATTTTCTTCATAAAGATGTTTAGACATTATTTATTCTGTTTTGTTTTAATGCTCATGTGTGAAGCTGACGTTTTGAAAGTTACTCTGATTTTTATGTATGTACTTATGTCATAATTTTTGTAACACTGATCTGCATTTTTATTTCTATTCTTTTGTAAAGTCTGTGTTACTACAAATGTTATCTGTACTGTTATGTTCTTTAATGATGTATTTTGTACCTTTGATATTGTATACTTATGTCATAAAATTGTAATTGACACCAGTTCATCAAATTAAGTATCATTTCACTGCACACGTTTCTGTTGGTCATAGTATATGGACAATATGTGAGAAGTAGGGACTGATAGTGTTTGCACGTGTGTTAATAATTCAGCAAGGGACTGCTTAACAGCATTGCTGGTTCTAAGGACATTTCAAAAATTTTTTTTGTGAGTGCACAAGTGGTGGTTCATGGACTTGCTATATTCTTCGCAAGACTCTTAAATGGTGATTGTGCACCTGCACAGTCACAGCAGATGGCTGCTGGCCGTCTCTACATAGGCTACAGTGGGTCTGCATCTTTGATGACCCACCAGTACCATTATTTCTACAAGGACTACAGTAGGTCTACACCTTTGATGGCCCACCAATACCATAATGTCTACTATGACTACAGTGGATCTGCTCTGTGATGAACTACCTACCAGTATTCTTTAAAACTTCGACTGACTCTGCTGTGGGTTTCCTCTGTTGTGGCCCATTACCTGTCTGCATGTCGAGAGTCAGCACTGTCTTTCCGTTGGGAGGATAACATTACTTCTTCAAGACTGCATGGAAATCCACTACTTCCGTGTGCATTTTCTTTTACTGCTCAGCCTTTGAGAAAAACACTGCAATTTTACTGTGATGAATGATCAGGACTTTCTTTATGGGCTGTGAGAAAATTTTAGCTTTTGACCAACATTGTATCAATAAGTGTGTGCATTTGATATCTTTGTTACTGTAATTATAAAAAATTTTATCAAATCATTATTGGCCACTGCCCAAAACAATTTGTAAGATTTTTTGTGGGGAGCGTGGGGGCTATGTAAGTAGGCTGTTTAGGTTTTCTTAGTGCTCTGTATGAAAATCACTGGCTGTGCTGTGTGCAGTCTGTGGCGGGTTGGCATTGTTGTAATACTCGCCTTTGTAGCGTTGGGCAGCGGGATGTTAACAGCGCGTAGCATTGCGCAGTTGGAGGTGAGCCGCCAGCAGTGGTGGATGTGGGGAGAGAAATGGCGGAGTTTTGAAATTTGTAAGACTGGATGTCATGAACTGCTATGTATATTGTGATTTTACAACACTATTAAGGTAAATACATTGTTTGTTCTCTATTAAAATCTTTCATTCGCTAACAATGCCTATCAGTAGTTAGTGCCTTCCGTAGTTTGAATCTTTTATTTAGCTGGCAGTAGTGGCGCTCGCTGTATTGCAGTAGTTCGAGTAACGAAGATTTTTGTGAGGTAAGTGATTTGTGAAAGGTATAGGTTAATGTTAGTCAGGCCCATTCATTTGTAGGGATTTTTGAAAGTCAGATTGCGTTGCGCTAAAAATATTGTGTGTCAGTTTAGGCACAGTCATGTATAATTTTTCAAAAAGGGGGCGTTTCAACACACCGACCTCCACTATCCCAAAAAAAAGGGGCACTGCTCTTGGTTTCACGATGTGGTGGAAGGACAAATCTTACGTCACTATTCCAGTAACAAAGTAATAAAAAGTCCAATTTGATCTGATTCTGCCTCAATTCGCTCATTTGACTCAACATACCATAATTTTTTATGGTGCCTATGACATACTCACTGCGAATGTGAATTCATGTTAAGAAAGTACTGGACACGTGCTCTTGGTATTCCTAGATTATAGGAAGTCATCACCGGCAATAAAACTGGTTTATCAGGTATTTGCTGCAAAGATTGAAAGCCAGATTTTTGCCACCACATCCGATGCCCTACACAATCAACACGAGATAATACAGCTGCGTGTTTCTGGCTGTCCATTCTCTCATTCGGCGTGCACAATCTTCAGGCATTGACGATTCCCTTCCCTCTGCGGCAATTCGTTTACTTTTCCCCACACGTGTTTCAGTTGTTCAGTCTACGAATTTGTTCTACCAACAATGTTCTTCTGGACTACAGCATTTTATGGTACTGAATCAGCAGTAGAAGACTTTAAGTCGCTAGAACAACAAAGGTGACTACCGGAAGGCTTTCTATACAGTTCTGCAGTATTGTTTAGCGAATAAAATAAAATGTTACCGAGTGGTCACACCAGCTTTGTGACCTGATTAGGGATGTTCTTAGAGACAGATTTCAATACGTAATTCCCAATCGATAAAATCGACAGATGTGGAGGCAATTTCTGGATTTTCCGGAGGTGGTATAATAGGTCTATTAGTACTTACGGTACATTTAAATAGTCTAGTAGAAAAATTCTGGTTGGTTGGTTGATTTGGGATATAAAGGGACCAAACTACAGGGTCATCAGTCCCATTTCCTGACAGAAACAATGCTCAATATAAAACAACGCCCAAAGTACGTTTCGGAAAGTAAAAGGGGAAAGGAATGGGAACCACATCTAAAAAGAAAACGATTGGAACGAACACAAGAGAGTTGGGAAAACATGCACCATAAGGAAAACCAGAAGAAGGTATTAAAACCATAGAGCCTATGGTCTGGGCTGCTGATCACAAGAATAAAAGAGGATTAGCCAGCCACTCTGCAACACATTAAAAAGTCCACCACATAAAGGCAAGGCTAGATGAGCACATCGAGGGAAAAGACGAAGACCAAGACAAACAAATACAAAGTAAGGGTGATGGTTCACATGGCACTGAGCACTATGGGGCTTAACTTCTGAGGTCCTCAGTCCCCTAGAACTTAAAACTACTCAAACCTAACCAACTTAAGGACATCACACACATCCATGCCCGAGGCAGGATTCGAACCTGCGACCGTAGCAGTAAGGTTGACAGAGGTAAAATGGATGGAGGGTGGAGGCCTCAGAGAGAAGACCAAATGCTTACCCTTAGATGGTACGATAAAAACCCCTTCACGAAAAAACATAAAACTATGCTGTTGAAGCATTGCCGCCCAACACCGAAGGAAGGGTGGTGGGAAGGTTAAAAGTCCGCCGCAGAGCGGCTAAAATTGGGCAGTCCAGTAAGACGTGGACGACAGTTGGAAGGGAGCCACACTGACACCGACGTGGGTCCTCGCGACAGAGGAGGTAACCATGTGTTAGCCAGGTATGGCTAATGCGGAGCCAGTAAAGGACAACAGATTCCCTGAGAGTGGCTTTCATGGATGACCGCCACACATTTGTCGTCTGCTTGACAGCACGGAGTTTATTTGGGGTACTCAGGGGGCGGCATTCAGTATTCCATGTGGCGAACACTTTGGTAGCCTGCAAATCGGTTTCCGGTAGGCCAATCTGCAGAGATGGTCTACTGGTGGCCTGTTTGACCAGGCGGTCAGCAAATTCATTGCCTGGTATCCCGACATGGCCTGGAGTCCAAATGAAGGTCACTGAACGTCGACTCGCGCAGAAGGTATATAGAGACTCCTGGATGAACAGTACCAAGGGATGCCTAGGGAAGCAGTGGTGCAGAGCTTGTAGGCTGCTTAAGGAGTCACTACAAATGACGAAGGACTCACCATAGCACGAGCGGAGATGATCAAGAGCACGATAGATGGATGAATGGTGTAGGAACTGACAGTTGACCATTAGCGTAAATCGATGTAACGTATTACACGTGAATAGCAGAGAGATGCATTACTGGTTCATTACGCTATTTCTGAATATTCACTGAAAACAATAATAACGTAGGACACCTAGTAGTAACAGTTCGGCCGCCGGGTTGGCCGAGTGCTTCTAGGCGCTTCAGTCTCGAACCGCGCGACCGTTACGGTCGCAGGTTCGAATCCTGCCTCGGGCATGGATGTGTGTGATGTCCTTAGGTTAGTTGGGTTTAAATAGTTCTAAGTTCTAGGGGACTGATGACCTCAGATGTTAAGTCCCATAGTGCTCAGAGCCATTTGATTTTTTGAACCTGGAGAAGTACATACCAAGTTGAACAACAACGGAAAAATTTTAAAGACATGTAATTCACTCACGAAAGAAGTAGGTTACAAAATATTTGTTCGATCGACTCTTGAGCATTATTCAGATCAGATACGCCTACCAAGTAGGGTTCACAAAAGAGCAAACGAAGAAAGGTACGTTTAGTCACAGGATCGTTTAGCCAGGGCCAGAGTGTTACGAAGATGTTCAACTAACGTTAGTGGCGTACACTACAATAGAAGCGTTCCATATCACGGATAATTTTATTGTTAAGTTCCCATCTTGTACGTCTGAAGAATAATCGGGGACAGACATTACTGAGCCATGCTGCGGCTCGTGCTGGTGCTGTTTGTAGGTTTCTGCCCTCTGTTGGAGACCAGACGGTATCGTTTAGTTGGCATGGTTGCGGTTGTTTGTCTTCTACTCGTCTCGACTGGAACCACTTGTTTCGCATGTCCGCTAGTGGCAGCAGCGACGGTTATCGATATTTAGTAATTGTTGCCCTATCTTTGGGCCGACATTGTGGTTTTTCCGTGTCATGTGAGTGTGGCAGTTCGGTTGCGGACTCAGGAGGAGCCAGGTCCGCGCAGTGCGGGAACACGCCGGGACAGCTGACGGCGTGCATGGATTGCCCGATGGAAGGGCTGTGGTTACGAGGGTGCACGACATCGTCGTGAACCTGATCCTGCAGGCTTTAAGACGAGTGCATTTCAATTCAAGTAGAGAAACCTCCACCACTGTGACACCTGTGAACCAGCAGTACTTTTCCTGCCTGGTGGGCACTAACGCCCCAGTTACCTGCCCCGAGGGGTTTGTGTATGTAACGGCAGTATACGTTTCCTCGCATTGCCGCTGCTGTCCGTTAGGGCATGTAGTTTTGACAGCTTTATTGATTGTAAGTCGTCTGTGATTCTTCTACTCTGGTGGTAGTGATTCCTTTCTCGCTCCTGGCGCTCTAAGCACAGTATTCTGGGGAAGTAGTACACTCCGCCGGTTCTGGCTTTGACGTGTTGTTCCATTCTTGCATTTGGTTTATTGGACGTCAGGTAGCTTCAGCAAGATTATCATTAGTCATTCGTTGGACTGCCACTAGTCTGAGTTACAATCTTGTGAAGTGAATGCAACTCTTGGCTACGTATCTCATCGCTAGCGAAAGTGTTGGTTGCCAGACCTTCTCAGAGGTCGATTCCTGGAGCACCGTCTGTGACTGGTCATTGTGTTTTATTGTTGTATTATTTATTACCATACCTTGTAGTGCCTACACTAACGGTTATGTATGTCTATTTAATAGTTCCAGTCGCCTTCTGGAATAAATCTAGCAGTGTACGGGTTGTGTTACAAGGTTACCATCATCTCATTTCACCCGTTTGGTGGTCAGTTGCTTGTCTCTTTTAATTACTCTTTGCTTGTATTTACTGTTTTAAAGCAGGTTTCTAAATTTTTTATATAATTGCCGTGTTTGTGTTCATTTGCTTTGAAAAAGATAATTCGATATTTGTATTTTAGCAGTAAGTCTTAAGACCTTATTTACTGCCATTCCTGGCGTCTGATACCTTCTGATGTGTTTGTGGTCACATACTTTTTAATATTTCAATACCTGTAAGTTGTAATTGCAGCGAGTTCTTAAACATTCTTAACTTATTGCCATTATTGGCTTATAAGGCCTTCAACTGTGATCACAGTGGCTTGATTTTTTTAAAAACTTTTTTCTGTATTTGTATTTTAAGGTGATTTGCAAAATTGTAACGCACTGAAAACACTATTATTAACGCAGTTGCTGGCTGGAGTGGCCGTGCGGTTCTAAGCGCTACAGTCTGGAGCCGCGTGACCGCTACGGTCGCAGGTTCTAATCCTGCCTCGGGCATGGATGTGTGCGAAGTCCTTAGGTTAGTTAGGTTTAAGTAGTTCTCAGTTCTACGGGGCTGATGACCACAGCAGTTAAGTCCCATGGTGCTCAGAGCCATTTGAACCATTTTTTTAACGCAGTTGTTTATTCCTTCATTAATAATGAGTGGTATTTTTTAAATTTATTGTTGAGTCTGGAATTATTGTTTTAAAAATAAATGTGTGTAACTGTAAAAGGCCACCAACAGTAACTGATTACGGCCCAGTCCACAATCGTAAACGGATCTTGCCTTCCCTTGACTATCAGGTTTCAATTACTTCCTCCTACATATGCTTCTCGGAATTACCACGACAACAAACCCAGAGAAATTAAAGCTCATACAGAAGTTTATCGACAGTCGTTTTTCTCACTCGACATTCGCGAATGGTGCAGAGAAGTGAAAAAATTATAGTGGTGCTAGAAGTATACACTGCCACACAAGGTAAAGTGGCTTACGAAATATATATATATATATATATATATATATATATATATATATATATGTAATACTGGAGAACGAGAAATGAAGAGAACCATACCGAAAACTAAGCGGACTCATAAAAATATTTTTTTCAGCAGAGTCACCTAGAAAAAGAGTGCGTTGAGAGCACTGATTAAAAGAAGGGACAGGATGGTAGGCATGTGTGTTACAATAACCTCCATGGTACTAGGCTGAGCCACGGAGACCAGAAATATTGGAGGAATACAGAGGTAGGAATACATTCCACAAATTACAGAGGACGTCGGATGTAGGCACTACTCTCAGACGAGGTTTTCACACGAGAGGAACTGTGGTGGTCAACGTGAAACTAGTCACAAGACTGGTGGAATGAAAGAAGATTCTGTTATGATCAGTAAGATATAAAAAACGTAAGTAGGGGAGATTTTCAAATGTTAGTGAGTGGTAATCCCAGTGTGGGAGACCTGATTCAGAGTCATGTAGCGAGGCACCTCAGCATCTGCTGGGATGTTACATAAACTAAGCCACTAACGTCTGCGCCTAGGGTGCAGCAGCTATACCAGCCGCTACACACTCGCACACACACCCATAAACACACCACACACACACACACACACACACACACACACACAATTCCTGTAGTCTGGAAAAGCTCCCAAACATGCACATAGTGAGCTCCTCGTCGCCAGCCCATGGTTGTTGCACCGTCTGGAAATCTCCAATAAACGTTCACCTGTCTCATCTCTAACAACCGGCTCGATGACGGGACATTAAACCCTAGTCCTCTTCCAACCCTTCGACCTGCTAGTGTTGCCTTTTTCTAAAAGCTGTGACTATAAACCAGGAAAGCGGGCCTAAGGTAATAATTATTAAAACAATTAATATAATCTCTATGCCTGGTAGTACGATTCTAAAGTCTCAGAATAGCTTTTGTAAAGGCTAACAGCAATATATTTAGCCATGGACACGGTTCAGATAAATACTGTGCTAATGAAGAAAATATATAATATTTAGCTACATTACTGCAGCATGTGCCATAAATCCTTGTATTCTTCATAGCAAATGATGCTCTGAAGAACGATATTTTAAAATCAATAAATTAACAGAATCTGAACTAGAGTCTCAGGCTCCATAGTATCAACTTTTAGTTAAATTCCTACTCTGTGTGTAACAGCATTGCTACATTAAGCAGTTCCCAACTACCAATAACGTATTATGCAGTATATAAAATAAAACATAAAGCGGGGGACAAAGTACTTTAAACTAGTATGTTAAGGTCTAAGGTAGCTTAGTGAGAGACTGCTGACGTCTCTTGATAGCCATATCTATCACGAATGCTGTGCTTCATTTTCTTCTCTCCTACAACAACCGCTTAGTACTCATATATCTTGTAAAGGTCCAGAGATCGAGAGAAGGATTAAACAATGCTGCAAAATACAGAAGATCCAATTGTGCCACTTGTTGTTTTCGAATATGGGTGAGAGTGCTTGATAGCGATCCAAGTCTACAAATCTGTGAACACCAATATCGCGCTCTAAACAGCTGAGGTCAACAGGAAGTGTAAGTATTTGAGGGCAGGTCTACAGCCCAAAATGTCTGAGTGTTAAGGTCGTTCTAGAATTACAAGAACGTAACGTACCTCGGCCAACGACGTTACGATGACAAGTTCAAAGAAAAATTTCGAAAAACAGAAAGTAGTACTAGGAAATTGGAAATAAGGCGAATATTGGGAATAATAAAAGCAGAAATAAAATGAGTTAACATAGCTGCTCGTACCAAAAAGCAAAAAGGAATTTCGAAAATTTTGATTCTACAATATGAGTTCTCCGAAAAATTGCGAAGATTTGTTAGAACCTGCAGTATCTACTGTTTTCAGCACTGCGTATTTCGTAATCCAGTCTTCGGAGCATCTGGAATACAGATACGTGTACTTCAATTTGCTAGAATATTGTCGCACAGTCTAGCATCTACGAATCTGCACTATCATCTCTTCTCCTTTCCCTCTTCCATTTTGCTGCTGAAGAGACCTTGCATTACTGAAGTGATGTCATATCATCATTATCCCCCGATCTTGTAGCGTCACTTCATTGTTATCAAGTAATGTGTGAAAATTGGAGGAGAAAATCAAAACATAAAAAGAAATTTCGAAAACTGGCTTCTAAACGAATAAGACTAACACCTGATTTCGTTGTCAGACGTCGGTGATCGGAGGAAGACAGTACCGGCACCGCACAGTAGCGATCGTAGTTTTCTTCGTGCTGAGGCAGGTGTCGCGGCAACTTGCTACAGTGTAAGCAGTGTTGTGGATTTTTAGCTACCACCTGAGCCGCTATTAAAAATATTCATTTGAACTATCCATTTCCGGATGTACTTATTTAATTTTCAATCATACGTCGTATTGCGTTAAAGATTTGCCATGATCTTGAGGAGTTCTATGGTTAATCTATTAAACTTTCGTGAAGGTTTGACCCAATTCGTTCCTTATTCTCTTGAACACGAAATTCTGAAGCAGCCACCCACAAAATACCAGAATTGCAGAGGAGGTGGTACTTTAAAATCCACAGAACTACTTCCTCTGTACTACTTCACACATGACGAGACGGTGTTAGTCGAGCTGTGCATGTCTACGAAGTGGCGTGAGATGGAGACAGAGTAGAGGTGTACATTTTGTGAGTGTGCTTTCGTCGTTTGTCTAAGCCTTGTGCCTCAGTAGTGTGTTTACATTTTGCGGCGTGCACTGCAGCTGTAGCGGATATAAGCTAAGTACTGACAAACTTATTTGTGCTCTGTAACACAGTTATTAAATTTAATAGATTTCAGCGGTGTTGCGTGCCGTTTGTGGCGAAATAACGACTTAATAAACTTTTGTAATCGTTCGCTCGCTGTGTTTTATAGTTTTCAGTGTGTTGAAGTCGTTAATAAATTTCGTGCTTTAGTTTTCAACTGACGTTTATTATTCTTTCTAGTGAAATATTTCACTAAAATTTTCATTTAGTGTTTTAACTTCGCTTAGTGTTACAGTGGTCGTTTTAATTTTTTGGTTTTAGCTAATAATTTTGTGGAGTTTTGCTGGTATTGGTATCGGCTGTGCTGTAGTAGTATTAATACAAGTAGCTGCTTTATTCGTAGGCAGAGAATGTAGAGACCATTATTGTTAGTTCCTAAATAGTTCTACTGGTGTAACTAACTTTGGTAACGTAGACGTATAGTTTTTTTGAGTAACTGTAAAATTTTTACCATGAGTGAAAAGTGTGGGCTCTGTCGTAGGTTTGTGAGTAGTGGATTACGGTGTGGGATTTGTCCAAAGTATTTTCATTAGAGGGAATGCAGTGGGGAAGCCAGTGGTCATTTTAGGGAGATCCTCTCCTGGGAATGTAGAATCTGTAGTAGAATCAAGTTAATAGAGGAGCAGGAGAGCAAGATCTGTGCCCTTCAGGTGCAGTTACAATGCGATAGGGAGGAACTAGATAGGTTGAGGATGGTGAAGGGTGGTGGGGAATGGGAACTGGCAGTTGGCAAGAAGGTAGCTAGGAAGAGGAGGTATTCAGACAGTTTTACTTTGCATACATGCAATAGATACGACCAGCTGTCAGAGTTGAGTGGAGAGGAGCCTCGTGTAGCCGTAGATGTAGGTAACTTTCAGCAGTCCTCAGCAATTAGGTGGCCTACGTTAATTGCAAAGTGTAGCAGAAAGAAGGTTCTGCTGCTAGGTAGTTCCCACGGTAGAGGTGTGGTCCAGCAGTTGCAGGAAGTGTTGGGGAGTGAGTACCAGGTCACTAGCATTGTGAAGCCTAGTGCAGGATTGACTCAGGTGACTGTAAGCATAGGGGAGTTATGTAAGAATTTTACGAAAGAGGATCAGGTAGTGATAGTGAGTGGAGCAGGGAACAGTCTCGATAGGGACGGGGAATATGATGTCAGTGGTGACTTGGTTAAGATAGCTACTCAAACTGGTGGCACTAATGTGCATTTCGTGCAACCGTTTCAGCGTCATGATCGGCCTCACCTTAATGCGGCTGTTAGGCGCGTTAATGTGGGGCTGGGGAGGGCACTGATGGCGGAGGGCATGGATCATGTCTCAGTGGTGCCAGTGGGGTCTATCAGAAGATGGTGTTTCACTAGGAATGGCCTGCACCTCAATAGGTATGGGAAGGGGAGGCTGGCTAAGCTTATAGGTGACAGTGTAGTGGGTGGTGGTGGTGGTAGTGGTAGTGGTATCACTCATGGAAAAATTCCTGTAGTAGTTGGTGTTAGAGCTGCACCTTTTTTAGACTGAAGTCAGCTGATAGGTATACCTGCTTAAAGAAAGTGCCTCTAACTAAGGGCTCACCTCCAGAGGATGTAATGCTTCCAAGCAGAGAAGGAATTAGCATATTTCATCAAAATATAAGAGGTATTAGAGATAAAGTTAGTGAATTGCTAATAGATGTTAACTCTGAAATTATTGGTGTATCAGAGCACCACTTAAATAATTTGATAATTCAGAGGCTTCCTTTACCAGGCTACAGATTAGCTGGCTGTTTCTCAAGGAGTTCCTTGCGGGGTGGGGGAGTGGCTATTTAGGTGAAAAACAGTATTTCATTTGAGTGCATAGACGTATCACGACACTGCACTGAACAGATATTTGAAAGTTGTGCAGCATTAGTTGAATTTAGTGAAACAAAACTTCTAATTGCTGTTGTTTATAGGTCCCCTAACTCCGACTTCAGAGCATTTTTGCTGAAGCTAGAGAGGGTTCTTGATTCACTTTGTAGGAAGTACCAGAAAGTAGTTATATGAGGTGACTTCAATATTAATTTTGTACATGATTGTGCAAGGAAAAGGATGTTGGTAGATCTCCTAAATTCATGTGATCTGATGCAAACTGTGTTTTTTCTAACTAGGGTGCAGGGGAATATTAGCACAGTCATAGACAATATTTTTATTCATTCTTCATTACTAGATGGGCATTCTGTTAGTAAAAGGGTCAATGGTCTTTCAGACCAAGATGCACAAATTTTAACATTAAAAGGTTTTTGTACTCAAACCAACATCGTATTTAATTACAAACTACGTAGGAAAGTTAATCCAACAGCAATAGAGAGTTTTTCGATACTTGTCAAGGAACAAGTGTGGCAAGATGTTTATAGTGCCGATAAAATAGATGATAAATACAATGATTTCCATAACACATTTCTCATGCTCTTTGAGAGTTGCTTTCCATTAGAACATTCTAAACGGGGTACTAGCAGTAATGGACAGCCCAGTTGGATGACTAGTGGGATAAGGATATGATGTAGAACAAAGCGGGAATTATATCAAAATGTTAGAAGTAGTCAGAATCAAGCTACGGTGGCCCATTACAAACAGTATTGTAAGGTGCTTAAAAATGTTATTAGCAAGGCAAAAAGTATGTGGTATGCAAATAGAATAGCTAATTCACAGGATAAAATTAAAGCCATATGGTCAGTTGTGAAGGAAGTGTCTGGTCAGCAGCACAAGGTTGATGATATAAAGTCAGTTCACAATAATAATATTTCTGTTACTGATAAATCAGATATATGTACAGTATTTAACTAGCATTTTCTGAGCATTGCTGGTGAATTAAATAAAAGTTTAGTTTCTACAGGAAATCATATAAATTTCTTAGCAAATGCCTTTCCGCGATTGACGTCTGAAATACTCCTCTGCGATACTGACAAGAGGGAGATTGAGTCAATAATTAAATCACTGAAGACTAAGGACTCTCATGGTTATGATGGAGTGTGTAGTAGAATATTTAAGTACTGTGCTGCACATGTTAGCCCTGTATTTAGCCATATTTGTAATTTTTCCTTTAGGAATGGTCAGTTTCCTAAGCGATTAAAGTACTCAGTAGTAAAGGCGCTTTATAAAAAGGGAGAAAGGGATAATGTAGATAATTTTAGACCTATATCTATGCCATCAGTGTTTGCAAAAGTTATCGAAAAGGCTGTGTATGTAAGGTTAATTGATCATTTTATATCACACGATTTGCTATCAAATGTACAGTTCGGCTTTAGAAGTCGTTTGACAACTGAAAATGCTATATTCTCTTTTCTCTGTGAGGTACTGGATGGGCTAAACAAAAAGTTTCGAACGCTTGGCGTATTTTTTGATTTAACAAAGGCATTTGGCTGTGTTGATCTCACAATATTGCTCCAGAAGTTGGATCATTACGGAATAAGGGGAGTAGCTCACAACTGGTTTACCCCTAACTTTAGCAACAGGCAGCAAAAGGTCATTATTCACAATTTTGATAACGGCTGTGATGTGGGATCTGAGTGGGGTACAGTCAAGTGGAGGGTGCCCCAGGGATCAGTGTTGGGGCTGCTCCTGTTCCTTATTTATATAAATGATATGCCCTCTAGTATTATGGGTAACTCTAAAATATTTCTGTTTGCTGATGACACTAGCTTGGTAGTAAAGGATGTTGAGTGCAACATTGACTCGGTTTCAAGTAGTGCAGTACATGACCTCAGTTCATGGCTTGTAGAAAATAAACTAACATTAAATCACAGTAAGACTCAGTTTTTACAGTTTCTAACACACAATTCGACAAAACCCAACGTTTTAATCTCACAGAACGGGCATATGATTAGTGAAACTGAACAGTTCAAATTCCTAGGTGTTCAGATAGATAGTAAACTGTCGTGGAAAGCCCATGTTCAGGATCTTGTTCAAAGACTTAATACTGCCATTTTCAGTATTCGAACGGTATTGAAAGTGAGTGATACTTCGACGCGTAAATTAGTCTACTTTGCATATTTTCATTCACTTCTGTCGTATAGTATTATGTTTTGGGGTAACTCTTCCCATTCTAGAAGGATATTTTTGGCTCAGAAACGGGCGGTTCGGGCAATAAGTGGTGTGAGTTCACGAACCTCTTGTCGACCTCTGTTCACGAGTCTGGGTATTTTGACATTGGCTTCTCAATATGTATATTCCTTATTGTCGTTTCTTGCTACCAATATTAGTTGATTTCCAACAATAAGCAGCTTTCACTCGGTTAATACTCGGCAGAAATCAAACCTCCATTTGGATCGGACTTCCTTAACTCTTGTGCAAAAAGGTGTGCAGTATACTGCTGCATCCATTCTCAATAAGCTGCCACTCGAATTCTAAAATCTTAGCTGTAATCCACGCGCTTTCAAATCGAAACTGAAGAGTTTCCTCATGGGTGACTCCTTCTACTCTGTCGAGGAGTTCCTTGAAAAATTAAGCTGATTGTCATTGTAATGCTGATACCGTTTGCTTAAACTTATGGACTGATTTTATTTCGGGTTCATGAACATTTATTTTTATCTGTTATTACTTTTACGTTGTAAGTTCATGCCATGACACGTTCCATGACCTTGGAGATTTTCTCCTCAATTTGGTCTTACGGAACTTGACATGTAAATAAATAAATAAATAAATGCCATTAGTCCCACTATTAATAACCGGTTGGCAGCAGTTCGTACTTACATGTCTGAGCTCACGAGCCTTCTTGTCAGGGCTGTGGTAGCTGCACGACCTGCTACTACCATCCTTCCAATACGACGATCCTGGCAGGCGTCTGTGCTGCGTGGACGTCCAGAAACTCGTCTACAGGTATGAAAATCTTCACGTCACCATTACCGGCATAGTTACGCGATTGGTGCAGTACGTCCCAACATGTGTCGTAAATCTCCGAAAGGAGCATACCGCCACTCGGAAGGCCACAAATTTACTTTCAAACTCCCTCAGTTGGCTGTATGATGCACAAGAGAGTCTCCGTGGAATGGTTATCTGCTTCCTTCACACGTCTGCACCACACAGAGCCTTCTGGTTGTGAGCAATCCCTAGCGCTCTTGTAGCTATGCCACTACGCCATCTATTGGCAGACGACGCTGAAACCAGTATCAGTACATCTACTATCCCGTAGGTATCATATGCAGTCATCTTATCAAAATGAACGTCGTGTTTCTATGTGTACTATTTTTTCTCCGGCAGTGCAGCTATCGCTGAAAGTACCTCGACTTGAAACCACCATTGATAAATAATGGCCGCTATATTCACAGAATATTTGGTATGGATTTTGTCACTGCGTTGTGTAGACTTCATGTTGTCATGCTAAATGTTACTATGATTTGGTGGCAGTGCTGAGGAGCTTACATTATAAAACAACATTTCTAGGCCAGAAACAGCCATGCACGTAATTGCGGCTACATATACAGAAACCATTTTTGTATTGTCGAATTATTACATGCGGTATTCTCATCTACAATCCGTGTCCTACATAGCAGGAAATCATTTAAAAAAGATATAGGAATTGTCGATGTACTCTCAAACTTTCATACTAAAATATCTCTGAGAAAAGTATATTCTACGGAAATAGATACAATCCATTTTGTCGATGAAAAATATTAGTAATCGTTACGCATATGTTCTACTGCATCATCAAAATTTCAGATGGAAAGGTTCATTTCCATTAACAATCTGTCTAGAAAGCTTTTTCGAAACCTGGAGGAAAAGATACGTGATTAGGAGTAAGGATAAATTACAGTTTTAATAAGTAGCAGCAGTACTGAATACCTGCAGAACTATCAATTTCACTCGAAGTGGTGCAGTTCTAGAGTGTGTCTCAAAAAATTCTTTTCGAGTGTATATTTTACAGTGCTGCATTATTTGGGATAAAACTGCATACGATATTCCCATGTACTTATCGGAGAAATTCTACGACAGTTTCAACTATGTCAGCATACTGCAATGGATCGCCTCGTATAGCTGTGAACATTAAAACTGAAGTGTTCACTTTTAATATGCTACACTCAGAGAAACCCACATTTCAGATATCTGACACATAATTTTATGATCATACAACTTTTAATGAGTCTGATCAACAATTGGTGAGATCTACCACACTTTTACTTTTAACTGGTCTGAGAACGAGACCAAATTTGGCGTCTTTCTAGCAGACAAATGTAGATACATGAGTGAATTAGAGCCTGATGTGCTTTCGTCATGCGGGTCATAGGCTAGCGTTTCACATAATAACCTACAGAAACATATCGTGGCTCTGCAATATATGGTTTCAAAAACCATTCAAATTTCATCTTATTCAATAACTGACACCTATACTGATTGAAAGTGATATTTATGTTGGACAAATCAAATATCTTCAAGCAACACTTGCGGTAAACATATAACACACGCTAAATCGGTTATTATAATTTCAGTATATCTTTGTATCTGCGCAACAGAATAACGGTAACATATACAATACTGATAGTGAACGAGATAAGTATATACGCACACATATTCAAAACATATGTGGAGTCTACTGAAAATATGAGTATATAACATATATAAATTAAGTGCATATTCATAACAATTCTCTCACTGAATGATCTCCAGAGAGCACAAGGTCTTTTACTTCCTTTGATTTGTTCTTTATTAATTTCATTATTACACAATTACATCATTATTTCTTTTTTATAAAATAATTGTTTTGTATCTATGATGGGTCTTTTTAGATGGTTTGTTTCAGCCAACGTAATTTGTGCTGTTGCTGCTGGAATGGCCTGCTTCGTCATGCTGATTTTCTTCTAGTCTCTATCTTCATTGAACAGAAAACCACTCTTAATAATTATGTCTTTAGTGTCATCCTGAAATGTCGAGGTCATTAAAAAACTTCTCCTTTCCACATATCGGATGATAGCAGTGGAACTGCCTTAGTGATTATACATGTATTCTGTTCTATATTATTACTTAGATTTTTAGTTCTATGCATTTAATATCCTTAAACTTTCATGTTGTTGTTGTTGTTGTGGTCTTCAGTCCTGAGACTGGTTTGATGCAGCTCTCCATGCTACTCTATCCTGTGCAAGCTTTTTCATCTCCCTGTATCTACTGCAACCTACATCCTTCTGAATCTGCTTAGTGTATTCATCTCTTGGTCTCCCTCTACGATTTTTACCCTCCACGCTGCCCTACAATACTAAATTAGTGATCCCTTCATGCCTCAGAACATGTCCTACCAACCGATCCCTTCTTCTGGTCAAGTTGTGCCACAAACTTCTCTTCTCCCCAATCCTATTCAATACTTCCTCATTAGTTATGTGATCTACGCATCTAATCTTCAGCATTCTTCTGTAACACCACATTTCGAAAGCTTCTATTCTCTTCTTGTCCAAACTATTTATCGTCCATGTTTCACTTCCATACATGGCTACACTCCATACGAATACTTTCAGAAATGACTTCCTGACACTTAAATCTATACTCGATGTTAACAAATTTCTCTTCTTCAGAAACGCTTTCCTTGCCATTGCCAGCCTACATTTTATATCCTCTCTACTTCGACCATCATCAGTTATTTTGCTCCCCAAATAGCAAAACTCCGTTACTACTTTAAGTGCCTCATTTCCTAATCTAATTCCCTCAGCATCACCCGACTTAATTAGACTACATTCCATTATCCTTGTTTTGCTTTTGTTGATGTTCATCTTATATCCTCCTTTCAAGACACTGTCCATTCCGTTCAACTGCTCTTCCAAGTCCTTTGCTGTCTCTGACAGAATTACAATGTCATCGGCGAACCTCAAAGTTTTTATTTCTTCTCCATGAATTTTAATACCTACTCCGAATTTTTCTTTTGTTTCCTTTACTGCTTGCTCAATATACAGATTGAATAACATCGGGGAGAGGCTACAACCCTGTCTTACTCCCTTCCCAACCACTGCTTCCCTTTCATGTCCCTCGACTCTTATAACTGCCATCTGGTTTCTGTACAAATTGTAAATAGCCTTTCGCTCCCTGTATTTTACCCCTGCCACCTTTAGAATTTGAAAGAGAGTATTACAGTCAACATTGTCAAAAGCTTTCTCTAAGTCTACAAATGCTAGAAACGTAGGTTTGCCTTTCCTTAATCTTTCTTCTAAGATAAGTCGTAAGGTCAGTATTGCCTCACGTGTTCCAGTGTTTCTACGGAATCCAAACTGATCTTCCCCGAGGTTGGCTTCTACTAGTTTTTCCATTCGTCTTTAAAGAATTCGTGTTAGTATTTTGCAGCTGTGACTTATTAAGCTGATAGTTCGGTAATTTTCACATCTGTCAACACCTGCTTTCTTTGGGATTGGAATTATTATATTCTTCTTGAAGTCAGAGGGTATTTCGCCTGTTTCATACATCTTGCTCACCAGATGGTAGAGTTTTGTCAGGACTGGCTCTCCCACGGCCGTCAGTAGTTCCAATGGAATATTGTCTACTCCGGGAGCCTTGTTTCGACTCAGGTCTTTCAGTGCTCTGTCAAACTCTTCACGCAGTATCAAATCTCCCATTTCATCTTCATCTACATCCTCTTCCATTTCCATAATATTGTCCTCAAGTACATCGCCCTTGTATAGACCCTCTATATACTCCTTCCACCTTTCTGCTTTCCCTTCTTTGCTTAGAACTGGGTTTCCATCTGAGCTCTTGATATTCATACAAGTCGTTCTCTTATCTCCAAAGGCCTCTTTAATTTTCCTGTAGGCGGTATCTATCTTACCCCTAGTGAGATAGGCCTCTACATCCTTACATTTGTCCTCTAGCCATCCCTGCTTAGCCATTTTGCACTTTCATAACTTCCCTTTATTAAAGAGCTGGTGACATCCAGTGCTGTATCCAGTTGCTGACGCGTGCTGGGTAACCTTTGTTGCAAGCACTCTTTGCTTCCTTGGTAGTAGTATGTGTTGAAATCTACTTCAGAAGCTACGCTGACACTAAACCTCTTGCTTGACATGGTCTATCTTTTGTCATGGTAATTTTAATAGTAACTGTAAATATATTTGCGAAGTGATTTATTTTATTTCGCCTCAGTCACGATTTCGTTCAGCAATATCTTTGCAAATAAAAATCTTCCTATGTCCTTGCAAGTGCTCCCTGCTCATCTTATAAACTCTGTCGCTTTTATTAAAAAGTATGGAAACTTGGACGGTTTTATCATGCTATCTCATTGAGGTTATAGCTTAAATGGTTTGTTATTAATAACTGCTTTTCACTTCTATGTTTAGTTTATTCCAGTGGTAGGCGACAAAATTCGCATTATTGCTTCACTGACCTGGCAGATGTAGGATTATTACCAATTTTTATTGTAGCATACCAGTATTAAGGGATCAATGCTTGTCCAAAACAATACATATTTAATATAGTTTTCATTGTACCTCTCATACTGTACTTTTTCTCCTCAAAAATACAGTTTCAACTCATTTTTAGTTTGACGAGGCATAATGTTATCAATGAACGACACAGTTGCATTGAACACTCTGAATCGTTTGACCCCTTTACAACTTTACACATTTCATCTATAAGCCCAGTTAAGAATGTGTCAGATGAAAAGACATAAAAGAGAAAAAGTTGTATGCGGAGCACAAAAAGTTACACATATATTTAAACGAGAAATATTATATTAAGAGGGAACTGATACACAGTATCTCGACAAACATTCCAGTGTGCAAAATACAAGCAAGACTAGTCCTATAGTTTAATGATATTTACACGACAGTTTTGAAATTTTATATTAAGCAACAGGAAGCTACACTTTTAAAAGTACTGTAATAAACTGAAATCACTATTCACAGAAAGATACAGCTACAACGAGCGACACTTCAGACTCAACTGGTATTCTTGAATCTTTATAGACCAGCTGGTGTAGCAATATGTATTGTATTGTATTGTAATGTATGTGAACTGGGGATCTAGAAACGACGGGGAGGCTCCGTCCCCGCCGCAGCCGCAGTGGTCCACAACCCCACGACGACTACCGCAGTCCACTTCACCCCTCCGCCGCCCCACCTCGAACCCAGGGTTATTGTGCGGTTCGGCCCCCGTTGGACCCCCCCAGGGAATGTCTCACACCAGACGAGTGTAACCCCTATATTTGCGTGGTAGAGTAATGGTGGTGCACACGTAGGTGGAGAACTTGTTTGCGCAGCAATCGCCGACATAGTGTAACTGAGGCGGAATAAGGGGAACCAGCCGGCATTCGAGTAAGGCAGATGGAAAACCGCCTAAAAACCGTCCACAGGCTGGTCAATTTACCGGACCTCGACACAAATCCGCCGGGCGGATTCGTGCCGGGGACCAGGTGCTCCTTTCCGCCCAGTAGCAATATGAAAAGTGTGACTCATATATGTCGGAGTTGACGCATACCTCTCTTTAGGGGGTGCACGTAGCGTGTGGGTTATCAGATGGTGAATTCTGGTATCAAGAACACAAGTTTACAAGACGGCAGCGAAATAGGGTCTATGCTAAAGACCAAAATTTCATTTTAATTCTAATATTTTAACGCCCTGGCATATGTGTACTACTAAAGTCACAAATATTATCATCATTATTTTACGTAAAATTTGCTTTTATTTACTAGTAAAGCGAACATGTGCTTCTTTTAATTACATTGTTTCACATACTTAAACGTCACATATTAAAACGTCCACCGTAATCAATAGCACATTGTATTACGTTTACAGATTTTATTTATTTTTGTAGCAAATGCTGTAGTGATACTAAAACTTTAGGATGCTGTATTGAAGAGCATTTCTGCACTAACGGCTCTTAACGGCCACTTATTGTCATCCCTGAAGCAGACTACATTAATAAACGTTAGCAGTAGGCCATGGTACACTTGTACGAAGTACTGTGTGTCTATGTCCACCTAATACGGTGTCTCACGATTTTATATATGGGCGTGTAACATTTTGTGCCTTTCAAGATAACGGCTCCTAATTTGCTTCTTCTTATTCAGAGGATGGCCTAAAACCGAAACCATTCAAATTGAAATACTTACACAACAAGAAAGCAATCAAAACAGAGTGTCACATTCTTGAGAGCACTTAATGCCTAGAACGAATTCAGTACTATTTTTGGCTGAATCCATCGATACGTAAGTGATCAATTTAAAATATGCTTCTTTATGAAGAAACATGATACCTGGTGCCGATACAAGTGTTAGGAGGAATATTATAAAATAAAAAGAAAATGACGTCATTGCGAGCAGTACTCGAAGAGTTCTACCCTGCACCTTAGCCGGTTGCACTAACGCATCTTTCAGACGGGTGGCACCCTAGTCAGGGGTTCAACAATTTTGTAAAACTTTAAACGTCGATATCTCGAAAACGCTTGAGAAACACAACGTAGTTGAGCAGGACTTGCTACATCTAAGTACGTACTACAAAGGTATGAAAAATGAGTAAAATGAATGACTTGCTTGGTTTATTCTTTTCTTGTAAGTTTTGCTTGGATGATCTCTACAAAAATTGCGGAAAACTCTACCCAAAATGGAAGGAAGAATGTTCTTCTTGCGTACTCTGCAATCTCACTACAGCGGTAAAGATGGATAACAGAAGAGGAAACATAGTATTAAAAGATACTGGAGGTATACTACGTGAGATATTGACAGGCAATTAATTTTATGAACTTAAATTTAAGGAAGATAGGGCTCAAAGTTCCACTTTCACAATGTTCTCACAACGGCGGACAAAGTTGGAATCCACAAGAAGGGGGTCGGAAGTTGGAGATGTAAGTTTCAATGTCACCATACTGGTGCTTAAATCCATCGACGGAGGGAAACATAGGAAAACGTAATTCCGGGTAGCTGGGTGAGAATTAGAAACGACTTTTCGCAAATCCTTCAGCAAAGCAGGAATTAGACTAGTTAAAATGGAAAATTCTGAGTAGACATTCATAGAATACACGTATAAGGAAGAGTAAAATAATTTTATTCCGTTTCCACTTCACAGCTGGAGTGGCCTTGCGGTTCTAGGCGCTCAGTTCGGACCCACGCGACTGCTACGGTCGCAGATTCGAATCCTGCCTCGGGCATGGATGTGTGTGATGTCCGTAGGTTAGTTAGGCTTAATTAGTTCTAAGTTGTTGGCGACTGATGACCTCAGAAGTTAAGTCGCATAGTGCTCAAAGCCATTTGAACCATTTGAACCGTTTCCTCTTAATTTTTCTCTAGCCAACCTTTATTGAGGGAAATAGAACAATAGTAATAATAATTAAAAGAGCGACACTTCGCCATTCATTTTGTTTCTAGCCATTCTGATATCATGGCGGCGGCAGTTTCTGCATGTTTCATTGGCAAGAATGTCATAATCTTGGAGAAATGACAACAGATCATTTAATTTTCTTTGTTAACATATCCTTCAAATTAATGTTGGCGTAACTAATTACAAGAGGAACATTAAGGTCGAGACAATTGTGTAACAGGTGAACAAACAAATGCAAAGTAATAAACACACAGGTTGTCATATGTGCTGAACCGTGTTCACGTTCTAGTTAGAAAATATCAAGAGAAACTGTGAACCGATGCAGAAGTAATGAACTATTCCAAAGGAGTGCTAATATTGCCTCGATAAACAGCACCTGAGTTACGTAAATTGTTAATTCAAACAATATGGACATGTCACTAGCAGGTGATGATCGACCTATTGACTTCCTCCAAATAGCGCATCGCAAATGAAATACATGTTTGCGTTACAGCAATCCAATAGAGAGGAGGATACAAATTTTCAGTTCACTGCTGTCACTGGCAGTGTAATATTATGTGTGATGAATACAAATATGACTGGCAAACCTAAAATAGAGTAGATTGCATTGGACAGTCATAAGAGAAATGAAGCTATTATTACGTTGACTGTATATAGGGACGAACTAAAATATTGGTGCAGCTGTTTGTTTTAAAATGGTATAGCGTTAAAGACTACGGTTAGATGACGAATAACTCCTACGACAATAATTTCTAATGTTTGCGAAAACTCGCTACCTTTTCTGAGCAAGACAAAGAAATGTAGTGAACAGGTTACACGATGAAAAAGAAAATGTATTGGATGGACTTTATTTTGTGGAGTTATTTGAAGAAAATTATTTTCAGTGGAACTGTGATGACTGAAATACACAAAAGAAATCGTTTTATAGCGTTAAAAAGGGAAATGTGAAATCTGAAATCGAATGTTCGTAGCAGCATCTGGTTAGGTTTTGTAATAAAACAATATATCTTTATGAAAATCTATACAGCCTCACTAATGTACGTACTGTATCATGAGCGCTCGTTAGGAGTGTAAATTCCATAATCGTTTGGATTTGGTTCATAAACCAATTATACAAAAATTCTATGATCCTGTTACTCACTGGCGTTTTCGTGCGCTTCCTGCGATTAACAACAGAATCTTAAGAGAAAAGAGGTTTTTATTCTATATTATCATGATTCATTGTCCCCACTTTGCCTTTTAAATATTTTTACAGCTTTCGTAACGGTGAGGGACGATTTAAGCTGGACGGTGTTAACACAGTGATACTATTGACCGAAAACCGTCAGAGCAGCCTTAAAGTCATATCACAAGTTCAGTAATGGAATCTGCATTCATTCTAAATTCATTACACGAAGTCCGATGTCTTATAAAGGGTTACAGCATTACAAAGCCCATATAGTCATTGAAATACCTATTCATGGTTACGCATCTCTCTGTTAGCAACGATCAGCGATCACTGATTACGCCGATCATTTCCCTCGCTCACATCATTAAGGCAATTCTGCTTTCGCTCCTTGCCAGTAATCAAAAAATTAACCACGACACAATTGGTAGATATTTTATATTGTCTTTTCGTTATGTTTCACGTCCAACCAATTCATGGAAAAAGTACAGAATAATTATTAAAAAAAGTGAAATTTAAGACGAGATTAACAGACTAAACTAAACTACAAAAGAGGAAAGAAGAAGATGTATTAAGAGGGATCTATATCAAAACGATTAAAGATTATACAAGAAAAATTTTTATTGCTCAGTTTACGTAAGCATACCGTCTTTAACATTACGTTCTTCTTCCACTAGAAGGAATATTTTCTAACATAAAACAGTAAACTTTCTTCTGCACAGCGATTCTTAACCCGAAGATGGCTGTTGTAGTAGCGTATAAAAATGTAATGGTGAATTGGCGCCAAATTCATGAACTCATGACCCTATATTATTGATTCGGTTAATTGTAAAGGTTAACCACTATTAGCGAGTAGATGCTTATTCAGATCATAAGTTTCTCAGAAATCTTTTAAACTTTCTTGCTTACATTTTTTGTTTTGGTGAAAATAGAAAAAAATTACTAAAATGGCCGCAGAAGAAAATCGTAACATGGAACTCGACGCAATACGAATTTGCTAATACAAAGATGGAAAACTGACGAATTTTGGAAAATGATATAGAACTCTGAAAGAAATACAGACAATGTAACTGATGAACTTTTACGTGAAGTTGGTGTTGAAACAAATGATAATTCAAGTAATATAATTATTAAGCCTGAAGAAGTTGCATGTGAAGTAAATGTTCCAATGGACGGTACATGTGAATCGAAATTTCAGATAATTAATCAGCGTGCTAAGCCAATTACGCAACTGTTTAAAGATTCCACTAGAAAGTGTAAATGGTCTTGAAACTGGACAACAACAAAATGGTTCAAATGGCTCTGAGCACTATGGGACTTAGCATCTATGGTCATCAGTCCCCTAGAACTTACAACTACTTAAACCTAACTATCCTAAGGACATCACATACATCCATGCCCGAGGCAGGATTGGAACCTGTGTCCATAGCAGTCGCGCGGTTCTGGACTGAAGTGCCTAGAACCGCTCGGCCAGATTGGCCGACAACTAGCCAACAAACGAAATTTAAAGTAGCAATTAAAAAAAAACAGTTCAATGATCTAAAAAAACTGACTACTTATTTTAATAGTTTATCACTGCAGATTAATGCTTTAACAGGCGAAGTTATACATCTAACGATGGCCTATAGTGTCTAAGAACCAAAAGAATTGAAAATTACTGTACAAGAATTACAAAATTAGTTTGATACATTTTGTGGAAGGGGAGATGCCTTTTGTGCAGAAACAGTTTGATAATCAGTGCAGGCACATTCTTGACAACTTTTCACAATGAACTTCACACGAGGACATAGAGAATAATAGCAATGTTAATGCAAAATCAGAACGTGTGGAAAATGAAATGATAATAGCTACTACGTCGGAACAGGACGATTCCAGCGAATCAACTAAGTCAGGATTAGCAGAGATAAGATCGACTTCAAGCAAAGATTTCCCTGAATGACGTTGCCAAATTGCACAACCATGTAACAGCAATTGCCTGAGGTTTGAGGAATAGTTCAAAGCAGCCCACCAATTTGGTAGTTACAATACTCCACCTCCACATCCCACGATGTATGGTAATGAAATGAATTACGGTGATTTATTGTCGAACCTTGTACTCTACAGGGCAGGGATTTTATCTTTACTTAAGGACAGGTAATTCCAGGTATTTTCCGTATAAACGTATTTCACACCCAGTGGTGTACATAAAGATTTTAAAAGGTGTGCTACTTCAATTGTGAAGTGAAAAGCAGAAGATTCGCTTCACAGTGGGCTATATTCATGATGATTCCGTTCTTCAGGTAAACGAAACCGCAGAATTTTGCCAAACGCATGAGCAATTCGATTGGGCATTCACAACAAAATACTGGTCAGCATGCCACGGTGAAAAACGTAGGATACAGGTATCCAATACTGAACCACTTCATGCTAAACTAGGTAGAGTCCGCAAATATTTTGGGAAGTACTTAGCTAAAAGTCGCTCTTGGGATGGGTCCACTTCTCATAAAGATGCGATGAGAAGTATTATAATATATACAAGACATAGCTGCCTTCAGACATTTGCGAGAAATTCGTACATATACCAAAAGAAAATCTAGAATATTTTATGTCCATGTCTGACTCCATAAACCTGATCTGTGGGGACATAAAAGTCTCAATAGAGCGCCACAGTCAAATAATCTGTGCACGTAGAATCACAATCCAGATCGGTCGAACGGCTATCGCGCTGCCTTGGGATAATGCACGGTGTACTATCAACTGCCTACCGAACCTTAATAATAAGAATAAAAGAGCATATGAAAATTGCTGTCACCCAAGTTAACAAGGAAACAGGGGTGGTCAGTTCCATAGAAATAACAATAACACTGAAGAACAAATTTGAAGTGGAAGCGTGTAAATTGCGTGATTTTGAGTTACTTATGTTTATTTCAGTATAAAATGATACAAAATCATCATCTTCATAAACATTTAGCTCTAGTTTTTTTAAAAAGTAATCTTCATTTTGTATGAATAACTCACTAACTAAATTTGCATTCATGTTCCATGATTCAGCATAACAAATTTTAAGTGAATAATTACTTGAATTGTGTTATGGGCTATGCATTGATAAATTTCACTGCCATTCTGGAAGTACAAAAGCAAAATATTAAGAAAAAATGAAGATAATAATACATGAATGAAAACAATAGTTAAGTCTGCTTTGCACCAGAACTATGTAAAGCACAAAAGAAAATTTATAAATTAAATGGTCACAAATGTATAAAAAGGACTACAAATGTTAAATGTCCATATGTACAGTATATACAATTACATATTTTGTTCAGAGATAAATTCAGAAGAGGACCCTTTTCGTTTGGCTTGACGTTTATATACATACTTGGGAACATCCCTTATGACAGTGCAGCAGTAATCTGCTAAAATAGTAGGGTTCCACTTTACGGTATACCTCTTCTCAAATGTGGCAATATCTTGATAAAATCGTTCCCCATGTTCATCACTTACTGCACCACAATCTTTGGGGAAGAAGTCAAGATGACTATGTAAGAAATGCTTTTTCAATGAAGTGTTGCAACCAAGTTTCCATAAGATGATACCATATTATCTACAATCTCCTTGTAATATATTGTTCATTTGTTCCATAAGAAGCGTAAACAAGCTGTCTACAGATTTACCCATGCATGCTTCTCATCACTTTGTATGATTCCATCAAAAGATCGGTCTCCATAAAGCTGGGACTACAAAGATGCCCTCCTTTACTTCGGCATCCCATAAGTAAGGGAATTTTTGAATTAAGTCCCTAAACGCATCACCATCTTTGTTCATTCCCTTGACGAAGCTTTTCATGAGACCAAACTTGATGTGAAAGGGCGGGAGCAGAATCGTTTTAGGGTCTACTAGTTGTTCACTCTTAATGTTCTTTATACCTGATTGAAGAGATTTTCTGGTGGGCCATTCATGTTTAGTATAGTGCGATGCAAGAGCACGGCTATCCCATTCACAGAGAAAGTAGCAATATTTAGTATAACTTAACTGCATACCTAATAGCACTGCAACCACTTTCAAGTCACCACACATCTGCCATTGAGTCATTATACTTGGTGCCTTGTAGTAAAATTATCATGTTTTTGTATGAGTCTTTCATATCCACACTATGCGCAACTGGACCAGGGGCAATAACATAATCCATTGTTAATAGTTATTATCAATTCGACAAAACATTATAATATTAGGTTTTAAAGTTAACATAAAAATCCGTATATAACTATCCCGTCGTAATAAAACAGTGTAATATGAAAACTAGATCTAATTTTGAATTGTCTTTGTGATATTTGCGATTAGCACATTAGAACTGATAGGTATTGGCTATTTTGATTCGATTTACATTTTCATTGTTGCACAGTGTAATGGTTACAGGAATTTATACAATGCAAGCCACAACCGAGAGGATATGAAAAAAAGCCATATGCCCCATGGTCCTCCTGATACCAGTTGGCTAAATTATGGTTAGTACGTAAATATTACTGAAATTACCAATGAGCTGCTATCAGTTACCTACAACAATGCTTTGTCAAATTAATTCTGACTTCAATATGCCCTCCAATGAGGGTCGTTCCACAGCGTGGAATCTGTTAAGGTATAATAATGGAACTAAAATACGAGATGAACAGACTATGGATCAACACAATTATTCTAATAATCTACTAGTATTAGTTCAGCCTTCACCAATGGTAATAACTGAGAAAATTCCTACATCCATTATTCTAGACATAGGTGGCTCTGTTATTGTCACATCACAGAATTCAGCTAAAAAGATGAAGGAGATGAACAAAGTGCCGACTTACACAGGGCAAAACTGCCGTATAACTAGAACTCTGGTTGCAATATCACAACCTGTCAAGTCACAGACACAAGTGGTGGGTATAATAGGTAATGGAATTATATTATGACAATTCCTTATTTTGAAGGGTTTCATAGACAATTTTGTATGTGGCATAGAGTGTTCCGAGAAAAAAAAACGTAAAATTAAACTTTTCTTTTCGCATATGCTTTTTTTGTAGCAACGACAAAGATATCGTAGTTGATCTAACACAAACATCAATAAAACACTGTAAATACTACCAGGATATTAAGACAAAATTAGTGAGAACAGAGAGTGATCCTGTAAATTATTCTTCAAATCTCTGTAGTTAGAGTGAAAACAGCAATGCTTACATCCATAGCGATGCAGTGGAATGACCCTATATCAATCCAGAACATTAACTAAAACTAAAAAATGTACGAAGTATTTACATGTACTTGTTGAGAAAAGAGAAGTACTAAATATGCATCTGCACAACTTGGACATGATGCCACTGGAATATCTATGAGCTATCTCAGTTCACATTCTGCAGTCCATTAATAGTAGGAGACAAGCCTAATGATGAAATTCTTATATTCCATTATGCACGTGAGATTAAAAAGATAATTGTGTCAGTCCATACACAACCTGAGAATTTAAGAGGATCTACCGCAAAAATTTGAAGCTGTACACCTTATAACTAGTACTGATATTAGATACTCCTACTGCCATGTCCTATTATCTATTGAATTTAGTAACTACATCGCTATCGTCCATCCTGGCAGAAGTTACCAATTTAGTGTATTACAATCTGAACTGAATATAAGTTCGGTTCCTTCATTGCTACACTAGATAAAATTCTGGGACCCTCCCTGCTAGGAGAAACTAAACTATATATGTCGATAACATCTTGGCTGCAATGACAGCTAATCTACATAAATCACAGTTTGGCTGGGAAGAAATTAAATTTGTAGGACTTATTGTACCTCCTGCAGAGATAACATCTGATACTAGTAAAACAAGTGCAATACATAATTTTCGAGCTCATAGAACAAAGCGGCAGGTAAAGACGTTCATTGGTCTCCGTCCGTTTTTTGTTGCTTCGCTCCTAATCAACTGCTCAGTGGCCCACTGCTGTTAAACTTGCAAAATAAAAATGGAACATGATGTTGGACGGAGACATGTGAGTCAGATTTTGATGCTATAAATGTGATTTTGTACATTCTGAAGCGCCATCCTGACATGGATGTAGCGGACGCATCTTTCTCTGGACTTGCAGTCTGTCTATTTCAGATGCCTGAGAAAAACTATAAAGTTGAAGTTAACAGGATTAACTTTGAAAGTCGGACACTTTCGGAATATGAGCATGTATATTTAGCTACTGAGCTGGAAACTTTATTCATAATATGTGCGAAGGAGAAGTTAAAGTACTACAGTTTTGATACACATGTTATAGAATTTACTGATCACCAAGCATTGAGTTGTTTTTTGTTAAATTACTTCACGCTAGAAGCGCAAGGTGGACAGTATTCCTCCAGCAGTACCGTTTTAAAACAATGCACCTGAAAGGTAAACGCTATATATTAGCAGAGTCCTCGTCATGTATAACTCAGTGTCTAACTGATATTACAGAATTATTTGAACAACTCACTGATATCTGGATTCTCTTAATGAATGATACTCAATACAAATAACACTATGTCGACATGAGTGCTAAGATGGCTACGTTACTATGGAAAAAAGTAAAGATGCAAGTCACTCATCCAATACACTACTACGAAACTAAAAATTGCAGGATAACGTATTGGCTTATATTACGTAACGCTAAAAACAATAACCGTAGTCTCCATAGCTAAAGCTCGCAGAAACATTGACATACGCATTATCTTCGGGGCACTATGATGCTACGAAATTTCTAGGGAAGGTTAATCGTTCTTGTTAGGTTTAGAATATGCATAGACATGTAGAACGGTTGTAGAAAATTTGTTTTATCTGTCAAAAGACAACACCCACAAAGAAGTTTTGCTACACGGAACAACTGTCTATATTACCAATACAACATTTACAAACGGTATCCATGAATGTTACAGGCTCAGTACCCTCTGCATGAGGCGGAGTTAAGTACTTACTTGCCCTATAAGATGTATTTTCGTAGTACGTCAACCTATAATCTGTCATGATCGGGAGAACTCTCGGGCACTATATCCTTACGGTTGGTAAAAGTGTCACACTATTAATAGATAATGCGTGAACGTCACATGTAAACACATTCTAATACCAAAATTTCTCCTCCAAAGTAACCTCATTGTCGGATTTTGTAAGAGTTTCATTGATATATGTGGAAATATGCAAGTACCCAACATACACGATGGATGGAATTTGCCTGATCTTTTGAACACATAGCAAATAATTTGCTATATCATACAATCCCTTAAACACTGAGAGAATTAACAGCAAACAATTTCACGATTGTATAAATCCACTGTCATGCATGCCTAAAGAAGAATCTATGCTGCAAGAGAAGATAAGGGAAGCACTAACTGCAGTCACTGGACACATCATTCACAAAAATGATGTTACGACAAAAGTCAGGACGTGAACCAGAATATTTTTCTGGGGAAACAGTATTGTTTAAATCACACCAAAAACTTTCTGTACTTGACAAAAAGAAAATAGTAAATGGCAGCTATTCTACACTGGATCATATAAGATCCAGGTAGTTAACTTTTGGCTTTGCGAAAAACAAATCAAATTAATGATTTTTCAAGTGTGTACTCGGTTAGTAATACCGATTGTATTCCTTGAACTGGAAACATGTAGAAGGTACAAAACATTGATTAACGATTCACGTAAAAACGTGTTCTAAGCAACTTCTTATGTTAAAAATAAAAAGGGAAACCGATTTTTTTTGTAATGAATGTGCTAAACCATCTGGTGCCTTGAAAGAAATACTAGAAGGTATAATTGTTACCTGATTAGCTTTGCTGTAGTATACCCACAAGTACAACATGTACGGCCTGACATTCTGTACTATTTAGTTGGAAACTGTGTTTCAGTCTGAAAGAGGAAAACAATATACGTATTACAAGAATATATACTTCGTGCATAGCATGTCAATGTCTAACACAATACACTCAAGACAGAGCAATGCTTTAGTACAAAACTAAAACTTTGTCTACGAATAGTCTCTGGCTTCTCTTTGATGGAGGTTAAATGTTATCTTCTAGGTAATCTCTACCTTTGTTATAGAAAATGCTTATATTTATACATGGGTGTATATTAGTCTCTCAGTTATATCTTGCATAATGAATATTTGTTTCAAAATGACCATGAAACAATTGAAATCGATATGAACTCTTGAGCAGAGTACTGAAAGCAAAATATATATATTCCTGAGGAAATTAATGAGGAAATTTATGGTTTAGATTTTGCTGTGGTATACTTTAAAATTTTATATTAATGTAATTAAGCTTCATGAGTCTCAATGACGCAGACGTATAGTCCATTAACTTTAAATACATAACTAGACGAAGATATGTGATACACAAAAGTTCTAATGCGAAAGTTGTGCGTGTACTAAGACATGATGCACCTCTGATTGAGCCTAACTTTGGAATTTTCAGTTTGATTTGCGTGAGTTTTGGACGTTCAAGTGGTAATTATTCTTTTGTGAGCAGATGAAATTTTGCTAAGGTAATAGGCAAATATTTGCAGTGGGACCTTTGAACAGTGTTGAGTCCACACGGTAGCAAATTCTTGTAACAGAATCGGCGTAATCAGTACCTAAATAGCACTTCACCGATAGATGAGTACTACCATGCAATGTAAATATTTCTTTAAAGGACAAGAAAAGAATCTAATGAAGTTAATGTTTTTGCGTCCTACTGAGAATAAGGAGATGTGTAGGGACGAACTAGGAATATGTCTATGCAATAAAAATGATAGAACTCTAAGACGAAAATCTGTGATCAAGCTATTGTGAAATATGGGCGCACTCCTATTAGCAGTAAAAAATTTGTTACTGCAGTTAGGTCACTCGTACGCAGGGTGACGTATGAGTGAAATACTGTGTCAGGCGTGCGTTACGCGGTGCAACCGGACAATTTCGCCACCGCAGACGCTTCGAAACAAAGTGAGGAATTTCACTGACCTGGGTTCAGTCCTGTGAGCAGATGGTTGCTCATGGTTCGATGTGCAGAGGTCCTTACGCGGATCAGCGAGGCATTCCGTACGCAAAGGTTCGCGAACTCAATAGCCGCTATGGAAATTCGCCAACTGACTGTTAACACTGTACGCGCGTAGACCCGGTGACAATACCCGGACTCAAACTTAGGTATAGGCACAGAGTGTCGCGCATATGCTGCCACTAAAAATATTCAAGTACCTCGACCAAGAAAGACACGAAATCAGGTTCAATAAGGAGATTTTCCGTGCCTGCTACAAACAATAATGATGTGTGAAACTGATCAAACACCGTTGTGATGCGGAATAATTAAGAAATTAATAAGACCCTCTAAGATATAAAACAAAAGACATTTTAAATAAAATATAAAGCAACGTCTCATAATAGTAACAACGCTCGGATCTCTTAAATCTATGTGTACTTCTCATGCGATTGATGTCTAGCTTGCAAATTAAAATTTGGTATCTTTCCAGTACGAAATTTTATTTTCAGCACAACTGTTATAAGTTGAGCAAAGACATTTCTGAGCGTACTGTACGATTGTTTAATGAAACCTGGCCCACGCTAAACACCTGACACTTGTCACAGTGATAACTGACAACCTTCCAAAGTATTGTACTGGTCCAGCCACGTGATTCGTCGCTTGGGTCCTATCCTTTCTCTTAGTACCATCTGACAACCTCTGACCTTATCTGTCACTTGTCTATTGGTCCTCTCTGTATTCTTCAAAGAAGACTTTGAAAATGTCTTTCCAAAACTGTTCAGAAATGTTTTAAGAGAACAGTATCTAGTGACGTTGTGAAGAGAAAGCTCTGTGTCTGTATCTCGCTAATGAACCATAAACTAACGGTAACAATTTGGCGTAAGGAGTTTTATGAATTCTTAAAAGCAGTTCTGTTATCTTAGATGTAACGTCCTCTTACTACCGTCTAACAAACGAATGTATTATATTTGTATTTATTAATGTAATGTAATATGTACCGGCAGATTCTAACCCAGAAGCAGATAAGTGACGCTATTCGTAAATGGTAACGAACTGTAGCAATGACAATTAATGAAAAACACATGTATTTCTGTCCTCGTACAGCCGTCAGATATCAAATTTCCATCGTGTTTGTACCTTGCACGAATGAAAAATAGGCTTGTATATTCTGACTGGTCAGAACCAGAGGCCTAAAGGCACATGGCAAGCTCTCGCAGATTTGGCGGAAGATTACGTTTAAATATGTAAATTTACCTTAAAATGTCACATGCGTGCCGAAGAATGTCCCCCAATAGACACGTAAAGAGACATAAAAAAGCAAACTAAAATAAAAAAAGAGGAAAATTTGGTAAACGACAGTCAAAGGGAAATAATATGGCCAAAAATGAAATCGCATTTTTTAATATTTAAATACTATGATACTTCACTTATTCAAAGAAACATATATGTAATAAAAATCAATAAAAATTTAATTATGAATTATTTTGAAGTTCTTTGAGATTCTTTACATTGAGAGACTTTACGGAGCAGAGCTTTATGGCATTGGATCGCAAACTTAATAAATTCGTTTTTCGTAGCAAAGAAAATAAGTAAAATTTGTGGAAAGAGCCTAAATTGTGTCTTTAAATTTTAACACGCAGAGCTAAATCAGTAAGTCCGTGGATCCTGTCAGTCTTTATTCGCAAAGGGATGGTTAACTTCCGAAAATACATCTGTCACTGAGTTAAAAAAAAAAAAAGAAATAACACTAGCAGCGCACCTGTTGGTTTTGGTTCTCTTATGTGTTACGAAAATAACATGTACTGTTTGTTTGGTGTCCTTCACTGCACTAATGAACTGAGCAGACGATTTTATATGAAATCTAAAATTATCGTATCTTCTCCTTTGTGTTCAGATTTTGGTGAAATGAAGCCTATATGTTGCCCCAAGCTACGATAAAGTTCCCAGTGAAAACACAATGAAAATTCGACTAGTATTTTAGGAGATTAGCGTGTTCAAACAAACAGATATAGACGGCGGCTTTAGATAAAACTTCAAAAATAAGTAAAATTTGTGGAAAGAAGCTAAATTGTGTCCTTAAATTTTAATACGCAGAGCTAAATCAGTAAGTCTTTATTTGCAAAGGGATGGTTGCGAAACTTAACTCTGTCACTGATGTTAACTTCCGAAAATACATCTGTCATTGAGTTAAAAAAAAAAGAAAAAACACAAGCAGCGCACCGTGATCTGACCCGTTTTTAATTAAATGAAGCCTGTAGGTAGCCCCAAACTACGCTCAAGTTATTTGTACAAACCCAACGGAAATTCGTGTAGCAGTTTTTGAGATTAGCTTGTTCAAGCAGACTGATACGACGGCTTCGCACTTTTATTATTAGTATTGGTGTAAATATAGATGTCAAGTTGACAGTTTTTCCAATCGTACAAAACTTACACCTCGTGGATTATGAAACTGCAGTTCATCCATTTTGCCACACATCTGATACACGAACAGATTTCGTATGTAGAGAACTGTTTAACTGCTTTAGTGGTCACTTCTACCGTTTTAGGGTGCGTGTGTCGCGTAAGGTAGGAAATTAAGGAACTTATAACGGATATTTTTGCAACGCACGTCACAGGAAACAATTTAGTCCAGGAAAATAACAAAAACTTGTCTCCCACATACGTATAGCATTGTTTACAGCGTTTCACGAGGCTCGCACTATTTAAATATCCCTTACATGTTCTTTGCGGAACGTTCACTGCTCATTTAAGCCCATACTGAATTCGGAATGTAAATATTCTGCAGCACTTGGCAAACATTTCACTCCGACACAACATCGACTGGGTGTTGTCTGCAGTATAAAAGGACTGCCTACCACACATGTGCTGTTCGATTCTCTATTGAAACAACACTCGCTTTGTGCCTCTAGTATAGGAGTTCACTCTTACACACCATACTTAGTAAAGGTACTGTAAAATTGACGTACATTACTGCATTCTCATACAATACATATGATAGTAAAAAGTAGACACCATAACATAAGTCATGCACAGTGATACAAGAGTCGTTGATTATGTAAAGCAACATTTTCTTGATGAAGGCGAGTTGGTTTTATTCAGGATTCCAATAAACTATATTATTCCCCGCTCTTTTGGCTACAAAACCGTACTTTTCAGTATAATGTCCGTTTAATGCGGCAGCCTTGCACCACCTCACTGGATTGGTGGGGGGGGGGGGGGGGAGGGGGTTGTATGCCGCCGGCATGGTTCCATTCTACTAGTTGACGTCAGAGACAACGTCTTGCTGCATCGAAAACCTTCCAAAACATTAACATACTGCTTTCCGAGAAGTGCATGCGCCATTGTTCCACACAGATGGAAGTCGAAAGGTGCGAGATCCGGGCTTTGTGTGGGTGAAGAAGAAGAGTCCAATGAACTTTTGTGATATCCTCTCGCGTAAACAGACTTGCGTGGGGCTTTGCGTTGTCTTGGAGATGGAGAATTTTGATTGCATTTTTCTGCCACGAATACGCTGCAGTCTTTGCTTTAATTTCCTGTGGATAGCGCAATACACTTCTGGTTCACAGTCGGAACATAAGGAAAAACAGAAAGGAGAATAACCCCTTTCGAAACCCAGTCGACTATCACTATGACTTTACCGGCTGCGGGTGCGGCTTTGAAGTATTTCTTCGAAGAAGAGGTGGAGTGGCACCACTCCATGATTTGAAGTGATGAAACCATGT